>NC_135805.1:91315922-92028040 GCF_964213995.1 Mustelus asterias
AATAGCAGCCTTTATTTTATCTTACCTCTCCTTGTTCTTCCTTGCACATTGTATCACATCACACTTATCTGTATTAAATTTAATCTATCATATGCCTGCTCATTCCAACAACATATTACTATCCCCCTAACAGTTCACAATAATTCCAGGTGTTGTGCCATTTACAAGAAATCATAGAAACCCTACAGTGCAGAAGGAGGCCATTCGGCCCATCGAGTCTGCACTGACCACAATCCCACCCAGGCCCTACCCCCACATATTTTACCCACTAATCCCTCTAACCTACGTATCCCAGGACTCTAAGGGGCAATTTTTTTTTTAACCTGGCCAATTAACCTAACCCGCACATCTTTGGACTGTGGGAGGAAACCGGAGCACCCGGAGGAAACCCACGCAGACACGAGGAGAATGTGCAAACTCCACACAGTTTTGAAATTGTGCCTAATCAACCCATGTCTGTCTGTGTCTTCATATGTCTTGAGCTATCTGTATGTGTATTTTTCTATGTATCTTGTTGCCAGCTTACTATTTTTCCAGCATTTTTCCACCGTTGCTCCACTTTTCAATTTCAATCATAGGTATTGACATTTTTTTGATTCTCTTATAATCCCAGTCAGTTAACAGACCTTTCGTGGCAATGAATGAAATATTCACTGGCCAGTATGGTTTCCAATTCTGGAAACAGTGCTGTATCTTGTGTGCCATCATGCTCGAGACATGCTGTTATAGCATCCGCCCCAATTACATTGCAAAGTGATTCCATAACATCCTCATAAACAGAGAAGCAACGCTTCATGCAATCAAACCTTTACAAGCACAAAAACTGTATACCAAGACAACAAAAATGAATGAGCTGGCCACCATTGAAATCAAAATCAGAACACACCACAAAACGAAATGCGCATGGCTTTCAATAAAACGATACCAGTGATAACATGAATATTTTATATGAAACACAATGTACCATGGTATTTTAAATTGGCTAAGAATAAAGGAAACACTTTCCAACTTTGCACTTCCAACAGGGAGACTCGACCACCAGCACGCACAATAACATCTGGGCTTGCACTGCTTATGATTTTCCAACCATTTAAATTAATGGCCAGCAAATTGTGCCCAATGCATGCTCCAATTTCTGATACGTGCTGTTGCTGGGTAAGACTCCACGCCAGTATTGTCGTGTTAAATAGCTATCTTTTAACAAGATTTGTAAGGTGGAACTCTTGGCTCTAGATCCACAGAACACTTCTTTATTTCCAAGCTCCAATTCAATTTGACATTCTATCCTCAACAGTGAAACAAAAGTTTCAGATCACGCATTTGCTTGTTTGGAAACTTCTGAGTCCAGATCACCATGTTGCTAACGGAAGGTACATTAGAATCAGGACCTTACGTTTTCTCTTTGCTGCTTGCAATGTGGCTAGTAAAGCATTGAGGCCTGTATTTTCCCTGGGATATGAAGTTGAATAAAAATCAAATGTGAGTAAGGCACAGAGGAACTTTGCCCTGAATCATAAACAGACCCAACATATCCAGTGATATTAATATTTGCACATAACTGTCAACAATGAAGAGTTGAAATGCAAATTGCAGAAAAAAATAACGGCCTGATGAAAATTTAGTCTTCACCATCTGACAGAATGAGCTACCCAGGCGAACCTGCCCAATTTCCATTCCGTTGCAGAGCTTTGCAAAACAGAGAGAGGCCATGCCATGACTTAACTTCATTCCCCTGCACGGTTTCCATGCATTTTTCTGTCAAATATTTGTTCACTTCCCTTTAAAAATCCATCATATACCCCAAATACTGTATACTCTTCGACTCCTTTCAAAGTTTTACTATTCAATACATATTTACACTTCTCAGTCCACATTTTTCATTCAGCATCAATTTTCAATCCACAGCAACTTCCATTTTTATAGTGCCTTTAACGTAAAGATATTTCCCAAAGTGCTTAGCAACTGGCAAAAGAAAACACATGCCGACCAAGCAGATGGACATTAGGAGGTGACCAAAACTTGGTTTGAGCATTGCGTTTCGAGATTGTTTCTGACAGTGGATAGGTTCCTTGAGGCTATTCAATAGAGAAGAACTAGAGTTCTTCCACCATTAGTGGACTGGAGAGAAACAGATGAGGAGAAGGGAGAATGAGAGGAACGGACTGAGATTTTAAAGTTCATGAGTTGATGACAGAGAGTGAATATTCATTAGTTAGGATGGGATAAACGGAAAGTGGAACTTAACACAGGATAGAATATCAGATAGTTTTGGACAAGTTGCTGTTAATGGAGGGAGAGGACAGGATGAAAGCAAGTATTATTGTTATCAAGTCTGGAGGTGCCTAAGTCATGGACATGGCTTTCATTGATGGAGGTGCTGAAGTAGAATATAATGAGAAAAGTTCTGAAATTGAAAATAGCTGCTCTTGGTGATGGACGGGATATGAAGTTTAAAATTCCTAGCATTCTCCTACATTTGTGAAGGACACAAGGGCATATTTATAATTACATAGGCATATTTCTCCATTTGGCTATCGTTCCCTTTCATTTTTGCACAGAAGTATAAATTTTACATTAAGATTAAAACAGGGGCAATTGGATGAAATTTGTACATATCAAGGGATCTGTGACTGTATCCATAATCTTCCATATGGATAACTTTTGGAGAACTCTGGATGACTTTCTACTTACGTTGAACAGGTGGAGGGCTAAATTGGCTAGGTCCCATAAATGGGCAGCACGCTGTGTGGTTGACCCCACCCACGAGTGAATGTAGACAGCACACCGACTTGGTGCTGCCTCCACAGCTCATACCGGAGAAGCTGGCAGATGTGAGCAACCACATCCTGGGACATACAACAGCACCCCGGCATTGCCTTTCGTTCATCCACCACCAGTTATATATCTATAGTCAGGCCAATGTTCCAGTGTTCCATATGTGTCAGCCTCTTGACATCGTAGAGGCTCTGTTGCCTCTTGCTGCTCAGGCCCTTGGTCTTCTTGGCCCTGTGTCTATCTGCAATGGGCCTTCATCTTTTCATCTGACTGAGAGCCATTTTCAAGGCAGGGTTGCCTGCAGCCTGCATCATTGACACCACAGTGGATGTGTGAACAAATTGAAGTGATATATTAAGTGAACATGTTCTTTACAAGTTTCCATTCATCTCAAAGCCAGTCGGCAAGTACTAAGCCCTTCACCTGGCCTTCATCTAGACATGGCATCCCCAGCCTACCCCTACCAGGTAAAGTACATCCTGGAGGGTCAGAATTGAGTGTTCCTGCCATTCATAAATGGATGTATGAAGACACTGCTTTTTGACCAGGGTGATGAGAGCCACGTGCAAGAAACCTCACTCAGATACTTTCCCATTTGCTTGCATTATCCTTGAGACTCCATAGAGAGACCATTTCCTTGATAGTGTAAAAAGACTAACCACATGAGTCCTTGTCAGCCATGGCCATTCACCCGGGAGGATTGTCTGGTGTTGTGAATTGGTTGCCTTCCACCAGCTGTGCCTTTGGGGGGTATTCCTTCCTCCCTCCCTCCCTCCCTCCCTCCTCCCTCCCTCTCTCCCCCCCACCCCCCTACATCCCTCCCCCACTACATCCCTGCCTTTGACTACAACCAATGGCAGGTGGCACAGAATGAACTACAGTTCCACAAATTGCTGGGATCTCAATGTTATGGAACAACCTGCTGCGATGTGGGATTCATCGTAGGGAAAACAGATCCGAGCACGGTTGGCGTCCAATTGCCTCTTATTATCCGGGTGTCCCTTTGGTTGGTCAATTGTGCTGACCTTGAACTCTACCCACCCTAAAAGGTACTCCTCCCACCTAGAGAAATCCCACTGACTGACTGCATAGTCAAGGTCAGTTTGGATAACGGTGTATGTCACCTTTCAAACTTGCTGCAATAACTTTTACCCTTCTCCTGTCACCCACCAACATCCCACCATCATCTCAGACCTGCCCAATATCACCAATCCTCTCCCCTCTATCACACTTGACTCTACTCCCTTAACCCTGGACCCAATGAAAACTGTAATATGAAAAGACTTCATTTCTAAGTTTGGTTTGAAATGTTTAATTTCTGCTGGCTCTTATTTGTGCATTGTGACCATATTTGTGCATGCTGTGATTGCCAGTGAGAGAGGGGAGGTAAGGTGTGTTACTGGTGGCGGTCTCAACTAGCTCTCCACACTTAGTGCAGAAAGCCCAGGCATAATGGGCCTATTTAGATCGTCTTCTACCTCCTTTTCTTTCTCCTCATGCTCATGGTCCTCAGCTCCTCATCATATAGCTGGTGACAAGGGCTATGCCCTCATGGTGTTGAAGTACATGCACAATCTTGACATCTTCACTGCTGAGTGCTGCAGAGTTCTTCTGAGATGCTTTGAGGGTCTTTTCTACCTCCCAGCTGTAAATGGTAAAATTGTCATGATTTTCCTTTTGTTTTCTGTATGGTGCATAAGGTTTGATAATGGTCTTCACTTCACTGATCCTGCATTGAGAAAAAGATACAGCAGTATTAACTACAGGAGCTTCTGATATGCCATTTCAATCAGCATACTCTTAAAGTAAAAAGTTTATGTATTAGTCACAAGTAGGCTTACATTCACACTGCAATGAAGTTACTGTGAAAATCCCCTAGCCGCCACAATCCAGCCCCTGTTCGGGTATACTGAGGGAGAATTTAACATGGCCAATGCACCTAACCAGCACGTCTTTTGGACCGTGGGAGGAAACCGGAGCACCCAGAGGAAAACCACACAGACACAGAGGAGAATGTGCAAACTCCACACAGTGACCCAAGCTGGGAATTGAACCCAGGTCCCAGGCGCTGTGAGGCAGCAGTGCTAACTACTGTGCCACCGTGCCGCCCCTAAATGTGAATTCCCATACTGGGAGTTCAACCCAGGCCGCCTGGGTGAAAACCAGGAATCCTAACCGTTAGACCATATGGGACATAATAAGGAATTAATATCTGAATTGGTGAGTGAGATTATTGCAACCAATGCAGCAAAACAAAGTTGGCGCGTACCTGTCTGTAAACATGAATGCTTATAAACATTAATAGTTTTGTGCTCATGTGTTCAATGTAATGTTAGTGTCATCAATAACATGATAGAATCGATTGAAAAATTGTATTTTACTTCAATGGCAATACATTTTATGATTAAACCATGCATGACTTTCTCAAGTAAAAGTAGAAGGAACATGGAATCAGTCCAGGAATTAGAAGCTTGGGACTGTTTGGAAGATTATGATATCAGGGTGAAGCAAACAACACTGGCAGATTCTGAAGCCATGAATTCATTTTTCTCCATTCAGCAAATCTTCCTGCATATGGATCACCCACCAGGGCTTAAGGCTTATGGTACCACTGGGATGTTTAATAAAATTAGGTAAATCTGCGTCATGGTAATGAATGCTGACAGATGGATTACTGTCACTTGCATTAACACCTCATCTTCATTAACATAAAGTTATATTATGTCTTTGTTTTCCATTCAGTGAGACAGCAGAACTCATGTGTTTTTATTTAGATTCATTCCACCCTTGCTTAACATGCCTTTCAAGTCATTCTCATTACTGCATAGTTGCTTTTACAGTGAAATTAATCCTGTTTTAATTGGCGCTCTGTGAACTTTCATGTAATATGTTAGCGTATGCTCTACGAAATATGATGAAAGAATGAACAAATCAGTGGCAAAATCTACTGAGACTTGCTTCATTACAAGTAAAATTGTTCCCACATTTGAAATTACACACATACACTGCCTTCCAGGAGCACGAGGAGAAGAAACAGCCCAAGGTCAGCCAATTCTATGTTCTCTTAAACTCACAAATTTGTTTCCTTTCTGAACAATACAGATTAGGCTGACACAGATTGCTGCTCAGACATGTTCCAATAGAATCAATTGTTAAAATATCTAGAGATGTGTGAATATCGAAAAGGAGGAAATGCCTGTCCATCCAGTTCAGACTTGTTTTGCTGTGTCCTATAACTTTTGATTATTTTTGGATTACTATTATAATCCATCTTTCTTTTACGTGCCTTGTATTGAGACCAAGTTACTCTGTGCTGCCGTTATCACTGATATAGAATGCAATTTTCTGGTTTTGACTGTGGTCCTTTGTTAACTGTGACTGGGATCAAAACTCAAGGGGGTTTGCCCTTTCATAGTTAAGTCCTGTAGGCTACCTGGTTATCACATGTCTAGCATGTACAGTTGTTATGAACAGAAATGCATCAGTACATTTGAAGCTTACAGTGGCTCTATCATTTGACCAGGCTGGCTATCATGTAATTTTCTTTATTTCAAGTAAAAATAATTGAAAGGTTAGGAAAGTCATGGAATCATTGTTATAGACTACAACACAAAAAGAGGCCCTTCAGCCCACTGTGTCTGCGCTGTCCATCAAGCTCCCTATATTCTAATCCCATTTTCCAGCACTTAGTCCATAGCCTTGTATGCTATGGCATTTGAAGTGCTCATCTAAATGCTTCTTAAATGTTGTGAGGTTCCTTCCTCTACCACACTTTCTAGTAGTGAGTTCCAAATTTGCACCGCATTCTGGGTGAAATTTTTTTTCCTCAAATCCCCTCTGAATGTCCTGCCCTTTAACTTAAATCTATGCGCTCTGGTTATTGACCTCTCTACTTAGAGGAAATATTTCTTCCTATCTACCCTATCGATGTCCTCCATAATTTTGTACACCTCAATCAGTTAACCCCTCAGTCTTCTCTGCTCTAAGGAAAACAACCCCAGCCTAACTTCACAGCTGAAATGCTCCATCCTATTGAATCTCCTCTGCACCCTCTCTAGGGTAAACACATCCTTCCTATAGAGTGGTGGCCATAATTCATAGAATCATAGAATCTACAGTGCAGAAGGAGGCCTTTCGGCCCATCGAGCCTGCACCAACAACAATCCCATTCAGGCCCTATTCCCGTAATCTCACATATTTACCCTGCTAATCCCCCTGACACTAGGGTCAATTTAACATGGCCAATCAACCTAACCCGCACATCTTTGACTGTGGGAGGAAACCGGAGCACCTGGAGGAAACCCACGCAGACAGGGGGGAGAATGTACAAACTCCACACAGACAGTCACCCGAGGCCAGAATTGAACCCGGGACCCTGGCGCTGTGAGGCAACAATGCTAACCACTGTGCCATCGTGCTGCTCCCACTGTGCCATTGTGCTGCCCACACAGTACTCTAGCTGTGTCCTAAAGAGCATTTTATACAGCTTTATACAGAGATTTTCCTGGGTCTTTATCTGGCTGCAACGTATTGCAGTGAATAATGGGATGTCAGACATTTCAGAGCACAGCCTGTGAAGAAACCCTTGGGTTCTTCTCCATTTAAATAACAGGAGGAAAATCATTGAGGCGCTCCAACTCACCAAATTTCCCCATATTCCCTGTGTGAAGGCAAAGTTCCAGGAAAAGCAATGATTCAGTGGTGTCAAGAAATGTTAACAAAATAAAGCCTTTGCTGCCAGTTTTATGTCTCTTCTGATTGACTTTGTTTCTGAGTCTGGGTGCATTGTTCACTCTGCAATTAGTCAGTTTCTATGTGCACTCTTCTGAAATCAGTAGAAAAGCCCAAATAAAAGTAAATGAAAACTGAAATGCTGGGGATAAGTCTCCAGATAACAAAGAGCTGCAGGCAGCAAACAAGAAACATGAAGTTGGAGTGAATTAGAAGTAGTAGCTACCAGTGACAGGCTCTGATAGAGGATCTATCATATATTATCCATTTTAAGCAATCTTTTCTCTTTGCAGATGTGGAATGCTGTGCATTTCAGATCTTATCTGTTTTTATATATCTAATTTCCAGTATACACACTTTTTATTTTTATTTCTGCTGAAGGTGAAGATTGACTCTGAAATCTTTGACTTCCTTTTGTTTTCAAACTTAAAGATTAGAAGTACTTCTCTGAAATTGTTGAAATATCTAAGTCAAGTATTCCGCAGGGGAGGTTGGGGTGGGTGGATTCTCCCTACTCGAGCAGTGCAGCGGGCTGGGCGAATTAAGAGGAGGGTGCTTTGCAGGCTACCCGCTGGGTGCCACGGCTCCCACGCATCTCTGGCTGCCGGATTTCTGACATCGTCAGCTCCACGCAGAAATCAACATAAAGGTGAATAAATTATGTTAATCCTTTTTTGCATCTCATTAGCGACACCGGGACTGCGCACTAGCCTCTGCACCCCCACCAGGGTATACAACAGCTCCCCACTAGCTGAGAGCTGGTGGCCTGACCCCGTTGGAGTGAAGGGGGCCAATGGAGGCTCCCCCCCGAGGGTTAGGTGCCAGGGGGTGCCCCCTAGGCATTGCCAGCTTCGCAGTATCAGCCTGTGCCCCCTGGCACTGCCCAAGGGGCAAAGTGCCCATGACCAGGGGGCATCTTGGCACTGCCCACCAGGCATTAGGCAGTGCCAAGGGGGTAGGCCAGAGGGGGCGGGGCCTATAGGGCAGGGCCTCGGGGGGGGGGGGGGAGATCAGTGGGGGTAAGGGGATCCGCTGCCACTCTGCATTTGGGATCTTAGGCAGAGGGAGGGAGGCCAGCAATCGAGGGGAGGATGTGATGGGGTTGGTGTCGGGGCTGCCCGTGTGTGTGTGGGGGGGGGGATCAGGAGATTGGGACTGCCGGGGATGGGGGGAAGGGTAGATTGAAGCAGGCCTGGTGGGTGGAGGGGGAGGAGCGATGAGGGGGCTGCATGGCCAGCGATGAGGGGGTTGCTGTGCTGGCCAGTGATTGAGCTGGCCAGTAATCGGGAGGCCGGTAGTGCGGGGCTACTGCGTATGTGTCGATCTTGGCGCTGACAGATTAATGCATACACAGTGGCCTGCTCAGCGCTATGCTGCCGGCCTCTTCAACGGGAATAGACCCCACCCACTGATTTTAGCGTGATTCACACTCGTGTGCTCTGGAGCGCACAGAGTGTGGGAGATTCCTTTTGAAAGTCCCACTGAAAAAACCAACAGGATTAACTTAGGCAAATTTGGCACTTAGAATTACTTTGGGAGAATCCCACCCCAGGTCTCTGAACTTGGGACAAAGACTGAAAGAAAGAATTTTATTGATGCAATAAATAAAATTTGATTCAAATCCCACAATGAATAGAAGTTAGGATAATAATGCAGGATTAAATCAATTCTAGAGCTAATACACAAAATGCAATTGGCTTCCTGGGATGCTTTCCACTTCAATATTCAAATTAAGATACTTTACAATCCTACTGCACTTTTGTTTTACACCACCCATTCCTTGGACTATGTAAATTCTGGGAAGTACTGTTGCACATTTTAGTTACATTTGTAAAATCCCCTAAGTTAATTTGAGTTTGTTTATTTGGTTGGTGTTGAAAGAGATACCTTAAAAATAAAACAATGTCGGAAATCTCTTAAGGCTGGAAATATACTGGGATGCAGTAATCTCATCAACATCAACCTCCCTACTCTGTGCATTTCTAGTTTCCTTTTATTTCAGGGTTTTAAAATGCATTCCAAATACCGATTATACTAAGACCCTAACAGATTATCTATTATTTATGCATCCATATTCTGGACTCAACACTGAACACCCTATTGAATTCTTTATAGTTCTCTTAGTTTCCTCTTCTCCAGAGACAAGAATCCCTGCATTCTGAATCTTTCCTGATAGTCACACCCTCTTAATTCCAACAGCAGCCATGTAACAGAAACAGAAAATGCTGGAAATACTAATTAGGTCAGACAATATGTGGAGAGAGAAAGAGTAAATTCTTCACGTCTCCAGCTTTTTGACAAAACTGGAAAAAGTTAGAGATGTAACAAATACAGAGAAAGGGCAAGTGAGAAGGAAAGGGCACCAAAACAAAAATAACAGTCTGTGAGAGGGTGGAAAGCAGTAATTGACTAAAGCACAAAGACAAAATGGGACAAGTGAAGAAACAAAAAATGGATCTAGAGGAGGTGAGAATGGGAAAGGGGAAAAGAAACAATATCAGTGGTGATTGGGGACAGAAGAAACTGTTGAACTCAATGTTGAGTCCAGAAGGTTGTAAAGCATTCCAACGAAAGATGAGGTGCTGCTCCTTGTTCTTCTGTTAAGCTTCATTGGAAAACTGTAGGAGGCTGAGAGCTGAGAGGTCAGAGTTGGAGAAAGGTGGACAATTAAAATGACAGGCCAGTGGAAGCTTGGGGTCATGCTTGCAAACTGAACAGAGGTGTCCCGCACAGTGGTCAACTAATCCGTGTTTTTGCCAATTGTGGCCTCTATCATATCCGTAAATTTACTTGCTTAATGATTGGTGGCCATAAGCCCTTTTAAAGCACTCTTTAAGATCTACCTCTTTAACCAAATAGTTTTAATACCTTCTGATGGGGTCACTGTCAAATTTTGGTTTGTGACCTTTCTGTGAAGGGACTTGAGATGTTTGAGTTAGTTAAATATGCTATATAAATGCAAGTCACTGTTGTTGTATGAAATTTGAAAATTGAAGTATTTTCCTCAGGATCTAGATAGCTAACTGATCAATATGGAAAGATTTTTGCTGACAGTATATCAGTTAAGCTGGTTTTCTCAAAGGATACTGTACATCTCTGTTAGCTGTGATAGGAAATTATAATAAATTAGCCAGATGGTTTAGACAGAATAGTATCAGAAGAAACTACTGATAGCATAAACAGCTCTGTAAATATTCAAACAAAACCAGCACCAACTATGCAACTTGGTCAGTGAAAGACTAAGGTGGCACAACATTAGCCACCTTACTACCAAATATATGATTAGCATGTGTACACTCCATTCAATTATGTTCTGAATCCACAGCCCTGATATTTACTCAGGCTGGGAACAGAATGATGGGGTTGGGCTGAGAAGAGGATTTTAAGGTGGAAAATCCAGGAGCATGGCATATCCTGTTGATTTTTAATGGAAGGACATTTTTTATAGTTTTCAACAGGTTTTCCATTTGACAGCCAGATCTACAGGCTGACTGCCTGTCAGATGGGAAAGCAGCCAGAGAGTGGATGTCAGGCAAGCCTAGCATTGAGATGGAGAGTCAGTCCAAAGATGTGCGGGTTAGGTTGATTGGCCGTGCTAAAATTGCCCCTTAGTGTCCTGAGATGTGTAGGTTAGAGGGATTAGCGGGTAAATGTGTAGGGATATGGGGGTAGGGCCTGGGTGGGATTGTGGTTGGTGCAGACTTGATGGGCTGAATGGCCTGTTTCTGCACTGTAGGGTTTCTATGACATTGCGGAGAAGTGGGGTGAAGCTGATTTCACAGAGGAGGTCATCACATTGTATGGGGGTGAGGTGGGGTACGGATGATTGTGGCAGGATGGGGTTTGAATGATTGTAGTGGAGGGGGGCTGAATGGGGGTGGGAGGTGGAATGAACATGTGGAAGTAAGCTTGTTTAGCATGGAAAAAACAATTCTCCTCCTCCTGGCTCACAAACAGTGCAATAAAGGCACTTCCCTCATGGATTCAACATTTCACACCTTCACTTACCTCCCAGGATTTCTGAGGTCCAGTGTTAACAATTAAAATCCAGTTAAAATGGAGCACACCACCTGCCCTCAGAGTGAGTTGGCCACCTGTGCCGCCTGACTCACCTTCATTAAAACCAGAAGTGGACAGGTTAGAGGTGAGCTAGGATCAGGGTGGCACAGTGGTTAGCACTGCTGCCTCACAGCACCAGGGACCCGGGTTCAATTCCTGTCTGTGCCGAGTCTGCATGTTCTCCCCGTGTCTGTGTGGGTTTTCTCCGGGTGCTCCAGTTTCTTCCCACAGTCCGAAAGACATGCTGGTTAGGTGCATTGGCCATTCTAAATTCTCCCAAACAGGCGCCGGAGTGTGGCACCTAGGGGATTTTCACAGTAACTTTATTGTAGTGTTAATGTAAGCCTACTTGTGACATTAATAAATAAACTTGTATGAGAATTTTAAAATATTTTCCTTTCCAACATTTTCCCACTTGCCTTCAACCCACCCATTCTTGGGAATTCAAACTGCAGCCCTCCCATGAGCCTAACAAATAAAGACTTGTATTTATATAACATGTTTCATGACCTCAATGATTCATAAAGCACTTTAGAGCAAGTAAAGTACTTTTTGAACTGTTGTAGTGTTGGAAAAGTGGCAGCCAGTGTGTGTAGAGCAAGCTCCTACAAATAGCAATGTGATAATGACCAGATAATCTGTTTGTTTACGATGTTGGTAATGGTTAGTTGCCTACAATCCTTTGAATGGTGTTACGGGATAATTTGCATCCAACTAAGGGGAAAGACCGGTGTTGGGGGGGCGGAGGGTGGAATTTCCCCATCCCGCCCACCACGGGAATTGTAGCAGGAGGGGGGCAGACCATGCAAAGGTACATTGACCTCGGGTGGGATTTTCCGGTTTTGGGACGAGCATGACTGGAAAATTCTGCCCAGGGCATCAATTTAGTGTCTCAAAGATAGTGGGATAAATTTTCCGGTTCTGCTCACTGTAGGAATCATTGCTGGCGGGATGGAAAATTTGGCGGACCATTTGAAAGTCCATTGACATCGGGCAAGAATTTCCAATCTGAGAAATTCAGAAAATCCCGTCCAATACCTCCAATGGATTTCACTGGAGTATTAGTCTTGATTTCTGTACTCAAATTTCAAGGGAGAAATGAATCCACAACTTCCTGGCTTAGAGGCAAGACTAACAGATCTGACAATTATTGCCTATATTTTTATGCAGATAGAAGGAATTTAGTGTTTAATTCTGAAGGTCAGAGCGGTAAATCTTATAGCTCATATTATTCATTATTATTCTACTTTGATTCTCTCCAAAATTCAAAGCCAAGAACTTACTTCCAATAACCCATCAGGGACTTTGACATTGGTAGTGCTCAGAAGCATAATTATTTGTAGACCATCAAGTTTGTAGTAACTTCCCCAGAAGACTACAGGTAATTGAAATAATACATAAAATAGAAAACAAATCTGCTTGAGCACATATTTTATTGACGTTAGATTGTCAGCTATCAAGTGTCCCTAAAAACAACTTGAATTTATGTCGAGACTTTGATGCAGTGAAATGTTCCAAGGTGCTTCACTGGAGCTTTACCAATCAAAATTTGACACTGAGCCACAGAAGAAAATATTACGGCACATGACCAAAAGCTTGGTCGAAGTTTAAACTTAAGGTTTAAGCACTGTATTAAAGGAGGAAAGTGAGGTGGGGGGGTCGGGGGAGCGGGGGAGGGGTGGGGCAGGGGAGGGGTGGGGCAGGGGCGGGGCGGGGGGGGGGAGAAATTTAGTGTGGAAATTCCAGAGCTTAGAACGCAAGAATTGAAAGCACGGTTTCTAATTGTGGATCAGTTAAAATCTGAGATGAGACTGGAACTGCAAGAGCATAGATATTGCAAAGGGTTGTACTGCTGGAGGAGATGACAGCAATGAGGAAGGGTGAAGCCATGGAGGGTTTTGACAGCAAAAATAAGATTTTTTAATATCGAGGCTTGTCTTTAACTGGGAATTGACATAGTCGAGCAAGCACAGGTGAGATTGTTGAACCAGACTTGGTGCAGAGTTTTGGAAGACTTCAAATTGAAGGATAGAAAATGATTGGCATTGGAAGAATGTTGATTTGGTTTGATTTGATTTATTATTGTCATGTATTAACATACAGTGAAAAGTATTGTTTCTTGTGTGCTATACAGACAAAACATAGAGAAGGAAGGGAGAGGGTGCAGAATGTAGTGTTACAGTCATAGCTAGGGTGCAGAGAAAGATCAACTTAATGCAAAGTAGGTCCATTCAAAAATCTGACAGCAGCAGGGAAGAAGCTGTTCTTGAGTCGGTTGGTGCATGACCTTAGACTTTTGTATATTTTTTCTGATGGAAGAAGGTGGAAGAGAGAATGTCCAGGGTGCGTAGGGTCCTTAATTATGCTGGCTGCTTTGCCGAAGCAGTGGGAAGTGTAGACAGTGGTTAGCCATCTGGATGTTAGTCAATGGATGGGAGGCTGGTTTGCGTGATGGATTGGGCTACATTCACGACCTTTCTAGTTCCTTGCAGTCTTGGGCAGAGCAGGAGCCATATCAAGCTGTGATACAACCAGAAAGAATGCTTCCTATGGTACATCTGTAAACGTTGGTGAGAGTCGTAAATGACATGCTGAATTTCCTTAGTCTTCTGAGAAAGTAGAGGCGTTGTTGAACTTTCTAAACTATAGTGTCGGGCTGGGGGTACCAGGACAGGTTGCTGGTGATCTGGACACCTCAAAACTTGAAGCTCTCGACTCTTACTATCCCGTTGATGCAGACAGGGGCATGTTCTCTTCTACGCTTCCTGAAGTCGATGACCATCTCCTTCATTTTGTTGACATTGAGGGAGAGATTATTGTTGCTGCATCAGTTCACCAGATTCTCTATCTCACTCCTGTACTCTGTCTCGTCATTGTTTGAGATCTGTCCCACTACGTGGTGTCGTCAGCAAACTTGAAAATCGAATTGGAGGGGAATTTGGCTGCACAGTCATATATGTATAATGAATATTTCAAATGCAATGGAATAGTCATGTTTGGAGGCAACAAAGGCTTTGGTGAATGTTTCAGCAGAAGGTGAGCTGAGACAAACCGTAGCGGAGATGGGTGATGTGATAGAGGTGGACATTGACGGTATTGGCAATGGCATGAATTTTGGGTCAGAAACTCACCTCAGGATCAATTATAACACCAAAGTGGAGAACAGTCTGGTTTAACCTCTGGCAGTAACCAAAGAGAGGAATGGAATCAATGACTCAGCAGTAATGTTTATGGCAGACACTAAAGACAATGGGGAAAGCTTGACCGGAAAAGGGATCACGGCAGGCAGGGTTATAAAGGCAATAAAATCAAGGGGAGCAGCATCGAAATTTTACCAATAGTGGGTCTGACTTTTGATAGGAGGCAGGAGGAAAATTTAATATTGATACGATATCGAGGACTGTTTTATAAAGCTGTCAGCAAACTTCCAAAGAAGGACTGACCACCCCCCCCGCCCCACCCCCCGCCACAGATGGGGGAACTGACACCTTAATGCAGACAGCCTCCCAGTGGCAGTGTACGCTTGGGGCATGAGTGTGTATGTATTCAAAGTTGGGAGGGAGGGATGGGGGGTATGGGTAGGAACAGCGGCCATTTGGTCCCAGCAAATTAGCTCAGATTCACTCCATCAAGTTTTATATCTTTAAGAATTTTCTGCGGCCCACCTGGTGTAGGCAGCATAACCAACCATTCCTGGTGGTGCTGCTGAGCTGACTGAGCAGCTGGCCCTCTGATTCAAGCAGTAGCTCATGGACTTGGGCAGCTGACCTGCACAGAATGGCAATCCCTGCAGCAGCTCACTCACGAGTTGCTGCCCATTGAATTAAAGGGGAAGTTTGCCGGCCAGCTGTGCAAGTTACCAACACATATTTCTGGCAGCTGGGAGGAATCCTTTTTATTACAAAAACTCTGCCCAATGACTTCAGACTTCCCAATATTTAACTGGAGAAAATTTCTACATATTTTGATCTGGATGTTAGCCAACCAGTTTGACATCTTAGAGGAGGATTTGAGGAAGGTGGTTATGCTATAGAAGTGTGTGTTGTCAACGTACATATCATAGAATCCCTCCAGTGCAGTAGGATGCTATTCGTCCCATTGAGTTTGCACCAACTCTCTGACAGAGTATCTTATCCAGGCTCTCTCCCCCGCCCTATCCCAATAACCCCATACATTTACCATGGCTAATCCATCTAACCTACATATCATGGGACACTAAGGGGCAGTTTAGCATGGCCAATCCACTGAACTTGCACATCTTTGGACTATGGGAAGAAACCGGAGCACCCAGAGGAAACTCACGCAAACCCTGATAAATGTGAGGTGATTCATTTTGGTAGGACTAATTTAAATGTGGATTACAGGGTCAAAGGTAGGGTTCTGAAGACTGTGGAGGAACAGAGAGATCTTGGGGTCCATATCCACAGATCTCTAAAGGTTGCCACTCAAGTGGATAGAGCTGTGAAGAAGGCCTATAGTGTGTTAGCTTTTATTAACAGGGGGTTGGAGTTTAAGAGCCGTTGGTTATGCTGCAACTGTACAGGACCTTGGTGAGACCACATTTGGAATACTGTGTGCAGTTCTGGTCACCTCACTATAAGAAGGATGTGGAAGCGCTGGAAAGAGTGCAGAAGAGATTTAACAGGATGCTGCCTGGTTTGGAGGGTAGGTCTTATGAGGAAAGGTTGAGGGAGCTAGGGCTGTTCTCTCTGGAGCGGAGGAGGCTGAGGGGAGACTTAATAGAGGTTTATAAAATGATGAAGGGGATAGATAGAGTGAATGTTCAAAGACTATTTCCTCGGGTGGATGGAGCTATTACAAGGGGCATAACTATAGGGTTCGTGGTGGGAGATATAGGAAGGATATCAGAGGTAGGTTCTTTACGCAGAGAGTGGTTGGGGTGTGGAATGGACTGCCTGCAGTGATAGTGGAGTCAGACACTTTAGGAACATTTAAGCGGTTATTGGATAGGCACATGGAGCACACCAGGATGATAGGGAGTGGGATAGCTTGATCTTGGTTTCAGATAAAGCTCGGCACAACTTTGTGGGCCGAAGGGCCTGTTCTGTGCTGTACTGTTCTATGTTCTATGTTCTATGGAGAGAACGTGCAAACTCCACACAGTCAACCATGTATGTGGAAACTGATTCTATGGCCATGATTTTATGGCCACATGGCGCCCACTGCAGATCGTGTTGGAGCGGTGCAGGGTCAGAGAATCACAGGTGAGGGGTTTAAGACATTAAATGCTGGCGTGAAACCTTGTTGGAATTGTCGCAGCCACCATGCCTAGACAGGATCTGTAGCATATCTGTATGCATGTGCTTAGTCTGTTTGAGATCAGATTCTTCCTGCTCTCAGGATTCTCCAACCCTGAGGTGCAGCAGGAATCACTCCTGGTGTCCACAAACAGAGACCAGGTGTGATGCCCACCTGGCAGTATGACCTGCCACCTAGATGGGCACAGGATGCTAGTTGGGCAGTGCCAGGGTGTTGGGGGATAGTTCCAAGGGTGTGGGGCCTGTTGGTGGGGCCTGAGAGGGATGGGGCATGTGTGGGATCATGAAAGGGGACCTGAACAGGTTCTTGAAGGGGGTGAAGAAGGTCATGAAAGGGGTCATGAAGAAGGGGCGTGAAGAAGGTCATGATGGGGGTGTGAAGGGGTTAATGAAGGGGGACCCAATTTGAGGTCCTCAATGTCCTAATGCCAGTGATCTGTGTTGGGGAGGGGGGCCTTTGTTTTGTGGGTGGGAGGATCCCCAATGTCATGGGGGGAGAGGGGTGTCTTCAATTTCTCTTTGAGATTGGGACACCCTCTAAAAATGCCGGCTGATCCCTGTGAAATCGAGCTTACCAGTGTGTTTAGGCTCTGCCCTTCTCAGAACTGAAAAAAAAAAGCTCACCACTTTTCCCAAAAATAACTATGTGTGGGAAAATTGTGATCCGTTTCCTGACAATCTCTCACCCAAAATGATACTATGGTCGTTTTTTAGGAAAATTCTGCCCTATGTTTTTGGATGATGTCACCAAGGTAGAAAAAGAAGTCATTGCAGTTGATTCACTGTCTATAACCTGGATAGAAAGAATGGAACCAGACAAGAGCAGTGGCATGTACTCATCTCAAGGATTGCAGACAGGTCAAGATGGACAAGGATTGTTTCCCTTTCTCACTGGATGTTGTTTGTTCCTTTGATTAGGGTCATGTGGTACTGTGGCAGGCCAGAAGCTTGACTGCACTGTTCAAATTTAGGGTTCCAGGAAGTGTGGGATACACTGTTGGAATTGGTTGTTGAAACAGAGAACAGGTCAACATTTAAGGATACAGATGTTTAGATAAGTGTACATAAGTATAGGCCAGAATTCTCCAGCCATTCATGCCCTGCAGCCACACTGCCAGTGATCCATTCACAGCAGCGGGACTGGAGAATCCCAGCTGTGGGTGAGGTTGGAGAATCCGGCCCATAGGGTGTATTTAGGACATTTTATAAGAGTAGTATGTTCTAGTGTCAAACAAAGAGGAGGCTATTCTAGACATGATAATGTGCAATGTGACAGCATTAGTCAGTAATAATCAGTAAAAGAGCCTCTAAGAAATAGTGATCATAACATTATGGAATTTCATGGTCAGTTTGAAGATGAGAAGTATGGGTCTAAGGTTAGGGTTTCACTCCTAAATTAGGGTACAAAGGCAGAGTTGGTTAAAGTGGACTGGGAAATTAGGTTAAAAGGTGGAACAGTAGAGATTTGTGCAGATTTTTGAGATATTTAATAACTCTCAGCAAAGATTTATCTCAGTGAGAAAGACAGACTCTAGAAGAAGAATACATCATCTGTTGATGAATAAGGAAATTAAGGATAACATCAGATTAAAAGAAACGTACAAATCTGTGAAGATCAGTTATTGGTCAGAAGATGGGACAGATTCTAAGAACCAGCGAAGTGTGACTAAAAACAGGAGAAATTAGGGTATTGAAGAAAGCCAACTGGAAATATAAAAAATGATAGATTTTCTACAAGTATCTAAACAGGAAAAGAATAATTAAAGTGAATGTTGGTTCTCTAGTCAGTGAGATTGGGGAATTATTGACAGAAAACGAGGACATAGTGACAGTGTTGAACAGGTACTTTGTGGCTATCTTCACTGTGGTAGACAGAACACTTCCCAAATGTGCCTGAAAATTAAGAACTGAAAGGAAGGGATGTACTTAAAATGATCATCATCACCAGAGAAAAAGTACTGGGAAAACAATTAGATCTATAGACTGACATGCCCCAGGACCTGATGGCCTGTATTCTAAAAGAAGTGGTGGCAGAGATAATAGAGGCAATGGTTATAATCTTCCAAATTCCTTAGATCCCCTGGTAGATTGGAAAATGATGTGGACTGGTTGAGTAAGAAGTCTCACAACACCAGGTTAAAGTCCAACAGGTTTATTTGGCAGCACTAGCTTCCGGAGTCTCAAGCTCCTTCATCAGGTGAGTGAAGACTTGTGTTCACAAACAAGGCATATAAAGACACAAACTCAATTTACAAGATAATGGTTGGAATGCGAGTCTTTACAGGTAATCAAGTCTTAAAGGTACAGACAACGTGAGTGGAGAGAGGGCCAAGCACAGGTTAAAGAGATGTGTATTGTCTCCAGCCAGGACAGTTAGTGAGATTTTGCAAGTCCAGGCAAATCGTGGGGGTTGCAGATAGTGTGACATGAACCCAAGATCCCGGTTGAGGCCGTCCTCATGTGTGCGGAACTTAGCTATCAGTTTCTGCTCAGCGATTTTGCGTTGTCATGTGTCGTGAAGGCTGCCTTGGAGAACTTACCTGAAGATCAGAGGCTGAATGCCCGTGACTGCTGAAGTGTTCCCCGACTGGAAGGGAACACTCCAGCCTGGTGATTGTCGAGTTGTGTTCATTCATTCGTTGTCGTAGCATCTGCATGGTCTCCCCAGTATACCATGCCTCAGGACATCCTTTCCTGCAGCGTATCAGGAAGACAACGTTGGCCGAGTTCATGTCACATGTCACACTATCATGTCACACTATCTGTAACCCCCACGACTTGCCTGGGCTTGCAAAATCTCACTAACTGTCCTGGCTGGAGACAATACACATCTCTTTAACCTGTGCTTGGCCCTCTCTCCACTCACGTTGTCTGTACCTTTAAGACTTGATTACCTGTAAAGACTCACATTCCAACCATTATCTTGTAAATTGAGTTTGTGTCTTTATATGCCCTGTTTGTGAACACAAGTCCTCACTCACCTGATGAAGGAGCTTGAGACTCTGAAAGCTAGTGCTGCCAAATAAACCTGTTGGACTTTAACCTAGATTGGAAAATAGCAAATGTAACACCTTTATTTAAGAAAGGAGGGAGTCAGAAAACAGGAAGCTATAGGCCAGTTAACCTGAAATCTGTCATAGGCAAATTGCTAGAATCCCTCAATATAGTTTTGTGAAAGAGAAATCATTTGAATTAATTTATTAGAGTTCTTTGAAGAAGTAACAGGCAAGGTGGGTAATGTGGAACTTGTAGATGTGTTCTTGGATTTGCATTTGATAAGCTGCCACATCAGAGGTCACTAAACAAAATAAGAACTCATGGTGTAGGGGATATCTTCTCAGCATGGATAATGGATTGGTTAGCTGACAGGAAGTAGACAATAGAGTTAAATGTCACATTTTTCAGGTTGGTAAGCTGTAGTTAGTGGAGTGCCACAGAGATCAGTGTTGGGGCCTCAACTCTTTATTACATCAATAACTTGGATGAAGGGAGCACATGTATGGTAGCTAAGTTTGCCAGTTACACCAAGGTAGGTAAGTTGAAGCCAGGAGGTAAAGGGTCTACAAAAGGATATAGATAAGATAAGTGATTGGGTAAAAATTTGACAAATGGAGTACAAAGAACAAAGAACAAAGAACAATACAGCAGAGGAACAGGCCCTTCGGCCCTCCAAGCCCGTGCCGCTCCCTGGTCCAAACTAGACCATTCTTTTTTATCCCTCCATTCCCACTCCGTTCATATGGCTATCTAGATAAGTCTTAAACGGTCCCACCACCTTGCCTGGCCCCCACCACCCTCTGTGTAAAATATGTCCTTCTGATATCTGTGTTAAACCTCCCCCCCTTCACCTTGAACCTATGACTCCTCGTGAACATCACCACCGACCTGGGGAAAAGCTTCCCACCGTTCACCCTATCTATGCCTTTCATAATTTTATACACCTTTATTAAGTCTCCCCTCATCCTCTGTCTTTCCAGGGAGAACAACCCCAGTTTACCCAATCTCTCCTCATAACTAAGCCCCTCCATACCAGGCAACATCCTGGTAAACCTCCTCTGCACCCTCTCCAAAGCCTCCACGTCCTTCTGGTAGTGTGGCGACCAGAACTGGACGCAGTATTCCAAATGCGGCCGAACCAACGTTCTCTACATCTGCAACATCAGACCCCAACTTTTATACTCTATGCCCCGTCCTATAAAGGCAAACATACCATATGCCTTCTTCACCACCTTCTCCACCTGTGACGTCACCTTCAAGGATCTGTGGACTTGCACACCCAGGTCCCTCTGCGTATCTACACCCTTTATGGTTCTGCCATTTATCGTATAGCTCCTCCCTACATTATTTCTACCAAAATGCATCACTTCGCATTTATCAGGATTGAACTCCATCTGCCATTTCTTTACCCAAATTTCCAGCCTAAATTGCGGGAGAGTGTGAAATCAACCTACTTGGCAAGAA
Organism: Mustelus asterias; assembly: GCF_964213995.1. Lineage (NCBI taxonomy): Eukaryota > Metazoa > Chordata > Chondrichthyes > Carcharhiniformes > Triakidae > Mustelus > Mustelus asterias. The sequence continues at coordinate 91,337,228 of NC_135805.1, forward strand.
GAATCAAGAAGCAGTATACTATTTAAATGGAGAGAGATTGCAGAACTCAGTGGAACAGAGGGAATTACAAGGTGTTAGTGTGCAGGTGCAGCAAGTGATTAGGAAGGCAAATGAAATGTTCGTTTTATTGCAAATGGAATTCAATATAAAAGTATTTTTTTTCCTGCAGATTTACAGGGCCTTGGTGAGATCCCAGCTAGTGAACTGTGTACAGTTTTGGTCTCCTTATTTGAAGAATGATATAATTGAAGCAGTACAGAGAAAGTCCACTTGATTCATTCCTGAAGTGAAGAGGTTATCTCATGAAGAAAGGTTGAGCTCATACCTGTTAGAATTTAGAAGAATGAGATGTGATCTTATTGAAACATGTAAGATCTTGAGGGGATAGGGGAGGATGAATACCTGGTGAATGTTTTCACTTGCAGAGGAAACTAGTATTAAGAGATACAGTTTAAAAATAAGGTGTTTGCCTTTTAAGATGGAGATGAAGAAAAATAATTTCTCTTAGTGGGTTGTTAGCCTGGAATTTTGTTTTATTCTTTCATGGGATATGGGCATCACTGGCTAGGCCAACATTTATTTTCAATCCCTAATTTCCCCCTTGAGAAAGTGATGGTGCGCTACCTTCTTGAACCGCTGCAGTTCATGTAGTGTAGGTACACCCACAGTGCTGTTAGGAAAGGAGTTTCAGGATTTTAACCAGTGACAAAGAAAGAACAGAGATATCGTTCCAAGACGTGATAGTGTGGGACATTTCAGGTGGTTCTGTTCCCATGCATCTTCTACCCTTGTCTTTCTAGGTTTGGAAGGTATTGTCTCAAGAGCCTTGGTGAGTTGCTGCAGTGTATCTTGTAGATGTCAAGCGAAGATGGTCAGATTCTCTCCTGCTGGACATGGTCAATGCCTGGAACTGGTCTGGCGCGAATGTTACTTGCCACTTATCAGCCCAAGCCAGAATGTTGTCTAGTTCTTGCTGAACATGGGCACAGACTGCTTCAGTATTTGAGTTGTGAATGGTGTTGAACATTGTGCAGTCATCTTCCACATCCTCTGCAGTCTTTCACAGAAAGACATGAAGGCTGGGTTATTGAATTTATTTAAGAATTTGGATCAAGAATTTATTCAATTAGATAGCTTTTTGATAGACAAGGGAGCAGAAAGGAACGAGGAGTTGAGACCACAATGATCTTATTGAATGACAGCGCATGTTCAAAGAGCTGAATAACCTACACGTGTTGTAATGTTTCTAAGTGGTTGTAGGAAAGGGACATTAAGGGGTTTGAGAACATGTCAAGTATGTGGGATTAAGATAATGGCTTGAGTGGAGCATCAACATCAATATGGACTCATTGAGCCTCATGCACTGTTACTGTGCTGTATTTTCAACTAATATAAATAACCATCTTCTGGTCATAGGCTCCAATTGGTTTACACTGTTGGAAATTATGACATAGTGCAAATAGCCGATGACAGAAGATGGCATTATGTACAAGTGAACAACATGGCTGTGTGTTAACTAAAGTGAATGAAGTTGAGCTAAATTAAGAAATTCACAAATAAATGTGACCATTCACTTCATGTCACTGTTGGTAATACATTGGGTTTGACATTGTACTTGGATGAATATAGATTGTCTACATTATTCACATCCAGGAAATGACACATTTATATTCCACTTGATGCATATAGTTGTAACTTGCATGTATTGGAGAACTCTAGTGAAAGTCATCTGGGTCCCTTAATATGGTGAACTGGGTGATTAATGTTCATCCCAATCCCTGCTTGCACAGCACCTGCTGGAAGTTAAAATTGATCCTTTAGTGGCTCTTTGCATTTATATTGGAGGCTGAGTCAACATATCTGATGAAAACATAACTGATAACTACCGATTCTCATGATGCACAGCATCTCTAGTAAACACAGCATCAGCAACTAGATTGGAAACTTCTACTGATAGCCTTGTGGTTAATTTTTAAGATAAAATGTCCATTTCCCATGCAAGACTATTTTAATTGCTGTGCACAAGTTTTTTTAAAAATGCTTATTTATTAATGTCACAAGTAGGCTTACATTAACACTGCAACGAAGTCACTGTGAAAATCCTCTAGTTACCATACTCCAGCGCTTGTTCAGGTACACTGAGGGAGAATTTAGCATGGCCAATCCACCTAACCAGCACGCCTTCCGGACTGTGGGGGGAACTGGAGCATCCGGAGAAAACCCACGCAGACAGGGGGAGAACATGTGACTCCGCACAGACAGTTACCCAAGCTGGGAATCAAACCCAGGTCCCCGGCATTGTGAAGCAGCAGTGCTAACCACTGTGCCACTGTGTGATTTTATCAAATAAATAGTGGTTGAACATACAGTGAGTCTGCAAAATAGTTAATACTTCCAAATTTTTTCAACATGAAGTAGATAAAAAACAAATATAGAACAAGCTACAAAGCAAATTCATCTAGTTCCCAGTTGTTGAAAACAATAATCTTACCACCAAATTGGTGAATTCCCATCAAAACTTTAAAACAAAACTACTGTTAAAGGACTGCATTTTAATCATTAAAAGCCAGGTTCTCAATATATTGTTAGATTTACAGAAGTTAAAATGTCAACTGACTATTGAATATATTTGGTTCTATCCAAAGACATCTCTGCTCTATTGCACTCAATCGTACATGTCAAATGGAAGGCAAGCACTGAACCATGCCGTGATCTCATTCTCCAATGGGAGTATGGAAATGTGTGCAAACAAAGTGGCACAACTTCAATTACTGCTACAAAATGCCTATTAAAAGAGTTGACACTGGAATTTTGCTTTATGTTTATTGTTCTTGGTATTCTTTTTCTATTAACATACAGTGAGGAGTGATTCAAGTAGAATGACCCCAGTCAAACACAATTTAGCATAAATGAAAAAATTGGCAAAAAATAATCCACTGGCAATATCTTGAATGGTTTAGTTTTGATTAAGATTGCTTATATGACTGAGGACACAATGGCCCTCCTCCTCCTTGAAAGCTCTTCAGAACCAGTAAATGTAGTTTAACCTATTTCCCAATGAGAAAGAAGGATGCAATCTATTAAGTTTAATGTCAAAGCATTCAAACTGGGTGCCAGGTTATAAGTACTACAGGGTCAGAAAACTGCAGAAAATCATTTACTGACAACCCGCTGCCAAACTTCACCAGACTCTCCTGAGGAATGGTGGTGAGAAGGACTGTCAGATGGGAAACTGGACCCCACCTCACTGTCTCCCCAGTGGCATTTGCATCTGGAAAAGGATACCCAGCAGCTATCCATGTGGAGGCAGGGAAGAGAAAATCAGACCAGTTTGTTCTAACTACAAACATCAAACAGGTTCACAATCTAGAAATTACTGAGCCACAGCTTAACACAACATTCTAACAGTACTTTAAAAGTAGTTTATTGAATATTGTTATTATTTCAGTAGTGACTGGTAATATTTTTTATCACTTTTTTTGGAAAGCCAAAAAACCCAGATAATGACTAAAAGAATGAAGCCACAAGATTTCCTATTTAAAACAAAAAGTTTTGCTACACAAACCTCAAAGAACATAAATATTAATAACTATACTCTATTTTGGAGGTCTTGTGGTGCAGTGGATAATGTCCAAGCCTCTGAGCCAGCAGCTCTGGGTTCGAGTCCCACCCAAGACTGGATGGCCCAGGAAGGTTTACAACTCAAACAGTTTGAGTGTGTTAACCTGCAAGTGCTCTGATTCTAAGGTAATGGAAAGTCCTCTATAAATGCAAGTTTATTTCCTTTTTTTTCAGCTGAGATTACCATTTAGAGATGCCTTCAATTAGCATATAAACAATTCCTATTATGTGATAAGCAGCAACTTTTACACAGTGCTCAATGCATTAGATGATATCAACTATATTCATTGGATTTTGAACAGCAGTTTTTGCAAATACACAATTGCTTATGCAGGCAAATTACAGCCAAAGGATCTAAATGGACCAAAAATGGCAGGGCCTGCTTTGGATAAATAATCGTATAAATCCTGTTTTTAGCAACCTGAATTGTTGTAAAATTAAGGTCCCTGTGGTGCCTGTGCTGGAAAATCCAAGCAATTACAAGGAGGGGTAGGATCAGAAACTCTATGATTAAACAATCTTGCAAGTAAGGGCAAGAACTTTGACTAACTGGAAATTAATTCACCCAAAACATCGTAAACTGTTTTTACTCTTTGCAGATGTTAACAGATCTGTATTTCCAGTATTTTTTTAGATTTCCAACATTTTCAATTTTTCCTTTTTATTTTATTGTGCCCAAATTAGGAGATGTCCCTAGATCAGTGCCAACTGGCAGAATCCTTAATGTCTCAGTCTCTACCGATATATGAGACCACCCTGAAGCTATGGGCATCATGATAGCAGGTAGCTAGCCAACAAGGTTGAATGCAATTTCTAGTCAATATGAGGTTCAAATTACTTTGAAGAAAATGTGAATAAACTGCTAGAAAAACAACTGAGAATACTTGCCAGTGCAAAAATACCAAGAGCAGAAAACAGCCATGTCGTAAATTCTGTCTATTTTCCTGTTTGAACACCAAGTCATTTTTCACCTTGATGTATTTGGTGAGACTTAGGCCCTACCATAAAGATTAAACTCCTTTGGGAACATTTTCCGAATTAGGACGTTCTGGGAGACAAAACTTTCCACTGGCAGTGCGATTTCAGAAAATGAGTCATTAGGTTACAACAATCATCGGCGCAATATCATGGGAAAGGTCCTCAGCTTGTACCGCGAGTCCAAATTGGCTTGGAAACTGAAATGGGACTGCAGAGGCAGAACTTTTAAAATGGCATCTAAAGTTCCATCTTATCCCACTGTAGAAAGCCCATTTCCTTGATTGCTGCCAATGCAACTCGTTTAGTAAACAGAACTGTAAGAAACCTCAGCCAGTTGCAAAATCTACAAACGTTTATTGTTACCATAAACTAACCATCAAATAACTTCGCTACTGTTAGCCTTTAAGATCAGTTAAGATAACAATCAGCTTGGCAGCAAAGCATTTTCTGAAACAAATGGTTTCTGTTTCACTGCAAGATAGCGTTAAGAATTTTGGAGTAATTAGAACATAGTGTTGTTTTTGTTTGCCAATATGTGCATGCTGCTGTAACATGAAAATGATCTAAATTTTTAATGGAATCTGAGATCTCAAAATGCTGACTTAAAATATTTTTACGGAGAATTAATGCCACTTATACTACTGTACCACAAAAATAACCAACAATGTATATCAGCAAAATCTGTTTGAGGCAGAATGACAATTTTATTTCTGGACTTGACGTATTTTTTCTGAACGAGTGATGAACTTCTATTGCCCTATATTTAACGGTGAAGGAAGCCCATGTGGGACGTGTGTTGGCTGAGATCACAGGGTTGATGTACATCTATATTTGGGACACAATACAGGAGAAAAACGGATGGAACCCCTTTATGCCTCATATGCTCTTCCAATCATGGGATTGGCATGGGTTGTTTGATTGGACCTTAATTTAAATTCAAATCTAAAGAAGGAGAAGAAATGTAATTGTGGCTCGGGTGTCGGCTTCTTCTATTTCTGCTGATCGCTACATTCCAAATGCTGAAAATTTTAAAGAGACCATAAGAAATTGGAATAGAGAGTGTGGAATTGGACTTCATCCAGCAAAATGAGAAGACATTTAAAGTTTGGTGCTTTTAAAAAGTAGTATTACACTGTACACAGGATCCTAGGCTATTTGAGCTCGTCATTAGTACCTGAAGTACAATGTGGGTCTTATTATAGCATTTCTTTACAAATGTGTTATTCAGAAGGAGAAATATATTTGGATGTCGAGGATGTCAGATGTCTTTGATTTGATTGATTTATTATTGTCACATGTATTAGTATACAATGAAAAGTATTGTTTTCTGCATCCCATACAGACAAAGCATACTGTTCATAGAGAAGGAAAGGAGAGAGTGCAGAATGTAGTGTTACAGTCATAGCGAGGGTGCAAAGAAAGATCAACTTAGTGCGAGGTAGGTCCATTCATGCATAGAAAGCAGCTAGCTATCTGAGGTTTACCTTTCACCCATATATCAGATCCAGAAGAAATGGTATGGTCTCACAAAGCAGCAAATCCTACCGGTTTCAATTTCCAAAGTGAGCTCATGAGAATTATCCGGCATGTTGCAAAAGGACTTGCAGCCCAACGGTATGATTGGCACATCATTGACTTCGTCATTCAAGATGACAGCTATCTTGAACTTTGTAGGTGGAAAGTTATTGCCAAAGAGCCAGTAGGGAGATCAGCAGCATCGGTCAACCTGCTGTGTCTCATGATAAAAAACAGATGACAAATTCTTTGCCTGTCAGAGCAAATGATGAGACATTTTCCACAGAGATGCCAGTGAGCTGGAAGCCTGGGGTTGCCTCTAACAGAAAGTTTTCCATTGTTGTCACTCATATGGTTCTTCATGCTCCATGTATGAACCTTAATGACTTCTACTCAATTCGTGTTCACAAATTGTGCAGCCATCAACATTGGATACATTCTGGGATTTAAAATACTGAAGCAGTCCATGTTCAAATGCAACAAAATCTGCAAAATATCCAGGCTTGGGCTGACAAGTGGCAAATAACATTTGGGCCACACAAATGCCAGGCAATGGCCATCACAAATAAGAGACACTCTGACCACCGCCCTTGGCATTGAATGGTGTAACCATCACTGGATCCCCCACTGTCAACATCCTTGGGGTTACCATTGACCAGAAACTCAACTGGACTCACCACATAAACACAGTGGCTACAAGAGCAGGTCAGAGATTAGGAATACTGCGGTGAGTAACTCACCTGCTTACTCCCCAAAGCCTGTCCACCATCTACAAGGCACAAGTCAGTAGTGTGATGGAAAACTCCCCACTTGCCTGGATGGGTGCAGCTCCAACAACACTGAAGAAGCTTGATATCATCCAGGACAAAACAGCCTGCTTGATTGGCATCATATCCACAAACATCCACTCCTCCACAGTACCTTCCAAACCCATGACCACTTCCATCTAGGAGGACAAGGGCAGCAGATACATGGGGATGCCACCACCTGCAAGTTCCCCTCCAAGCCACTCATCTTCCTGACTTGGAAATATATCGCCATTCTTTTGCAGTCGCTGGATCAAAATCCTGGAATCCCTTCTCTAATGGCATTGTGCGTCAACACACAGTACATGGACTGCAGCGATTCAAGAAGGTGGCTCACCACCACCTTCTGAAGGGCAACTAGAGATGGGCAGTAAATGTTGGCCAGCCAGCGACATCCATGTCCCACGAACGAATAAAATAAATATGCATGGATTAGAGAGAAATAGCATGTTAAAGAATCAAAGCTTAAATCAGGAGTGTGATGGAATACTCTGCACTTTTCTGAAGCTGCATGGGAACACCACCAGATGCAAGTTCCCCTCTAAACCACATACCATCCCGACTTGGAACTATATCTCTGTTTCTGTACTGTCATTGGGTCAAAATCCCGGAACTCTCTTCCTAACAGCATAATGGGTTCAAGAAGGTGGAAGAATGGAGAAGCTATATGTAAAATCATAGAATCCCTATAGTGCAGAAGGAGTCCTTTCGGCCTATCAAGCCTGCACCGACAACAACCCCACCAAGGCCCTATCCCTGTAACTCCGCATATTTACCCCGTTAATCCCCCTGACGCTAATGGACAATTTACCATCGCCAATTGACCTAACACGCACATTTTTGGAAAGTGGGAGGAAACCGGAGCACCCAGAGGAAACTCACGCAGACACGGGAGAACGTGCAAACTCCACACAAACAGTGACCCAAGTTGGGAATTGAATTCGGATCCCTGGTGCTGTGAGGCAGCAGTGCTAACCACTGTGCCACCGTGCCATAATTTAAATGGAGAGAGATTGCAGAACTTGGTGGGATAGAGGGATCTGGGTGTCTGGGTACAGGAGTCACAACAGATTGGTATGCAGGTACAGCAAGTGATTAGGAAGGCAAGTGGGATGCTGGTGTTTATCGCAAGGGAATGAAATATAAAAGTGGGGAATTGTACTGCAGCTATACAGGACATTGGTTAGACCACATCTGGAATATTGTGCACAGTTTTGGTGTCCTTAGTTGAAAAAGGATATAATTGCATTCGAAGCAGTACAGAGAAGGTTCACTCAACACATTCCTGGGATGAAGGGCTTACCTTATTAACAAAGATTGAACAGGTTAGGCCTATGGCCATTGGAGTTTAGAAGAATGAGAGGTGATCTTATTAAAGCAGATAAGATCCTCAGGAACCTTGAAAGCGTAGACACCAGGAGGATGTTTCCATTCATGTGGGAGACTAGCACTGCGGGACACAGAATAAGAATAAGAGGTTTCTCTTTTTAAAAGATTTCGGGTGCGACCTTGCCTGCTGTTCATGCCAGAAAAGTCGGAGAATTCGGCGGCCAGCCAAATCTCCATGCACTGCAGCGGGATGGGAAAATCCGGCTGGCATGAACTGTGGTAAGATTCCAGCCTCTATGTCCAAGTCCAGGCCATTAACATGTATCAAAAAGAATAGTAGTCCTACTTCATTTTCCTGTAAACTGTGACAGCAACTCAAAAGTCCCCATGCAGCACGTGCATAAGCTTAAGTTTCCCCATGTGTGCGCTGCGCAAAAAGTTTAAAGGGACCGCACACTTAGAAAGAAACCTCTGCACTCCAAAAAAAAATTAGAGGGAACATTGGCCCTAATGTTACCCCTGGCGCACACTACTGCGTACATCCCTCCAGTCTGCAATCTATGATCTCTACTTTCTGCATTCTATCACTTAATTAATTTTGTATCCATGTTGACACTGTCTCTTTAATGTTACTAATTATTTTATTATATGGTACTTTTCTTTGAAAGATCAATATTTGCACATCATCAACCATTTAATCAAACCCTTCTTGATTATTTCATCAAAAATTTGATCAAGTTAGTCAAATAAATTTGTCTTTAACAAATCAGTGTTGATTTGCATTTATTAGAACAGACTTTTTGAAATGCCAGTTTGTTTTGTTGCCAGTTGTTGGCTGCAGGTTTTGAAGCTTTGAATGCTGTTTTAGTGTCAAAATGGAGTCCATGCAAACTCTGTTCACTTCCCTTTTGGCCTGCTGAATGGCATTTTGTTGATGGTATTAACAGAGCATTAGAACCATGCAGCAGAAATATACAGCAGAGGCAAATTGGATATCAAAGTCTGCTGCTGATTTGGTGCCTTCTGTGATTTAGTTAATGACTTTTATTCAACATGTACAGTTGCACTTCTGTTCAGCAGCATGAAGAATTCCCCCCCATCAGCGAATTTAAAAGATCATCAACAACTTGCAGGTGAGTTACTGATTGCTTTTACTGGTTCTGTCTGAGTTTGTGAATGTTTTGATCAGTTGCTTACAGTTGGTTGTTACTGCAAGGGACTTGGACACAGTCATGGTGCCATTGTAGGAGTCTTGGGCTGCAGTGTGAGAGGGAGACGGTGCAGAGACACCAAATAGGAAGATAAGCTGTTCAAAGAGGGCAGAGGAGTGGGGGAGATGGATGGGAAGAAGGACATTCAGTTGAAGACCTTATGCACTTAAGGTTTCAGGAGCACTTTCTTTACCTCCATCTAAACCAGGAGCAATGTGTTTGTTGTCTGTGATTCATGAAAGAGATGTTCACAGAACTGTGCCACCTCTTTGAACCAGAGCAGGGTGAGGACACTGATTTTAATGGCCATGAAGGTGTCCATGGCCCTGAACGTCTTAGCACTGGGATCACTCCATATGGAGAAGACCACATTTGTTTTTATTCATTCATGGGATCTGCGCATCACTGGCTGGGCCAACATATATTGCCCATACCTAATTACCCTTGAACTGAGTGCTTGTTAGGCCATTTCAGAGGTCATTTTAAGAGTCAACCATTGCTGTGGGTCTGAAGTCACATGTTGGCCAGACCAGGCAAGGAAAGCAAATTTCCTTCCCTGAGGGACATTAATGAACCAGATGGTTTTTTATGATAGTTGACAATGGTTTAATGGCCCTCATTAGACATTTAGTTCCAGGTTTTTATTGAATTCAGATTTCACCATCTGCCACAGTGGGATTCGTGCCCAGGTCTTCAGAGCATTTGCCAGGATCTCTGGATTATTAGTCCAGTGACAATACCCTGTTCTCCCAGTTTTCCATTCAAGAGAGATGACAGAGTTCTTCATGCCAGGAGAGGGGATTTCATTGCGCTCTCGCTGAACAGGGAGAAGGAGGTGGAGTATGAACGTGGCTTTGCCAGGATAGCGGGCCTCCCCATGGTGCAGGATTCCATCAACAGGTGAGTTCGCAGGTGCCACATCTCAAGGGTGAGGTGTAACAAAATGATAAAGATTACCACTCACGGAATGTGCGATTGGTGTGTAACCACACATAGCATGTCATGCTGGTGAATGTCTGTTATCCTGGCAGCAGCCATGATGTGTTCATTCCACATCAATTTCCAATCCATCAATCGTTCAGCCACTGCATCAAACTAGAATGTGAATTCTGAGTCTTCTGTTTTGCAGTAGCCAATGCCTCCACTCCACAACCCAACCACATGTGGTCAGCATGTATACATGAGAGTCATGCTGTCACAAGGAGTGTCATCAAACACATGATTAGGATGCTGAAGCAATGGTTTTACTGTCTCAACTGTTCTGATGGAACTTTCCATGTACTCGCTGGAGCGACTGCCCTGATCTGTGATGGTCTGAAGCATCCTTAACAATCTATCTATCATGTGGGCACAACATTTGCTGCCAGGGAAAGATGTGCAGGTTAGGTGGATTCGCCATGCTAAATTGTCTGGTAATATCCAAAGATGTGTAGGTTAGCAGGATCGGTGGGGTGAATGTGTGGGGTTATGGGGAAAGGGCAGAGGGATGGGCATGGGTAAGATGCTGTATCAGAGAATCAATGGGCTGAATGGCCTCCTTCGGCACTGTAGGGATTCCATGATTCTACGATTCAATGACACTATGACCACCACAAGAGGGGGGAGGAGAAGGAAGAACGGAGGAGATAACTGCCACATCCACACATCCACCTTCTGCACAGGCTGTTTGTAATTGTCTAATTTGACTCTAGTTCCCATGGAGACAAGCCCAAAGTTCTCATCCGAGCAGAAGTCATGTATAGGATGAGGTGAGGGGAGGTTCAACCACTGCCTTATTTTTTTCACTCCTCATCTAACTGCAATAAAGTGACTTTGAGGTGGAAGATCAGCCACGATCTTATTGAATTGTCAAGCAGGTTGAAAAGCTGAATGGAACACTCCAACTCCTGATGTTCTTAAACCAGCTGAGATTAGATACAGATTTGCTGGAAATCTGAGTGAAGAAAAGTTAAACCAATCAGGGCTACCCAGTTTATATTTGACTCTAAAGACATTTAAAATGAGTGTGACTGGAGTCCTATAGCCTGGTCACATAAGGGGGTCTGATATGATGGATTCACTCAGCGTGGAACATTATATTGGCCTTATATTTTCTGGCACTCTAAAACAGTACATAATGCCAACTCTAAATATGAGAGACGTATACAAAACAAAACATCCAGTGAACTTTCTATCAACTCCAGTAGAGTGCACAGGAAATGAAAATGATGATTTTATGTTCCCGATGAGTCCTGGTGCAGCAAATGAAGAGAAAAATGACCATTCATCGTATAATTCAATTGCAAAAATAAAATCACGCACACACAGATTTTGTGAATTAGGCTTTTCTACCCTCTTTTTCCCTTTCTTCTTTTACAAACTCCAGGGCCACAATCCACAGTTAATGTACAGAGAGCATTGAATGCTCTTAATCCATGATTCTTGTCGAAGGAAGAAAGAACAAACTTGCATTTGTGCAGCACCGTTCATCAACTCAGGTCAATTTTTCAAAGCTATTGTTACAATGCAGGCAAATGTGGCTGTCAATTTGTGCACAGCAAGTCTCTACATGCATTGCTAAGATAAATGGCTGAATAATGGCAGGGAGGTTCCTCAGAGTTGCTCCAGCTTCACCAGTTCTAATTCTCTGGAAGTGCGATGGAAATCTTGGTCGCTCCCTCTCTGTACTTTTGCCAAAGTAAGACTGCTCAAATGAGAATACCTTCAAGGAAATTCTCAGTCCATCTAGTAATGCTGTTGAGCCATAAATATTGGCCTGGAATCTACTGTGATTCTTTAGATAATGGCACGGACCTGTCATATCAACTTCAGAGAGCAGATGGGGGCCTCTGCTGAACCTCTGAACCAAAACACAGCACCAAAAACACTGCACCACTCCTTCCACCTGGATCATGTGCTTAAGTCATGGATGGAGGACTGAAACCCTAATCTTCTAATTCAGAGACAACAGTACAAATGTTGAGTGAGCTAAGGTTGGATCTCTTCAAACATGATATGAAAAATCAGCCCAATGTGAGTCACCAAGTTTATTTTCTCTCTCCCTGGAGGGAAGCAGCTAACAACTTTCACTAGTGTTGTCACTAGACCAAGTCACAAATATGTATGTAGTGAATGAAAGGCACAAAATTAAATTTATACTTTTTATCAAGATTAGTTTTCAACAACTTTTGTTGTATGAAAACACTCAATTTGCCTTCCACTGGTCCTTCATGTCTTAGTTAAAGAATGTTTGTTTTACTCTTCATGGTGGGTTTTGGCTTTTGGTAAAATGCTGGCGTTTCTCATATGACAAGGCCAACATTCATTTCCCATCCCTAATTTCTCGTGAGTGATAAGCCACCTTCTTGAATTGTTGCAGTCCATGTGGTGTAGATACATTGATAGAGCTGCAATGTATCATTGCTGCCACTGTATGTCACTGGTGGCTGGAGTAAATGTTTAAGCTGGTAGATGGGGTGCCAATCAAGTGGGCTGCTTTGTCCAGGATGGTGTTGAGCTTCCTGAGTGTTGTTGGAGCTGCACTGATCCAGGAAACTGGAGCGTATTCCATCACACTCCTGACTTGTGCCTTGTGGATGGTGGACAGAATTTGGGGAGTCAGGAGATAAATTAGTTGCTGAATTCCCAGCCTCTAACCTACTCTTGTAGCCAAACTACTTTTATGGCTGGTTCAGCTCAGTTTTGGCTTGATGGTAACCTGCTAATGTAGATAGTGGGGGATTTGGTGATGGTATTGTTGCTGAATATCAAGGTGAGATGGTTGGGTTATCTCTTGTTGATCATTGTCTGGCACTTATTATGAAAGTTAACTTGCCGTAACATTGAGAGCAGAGGTTGGAATGTTAACTACCCACAGACTTTAGAGTTTCTGTGCATGCGTAGACTGGAAAAGCTGCACATGCACAGATTTGCAGTTTTATGTTTTTTGGGGCCAGTGCACCGATGAATAAAGGAAAATTGCATGACTACCAGAGTCATACGACCTGGAGCAGAGTGCCATGGAGGCCTAATGTCCCAGGCAAGTGACAGGGAAAGGGATGAAGATGTTCCAAAAGGAGAGGGGACAGGGGGATACCATCAAAGATGTCTTAGGTAGGAGACAAACAGGGAACAGAAACAGGCCCCCATCAAGTTAAGGTAAAATAGAGTGGATCAGAGAAACAGGCTCTAAACAAAAAAGATTTAATTATTTGTTAGTCACAAGGAGTCACAACTTTGCAATGAAGTTACTGTGAAAATCCTCTAGTCGCCACATTCCGGCACCTGTTCGGGTACAGGAGGGAGAATTTAGCATGGCGAATGCACCTAACCAGCACGTCTTTCGGACTGTGGGAGGAAACCGGAGGAAATCCATGCAAACAATAGGAGAACATGCAGACTCCGCACAGACCGTAACTCAAGCCGGGAATCAAACCCGGGTCCCTGGCACTGTGAGGCAGCAATACTAACCACTGTGCCACCGTGCCAACCCCAAAAAGGGCTGAGTGTTGCAGGCTTTAAATGAAGAGGGCTCAGAGAAAGTGTGAATAATTGAGAAGGGCTCAGAGAAGATCTGGCAATTAAAGGTGGTTCAGGGGAAGCCCTGATAATTGAAAAGGGCCCAAGGAAAGCCCTGGTAATCAAAGAGGGTTCAGGAGAAACATGAAGATGTGAGAGGGCAGTTGAAGGTTAGTGACTCTGCTGCGGGCTGTTAGGAGCAGTAGTGTTCAGCTCAGTGTGACTGAAAAGTTGAAGCTATGCTTGAGTTGGTGCTTGAGTGCGTACGTGGGAATCCAGAGGAACAGAATCTTGGAAGACAAGATTGAAACCCTGTGAGGTGAATCATTGTTACTGCTGTCTGAATTGGAGTGACTTTTGGAGAGAATTCCCAGATTAGATCTTCAAAGATGAAGACTGGAATCCCTTAAGAGAGTTTCAATGAGATTAATTTAAAGTTTAAAGTTTTTAAAGTCAGTTGACTTACAATGTTACTGATGTCTGGTTGGGTTGCTGAGAATTCCATGGACTCTGTCTTGTTCACAATCTGCCATTTATTGTGTAGTATGGTGTGTTTGTTAATTTACATGAACCTCATATTTACCCTGACTGTTAGATTATAAGGTAGATATTGCAAATTGTTTTATCTGACCATGTGTTGTAAACTTTATTTTTATTTGTTCAAAACCTTTGGAATCTTGTGGCTTTATTCTATTAGCAAGTGTCTTGAGTCTCAAAGTTTGTCTACTTCACATAAAATATTATTTGCCCCTAACTGGATCTTACCAAACACTTGGGGTTCTGGTCTAAGATGCTTGTCAAGATGATCAATTCCCATTTATCAACATAAGCCTGAATGTTGTCCAGGTCTTGATGCATGTAGGCGCGGACTGTTTCAGTATCTATTGAGTTGTGAATGGTACTGAATAATGTAAAACCAACAGTGAACGTCCTTGTTTTTGACCTTATGCTGGACAATGTTATCAATGAAGCCGTTGAAGATGGTTGAGCCTAGGATACTATGCTGTGCAGAAATGTCCTGGAACTGAAATGATTGACTTCCAACAACCACAGCCATCTTCCTTTGTGCTAGATATAATTCCAACTTGTGGAGCATTTTCTCCATGATTCCCATTGACATCAATTTTGCCAGGGTGAATTGGTGCCATATTTGGTCACATGCCACCTTGATGTCAAGGTCAATCACTGTCATCTCTTGAATTCAGCTATTTTGTCCATGTTTAAGGCTGTAATGAATTGTGGAGCTGAATGACCCTGACAAAACCCAAGCTGAGCAACTTATTGCTGTGCAAGTGCTGCTTGATGCCACAATTGACAACACTTTCCATCACTCTGGTGATGATTGAAAGGTGACTCATGGACCGGTAATTGGCCATGTTGGATTTGACTTGCATTTTATGTACAGGCAATCCTGGATAATTTTCCACACTCTAGAGTTGATGCTGGTGTTGTATCTGTACTGGAACAGCCTGGCTAGGTGTGCAACTTATTCTGGAGCACAAGTCATCAGTATTGCTGCTGGAATGTTGTCAGAGTCCAGAGCCATTGTTGTGTCCAATGCCTTAAACTGTTTCTTGATATCATGTGGAGTGAATCGACATGACTGAAGATTGCCGTTTGTGATGCTGGGAGCACCAGGAGAAGGTCGAGCTGGATCATCAACTGGTAAAGAAATTATGAGAAGATTCTATTTAGAATAAAACTATTATGTTAACAAATAGATGTAACACTATAGAGATAGCGACTATTCCTTTTATATGCCAGTCTTAAAATAGTTTTTGTTCATTATTCTGCCCAGTTCCTTAATCTACCTGTGGAACTTTGTAGTTTTCTGCTTTCTCCACGTGATTTTCAATAACCAATGTATTGTTAACTGCAAACTTGGATGTACTCCTTTCTTTGCTCAAATCCAGGGAATTTATATTTAAAATTAGACACTATTTTTCATTGTCTATCTATTTTGAGCCTATTCCTTTTACGTTATTTCTTTTCCTTGTACCTCCGAACAAATGGCCTATTAGGTATTTTAGAGGAATATACACGAGGGAATTTGCAACTTCTATAAGCATCAGCCTAATTCAGCTTGTAAAATCTTGTCTGCCTGCTTGAAAAATCTAGTTTCAGGCCCCACTGCTAAACACTCGGGAAAAACTTTTATATTAAAAGCCCAGTTTGTAATACGAGAACTGTATTTTGGAGAAATTGCCCAATCTTTCATCCGGTTGAAATCAGGTGGATTTTACAACGCATGGGCAGTCCACTCCATTTAATTACCACCCAAATAATGAGGGTGAAAATTACCACCAAAATTTAGTCTTAAAGGAGTTTTATTGTCAGAGGTGCTTTTCTCCTTTAAACATTGAACCCAGAGCCTATCTGCTTGCTTCAGTCACTCATGTGGATCTTAAAACTTCCACTGCACGATTTGTAGAGTTTCAGTTGTAGCCAACATTCGTCCTTCGCCACGACCACTAAAAACAGATTAACAGATCATTCATCTCACTTTTGTTTGTAAAATCTTGCTGTGAGCAAAATGGTTGCCATATTTGCCCGTGAAACAACAGTCAGTTAATTCATTGCATGCAAGCAAAGTGCTCCAGCATGTTTCTGAGAAATGAGACAGGGCCCTTTAGAAATATATGTCCTTTACGATCAAGATTTTCTCAGATATTATGCTATTTTCATGGCATGCATAAACAAGGACAGTCTGTACAAGCATCAGCTTAGAAATCCGACACATCTGAAAACGGGTGGGCCGGTGGTCGGGGGAGCGAATGGGGAGTATACCCTCCAGATGTCAGTTAAGGCGTAAGCAGGCAGAGTGCAACTTCTGCTGCCCGTACATTTTGCTGTTTGTGCGCCGCTGGCACTATTAGGCTGCTCTCCTTTATCTGCACACCTGTGAGGGGGTGGCCTGGTAGGGAGGTGGGGTGGATATGGTTGCTGGATGTCCATGCTGCCATGTCTAAACAGCCAGCACCTCTTCAAGGGGAGGTGCTCTCTGTTTGCAGGCACTAAATGAGAGGTTGTTAAATAAATGGCTGAAGGGAGAAGCTGACGCAAGATTCTCCGATGCTGCACTTGGTGCAGGTAATGGAGAGGAAGAGGGATGCCTCCAGGCATCCTCTTAATAAGCAATGGGAGTAAAATGGTGAGCTTATCAATGACTGGAGTGCAATGATCTAACTCAAATTGTTAAAGTAAGAAGACTATATTCATACTTCATGCTGCAACTGCACCACTTAATGCTTTCACTCTACAAAAAAGACCAGACCATACTTCAATATATGTCTTCTCACCTCTGCCCACACACACACACACACACACACAAACTCACCACTATTTCAATCCTGAATTATTCACAACTCTCACACACAGACTGGAAATTATTCCATCGTTGCAGCCATGGTTTCCAAACAATTCACACACATATTTGCCCTTTGTTGCAGGAGGAGGTTGAATAAAACATCAGGCAACAAGCTGCCACCGGAGGAGAAGGAGACCACTTGAACCCCCTCTCTCCCCACCCACCGTAAAGAGAGTATGCTGGCTATCAACGAATCACAGAATGCTTTCAGCACAGAAGGAGGTAATTCTATGCAGTAGCAACCCGGCTAGACCCACTTGGCATGTCAGCTACGACTCTCACCAACTTTTACAGATGCACTATAGAAAGCATTCTTTCTGGTTGTATCACAGTTTGGTATGGCTCCTGCTCTGCCCAAGACCGCAAGAAACTACAAAAGGTTGTGAATGGAGCCCAATCCATCACGCAAACCAGCCTCCCATCATTGACACTGCCTCGGCAAAGCAGCCAGCATAATTAAGGACCCCACGCACCCCGGACATTCTCTCTTCCACCTTCTTCCGTCGGGAAAAACATACAAAAGTCTGCGGTCACGTACCAATCAAGTCAAGAACAGCTTCTTCCCTGCTGCTGTCAGATTTTTGAATGGACCTACTTTGCATTCAGTTGATCTTTCTCTACACCCTAGCTATGACTGTAACACTACATTCTGCACTCTCTCCTTTCCTTCTCTATGAATGGTATGCTTTGTCTGTATAGCACGCAAGAAACAATACTTTTCACTGTATGTTAATACATGTGACAATAATAAATCAAATCAAATCCCTGCAACCTTATATTTTCTTTCTCTTCAGATAATTATCTAATTCCCTTTAGAAACTAACAATTAGACCTCCCTCCACAACACTCTCAGCAGTGCCTTCCAGATCCTAAATACTCACATGTAAAAAAGGAGTTCCTTATGTTGTGTTGGTCTTTTGCCAATCACCTTAAATCAGTTTCCTCTGGTTCTGACTCTCCACAAATCAGAACAACTTTGTGCTATCTACCACATATAGACCCCACATGATTTTGTACATTTTACCAAATCTTTCAACCTTCCCTTCTATAAAAAAACCAACCTCAACTTTTTCAATCCATCGTTGTAACTGAAGTCCCCTCATCATGCACCCTTTTGAAAGCCTTTATATCCTTCCTAAAGTGTGGTGTCCAGAATTGGAAACAATCTTCATCTCTCCCCTCTACTCCCACCCTCACTGCTCTTTATCCCCCACTGCCTCCTCTACCCCCACTCTCATTGCTATATCCCCCCTCTTTCGTCTACTCCCACTCTCACTGCTCTGCATCCCCCACTGCCTCCTCTATTCCCACTCTCACTTCTCTGTATCCCCCTCCCCTCTCAACTCCCACTCTCACTGCTCTACACCCCCATCTCTCCGCTTCTCCTCTTTCCACTGCTGCTGAACCACAGGAATTGGCAGAACGGAAACCATGGTGACTCTTGATGCTGAAGGAGTCACTGATTATGATTTCTTCACACTCAATTATTTTTCTCTCTTCCACCTTCTCTCACACCTCACACATTGTACTTGACAAATTGCAGATGCTTTCAACATCCACTTCTTTCTCTCTGCTTCACTTCACACCACAAGCAAACCTCCATCACTCTCTTTCATTACAGCTGCCAAGGAAGTCAGTTCCCCTGAGCAAGTTCAGGATGAAAAGGTCAGTCTTCTTGAAGATGCACCACTGCCTAATATGTCTGTAACTTAGTGCTCTCACCCTCTCTTCCTGCTTCAATCTGTCACTGGGGAAGAAGATGTAAGTATTTCTTCTGGCGATGAGAGCCTCGGTGACCTTCCGGATGCAGCGATGTGCTGGGAACAGTGAGTTCATCTTGATGTTGCCTCTAGTAGCTTGCAAGTCAAGGGGACAGTAAGCTTGACACCCATAGGTAGTGCTTCCTCTGTTTTGGGGCTGAAATTGTGGTTGCAATAGATGACATAGCTTGATGACAGTCTCCTTGGTGAAGTGAAGGCAACTGATATGTTGCTCCTGAGTAAAGCTGATGCAGGAGAATTGCTTCTTGAAGACCTCATGTGCAATGTCCTTCTCCTTCTCCTATTCTGCTCAATTCTAGTGTCTTCTTCTACCCTGTGGTGTCTTTCTAAATGCTCCACCTTGTCCTGAAAATAAATCTTAGTCCACTCACATCTGCAGCTGGATGCTTTCTGAAGCAAAGAACAACTTTGCAAATCAATGAAAAACTCTCTCTGTACAGACGAAGTTGACTTTCCAGAGTGATTCATAATTGACATCTTTCCATTTGCAAGAGATGATGGAAATGCAGCCTCAGACTTTGGTGAGATCAGAACCGATCATCTGCCACACTTCTTTTGATGGATGCAAAAGCCAATTTCTGGAAAGGCAGCCACAAGTGGCACATAAAGTTGCCCCTTGTGGTGGTACAGGATGAACTCTGCTGGCTCCTTGTGTGCAGGGCTGGCCTCTGCTGAGAGACCTCTGAAACCATATATTGTTGTGGTGGCCAAGGGCTCCCCACAGCTAGTGTTACCATTTGCATCGATTGTCAGCTAGAGTTTTCCACTTGCCATGATTGATGTTGAAGGATTTCATGTCTCTTTTAACAGCATCCTTGAATTGGAGCTTTGGGCACCCTACTGGTCTCTTGGCACAGGTTACTTCCCTGTCGAGCAAATACTTGGGGATGTGGCCATCTTTCATTTTGTGCACATGTCCAAGCCAGCAAAACCTTCCTTGCTTGATTAACTCTAGCAGGATTAGAATGTTTGCCACGGAAATGAATGCTTTATTGGTGACTTTCCATGTGATGCCAAGTATGTGCATGGACACTGGAGATGGAAACTATTGAGAACTTTTTCTTGGCAGGTGCAAGTTGTTCAAACTTTGCTGCCATAGAGCAATATGCTGAGGATATTTGTCTTGTAGATAAGCATCTTTGTCCTGGAGGTCAGTTTGTTGTTTACCCATGCCTGCTTTGAGTGATACAACACATCCAGAAGTCAAGCAATATCTTGAAATGTCAAGCCAGCAACTGACCTACAAATACTACATGATGTTCTGTCAACAAAACATGAAAAAAATCAAAACTCTATATATCAAAACTTTATTCTTTCTTGTTATCTTGAAATGAACTTCTGATCACATGACTCACAAGATTGGCCATCAGTTCTGGAATGTTTCAACAGAGATTACAAGAACAAAAACATTTCACTCCTATCCTTGTGGAATCTCACTCCATTCTAAGGCCGCATTATAATCATGAAACTGGATGACTACCAGATGAACTGACTCCCCCAGCCAGGCTGATAACAAAGACAGAGACATCAAAACTCATTATACTCAAAGAACTTCATGTTTGATCCTCTCCAATCAGGGTTTCACCTTCAACGGGAGTGAAATGTCTCTAACCAAAATCATAAATGACATACTTTATGACTGTGATCATGGAACATTATCCCCCCCCCCCCCCCCCCTCATCCTTCTTCACCCTCTGTGGCCTCTGAAATAGTACCTTTCTTCCATTGTCCATTCCTGTGTCTAGACAGAGCATCTTAAGCAATGGCTTGGTTTACTAAGGATTTGTCCTTGACTCCTTCTTCTTCCTCATCAATGTGCTGCTCCTTGGATACATCATCAACAAACATGGGTCAATTCATCAACTAACTTGACATCATCAAGTTCCACCTGCTCACCTCCTATTATATATAACCCCTCCACTGCCTCTGTTAGCATGCTGTTTGCCCAACATACAGTCTTAGTTGCAGAGCCTTCCAAACAAACATTGGGAAGACCAAAACTATGTGCTTAACCCACACCACAGCTTTGTATTTTTGTCATCAATTCCATTACCTCCTCCAGCCATTGCCTTAGCTTCAACTAAAACGCCTATCTATTTGAATAGGAGAGGACCTTTTGACCACATATCATTTCCATTGCATAGACAGTTGAATTATAACTTCATGCCCATCTGCACCCCTGCCTCAGCCCATTTCCTGCGTTTGTCACCTCTGGACTCAACTATTGAAATACGCAGCTGGCTGACCTGCAATTCATAAATTTCTGCTTATCCTGTCTGTCTCTTATCCTGCACAACATCCCATTCACTCTTCATTTTGTCCTTGCTGATCAATGTAGGCTCCCAAGTACCCCCCCTCCCCCCACCCACTGCCGCCTCCCCGCCCACCCCCCACCCACCACCGCCCCCCCCCCCCCCCGCCCCACCGCGTGCCTCTGCCCCCGCCCCCCCCCCCCCCCCCCCCGCCCCCCGCGTGCCTCTGGTAGAAAACACCCATCCTCATGTTTAAATCTCTTTATAGTTTCACCCCTTTGTACTCTTTTGCCTTAACTTTTTGTTTTGAACAGGTGGTGGAGTGGAGTGCGGTGCAGTTAAATCATAAAATGAAATCCACTTGTTGCCATGGCGCAGAATTAATATTTTTGTCCTGTGGCACACAGAATTGCTTATCATTAAAATAATGCTAAAATAAATCACTGATGTGTTGTCTGTCAGAAACTTGCCAATTGGATGGAATATTCCTCAGAAGCTGCTTTAATGAATGTGCTGATGGGGGCGAGCTGTCTACACAGGCATAGCTACACTTACTTCAATATGGGCCTCAATTTGGAAATAGCTTGGGCTCCAAATGGTGCCATGACCATCCAACCCTTGTAAAACACCCTGGCAGCTCAATACATTCTCTTTCATCAAAGAAAGTACCGCAGATTGAATGAAGTTGTTAAATCGAGAATTATAAGTAAATAGAAATCTCCTCAGTAACTACTGTGCAACATGTAAATTATGGATGCCTAAGGGGCAAACACCAGCTATTCCTTTATTGCGGCAATCCTCTTGTAATACAGGAAGAAATGGCATCCCTCTGCACTGTAGGGATTCTATGATTACAGTTCAGTGACTCTTTGTTCCATTGGCAACAAACATGTAGGATAAATTTTCTGGTCTCACCCACTGCGGGTATCATAACTGGTGGGAGCTGGGGGCTGTGGGACATGGAAAATTTGACAGACTATTGAAAGGTCTGTTGACCTCAGATGTGAATCTGCAGCCTCGAGGCAGGCGGGACCAGAAAATCCTCCCCATAGAGTAAAAGAATGTTACCTTGAAGATCCAAAAAAAATCAGACAGTGTTGAGAGCTCAAACCTCCGATCCAGCATCTTGAGAGCCAATCTGCCATCTGCTTCACTCCTGCAATACCTGCGATCCAGCTGAAACTGCTCCACAATCCTGAGGGAACCCCAGAAAATTCCAGTCATCCTGTACTCTCCACCACTACCACCACCAACCAGCAAGTGGGGCCGCACTGGAGCTATTCAACAATCGCTATAGCAACAGCAGGTTCCAGCATTCAGGCTGACTTCCATGATCTCACCCATGAAGTAGTCAGGGAGACAGCACGACTTGCCCCGCTACACTTAACTTTCAAAATAGCCATTTTGTGTGCTCGAAAAATCTTGCCAACAATCTCGAAGTTTCAGTAAAGATTACGATCAGCACCTAATCAGCTTCAACAATGCTAAGAACTTCAATTTGGAAGCAGCTTTCATAACAAATCAGCTGTGCCAAGTATAACACCTGCACAGTGGAAATAATTCCGAATGAGACCCATAGATGACAGACATTGGTACCTGCGTGGGGTTGGTTTTGCTCAGATCACCTGGCTCCACGTGGGGTTGGGTGCCTGCACACCTTCCAGTCGACAATGTGGGAAATGTTGCTTTTCATAGCAGCCAGGGGAGGACTCAAACCCCAGGATCCGGCAGGAGCAGCAGCTCGGGGCAAATTCCAACATCGGGGACCAACAGGAACAAGAAGGAGCCCAGTGACAATCAATCCATCAATCATTAGGATCAATCCCTATCAGACTCAGAATATATAGTTCAAACAGGTTAAAATGTGTTATCAGGCCGTGCCTCTTGTTTTAATGTATATAAAGGTCTGATCATTTGGAGGCTGTTCATATTTCACAATTCATGAATGTCCATGGTTTCAGAGTGTGTTATGTTTCTTTTACAACGTAAGTTAATGGGAGTGTTAATAAAGGTCCATTTTTTTGCAGGTTTTTTTGGGAGTGTCTGTTTGCACAAATTGTACTGTGCTATCTAATAAAAAATAAACTTCTGCATAATACTCATCCTTAAGTTTACTATGATTTGTTGCACTCTTAGTTTACTTACTGCTTCCTATAGATGAAGTATAGATTGTGGCAGGCTCCATTTTGGCAACATGTCACATTTTGCACACCACTTACAACCTCTGTTAGATGCCCAGCTATGACTGCATTACTAATATCTTTACAATGTATTGAGCTTGCCAGGGGATGGCAACCATCCCAACATGTTGCTTTCATTTCCCTCTGCCATCTTTATTTATAAAGAAAACTACTGCTTTCTATATGTACCTATACATGTGTCCAGAACACTTCTGCTAAAATCATAAGTACATGATATGAATTCCAGCTGATTTAAAATCAATTCTTTAAAGACGTCAGTCCATGATGACACACATCTGGTTTGGACTTGGATGGAGCTTTGCTGCTCAAGCTCATGCCAACAATGTTCTATGCACTTTAAAATGTAGCACAATGTGCAAAATCAGTGATACTCATAAAGATATTATTTAGGAGTCAGTACAAAAATAACAAACTCGGAGAACTGCTGAATGCAGCATTTGTGTGTAATGTGTGTTTGTATATCTAAAAGCTAAACTCTTGGCCAATGTTGTCCCAATATGAGAAATCGTATGACATTTTTATAGTACATATGCTTCACAAATGGAAATTTTAATTATATTTTTCTACACTTCAGGAATGTCACGATGTTTTTTGAAAATTAAATTGCAGGAAGGTGTATGTAACATGCCAGGGAGACATTGGCATATATTTCTCTTGGAAGGTTCTAGTCAGCCTTCTGGTGGAAATTAAAGATGCGGCAATTTGTAGTTGATTAAACGTGACTAGTATGCTATAATTAATTGGCTGGTCAAAAAACAATTGGGGAAGGGGCTGGAATGGGAACATTGGACTTGCACCAGGCAGTTACAAGTAGTAATGGCAGGGAAACAGCGCTGTGTTATGGCGTTACATTTATGTGTTTGAGTCATTAATGTGGAACAGTTACTTAGGCAACTTAAATGAAACCCAAGTTCTCCATATTTAATTCATCAATCACAGAATACTGTGCACTAGGCCAAATTAGGGAGAACAGAACTACATTAATACCACAAAAATACCTTATTAGTTGAGATTGTTTTAGCTTTTGCTCAGTGAAGGAAAATGAACCATGATTGTGAGGAGAAAAAAAGAAGGTTGCTATTGATATCATGTTGAGAGAGAATAAAGAGATTAAATTATTGTTATTTAATATACTGCCAGAGTACAGGTTATAGCATTGAAAATGCAACAAGTCGCAATATCTATGTAAACAGTTTGTCAACTCAGTTTTTTTAACAAATGTAACCAAAATGCCAAATATGGTTGAAAACATGTTTTGAGGCATTGCACCCAGCCATTATTACGTCACAATGGAAACAAATTTGTTACATGCACCTTCAGGAATCTTTTGCGACCTTCTTCATTGTTCTTATAAGGCTATGGTGATGCAAGCTGGGAACATCTTATAACTAATTTTACACTGGTTGCAGTTCGGCTGAAGCTGGTATGAAGCCATAGTGATGTAAAGCTAATTTCTTGAGGTGCTTAGACATTATTTGACTAAAATTAATCTTGACAACTCTAGTTGAAAGTCAGATTCATAGGATCCCTACAGTGCAGAAGGAGGCCATTCATCCCATCAAGTCTTCACTAACTCTCTGAAAGAGCCTGTAAAAATAACTGTTACAACATTTGATTAGTTGGGTCCATGCTTTTGATGTTATGGGCACTGTTTCGTTATAAAAATTATGTTTGCACTTTTGGTACTGGCTGTGTGGACATTATTATGGGTAGAGTGGTAGTACAGACAAATACTCAGATCCTGATATCAGTCAGTGGATAATACGGCTTTGGCACAAGTGCTGTCAATTTTTACCGTAAAACTCCAGCTAATATCTTTTGTTAACCTTACAGTGCTGAACATATTTTCAACAGTAGGAACAACACCCAGTCACACATATAAGCTGCAATTTTACCTGCTCATCGATGGCTGAAGCGAGCCACTAAAATCACACGAGAACCGAAAATCAGGTTCACGCCCGATTTCTCGGCTCTCGCGATCTTACCGCACCGGATATCCAGCACAGTCAGCCGCTCGCCCATTTCTGGCGAAAGGCTGAATAATTTATTCAAATGCATTTAAATTCTAATTTGCATGTTATTAGCCACCTTGGGATACAATTGTCTGGGCTCACTTGCCTTTGTGGCCTCGCCAGAAGTGGTTCTCTGTGGCAAGGAAAACACCTGGCTCCAACAATGGGGAACAATCACGTTGGTCTCGCTGGTAGACCCGGAGGCCATTGAGACTCCCCCGGAGAAGTCAAAGGCACGGAGGGTTGCCCCTTGGGCAGTGCCAGCCTGGCATCTTGGCACTGGCAGCATGGCACTGACAGCCTGTCACCTTGGCAATTCCCACTGGGCAGTGCTGGGGGCAGGACCAGAAGAGGGTGAGGCTGTGGTGAACCATCGTTGGTTCCCACTGGATAGTACTGAGCTAGGGGCTGGCCAGTACTACAAGGATGTACATATGTTACTGTTGGGTTGTGCTATTGTTGCTGTTGGGGTTAGGGTGGGGTTGTTACACCTTTGTACTGTAGTGTTGTGGCACATTCCAGTCGGGCTCCGCCTCCTGGGAGAGGTATAAGAGTCCCTGCTCTGGCCGGGACCCCTTCAGTCTAGGATAGTGTATATAAGTTCTGGTAGCTTCGTTACAGTAAATAAAAGCCTTTCATTTACTGAGCTTCAAGCCTCGTGTTTGAATAGCGCATCAGAGGCCCTATGGAGGTGGGGCCTGACGGGGCTGGGTCTACAGTGGTGGGGCCTGAAGGGGTGGGGCCAGGCCAGGGTGGCCAAATCGGGGAGGGAAGAGGGTCCTCTGCGCACTCTGCAGATGATTGGTATGGGGAGGGAGGGGCCCTGCTGCCACTCTGCAGGAGATTATTGGGGGAGGGAGTGGGGGCAGGGGCATGATCAGTCTGGGTGGCGGGTGGGGGGGGTGATATTTCTGGGCAATGTGGGGCTCACGATCAACTGTCGGCCCCTGTGATAGCTGCAGGGGTCTTTGGGGTCAGCTGCAGTAGCAGAGGCCTGACAGATATCTCTCTCTCAGTCAGACCTCTGCTGTTCCAATTGTGCATGTGCAGCCACAGACGCACAGGCGCAATATCTCCCTCTGTTGCTAGAGCAAGCTGGCTGGCGATTTAACCGCCACCCATTGCCTCAAGTGTCTGGAAATGGTTTAGCTCATTTTTTCAATGTCTAAGCCCATAAGATTGGGAGTAAAGACTCGCCCAAAAAAGGGATCTGAAACTCTCCCATGTTCACGCTAGCTGGACATTTAGAATTTTCCTCATAAAATCACCCCCATAAAGTGAGCATCAATTACGTTTCAGCTGGTTGTTGATTGATTTCTATTGGCTGTAACTGTGTTAATAACAATGGCTAGCGATGGTATTTAAAGTTGCTGAAGTTTGTCAAGAGTGCTGTGACATGTGCTGAAGGCCCTGGTTCTGACCTCAAGGGTTCAGCTCACGCCACTTGTTCCCAGAAGTGGGTATAACAGATTGTATCCCCCTTGGCCTGCATAATGGGAGAATAAGCAGAGGTGATGCAGACAAGGACAAGCTGCTTGAGGTGGTGGTTGTGGGAGTGGGGGGTTGGGGGGACGGTGGCAGGGCAAGGGTGAGGCAGAAGCCACATCCATCAAGAATTTTCAGGAACAATTCTCATGTTCTCTGTTATAGGCTATCTACTTTTAAAAACTCATTGCTTATGTTGGGGTGATGGTCCCTTTCAGAATTAAGTCTCTCCAGATGAGGATTCATTGTTAAAATAAACCTGCTTCAGTAACTGATGATGTGACCAAGCTGCCTGGGAGATAACCAATAGTAATGCAAAGGGATAAACAGTTAGTTGATTACAAGGGGAATTGTTTCCTCTATGTGGCTCTGTTTTCAAGCACTTTAGAGAAAATAGAGAATAAAGTCAATGTTTTGAGTCACTCGGATGAAGGGTCATCCAGACTTGAAGCTGGCTCTATTCTCTCTCCACAGATGCTTGTCAGATCTGCTGAAATTTTCCAGTATTTTCTGTTTTTGTTTCAAATTCCAGCATCCGCAGTATTTTGTCTTCATCTCAGTTTCTAACAAGCTGGCTATAGGAAACATCTTATTCAAGCAGAATTGTGTTGAAATTCGGGGTGCTAGCAAAAAGGGTTTCAAACCCTTGATACCTGAAACCTCTATCTACTAAGTGTGATTTGGACTTCTGGGTTAGCCAAATTGAGAAGAAAGGGAGAGGAAGAAGAAGAGAGAAAGTTCCTAGATGCAAGATTCCAAAATTAAAGAACATTAGCACCAGGAGATTTCTGACTCAAGGTGGCCATATCTAAGGCACTAGCAACACTTATGTTGAATTTGGAGTCTACAACTGTGGAAGAATTGGAGGAGATTTGAAGGACAACCTTAGCAGAAGTAAGCAGAAGGCCTAAGAAATCTCAACCGTTACATGAATTTTCAGATTTCCAAAAAATAAAAATGTCTCCACTGAGAACATACTCAAATGTGTTCACAAACTCACTAACTGTGGTGGATGTGCTGGGATTTGATAAAGTTTTGGCTGACAACATTTCATATTAGATTTTACTATTCTCTTCTTAGACAGTCCCTTGGAGTTGAGGATGGCTTGCTTACACACCTGAGTTCTCAGGTGACTGAGTGATCTACAGTCTCTGTCACATGTGGGGCAGATGGTGGTTGGAGGAGTGGGTCGTTAAGCTGCCCAGCTTCCCATGTGTTCCTTTTTCAGTCAACTTATGGCTTTAACTTGCTCTGAGCGATGGAACCCAAGACGTTCAGATCCTTCCGGATGCTTTTTCAGCACTTTGGGCAGTATTGGGTCAGGGGTTCCCAGGTGTCAGTAGGGATGTTGCACATTTTAAAGAAGGCTTTGAGGGTCTTAGAATCTTAGAATCCCTACAGCACAGAAAGAGGCCATTCGGCCCATCGAGTCTGCACCGACCACAATCCCACCCAGGCCCTACCCCCATATATTTTACCCACTAATCCCTCTAACCTACGCATCCCAGGACACTAAGGGCAATTTTTAGCTTGGCCAATCAACCTAACCCGCACATCTTTGGACTGTGGGAGGAAACCGGAGCACCCGGAGGAAACCCACGCAGACACGAGGAGAATGTGCAAACTTCACACAGACAGTGACCCGAGCCGGGAATCGAACCCAGGTCCCTGGAGCTGTGAAGCAGCAGTGCTAACTACTGTGCTACCGTGCCGCCCCTACCGGTCCTGGAAGCATTTACTCTGCCTTCCTGGGGTTTGCTTGCTGTGTCGAAACTCTGAGTAGAACATTTGTTTTGGAGTCTCATGTCAGGCATGTGGATGATATGGCCCACCCAGAGGAGCTGATTGAGACTGGTCAATGCTTTGATGCTGGGAATGTTGGACTGAGCGAGAGCACTAATGTTGGTCCGCGCCTTTTCTGCCAATGGATTTGCAGGATCTTGCAGAGGCAGCATTGGTGGGGACTCCTCAAGGGTTTTGAGCTGCCTGCTGTACATAGTCCACATCTCTGAGACATATAGGAGGGCGAATATCACTTCTGCTGTGTAGACTATGAGCTTGGTGCTGGGTCGGAGGTCCTGGTCTTAAAACATTCCCATCCTCAGGTGACTGAAGGCTGACTGGCACAT
Source organism: Mustelus asterias (assembly GCF_964213995.1). Classification (NCBI taxonomy): domain Eukaryota; kingdom Metazoa; phylum Chordata; class Chondrichthyes; order Carcharhiniformes; family Triakidae; genus Mustelus; species Mustelus asterias. The sequence goes on from NC_135805.1 coordinate 91,366,412, forward strand.
TGAAGGCACTATTAAACCTTGTTGTCAATGTCTGTCCTTGTTGACATTCCAGAAATTGGAAAGTGGTCCACATTGTCCAAGGACTGGTTGTGAATTTCTTTGTTCTCAGGGGTGGACAATGTGTGTGCATGAGGTATTTTAATGTGGTGTGGCCATTGCACATCAGCCACCACACAGGCTTGACAGAGTAAGGCCTTCGTCCAGTGGCAAGGAAGTCCAGGATGACTGGAAACCAGGCTCCACTGTATAGGCGTAGAAAATGCAAGCACATATCGTCCTACTGTCCTCCAAATAGCGACACTGACAATCATCAACAGTTTGAAGTTCAAGAGTCTCGCTCTAATTTGGAAGGATATCCAAAACTTTAACTGCTAGTGCTACCAAACATCTCTTTTAAAATCTGAAAACTATCAAGGTTGTCCAGCCAAGCTTTCACTTCTTCAGCCATGCACACAGTAGCCAACCTTACAACTGACCCTCGATTCATTCCATTGCCAATACACGACACCATGCTCCACCACCAAGACATATTTCCCTGCAACCTCGATGAGCGCTCGCCACAAGACAGCCTTCAGCAGTTGCCATCGGCACCTGGACCTATACTAAGTGAACAGCAGGATGGCTGTATCAGTTGCCAAGACAATTCTTGAGAGGGAAGGTTCATCCCTGGATGTGTTGCAACAATTAACCAAGGTTAGATGAATAGAATTAACAGCAGAATTGAAGTTAGGGATGAAAACAGGGGTTAAAAAAGCAATAATATTTGAGGCAAGAATGCAGCATTTGGATTTGGAAGAAGAGAAGCTTGAGAAGACTAGGATTCAGTTGAAAATGAAACAACTAGAATTAGAATTCCAAAAAGGAACAACAAAAGAAAAACTTGGAGGTAAAAGAAAGATAGAGCAATGAAAAAACTCGGTAGAGAAGAGAAATGTGAAAGTTTGAAATTGAGTTTCAGCGAGAAACGGCAATGAAGGAGGAAACAGAGACATGGAGTTCCAAAGAGAGAAAGAAGTCAGAGACTATTAATTGAATAAAGACATGTTTCATTTACATGGTGAAGGATGAACTGATGGTTTATGCGATGGTTTAAATCAAAAACTGAGCCTTGATTTGGCAATGGATATTCGCCTAGTGTCTAAATTTACTGAAGGTGGGATTGAAAGATATTTTACCTCAGATGTGAAGGCTGCCACACAGTTACGGTGGCCCAACGAGACGGAATTTGATTTTGCCAAGTGTTTTGGTAGAAAAAACAATGGATGTTTATTCAATTGTTTCAGAAGAACAGTCTTCAGAATGGAGACAGTTAAAATTGATGTATTTAATGAAGATGAGCTGTTATCTTCTTGCGTATCAATTATGATTTCAAACTATGAGGAAAAAAAAATCAAATCAGGCATTTGCAGAATATGCGAAAGTGAAAGAAATTTTGTAGGACTGATTCTGGCTTTAAAGGGAAGGCAAGGGCTGTTATGGTTAATAAGGATATTGAAGATAAAAATTAAGTGACTTGTTGGAAGCTTAAAGGAAAGCCAGTTGCAGTAGTAGGAATGTCTAAGGAGTCGTCTGAAAAGACTGCATCAGTAAAATAAATAAAACCAAAGCAATAGTACAGTTGCAACGTGTTCCCCCTGAACTTACTATAATGGTAGATGTCATTGCTCAGGATAGTCAGCCAGATTCTATCTTATGTACTGAGGAAGTAAGTCAGGTTATTGAAAGGTTATTGCTTCTAAGAAAGACGTATTCCCTTATTTCTGTAGGGAAATAAGTAAGCAAATTGATATTTTGAGAGAAACTGGAGTGATTCAATCATTGATGATGGCTGACGATAACATTTGCCTTCCAGGTCTGATGAAAAACAAGATTCTGATAGGGGGCATTAGGGACGGACAATAAATGCTGGCTTACATCCCGTAAATGAATTTTAAAAAAGTGAGGTAAGTTATGAAGTGACTGAGGACATAGAGTTGTTACTGTAGGAGTTGTTCCTACTTAGCCAATTAAAGGGATAGATATTTTATTGGGAAATGCATTAACAAGTGAAAGGGTATTAACATCTTCAAGAATTTCAAGAGAATCTGTTGAAGTGAGAGAAACTAAAATTTTACAGGTGGAACGTGGTGAATTGCTTGAAGATTGCATAGTAAACTGTGTAATATGCCTTTAAGGGAGAGCAGCATGTCATTCACTTGAAAGGAAGTGTGTCATGTGATACAGTTTTAGTTTCCTTTTGCCTTCAATAGAGCATGCACACACAGCTTTGCAGCTCTTACATCTTTGAGCTTTCTGTCCATATAAATCCGTTCAAACGTGCCTAGAATTAATAAATGAACACACAATGTCATTGCACCACACTTTATGAATGATTGGTGCCTTTATATCTTTATAAAAACATGACAGAAAGCGGTCTCAGGCACATCAGACATTTGATAAGCCAGATCTATTTACAGGAATTTGAATGAAGATAAAACCTTGGATGGAATGAGGCCGACTTATTTAATTAATCTTCTTTTATTGAAAGCCAGCAAGTAGACTCAGGTTTGCAGGGATTATCTCAGACAGATTATCTGAGAAAAAATTAGAAAATGTTCCTGGATATTATTATCCAAAAATGATATATTAATGAGGAAATGGAAACCTCCTCGAAGACCAAAGGATGAGGAATGGATTGTTGTACTTCGTTCCGCCTAATTATCACAGGGAAATGTTAAGGATTGTACATGAGATTCTGATGGCAGATCAATTAGGGATAAGAAAGACTCAGGCTAGAATAATGAAACACTTTAACTGGCCAGGATTCCACAGGGATGTGATTCTGCAAGACATGTCACACAGGTCAAATGTTTGGAAAATCCCAGCCATCAATTAGACTGGCTCCATTGATCCCTATGCCTGCTTTTGATGAACAGTTTAGTTGGGTTCTAATGGATTGTGTAGGACCCTTACCTAAAAACCATGATGAGGTATCAATATTCTTTAACTATCATGGATTTAACTATCATAGGACAGCACAGTGATTAGTACTGCTGCCCCACAGCACAAGGGACCCCGGGTTCGATTCTAGACTTGGATGACTTTGTGTGGAGTTTGCATGTTCTCCCCATGTCTGCATGGGTTTCCTCTGGAAGCTCCAGTTTCCCCTCACACTCCAAAGATGTGTAGGTTAGATGGATTAGCCAAGCTAAATGCACAGGGGTATGGGGATAGTGGGGAGTGGGCCTGGATGGGATGCTCTTTCAGAGAGTAGGTGCAGACTGGATTGGCAGAATGGTTCTACGACTTGACAACCAGTTTCCCAGAGGCTGTTCCTGTGAGAAAGATTTCTGTAAAGATAGTAACTGAACGGTCAATTCTGTTTTTTCACTAGGTACGGATTGTCCAGAGAGGTTCAGTCTGAGTGACCAAGGGTCATATTTTATGTCAAGACTATTCCAGAAACTAAATCTGATTAGCCAGCAGCTCCCTAACCCCAGCAACATCAGAAGCTACAGTGGACAGGGACTGGGACTACTCGATGTCCCCACTGACTGAGTACTAGGGCCCTGGACCAGGTATGTTTTGGGGGTTCCAGGTGGGGGAAGGGAAGTGAGGTGCATGGAGGAGGATTGTTGGGCAGAGAGAGGTAGAGGTGTTAGTGTGGAGAGGCTGGGCGAGGAGGAAGTACCCACCCATAGGGGTCTGATGTTTCAGGGTGAAGTACCTGTCATTGAAAGGAGGCAACTGATAGAGGTGCCTCTCTTGCTCCCTTCCCACCAAAGTTCTGAGCAGAGTCACTTTTCAGTTTTCTCCCCACATCTGATATCTTCCCACCAGCCTAAAAATTGAGGATGGGTGGGCAATGACCTTTAAGTGATCATGAATTGGCTATTGAAGGGCTTCAACTGGGGCAAGGGCAGATGGGTTGGCTTAGACCTCACCTGTCTCACTGCAAAATGGCAGAAAGATTGGAACGGGCAAGAGCCCAGTTGGAAGGCCATCTGAAGAATTCTACGATTACTCTTGACCTACAAACCTGCCAGTGGGGGAACATTAAATTCTGCTCTGTGTCCAAGCTCTGAGATACACTGTCAAAAGCATGTGCAGTTTCTTGAGAGCACCTTAAAGTTTCCCAATAGGTAATGAACGATAGCTGAAAAATGTACTTCTAAATCTGGAATAAGGTACTGGTTCTGTTACCTATATCAAATGGACCACTGAAGGCTAGATTCATTGAACCTTATTCGGTTAAAAAGAAACTTAATGAGGTAAACAATATTATTCATGCACCAGATAGAAGGAAAGCTTAACAGGTCTGTTACATAGTATGCTGAAATGGTATTATGACAAGAAGGATAACCAACCATTGAGGTGTAAAAAGGTTGGAAAGAAAGGAAATAATTAAATGATTCAGGGTTCAGATGACAACTGAAAGGTTTCAAATCAAACCCCAGAATTAAGAATAAGCAACAGAGGTGTTTAAAGAATTTGGATAAAATATTCCACCATCTTCCAGAAGAGATTTGGAATGACATAGGGTGGGATTGCACCAGCTCCGTGCCCCGCGGCATGTTTTCTGGAGGCGGTTCACCATTGGTCACCAATGGGATCTTGCAAGGTGTTACCTTCAGCAGGATCAGAAGATCAGCCTGTGGGAAGGGCCACCTATAGTCAACTTGCTAAAAGAATATGAGCCATTGTATGGCGGTGGATAAGGACAAACCTTTTCAGCTGTGCATCATATTAATTTGGAAAGCACTTCACCCCTTAAATAAAAACCCTTACAGACTGAATGCTGAGAAATTGGCTTAAGTCAGAGAAGAATTCCCCTTCATGTTGGATAATGATATAATTGAACTGAATCAAGGCAGTTGGAGTTCATCAATTGTATTGAGACCAAAACCTGATGGAACCCAGAGATTTTGCATTGATTGTCATAAATTGAATTCTGTAAAAAAAGGGATTCTTCTCCTGCACTACAAGTTGAACATTGCATTGATAGAGTCAGAAACTAGTTTATCAGCTAGATTGACTTATTAAAAAAAATTGGCAAATGTCACTAACAGATCAAGTCAAGGGAATCTCTGCTCCTGTAACCCCAGATGCTCAAGTCAATGTAAACTGATACCACATTGAAATGAAAAATGACCAGCTACTTTTCAAAGGCTAACAAATCAAATTATTAATGGACCACTGAACTGTGTTGTCTAATTTGATGATCTATTGGTCTACAGCGACACTTGGGAAGACTGTGAAACACCTCAGTGCATTATTTGAGTGACTGCAAAAAGCTGATTTAGTGATGAACTTGGTGAAGGTCACTTATATGCGGCATCTCATGGGGCAAGGCCTCATGTTCCCAACAGAAGCTAAAATTCAAACAGAAAGTTTGTCCTGAATTTCAGCTCAATAGCCACTTTATTAAAAAACTTACTGAAGAAAAAACTCAAATATGACTGGAAAGCATCTAGTCAGACTGCCTTTGAGTGATTAAAGGCTGTCTCAGTGAATGTAGCTGTGTTGGCTGCTCCAATATCAACAAACGGTGGCACAATGGTTAGCACTGCTGCCTCACAGCTCCAGTGACCTGGGTTCGATTCCTGGCTTGGGTCACTGTCTGTGTGGAGTTGCATGTTCTCCCCGTGTCTGCGTGGGTTTCCTCCGGGTGCTCCGGTTTCCTCCCACAGTCCAAAGTTGTGCGGGTTAGGTACATTGGCCATGCTAAATTGACCCTTAATGTCCCGGGATGCGTAGGTTAGAGGGATTAGCGGGGTAAATATGTGGAGTTACGAGGATAGGGCCTGGGTGGGTTGTTGTATCAATGGATGCGTACTCCTTCTGTGCTGTAGGGTTTCTATGAATCTATGATTTCTAAACCATTCAAGATAACATTCCATAGAATAACCATAGAATCCCGACAGTGCAGAAGGAGGCCATTCGGCCCATCGAGCCGGCACTGGCAACAATCCCACCCAGGTGCTGTCTCCTTAACTCCACATATTTACCCTGCTAATTGCACTAAGGGGCAATTTAGCATGGCCAACCAACCTAACCTGCACATATTCAGACTATGGGAGGAAACTGGAACGTCCGGAGGAAACCCTTGCAGACACAGGGAGAATGCGCAAACTTTACACGGACAGTCGCCCGAGGCCAGAATTAAAATGGGTCCGTGGCGCTGTGAGGCAGCAGTGCTAACCACTGCACTGCCATTCCAAACCAAATTTATTAATCAAACCATCCAATATTCCATACAAAATTCAATTGATCACCCTTTTACATTCCCATAATGCCTGACTTCAATGCACCTTTGCGTGCCCTAATGCTCCAACACATTGCTACCAGCATGGCTGGTGAAAGGATACTGGGGGAGACTACAGATGGATTGGGAGGATACCCGTGCTCTGACCCCAGAAAGCATGCCTACAGGCAGCACTTTCTTGGCATGAGTTGGCTGGCTGACAGGCAACAGAAGGACACTGGCCGAGTTACAGTGGTATGGAATATTGGATGGTTTGGTTGAGAGAATGACTGCTATGATTTGAGAGAGGGCATGGAGCCACTGCCACTCCCCCTGTCAGTGCCTCAGCAATGTCCAGTCCAGTCCTATTGCTGGACTGCTGTGAGTCTCTAGAAGCCCCTCTAAATACTGGCATTCACACCATGCTGGCAACAGTTTGAGATTGTATACCATCAGACTGAGCTTTCCACGCAGCACGCAGACATTGGCTGCTTATTGCTGGTGCTGCAATGGAAGCTGAGACATTGTCCATCAGATGCTGCATCATGGTCAAATCCACTAAAGTAGTTGACTGCTGAAAATATCTGTCAAAATCCCTGCACAAGATTGGTGCTAGAATCTCACGTGCTCCTTGACATTAACTGCAGACATGCTAGCAGGCCTAAAAATGTACCAAGCATTTCCGTATGCACACCCACCAGTGCTTTCCAGTGTACTGTCCCATGAAAGTCCTCCTAGCTGGCACCTATGCTAACCTTTCCCCTTGCTCTGGCTATATGATATTCATGCCCAGTTACTCACCAGACTGGATTTTACCAGCCCTCCAGTGATGGTCAGGGAAGTAATTTGGAGGTGGGTTGGGCGGCTGTAAAATGCCAAGGAAAGGCGGCAGTTAATTGTAGTGCCCATCATCTTCCTGCCACCATGGCAATTTACCAGCAGTGTGGAAAGTGGAGGATAGCCCTCCAACCCAGAGGCCAATTGAGCCACTTAAGTTGTTGGTGTTTCATGTGTGATGACTGGGTTCATGTGGGGAGACTGTCTGGTGAGCCCTGCTGTTCCCTGTGGGCTTAGCTCGGGGTGTCCTCCTATTTGGAGACTCTGTGGCCCACAGAGGGATTACCAGTTGGCAACAGCACCCTTCTCTCACCTCCCTGCTCAACACCAGAGGCTGCCTGACTGGCAGCCTTTCAGGCAAGGTCCCTGCAGTGGCCACCACTCCTCGTGACACTGCTCAGCTGCCAAACCCTGGAAGGGATGGGAGACCTGGCAGCAACTAATTAGTTGTTGAACGACTGAAAAAATATGGCCAGTGATTTGACAAGTGGCAAAGGCATGGTTGTTCTGAGCTTTCCAGCTAGCTGACTGCTCATCCCATCAAAACGCCTCACCACAACCTCCTGAACCACCTCCCACCACCACTCCCCCCTCCCCCACCTCCCTCTCACCACTACCACTCTGATAAAATTCTGGGCTCCTTTTCTAGATCCCATCTCTAAGATATCCCTTAAAGTACACATGGAGCAGGATTTTATGGCCTTGCTCGGACGAGACTAGAAATTCCCACCCAAGGTCATCGGAAAATGCCATTGTTGGACCTTTGCCCGCTCCGATTCAGGGTGGGCAAGGTAGTAGAGTTCTGGCCCACGGAGTTAATATCAGAGCTGAAATTGTGATGGCAATTGACAGTTCTACTTCATCATCCGTGTCTTCTTCCCTTTTCTGCTTATTGCTGTTGCACTACTGCCTGGCCAAGGCTCAGTTCTTGGATATCTGAAAGAAGAAAAGTAGAAAGGGAGGGTGGTAGTGTGAGGAAGGGTGGAAAGTAGGAAAAGCATGCTTTCAGCATCGTGTAAATGGGAAGAGATTGTGGATGAGGAGGAGTGGGATGTGAGAATGAGGAGTAGGTATGGGCATGGCCTAATCCTTAATGGTTTCAGCCCCACCATGTGCCATGGCCTCAGTTCTGGTTGCTCCAATGATGGCTTCTCCAAGGTGTGGATTTGCAGCCATGCCTGACCCCCCACCAGTTAGGTGCTGCTGCCTGTGATGGTTTGCTACCATGTCCTGCAAGTGAGAAGGAAATGTATTAGTAAGTGTAGTGCAATCTCTTTAGGGAATGTGTTTGACCTAGCTGAATAGCTGGCAGCGTGTGCAAGGTATGAGATGTGTGTATGTTGTTTGCAGCTATGTGAAGCGTGAGAGGGTGAGATGAGGCAATGAATGCTCAGATATATGTCATGGTTCAGAGAAGTTGTTGGTGAGTGATTAAGAAGTGGTGAATTGTATGCAATCTGAGGTGAGTCTAGGAATATGGCATTTGGAGATACCTTTTCCTGACTTTGACCACCCGTATGGTGTTGTTGAACTTCTTAGAGCACTGCATCCGGATCCTCGGGGCCACTGCCTTTGCAGTGTCTACTGACGAGTCTCCTGTCCTCCCCCCATGATGGGGGACCTCTCTCCTCTTGTCTACCTCCTGCACCAAGGCCTTCAACACTGCATTGGGGAACCTTGGAGAATGCTCTCTGCCCTGGTGTGCCATTAATGTGTGTCTTCCTCCTCAGACACGCTTCCCCAGCCACTTAAAGCATTGACTATAGTCAGAAAGTATCTGTTCTTTAACTAATGCTGGTTTACCTTAAGTAGTGTTGCTTGAGACAAACTTGGCCCCCAGTTGAGACGTGCAGCCACTTAATGGCATTTCCAGTACTGCAGTGTATTCTACAATCATGTAATGAGCAGGCAGCATGATGTTTGTAAATTGCTTGCATCAAAAGGAACAGGCAAGGGTTAACTGCAGAGCCCATGCCCAGTTTCCCAAACATGTTTCAATTTCTGAACTGCTTGAGATAGATGGCTAAGAAAAATCCAATTTATCTCAGATATAAGACTGAAGACACAATGATATTAATAATCTTTTAAGCAAGGGCTTTATTAGATTAATGTGGCAAAGAAAATTTCATCATTTGCATGTTTTGAGAAAGTAGTTATAACTTTTCCAGCAGATGGCATTGCAGCATTCTGTAACTTCCTCAACAAGCTTCAAATGTGGTGATCTAAACACACATTTGACAACAAACCCAGGACCAGGCAACAGAAATTTCATTTCCCCTCAAAACGTGCATTGACATTAAGATATGGGAGTCATGCTCCTCACACATTTTGCATAAAATAACAGAATGGATAATGTCCTAGACACCTTTGTGACAATTTGGCAAGTACTTTTGTTTAACTCTCGTCATCTCAGTTGGGGTGCAATTACTCTGGAATGCTATCAGAAAAAATAATCACTGGCTATAACACTTGGTCAACTGAAATTGCTTCCTCTGTTTTGTCTTGTTTTTATAGATGTTTTTGACATAATATCATAGGATCTTTACTGCATGCATGACATATATAACACTTGAATAGCAGCTATTTCTATGACAACGTGTTTTTTCAAAGATTCTTATGGTTTTAATCACAAGTTGTGCCTGAAAAATAATTAACTGAATATAAAGGCGTTGTCGCCAAATTAGAGTGCTTGCTTTTATTGACAGGAAATTCGGCCCAAAGTTCATGATGCTGGCCTGTAGGCAAGTTTGTGTTGTTGAGCAGCAGTGTGTGATTCACTCACTGAAAGCTTTAGTTTTTTCACTTGATTTTTTGATGAATGTTTATTGAGTTTGCATCAGAATATAAGGAAATAAAAAATAGGAAAAGGAGTAGAGCATACAACTTATTGAGCCTACATTCAACATCATTCAACATGATTATGGTTGATCTACAGCCTCACCTCTGGGGCGGCATGGTAGCACAGTGATTAGCACTGCTGCCTCACAGTGCCAGGGACCTGGGTTCAATTCCTGGCTTGGGTTACTGTCTGTGTGGAGTCTGCACGTTCTCCCCGTGTTTGCATGGGTTTCCTCCGGGTGCTCCGGTTTCCTTCCACAGTCTGAAAGATATGCTGGTTAGCTGCACTGGCCATGCTAAATTCTCCCTCAGTGTACCTGAACAAGTGCCGGAGTGTGGCGACCAGAGGTTTTCACAGTAACTTCATAGCAGTGTTAATGTAAGCCTACTTGTGACACTAATAAATAAATTAAAACTTTAAAACTCTACTTTCCCGCCCACACTCCATGTTCTTGATCCAAAGAACAAAGAACAAAGAACAATACAGCACAGGAACAGGCCCTTCGGCCCTCCAAGCCCGCGCCGCTCCCCGGTCCAGGATTGAATCCTGAATCCAGGATCCCCACCCAATTTTCCAGCCTATCTACATACCAATATCCTATCCACCGAGCTGTCCCTCACAGCTACGATGCTTTGTTCATTACAACCTATTAACTTACTCCCACCCCCCCCATTCCAGACCATGTGATCTCCAGGGAGAGGCGAAAACCCAGAGTGAAAAACCCCAGGGCCAATATGGGGAAAAAAAAATCTGGGAAATTCCTCTCCGACCCCCTGAGGCGATCGAAACGAGTCCAGGAGATCACAATGGCCCCGATCGGAAAATGCTTCCCAACCCTAGTCATTTCCACTTCCACGAACACCATATGAATCCCCTGCCCCCGAGACAGGTTCCCAACTATCCGCAGTCTCACTCTGTACTGGCACCAGCAAGATGATCGTAGAATGAAGCCTTGAAACGAGAAACCAGGAACAATTAGCCCGCGCCGCTCCCTGGTCCAAACTAGATCACTCTTTTGTATCCCTCCATTCCCACTCCGTTCATATAGCTGTCTAGATAAGTCTTAAACGTTCCCAGTGTGTCCGCCTCCACCACCTTGCCCGGCAACACATTCCAGGCCCCCACGACCCTCTGTGTGAAATATGTCCTTCTGATATCTGTGTTAAACCTCCCCCCCTTCACCTTGAACCTATGACCCCTCGTGAACGTCACCACCGACCCGGGGAAAAGCTTCCCACCGTTCACCCTATCTATGCCTTTCATAATTTTATACACCTCTATTAAGTCTCCCCTCATCCTCCGTCTTTCCAAGGAGAACAACCCCAGTTTCCCCAATCTCTCCTCATAACCAAGCCCCTCCATACCAGGCAACATCCTGGTAAACCTCCTCTGTACTCTCTCCAAAGCCTCCACGTCCTTCTGGTAGTGTGGCGACCAGAACTGGACGCAGTATTCCAAATGCGGCCGAACCAACGTTCTATACATCTGCAACATCAGACCCCAACTTTTATACTCTATGCCCCGTCCTATAAAGGCAAGCATGCCATATGCCTTCTTCACCACCTTCTCCACCTGTGACGTCACCTTCAAAGATCTGTGGACTTGCACACCCAGGTCCCTCTGCGTCTCTACACCCTTTATGGTTCTTCCATTTATCGTGTAGCTCCTCCCTACATTATTCCCACCAAAATGCATCACTTCGCATTTATCAGGATTGAACTCCATCTGCCATTTCCTTGCCCAAATTTCCAGCCTATCTATATCCTTCTGTAGCCTCTGACAATGTTCCTCACTATCTGCAAGTCCTGCCAGTTTTGTGTCGTCCGCAAACTTACTGATCACCCCAGTTACTCCTTCTTCCAGATCATTTATATAAATCACAAACAGCAGAGGTCCCAATACAGAGCCCTGCGGTACACCACTAGTCACAGGCCTCCAGCCGGAAAAAGACCCTTCCACTACCACCCTCTGTCTTCTATGACCAAGCCAGTTCTCCACCCATCTAGCCACCTCCCCCTTTATCCCATGGGATCCAACCTTTTTCACTAGCCTACCATGAGGGACTTTGTCAAACGCTTTACTAAAGTCCATATAGACAACATCCACGGCCCTTCCTTCGTCAACCATTTTGGTCACTTCTTCAAAAAACACCACCAGGTTCGTGAGGCATGACCTCCCTCTCACAAAACCATGTTGACTATCGTTAATGAGTTTATTCCTTTCTAAATGCGCATACATCCTATCTTTAAGAATCTTCTCCAACAACTTCCCCACCACGGACGTCAAGCTCACCGGCCTATAATTACCCGGGTTATCCTTCCTACCCTTCTTAAATAATGGGACCACATTGGCTATCCTCCAATCCTCTGGGACCTCACCTGTGTCCAGTGACGAGACAAAGATTTGCGTCAGAGGCCCAACTATTTCACCTCTCGTCTCCCTGAGCAGCCTTGGATAGATTCCATCAGGCCCTGGGGATTTGTCAGTCTTTATATTCTCAATGATCCCTTGAGAAATCAAAAGAATATTGATCTCAGTCTTATATATGCTCAATGATGGGGTGTCCACTACCCTGGGGTAGAGAATTCCAAAGATTTACCATCGTCTATGAAAATTCTCCTTTTCTCAGTCCTAAAAGATCAACCCCCTATCCTGAGACTGCCCCTTGTTCTCTAGATTCATCAGCCAGGGGAAACAACCTCTTAGTGTCACCCTGTCAAGTTCCTTTGGTATTTTTTCTGTTTCAATGAGATCACCTTTCATTGTTCTAAACTCCCGAGAGAATATGCTCAATTTACACATCCTCTCATCATGGGAACCAATCGAGTGAGCCTTTCCTATACTGCCTCAAAGACAGATATATTCTACCTTAGATATGGAGACCAAAACAGCTCGCAATACTCCACAATTGTAGTATTTTTTTTTCATAGAATTCATAGAATCTCTACAGTGCAGAAGGTGGCCATAACGGCCCATCGAGTCTGCACCGATCACAATCCCAGCCAGGCTCTATCCTCGTCACCCCACATATTTACCCTGCTAGTCCCCCTCACTGTCACTAGGGGTAATTTAGCATGGCCAATCAACCTAACCCGCACATCTTTGGACTGTGGGAGGAAACCAAAGCACCTGGAGGAAACCCACGCAAACATGGGGAGAATGTGCAAACTCCACACAGACAGTGACCCAAGCCGGGAATTGAACTGGGTCCGGGTGCTGTGAGGCAGGAATGCTAACCACTGTGGCACCATGCCTCTTTGTTATTGCACTCCAGTTCTCTTGCAATAAAAGCCAACAAGCCATTTGCTTTCCTGATTGTTTGCCTTACCTTCATACTAACTTGGTGTTCCTTGTCTCTCTCTGAACATCAACATTTACAGGTTACACACATTTTAAAATATTTTGCCTTTCTATTTTTATTACCAAAGTTAATAATGTCACATTTCTCCACATTATGCTCCATTTATCACCTTGTTTTTCGTTACCTACATCTCTTTACAGGCTCTTTGTGTACTCCTCACAACTTACATTCTCATCTAGCTTTGTATTGTCAGCAAACTTGGATACAAGTCTCTTCCTTGAAGTCATGCACATAATCTGCGAACATAAGAACAGAAGTAATAGAATGAGGAGTAGGCCAAATGGCCCAATGAGCAATTCCTGCCATTCAATAAGTTCAAGACTGAACCTTTACAACTCACCCCAACCCCTAATCCTAAAATTCCCTTAGTGCTTGATGTCTGACTTGAATATACTCAGCTTCCAAGATTCATAACCTGCTGATTAAAGAATTTTATTCTAATTTCAGTCCTAAATGGTTAACCGCTTATCCTGAGACTATGACCTCGAGAGGGAATTAAAATGGATAGCTCCTGAAAACCTGGCACAGGGATTGTGAAGCACAATTAACTCACTCAGGGTCAAGCAGAAACCACACCATCTTCATGCTAGCTGCACATTTGCATCATTTCTGTCTTTAGCTAGTTTTAACTGCTCCATTCATTGGCTGCATGCAACAGCAGTTAAACCAAAATCATAACATACGAGCACTAGTTAAAGCAAGATTGCGCTGCTTAAAATGAGCTTGCGTAGCTTAAGTGGAAGTACATTGTGGCTGAAGTATGTGCTAGAAGTCATCCAGAAAAAGAATCTTCCCTGAAAACAATAAAGGAAGGCACAACATGGGAGAGAGTAGGTTCTAAGGTTTTCTGACACTGAGAGAGATGTTCTGCATCCGCAGGTGGCCAGAGGCCCTTCAGACATGCAGTCAGAAGACAGATAGCCCTGGCAGTCAATGCTGGGTGTATGAGCCTGAGGACTTGGGATGAAGTGTTACAAGAAGTTCAATGACATCAAATGAGTGGTCAAAGGCAGTGAATGCATCTTCAAATTATACATGCTACCACCTCCACCGCTAGGTCCAGTCATTGCTCAATGTACCATACTTCCATCTCATAATTACTAAAATCTTTATCAATCCGCCCTCACAGCCAACATTCATATGGGGGGATTTTGCGCTCCCATTTTCAAGGGGCAGAATCAGCCGCAGGAGCAGGAAATCTCACTGGAGTCCCAAAATGCAGTTTCCCCTGCAGGATTTCCCATTCTGATTGTCCCCGCCTCCCTGCCAATGATGTAATGGGAATCCCAACGTTCAATTTCAGGATCCCAATTTAAATACAGTTCAATATAATTATCAGGTCTTTAATCCTGATCATCCCCACCCCCACGTTAGATTGTTCACACAGGTGTGAATCACGACAGGTCACCCACAGCGTGCACCTGGCGAGCAGAACCCGCTAGTGGAGTTCAGGTGAATGCTTAGCTCGGGGGGAGAAGGTCATGCCCACATACTGCCCCCAGCACTACCCTTTGGCACTTCTCCCCAGCACTACCCTTGGCACTGCTGGGACACTGCCCCCTGGAGGGGGGAGTTCCCAGGTAGTGCCAGCGAAGTGCCAAATGGCAGTGCCCAGGAGGTGGGGAAGTGCAAAGGGGGAGGGGGTTGTTGAATGAGGGATGAGATTTTCTGTGTGATGGTGGGAGGGTGGTTCCATGGTGAGGGGGTGGTTGCTGGTGGAGGCGGGAGAGGGGGGGTGCGGTTGTTGAGCAGGGTACAGTTCGGGTGGGGGTGTAGGGTGGGTGACGGAATGTTTCTATTTTTAATTTCTTTTATCTGGGTGCCCCAATCTTTTACACCTGAAGTTGCTGGCAGGGCAAGCCTCAATCAGAGCCCACCCCACCAGCATGACATCATGTGACAAACATCATGAACAATCCGACGAGGAAAGTCACCTTTGGGGCTTCCTTGCTGTATTTGCCGCCTATTACTCCACTCTGCCTATTTTTGAGGAAATTCCACCCACGCTTACATCTCACTGTCACACACTCAGCATTGTTACAAATCTCACATCCACAAGTCACTGTCTGTGTGGAGTTTGCACATTCTCCTCGTGTCAGCGTGGGTTTCCTCCGGGTGCTCCGGTTTCCTCCCACAGTCCAAAGATGTGCGGGTTAGGTTGATTGGCTATGCTAAAATTGCCCCTTAGTGTCCTGAGATGCGTAGGTTAGAGGGATTAGTGGGTAAAATATATGGGGGTAGGGCCTGAGTGGGATTGTGGTCGGTGCAGACTCGATGGGCCGAATGGCCGAATGAACACACCGCCTGTAATTTAACCACATCAATCGAGGAGGTTGCATGGACGCTCACTGACACACTTCTCTCTCTCTTGCAAGACAACCTGGTGCAAATCTGGAGGCAGTAAAAGCTCACTGGAAGGGACAGGCATTCCCATATATTCTAAACCCCGCCCAGAGGAAACCGTGCTCACCATTATGGGGATGTTCAATGCTGAGGCTTTGGGCAAGGACAAAGCTAAAAACATCAAAGTTCAACATAGCCTCACGTCTACTGTTTCTCTTCACATCCCATATCCCCACATCCTACATTCTCTTCTATTTTACAAGCTGCAGATAGTGGAGGTTGTAATAACTCCTTGGAGGCGAAAGTCCCGTCACCAAGTTACTTTATTTACACCATACATCTGTACACAGCCAGCTCTCCAGTTGCTCCCTGCAGAATGCAGGCTCAGAGTCTGACACACTTGCTTCAAATAGGGAGCATGAGGCTCCCTGATTCAACCATCAATTAAGACTCATCAAGTATTCCTTTTCAATACCAACCAAATAAACTGACTTAAATTAACTTTGGGACAGATTAAAAGGGGCAGCACCCCAAAAGATGGGGAACAGCAAAATAGAAAGGAAACTTAAAACATCAAATCAAAATGTGATTATTGGGGTCCATAATACACCTCAGCCCCTGCGGTGCCGAGCGGTCATGGAAGGTGTCAACTGTGCCCGCGGACACCGCATGCTCCCTCTCCAGGGACACCTGGCCGCGAATGTAGCCGCGGTAGAGGGGCAGACAGGATGGAAGGACTCATCAGGTACTTCTTACTCTAGCAAGCCAACCTCATTAGCCTGGCTGAAGTCATCACAGAGGTATGCACCTCTCACTCTTTCACACTCTCTGTATCACAGCCTTATCCTTGTACCTTTCAGATACCCAATAGGTGTAAAATGGCCATTCTGAAGGAGAAAATGGTGATGAAACGCAACACAATCGCTTAATTTCATGACCATCAACTCAAACGCTGTGCTATGTGTATCTTAGAGGATAGTATAGTGACAGGATCCGCACATGGTAAAGCACTAGGCATGAGTGGGCTGCAGCTAAGGAAGGAGGCAAGGCTAGTAAATGTGCCAGCTTGGCAGAAGGCAAGATCACACACAGGTTCCATTGCAGAGTACCGTGCTGAGCATTTTGATGGGGCAGCAAACAGAAGAATACTGATGGGTATGCACAATGAAATGCTTGGTATGTTGGTACACCTGCCAGAAAGCCTGTGGACAATGTGCAGGAGCATGGAGGAGACTGGCATCAATTTGACACAGGACCTTTTTGCAAAGCTTGGAAACCATCCTGCCCATCATGAAAATGGTCACCTCGGTCTGCAAAATCGTGGATTCAATGTCTGATGGCTAATGCCACCATTTCCATTGCAGCATGAGCAGGTGACACCCAAATAACATCTGGAATGGCTCATCCCACAAGTGTGCTTGGATATTTTGGAGATGTAGGGGATGTCTCCTATTCTGTAGAGCCCTCCAAAAATGTTATCTGCTTCAGTGAGATCACCCTCATTCTTCTAAACTCCAAAGGATATAATCTTATTCTACTCATTTCGTCTCTTCCCAGGAATCAATCTAGTGAATCTTCATTGCACCTCTCCAAGGTGCCTTTCTTAGATCAGGAGACCAAAACTGTTCACAATACTTCAGATGTGGTTTCACAAAAAAATATCAATGCAACAAAACATCTTAACTGTTACACTCCAACTCACGTGAACAAAGACTAACATACCATTTACCTTCCCAACTGCTTACTACCTTCATGTTAATGTTATGTGAAAAGTGTACAAGTGTACCCAAATCCCTCTGAATCCCAACACTTACTCAGCTCTCACTTTTTAAGATATTCTGCTTTTCCATTCTTCCTACCAAAATGTATAATTTTACATTTTCTAACATTATATTCCATCTGTCATCTTCTTCTCCATTCATTAACTTGTCTCTGACTCTTTGCAGCCTTTTTGCAACCTCCTCACAGCTTACCTTCCTACCTAGTTTTGCATGTTTAGTAAACTTTGATATATTACACTCAGTGCTCTCACCTAAGTCATTGGTGTAGGATGTAAATAGCTGAAGCCCAGGGACTGAACCTTGTGCCACTCCACTAGTTACACTGTACCATCCTGTAAATGATAAGTTCAACTCTGTACATTTTTAACTAAACCTCAATATGTGCTAGCATATTAATCCCAATCCCATGAGCTTTAATTTTGTGTCACAACCTTGTATGTGTCATTTTATCAAAGGTTTTCTGAAAATCCAAATATACCACATCTTCTGGTCTCCCTGCCTCTACCCTGGTGCTTCCAACCTCAAAAAAGCTTTAACAAATTTGCCAAAAATGATTTCCCTTTCATGACACATTGCTGTTTCTGTCTATTCATACTGTGATTTTTAAAGTGCCCAATAACCATGGCTGTAATTCTCCGACCCCGCCTGTGGCTGGGATTATCCGGTCCCACTGCTGTGAACAGAGATTTGACTGAATGCCAAATTCTCCATTCTCACTGGTAGCAGTAGTGGGACATGCGAGACTGGAGAATTCTAGCCCATGTCTTTAATAATATATTCTTGCATTTTCCCTATCACTGATGTTGCACTAACTTGCTTCAAATTAGTTGTTTGCTCTCTCTCCCTTCTTCCAGTCCACAGGGACGGTTTAAAAATCTGGAGAATTCTGGAAGATCAAAACCAACGCACTTATGATCTTTGCAGCCATGTTTCTTTAAAACCCTGAGGTACAGGCCATCAGGTCCAGGACATTTGACAGCTATTCATCCTATTATTTTCTCCAGTACTTTTTCTTCATTAATGTTACAAAGGACAAAGAACAAAGAAAAGTACAGCACAGGAACAGGCCCTTCGGCTTGCCAAGCTTGTGTCAATCATGATGTTCTTAATCAACTAAAAAAAATCTTCTGCCCTGACTTGAAACCTATCCCTCTACTGCCTCCTTACTCATGTACCCACCCAGATGCCTCTTAATCATTTTAAGTTCCTCACTCTCATTCAACACCTTATTGCTGGCAACTACTGGTATATTTTTGTGTGTACAGCCAAAAAATACATGTTTTATGTCTTTGTAATTTCTTTATTCCCCTTTAAATCTTTCCTCACATGGTCTCTAAGTGACCCACATTTATTATTGCTAATCACTGCCTTTTTACGTACTTGTAAAAGCTCTTATAATCTGTTTTATATTTCTTCCTCGTTTGATCTCATATTCTACTTCTTCCATCCTTTTCAATTTATTTGTCTTCCTTTCCTGATTTATAAACTGCTTCCACTCCTCAGACTTTTTTTGACAACATTGTAAGCCTCTTCTTTTAACTTAATACTTAATTTATCTAATTAGCCATGACTGTACAATTTATTCCTCAAAGAAGTATCTGCATTGAGAACTAAGGATTAATTTATAAAATTAATTTAAATTTTTAAAAATTGGAATTTTTACAGCAAAGCTTTGCACAGTTAGTGGAACTTTCTCCCTTGGAAATCACTCTGAATATTCTTTGATGAGGCATAGCTGCACACAAATAAGCAACCTGTTAGTATCATAGTAAGGTTGTTATTTGTGTATATGCTGAGACAGGATTGTTCAATTGTCACAGGTGGGAAGGGAGCATTAATACTGAGTCCAAACCTGCCCTCACCCCATGCTCATACTTTTCAATGGGGTCACAACATAGTAATCACGTATCTTGCATATCTCCCCATCTATTTGAGAGATTTCCAAATTCCTCATGGTGGCTGTGCCAACATTTGACTCCGAACTCAGCAGGCCAACCGTCCAACTAAACTGCTTCATGGATTCAGGAGGTTTAGCTGTGATATCAGGCATTAGGAGCCAGAACAGATACTTCTCCTCGATGGCTTCTAAGACATAAGAGTTTGAAATCTGATGATTTTGGTTGTCATCTGCCCAAGTACACACCCAAGAAAATGTTCCAAGTGCTTCATGTGTGTTATCAAACAAAATTTGACACAAACCCACATATGGTGACATTAGAGCTAAAACTTAGGTTTTAAGGAGCATCCTAAAAAAAAGGTAGATAGAGAGGTGGGGAGGTTTAGGGCCCAAAGCATAGGGCCCAGGCAGCTGAAGGCATGGCTGCCAATGGTGGAATGATTAAAATCAGGGATGTATGAGAAGTAGAAACTATAAGGTAATAGATATCTCTGAGGGTTATAGAGCTGGAGGAGATTACAGAGATAAGGAAGGGTTGAGGCCACAAAGAGATTTGAAAACAAGGATGAGAATTTTTAAATAAATGTGCTGCTCAACAGGGAGTCAATGTGGACCAGCCATTGCAATATTGATTTCAATACCTTGCTGACATCTTGTCAGAAGTCAGTTAATTCAGCCACAGACCAGGAAAGCAGCTCTAATGTTGCTAGTCTCATTGGCTCAGTACTAGAATGCACAATGCTTTCAGCAATTATATCTTCAGCAAATTCCCACAAGTTCATTTATGTAGACACTAAGAAATTTATATGTAAAACAGTATTGATGGACTTTATGTCAGACAACACAAGGTTCTGAGCACCTCTTTACAATTCCTCTGGACCTTTTGCCCTGTAATATAAAGGATTGAATGTGCTGACTCTTATCGTGCTTTGTTGTAATGTCACCACTATAATCCAGCTTCCCGAGGCACTTGTTAGTGATGTAGGAACACAAGAGTAGGAAGATGCCATTCAGACCACATAGCGTCGTCTGCCATTGTATTGGATCATGACTGACCTCCATCCATTTATTTGCCTTTCTTCCATATCCGTGTATTCTTGCTGATAAAATACCTGCTGGGTTCAGCCTTGAAACTTTTAACTGACCCAGAATCCATAGGTTTTCCAGGAGGGAGTTCACAATTCCATTACTTTGTGAAAAACTGCTTCCTAATTTCACTCTAGCTTTATTTTTAAGACTGCATCCTTGGTTTTGGACTTCCCCATCAGAGTAATAGCTTATTTCTATCTAATGTATTGCACCCCTTTATTATTTCATTTGGCAGGGTAAATATGTGGGGTTACGAGAATAGGGCCTGGGTGGGATTGTGGTCGGTGCAGACTCAACGGGCTGAATGGCCTCCTTCTGCACTGTAAGGATTCTGTGATTCTACATGATCCAGCTAAAATAATTTTGCTTCTATGATTCTATGATCTCAATAGCTCCAGTGTCATGTCTGTATGCCTACAAATCTGAATTTCGCTTTTGTCAATGAAACCATTGGAATTTATGTCGGCTTTTAGATGCTTTGTCTATTCCATGGAGATCCATTATGCAATCCTCTGAACAGTTCATTGAATTCCTCTGAATAATTCCTTCCACAGGCCAGCTGTACTTTGTGAACACAACAAAATCATCAGGGTGGCTAAAAATGCCTCTGTGAGAATGACAGCTTAGCACCTGGCAGTACTTTAAATGGTAAAAAAAAGCCCATTGTTGCTGGATGGGCTCTCTTAGGTAAGTGTTTAAACACACATACATGTGTTGAAGACGAGTTCAGCTTTATTACAAAAACAGCACATTTTATATTACTCATAAATGTAATCCCTTCCAAGTTTCTGAAACCTTTTATTGCTGTATTTTGAAAGGAATCCAGCTTGTAACAGGGCACCTGGACAGTTCTATTCCAGTTCCTCCCTGTACTACATTCTGGTCAGGGTTATATCACAATAGTTTTACTGCCATTTTTTGCTTAACTTTAGACAAAAAAGGTGCCTTACAAAATAAACATTCTTTTCTCAACTTAAGCAAAACCCAACAATTTATCGATTTTTATGTAATTAAAATCTTATGTCCAGCACTAATGTTTAGGATGGAACATAATCAAATCTTACATATTTTCCATGAGGTAAAATAAAGAACTTAGCTTTGCGAAGATGCTGAAATTTAGATCAGAGAATCAGCTGATGCAAATAAAAGAATTTGCACAAATCTCATTCCTCAATTCAATTATTTTTCAAATTGATTCCAATTGTCATCCTGGATTTCTGATCCTGCTGACTGTGTAAAGGGACAGAAAGTAATTTTTTTCTATAGCAATCAATTTATGATAGAATTCATGCAAGAATTTCCCCATGCAGAAGTCTGCCTTCCTTCTCTTCTTGCAGGTCTTGAGCTTCGTTTCATTTTGTGCAATGCAAATCTCATTTGAGGCCTGAGTGCTGGGGATATACAATTCAGTAAGGAGTCAAACAACACCAGGTTAAAGTCCAACAGGTTTATTTGGTAGCAAACACCACTAGCTTTCGGAGCACTTCTCCTTCGTCAGGTGAGTGGGAGTTCTGTTCACAAACAGGGCATATAAAGACACAAACTCAATTTACAGAATAATGAATAATGATTGGAATGCGAGTCTTTACAGCTAATCAAGTCTTAAAGGTACAGACAATGTGAGTGGAGGGAGCATTAGCACAGGTTAAAGAGATGTGTATTGTCTCCAGACAGAACAGCCAGTGAGACTTTGCAAGTCCGGGCAAGCTGTGGGGGTTACAGATAGTGTGACATGAACCCAAGATCCCGGTTGAGGCCGTCCTCATGTGTGCGGAACCTGGCTATCAGTCTCTGCTCAGTGACTCTGCGCTGTCGTGTGTTGTGAAGGCCGCCTTGGAGAACGCTTACCCGAATATCAGAGGCCGAATGCCCATGACCGCTGAAGTGCTCCCCAACAGGAAGAGAACAGTCTTGCCTGGTGATTGTCGAGCGGTTTTCATTGATCCGTTGTTGTAGCGTTTGCATGGTTTCCCCAATGTACCATGCCTCGGGACATCCTTTCAACGTATCAGGTAGACAATGTTGGCCGAGTTGCAAGAGTATGTACCGTGTACCTTGTGGATGGTGTTGTCATGTGAGATGATGGCACCCATGTCGATGATCTGGCACGTCTTGCAGCGGTTGCTGTGGCAGGGTTGTGTGGTGTCGTGGTCACTGTTCTCCTGAACAGTTTGCTGCGGACAATGGTCGGTTTGAGGTTGTGCGGTTGTTTGAAGGCAGGAAGTGGGGGTGTGGGGAGGCCTTGGTGAGATGTTCATCTTCATCAATGACATGTTGAAGGCTCCGGAGGAGATGTCGTAGCTTCTCTGCTCCGGGGAAGTACTGGACGACGAAGGGTACTCTATCCACTGTGTCCCGTGTTTGTCTTCTGAGGAGGTCGGTGCGGTTTTTCGCTGTGGCGCGTTGGAACTGTCGATCGATGAATCGAGCGCCATATCCTGTTCTTATGAGGGCATCTTTCAGCGTCTGGAGGTGTCTGTTGCGATCCTCCTCATCCGAGCAGATCCTGTGTATACGGAGGGCTTGTCTGTAGGGGATGGCTTCTTTAACGTGTTTAGGGTGGAAGCTGGAGAAGTGGAGCATCGTGAGGTTATCCGTGGGCTTGCGGTACAGTGAGGTGCTGAGGTGACCGTCCTTAATGGAGATGCGTGTGTCCAAGAATGCAACCGATTCCGGAGAGTAGTCCATGGTGAGTCTGATGGTGGGATGGAACTTGTTGATGTCATCGTATAGTTGTTTCAGTGATTGTTCGCCATGACTCCAAAGGAAGAAAATGTCATCGATGTATCTAGTGTATAGCATCGGTTGAAGGTCCTGTGCAGTGATGTCTATACAATTCATCCAGACAGATTCCGCATATGAGAGCCTGTGAGCATTGCTCACACAGAAAGAGCAAAGGAGAGATTTATGGAACTTGTAGTTGTCAACTATTTCCAATGGAACAGCAGCATCCAAATTGCACCATGAAAACTGCATTCCATGAATTTGGAAGATAATCAGGAATTCATTCAGAGCCAGTTGTAGCTTCACCCACAGTTATGTGAAGCCAGTTGGCTTTCATCTGTCTTCAGAGTTAGGAATGCCATCTTGGGATGGTCTAAAGACATTTTCCTTCACCATTTACACTTAACACAGAGTTCTACCATATTTTCAAGCCCATCTCCAGGCAAGATCTATCAGAAGAACAAACTTATACCCTGGCAATCAAGGCAACCACAACATTACATTTATACATGATTATAGCCGGGTTTCTCCCAAAAAATAACTAAGTGCCCAATGGGTGGGAAAGCGGGAGATTTTCCTGCTCGTTTTAATGGGCGTACTTAGCTGAATGAATCTCTGGCACTCTGTG
This sequence comes from Mustelus asterias, assembly GCF_964213995.1. Classification (NCBI taxonomy): domain Eukaryota; kingdom Metazoa; phylum Chordata; class Chondrichthyes; order Carcharhiniformes; family Triakidae; genus Mustelus; species Mustelus asterias. The sequence goes on from NC_135805.1 coordinate 91,390,134, forward strand.
CATCACAGAGTGTCACAGAGAGATTCATGCTGGAAAGAGAGGTGATGGGTTGGGGGAGGGGGGAGGGGTTTGCAGGGCCTCAGTCCACACGAGAGGCTGGCATCAGCGTGCTGAGTGGGCCACTGCACATGCGCCAATCTGTCAGTGGAGAGATCGGCGCATGTGCACTGCCCCCCTGCTCCCCTCACTGCCCCCCCCCCCCAACCCCCATCCTCCTGATTGCTGGCCTCCCAATGTTATCCCCAACCAATCCCTCTGATCGCCGGCCCTCCCAACTCCCTCCCCCAACTGCTGGCTTACCTGATCCTCACAGCCCCCAAGGCTGCCCCAATTGCCAACCCCCCAAGAGCCAGCCCCGATTTCCTTACCCCCAGCCAGTCCGACCACTCCCCCCGCCATGGCCAGCCTCAGTTGCCCTCCTCCCGCCATCCTCCACCAATCCCATTGCAGAATGCGCAGCGGGCCTCCCCACCACTGATCCACCCCCCCCCCCCCCCCGCCCCCCAAGTAGGCCCCTCTCTCCTTCTAGTCCCACCCCTTGCTTCTGCCTAGTGCCCAGTGGGCACCCCCTCACCTCCCAACCTCCTGGGGTGGCTTCAATCACCTCTGTCCCCACTAGCGGAGTGAGCACGCTTGTACCCCGTTGGTGGGAGCAGTTGTAAACCCCGCTGATGGGGACCTCACCCGGTGCGGGGCGCGACACTAGCGGGCCCGGAGGCTACCATCCTGGGCCTGCTAGTCATTTGGAAATTGTGATTCCATATGATTAGCGGGCCTGGGATGGTAGTCTCCAGAAAAGAGGGACTGGAAGACTTGCGATTAGCCGGACGCCGGTCGCAAGTCCCGCTAAAGGCCCCCCACTGATGTCTCCCAGCGCACTTTGCTACTTGAACAGCACTGTGGGCTGGGAGAATCCCAACCTTTATCCTTATAAATTAATAAATGAAGGCTGCTACCAGGTGGTTGTATATTTATCTGCATTATTATGTTCTTATGACTGACTCCACCTTGACATCAATGGAATGAATGTTTTTTCAAGTCATATTCACCACTGGAGTGATTTTTAGTGCATTGAATCATAGAATTCCTACAGTGCAGAAGGAGGCCATTTGGTCCAACAAGCCTGCACCAACAACAATCCCACCCCAGGCCCTATCCCCTTAACCCCACCTATTAACCCTGCTAGTCCCCCTGACACCAAGAGGCAATTTAGCATCGCTAATCAACCCAAACCACACATCTTGGAGCACAGAAACATACTTGGTGACTCTTCAGAATGATACTTTGATAAACTTATTCTCTCTGATGGTAAACATTCTCCATAATCATTGATAACTGCCGCTTGATTACTAGTTCTTGCACACTAAGCAAAATTCAGTGAAGCCAACTGAACCCAGTCTATTCTTACTGGCCTTTTCCTACCTTTTCAAGGTCATATAGTCAAAGCATAAATCCAGATTTACAATTCAAGACATTAGTGGCATTCGGAAAAAACAGAAAATACTGCTAATGTGCCACCCGATCCTTGGCACATTCCCAACATTCTTGTTAAGATAAAAGCAAATTACTGCGGTTGCTAGAATCTGAAACCAAAAGAGAAAATACTGGAAAATCTCAACAAATCTGGCAGCATCTGTAAGGAGAGAAAAGAGCTGACGTTTCAAATCCAGATGATCCTTCGCCAAAGCCTACCATTCTTGTTTTCATTTCAGATTTCCAGGTAAAGATTTATTTTCTACATTTTGTAAACCACACAGGCAGACTGAGGTGTGCCACAGTGCATTGATCCAAACAATCAAAACAAATATTAAAAGCAGTTCTGGCTTGTTTTGGATTTTGTTTCTGAAGACTACTTTAGTTCAGACTCCACTCCAAATTGGTGCCTTTTCCAGAGTTGTAATTTCAGTGGGATTGGATCAGAAGAGTTCGGCTGAGGTTCAGGGCTGGGCTTACATTGGGATTCCAGGATGGTTACCACTACTAGCCCCAAGCAAGAGCATTAGAGCAAGAGAAGGTGGGTCAGAGGCTGGGACTCACTTTGTCAGAATAGCTTGCATTTCTGCCAACAGATGGACAAGGTGTGGAATTGATGTGGTAGTTGACCCTGCTGAGATGCATTCCATACCTGCAGATCTGGGACCAATGTGAGAGTGCCGGTGGAGGAAGTGGCCTTAATTCCTGGAGTAAAGATCAGAATTAAAACTATGGGTTGGATTCCCTGACCTTGCCTGCAGCTGGGATTCTCTGGACCTACTGCATTGAATGAGATTTGGCTGTGTGCCAAATTCTCCGTTCTCACTGCCAGCGGTGACGGGCCATGATTGGCCGAAGAATTCCGGCCTATATATATTTAAAAACAAGACCTTCCAAAAGGGCCTGCTGGGATTACCTGCAGTGTTTTCTTTGGAGGGGTGTCAGCCAGCACACTTCTAGAACTGGCAATTGGTGCTGGGTGTCCCTGCTTTGGGGATAAAGTGAGCACTCTAGCCATAATGGGGAGATGGTGATGTAATGGTAATGTCACTGGGTTAGTAATCCAGAATGCTAGGCTAATTCTTTGGGCTCATCAGTTCATATCTCGCCACAGCAGCTGGTGGAATTTAAATTCAATAAATAAAAAATGCTGAAATTGAAAAGCTAGGCACAGTTAGGTGACCATGAAACCATTATTGATTGTCTGAAAAACACATCTGGTTCACCGGGCGGCATGGTGGCACAGTGGTTAGCACTGCTGCCTCACAGCGCCAGGTACTTGGATTCAGTTCTGGCCTCAGGTCACTGTCTGTGTGAAGTTAGCACATTCTCCCCGTGTCTGCGTGGATTTCCTCCGGGTGCTCCTGTTTCCTCCCACAGTCCAAAGATGTGCGGGTTAGGTTGATTGGCCATGCTAAATTGATCCTAGTATCAGGGGGATTAGCAGGGTAAATATGTGTGGTTACGGGCGTAGGGTCTGGGTGGAATTGTGGTTGATGCTGTCTCGATGGGCTGAATGGTCTCCTTCTGCACTGTGGGCATTCTATGGTTCTAATGCCCTTTAGGGAAGGAAATCTGCCGTTCTTACCAGCAGTAAGGACCTTCATGTGTCCGGCCTTCATGTGATTCCAGCCCCACAGCAACGTGGTTGACTCTTAATTGCCCTCTGAAATGGCTGAGTAAGCCACTCAGTTTATGGGCAATTATGGATGGGCAACAAATGCTGGCCATGCCAGTGACATCCACAACCCATGATGAAATTTTTAAAAAAGCATTCACTTGTGTCCATTTGTGTACATTATGTATAACAGTGAATCAGAGTAAACCGACTTTAGTTGGGCATTATTACTCCATGTATAAGCAGCAGTGTTTTTATCCTGAAAAGTTATCACTCTCTGGTTACAAGTTGGGTTTGTGGATCTTACCTAGCCAAATGAATTTGGATTGGAGAAGCTTGCAGCAAACTAGTAGAGGAACTGAGAGGTCTTTTTTTGCTGAGAAATAGGCTTTAAAATCCAGTCCTAGAGAAGAGGCTGCTTGTACATGTGGGTAGACTAACCTACAAAGATGGCTGCATCAACAGGTATGATTGAGCAACTGGGGTGTATAGTCATGGCCGAGAGTCTTTCGATGCACATGGAGCGGCTAGAGATGTATTTGATACCTAATAATATGCTCAATGTTCCAGATAATTTGGCTGTAAATCTGGTAGTGTGGGAGAAAGGAAAAGAGTGATCCTCCTGATGGAAGGCGGTGCCGAGGTACATGAAACACTCAAGAATTTGTTTGCCCAGTAAAGCCAAAAGACACGCTGCTGGACATTTAGTGTAAGCTTGAACAGCACTCGAATCACAAGCCAAAGGAGCATGCTGGATTGGAGATTTTATTGTTGCTTTGACAAAGTTGTCCATTCACTGTGATTTTGGAGAATTTCAAGAGAGAGCATTGCAGGACAGATTTGTTTACTTTACAAGCCACACACACATTCACATTAAGTTGCTAACATTGCCAGAGTTAACTTTCAACACAGCTTGCCAGACAGCATTGTCCATGGACATGGTGGAACATGGCTTGAGATAAGTCAGAGTTAACAACTGCCAGTTGTCTGCAGAAGTAAAGAAGTTGAAGCTGAGTCAGCCCCAGTGAAGAAGGTTACTATTAGCAGTGGTACTGTAAAGTCCTATTACTGGTGCTCAGGTCAACATTGAGCACAGAATTATAGATTTTTCAAGGCAGAATGCTACAGCTGCAAGAAGAAAGGTCATCTTGCCAAAGCACATCAAATGAGTGTAAATGTGGAAAACGCTGATTAGGGGAGATGGCGGTCACTGCATACAGTTGTCGAACAGCACCAGCTGCTGAGGGGTCAGTTGAGACCCATATGATCTAAAGCACAAGGATCACCAGTGTCAATTTGCAGGGCATCATAGTCCAAGTAGCATTGGAAGGAGCTCTGGCAAATATGGAAGTTGACACAATGGCATCAGTTAGTGCAGTTCCTGAATCGCTATACCATCTAAAATGAATCAACTTCAAGAGAAAATCTTCAAAATGGGAAGTGTGTCAGTCACATACTAAGAGCAATATGCAAAATTCTCCATCATTCTCGCGAAGGGTAAAAGGTCAGCCTTGTTTGGAATAAACTGGTTAACAGCATTTAACTTAAAGGAAAGGGTTTTCTTGCATAGAAGCGAAATTCACAATGCAAGCCAACATAATTGTCAAGTGCTCTCAGGTGTTTAGAAAAACCTATTCAAGGAAATATGACCAACATATGGGTCTGAGAAATGCAAGATCAGTTTATTGCAGGACTCATCCAGTACCCTATGCTGAAGGGAGAATTAGACCGAGAAATGAAAAGGCTTGAGACTGAAAACATTGGGAAAATGTGAGGTTTCTGTGCACTCTGTGCAATACAAAGGCTGCGAGGAGAATCACACCAGTAGCGGTGGCGGTGGGGGGGCGGGTCCTAATCCCGCTAGAGAGGCTGGCAGCAGACTGGTCAGGAGGCCATTGGGCATGCACCGATCTCCCAGTATACTGAGAGATTGGTTGACATGCCACCCCCTGCCCCCCCACTGATCACTGGCCTCCTGATTGCCGGCCCTGACCCCCCACCATCCCCCACATCATCGGCCTCCCAATAGTCGGCTCGATCCCCGATTGCTGGCCCCACCCCCGATGCAGAGTTCCCCTTTTTTTCCCCTCCGACCTTCCCCCATCTGGCTCTGCCCCATCTGGCCCCTCCACATGATGCCCCACCCCTCAGGCTCCACCCCATTGGCACTGCCCAGTGTCCGGTGGGCACTGCCAGTGTGCCAGGCTGGCAGTGCCAGGTGCCCAGTGGGCAGTATCAGGGTGCCCATTTGGCAGTGCCAGGGTGCTAGGCTGGCACTACCCCCTGCCCTCGACCTCCCAGGGGCCTCCGAACCCACCAGCCAGGCCCTTTCCCATTGCTGGGAAACCATCTATGATACCTTCTGGTGTGGACCTCCACTGGCAATGTTGGAAATCCAAGTGAGCTGACACTACCATCTGGATCTTGCCAAATTGATTTAAATTAGGCAATGAATATTTAAATCACCTTGCGCCGTTCCCTGGTATGAGACTGATCACGTCACAAAAAATGGCCTGGGACGCCAGCTGCGATTCCTGTTATAGGCTCCCTACTGACATTTCCCGGCCCACTAAGCTACTTGACCAGCATAGCAGGGCGGGAAAATCGTGTCTTGTATCTTTAAAGTATAACAGTGTAATTGGGCTACTCCCATATTGGTATTACCAAAGTCAGATTTTAGTGTAAGAATAGGTGGGGATTGTAAGGTAACCATAAATCAGGTACGAGAATATAATCCATCCGATACTTTGCCAGATGTGGAGGATCTCCTCACAATGTTCTCAGGAGGTCAGATTGTTTTCAAAATTAAATCTGACAAATGTTTATTTGCAATCTGAGATGGATGATGAGTCTAAATCATATTTGATTATTAATACACACATGGGTCTATTTCAGTTTTATAGACTGTTATTTTATATTTCTTCAAATCCCAAGAATTTTTCAAGGGGCAATGATCCAAATCTTGCAAGGAATTTAGGGAATAGTGTACCATTTGGGTGACATTTTTATTTCAGCTCCAAATAGGCAGGCCCATGATAACAGGCTGGAATGGATGCTCCAATAGGACCATTAAATATAGGAGAAGAATTAGGCCATTCGGCCCATCGAGTCTGCTCCGCTATTCAATCATGACTGATATGTTTCCATCCCCATTCTCCTGCCTTCGCCCCATAACCCTTGATCCCCTTATTGATCAAGAACTTATCTATCTCTGTCTTAAAGACACTCAATGACCAGGCCTCCACAGCCTCTGTTCAGGTGAAGGCCAAATGTGAAATGTTTCAAAACTCTGTAGGGCAATGGGTCACAGGGTAGACAAAAATAGCTTATATTAAACCAAGAATACGGTTCAAGCAATAAGAAATGTGCTCAACTTCAGAATACCTCTGAGCTCAGATCTTTTTTGGGCTTAGTGAATTACTACGATAAATTCATTCCAACTTTGGGTAATATTATTGCATCCACTGAATGAACTCCTGAGGATTTGGACAAAGGAGTGTGACAAAGCATTTCAGTTGTTAAAAGTAAAAAAGATGGCACAATGCTTGTACGTTGTTAGAATGTAACTGGTGACAACTTTGTATTGGATGTAATGTGACCAATGGTAACAAGCTGTAAGGGTCAGCTGACCCAGTAAACCATGGAACCAATTGCAGAATGATGTGATGGTCAGCTGACCAGCTGACTCACTACAAATAAGAACCTATTGGGAATTGTGGGGAACTTGGAATGGCCCAGGGCGAGGCCTCAAGTTTCTTTATTAAATCCTTTCTTTGATTTATAAGTTGGAGTAAGTTTTGTGATATTTTTATTGTCTGCATTTGAAGAGTTCCTTCTGAAGAAACATACATTATGATTTTTTTTTCAGAAAGTTGAAGATAGCTTGTGATGCCTTTTCTCATAGAGTAGGTGCTGTGATCGCTCTCCTGTGTTGGTTAATGGCGAGCAGAGACTGATTACATTTGCATCATGCATCCGGTGAGCAGAATTAGACTTAGATTGAATGTGAAGGACTGTCTTTGATTTTGGAGTCAGAAGATTTCATAAATACTTGTATGGTCAAGATTTCATGATTAAAACTGATCACAAGCCATTGATAGCTCTTTTGATGTTAAAGTCTCCAATACCACTTTAGCTGCAGTCTGAAAGCTGAGGTGGTCTTTGACTCTGTCTGCTTATCAGTATAACATTAATACAAACAAGTGGAAGATCATTGTAATGCTGATGAAATGTCTAGATTATCATCCACCTCTGAGGTAGAGCTAGGCAAGGAAGAGATATTTTTATTTTCACAAGTAGATGAGTTGCCAGTCACAGCAGATGACACTGGTAGGACAACTTGTATCGGCAAGGGTAGACAACTACATTGTAAGCAAGTAGCCAACATTTTTTACATGTAAGCATGAGTTGTCCATTAGTAAAGATTGTGTTAGGTGGGGAGCCTGAGTTGTAATTCCTAAAAGGTACAGTGGTGGGGGTTTGCTTCTTCTTTATTCTTGAAGTTGTTCAAATTGAAGAAGTCCAGTAAGTGCTTTTGCAATTAGAGTGCTGCAGCTGTTTGAACCTGGGGGATGATTTCAAACTTTGAAGACTTTTCTGAACTTAGCTTCAGGCAAAAATGTTCCTTTCCTCTTCATGGCACATCTGGTCCATTGAAGCATTGTTGTTTCTGCATTTGGGTGGTGTAATGGTGGTCAATACCAGCACCATTTTGTGGCCTTGCCATGACAGGGTGCTCTTGGTAGCAGGGATTCTGCTGGGTTCCCATCCCACATAACAAATCATAGAATCCTATAGAGCTGAAGGAGGCCATTCGGCCCATCGAGTCTGCACTGACCACAATCCCACTCAGATCCTATCCCCATAATCCCATGCATTTACCCTAGCTAGTCCCCCTGGCATGAAGTGGCAATTTAGGCAATCCACCCAACCCACACGTCTTTGGAACGTGGGAAGAAACCGGAGGACCCAGAGGAAACCCACGCAGACAGGGGAGAACATGCAAACTCCACACAGATAGTGACCCAAGCTGGGAATCAGACACTGGCACTGTGAGGCAGCAGTGCTAACTACTGTGCCACCGTGCCACCCTTAATGATCCCTGACCCAGGATTGACATTATGATGGGGTCACAGAGGCAGGCAGAAATCCAGTACCACTCTTACCCACTCTTACTCAACTTTGAGAGTGAATCTGCTGTCTGATACTAGTCTGGCTGGACACAGTGGGGCAACGCTGAGCCTGTGCTCGCAATCCACAGGAATGGCGGCAGGGTCTCAAGATCCGGTGAAACTTGGAAGTCACGAATCTCACTCATGAGATCGCAATTTCCAATTTTTGCCGCCCCTTGCCGGTGAGGTAATCAGGTTCATTCCCGCTGTATTAATTATAATACATTTACTTATCATTAAAGACCCCCCCTCACCATATATTTCCCCCGCGGTATATTTTCAAACCTCACCAATGTGCCATCATGCCGGTGAGGTTTACAACAGGTTCACCCAGACATGAACCTGCCTTTGAGCAACTGTCGGACAACAGCTCCGGCTCGGAAAGGAGACAGTGCGCCACCTATGCCATTTGTTATAGAACCTGGCGCCTCGGGGCACAGGGAGGCATCCATTCCTCACGACTGTGCAAGTGATGGCTGTCTTAAACTTTTGCGCCACCAGGTTCCTTCCAGGCCACCAGTGGGAATCTTGGTGGCATCTCACAGTTATCCATGCACAAGTGTGTGAAGGAGGTCATGGATGCCCTGTATGCTTGGGCTGACTATTATATTAAATTTAACATGGGCCAGGTCCAGTAGGAAGCCCAGGCTGCAGGAATCACAGCCATTGCGGGGATGCCAAATGTGCAGGGGGCTATAAACTGCACCCACGTCACCCTCAAGGCCCCAGAGAAAAATCCTGCCAGATTCACAAACAGAAAAGGCTTCCATTCCACCAATGTGCAGTTGGTGTGTGACCATCATGCACATCTGTGCCAGACATCCCTGCAGTGTGCATGACAGTTTTATATTGAGGAGTTCTGATGTCCCGGAGGTCTTTGAGGGGGAGCCCAGGGTGCAGGGATGGCACATGGGGGACATGGGGTACCCGCTTTGGAATTGGCTGATGATGCCTGTGCGGAGGCCTGAGACTGGAGGTGGAGACCCAGCGTAATGAGGCCCACGTTGCCACCCGTTCAATAGTGGAGTGGTGCTTAGGACTTCTCAAAATGTGGTTCAGGTGCCTGGACAGCTCTGGCGGGGCCCTCCAATATAGCCCCCTGATACCCTCCCACATTGTGGTTATGTGCTGTGGTGGTGTGCTGCCCTACACAACTTGGCACAGCAGCAAAGGACCTCCTGGAGGAGGAGGCAGTGAAGCTGGCCAGCTGGGCGTCACTGGGGAGGTCACCCAGCAGGAGGAGGAAGAGGAGGAGGAGCATGGTGACGACGAAGACCAACACCACCCAGGAGCTGGAGGGCTGGCGGCAGCAAAGGTCAGGCATGCGAGGGAAGCACTGATTACCACACGCTTTGGTCACTAGGGCCTGTGTTGCTGCATGTGGGTTCCAAACCTCACCCTTCCCCCCCCCCCTCCCCCCCCCCCCCCCCCCCCCCCGCTCTGCCTTGTGCACCCCTACAATCTCCTGCAACATTGTGACACCAGAGTGGTGAGCCTGGGTACTCTGTGTTAGTGAGTTTCTGTGGCAGGCAGGAGGGTGATGACGACTCGCTGTGTGCCATTGTGATGATGCCCTGGTGCAAACTAGTCTAACTCCTACCTGAGCTCCACATGCACGCTGGCACCTGGGCCACATCTGGGTGAGGGTAAGGGAGCACTCAACACCCATGCAGGGCCTCGGGGTGGGTGACAGGGAACGTCTCCCTGGTTCTGGGGATGCCATGGCAGATGTTGTAAGTTGCTGTCACTGCATGCCACCCGCTGTAGCGAATGAATGATTCGATTTTCGCAGCAGCTGTGTGCTGAGGGCCCTACCCCAGTGACATCAGTGTGCAGGTCCCTCCAGTGAATGCCAGGCTAAGTACATTCCTATTGAAGGCTCATCAGAGACATGTTAGTCACAGCTGTGGGATGCAATAACAGTTATTGGTGCCAATAAAAGTGCCGTCAAAATAAGTGATAATATAAAACATGTGAACATAAGACTTTTAAGTGCCTAAATATTCTATCTAACTGGTGTACTCCTTCACCCATGCCATCTTAGTCCTGCTACAACTTTTTAACTTTACGTGGCCTACCACTGCATCTCAGTGTTTCCCCAAGATGTACACAGGAGGTAGAGGTGGCCAGCTGCCTAATGTGCCCCGTGGCCTCTAATGCCCTTGGCGATCGTCCTCTGGAGGCTCTGGATCTTGAGGGCCCTGGCCTGCTTCTGGGTGTCTGGATTTTTCTATGACACCCTTTTCATCCCACTGCCACTGAGATGCCCCAGTGTCAGGAAGGGGGGAGTGTCAGGGTGTAGCCACAGCCACAATCTCCTGGCTGGAAGGCCCTGGCATGGGCTCATGCCCTTCCTCCTTCCTCGGGGTTCCTGTCAGCCCCTGGGTCACTCCATGGGATGGCAGTGCTTCTGCATGAGCATCAGAAGCTCTGGCGTCACCTGGCCCTGCCAGTAATGGAGGACCACCTGCATTCTTGCCATGGCGGGCAAGCCCTCAGTGATGGCTCTCTGAGTTGGGGGCCACCTCTCAATGGCCGCAGCAAGTGCCATCTGAGACTGGGCCACACTCTGCAGCCCCTCAGCCATGACCCTCTGTGAGCGGGCCACGTTCTCAAGGGCCGCAGCCATAACACGCTGTGTCACAGCACTGTCCCACTGTGTCTCTTGCAAGCTCTCGAGCCTCTCAGCCATGGGCTGCAGAATCTCGAGAAGCCTGTTGAGGCCCTCAGCTGTGGCCATTGCTTGGACCCTGCCACTCATGGTAATGATTTCTTGCCCCAGGTTTTCCACCTCTCCTGAAAGCTCCAGTCCACATTCCTCAAAGGGGGTGAGGACCCGGATCTCAGGTACACCACCCCCTGTCTTTGCTCCCTCTCCATGGTTACGGGCATTCCTCTCCTGTGGGGACAGAAGGAGCCATGCAAAATCTGATGGCAGGAGTCCTGGAGGGTGTCAGAGGATGGTCCTCAGAGGGCAAGGCTTGTGAGTCTGTTGTAGGGGGAGATTGGAGTGAGGTGCCCAGGGGGTCAGGGGCTGGAAGCATGCAGGGTGTTGGGGGTGGGGGAATTGGGGTGTTACTTAGGGAGAAGATGATCAATCAGGTTTGACACTGACCCTTACTGCCCGGATTAGGTCATTCAGTTTCTTCCAGCACTGCTTCCCAGTTCTCCTGGCCAGTGCCCTGGCACTCACACGTGCTATCCCACCTCCCAGGCTCTATTGTCATCCCTTCCCCTGGGCCAGTGTCCTGCTGAGGGGAAGAGAGCGTCCCGCCTTGCCTCCACCGCCTCCAGCAACATGGCCTGATCAGCATCAGGAAATCGGGGGGCTGTCTTCCTGGGGGCCATTTCTTCCTGCGCTGCCCGCCTGTCTGTCCATCGCTGGGGCTTTTATGGAGCTGTCCCTTGTTAGGGCAGATCAGCTGCAGACAGGTGAGTCACGTGACCGTTAGAGCATTTCAGTGAGTTTAATACAGTTTACCTTGTGATGCGCTACTCAAACACGAGGCCTGAAGCTCAGTAAATGAAAGGCTTTTATTTACTGTAATGAAGCAGCCAGTAATTATATACACTATCCCAGACTGAAGGGGTCCCGGCCAGAGCAGGGACTTTTATACCTCTCCCAGGAGGCGGAGCCCGACTGGGATGTGCCACAACACTACAGTACAAAGGTGTAACAACCCCACCCTAACCCCAACAGCAACAATAGCACAACCCAACAGTAACATATGTACATCCTTGTAGTACTGGCCAGACCCTGGCTCAGTACTATCCAGTGGGAACCAACGATGGTTCACCACATTCACCCCTCCTTTGAGAACAAAGGCCGGCGGGGTACGAAAACAGAATAAAGTGTCAGCAGTCTATAAGTTCAGACGGTCAGGGGGACCGCACCGTCGTTGTGACCTCCTCAATACCGGCGGTGACACCGGAGTAGGCACTTGCGGTGGCGTTCTCCCCAAGGCGGCGTCCAGCTGTTCTTCCACGGACTCACAGGCCGGTTGACCCTGAGGTGACGGTAGTCCATGGGATCCTGACACGCCCTGCAGTGGCGACCATCTTCTGGGCTCAGGCAAGCTCTACATGGGAGTAAAATGGTTAAGCAATGGTCCCGATGCTGCCCGCGCGTGTCCGGGGAAGAAACAAGAGTTAAAGGGTTTGTAACAGGGGGTATGGGAGCGACAGGGGTTGCTACGTCCCCTGCTGGCGCCAGGTCTCGGATCGAGACCGTGTCCTCTCGCCCGTCAGGGTATGCCACATAGGCATACTGAGGGTTGGCGTGGAGGAGATGGACCTGTTCGACCAACGGGTCGAACTTGCGGGCCCTTACATGTCGCCGCAGGAGGACGGGTCCTGAGTACGTCAACCAAGACGGTAATGAGGTCCCCGAGGAAGACTTCCGAGGGAATGAGAACATCCTCTCGTGGGGAGTAGCATTGGTTGCCGTACACAGGAGGGAGCGAATAGAATGGAGCGCATCAGGGAGCACCTCTTGCCAATGGGAGACTGGAAGACCTTTTGACTTCAACGCCAGTAAGACAGCCTTCCAGACTGTAGCATTCTCACGTTCCACCTGTCCGTTACCCCGAGGGTTGTAGCTCGTGGTCCTACTAGAGGCAATCCCGTATGACAGCAGGAATTGCCTCAAGTCATCGCTCATGAACGACGAGCCCCTGTCGCTATGGATGTAGCCGGGGTACCCGAACAGGGTAAAGAGATCACGGAATGCCTTGATAACCGTGGCAGCGGATGTATCAGAGCAGGGAACAACAAAAGGGAACCGAGAGTACTCGTCAATGATATTGAGGAAGTACACATTCCGATCTGTTGAGGGAAGGGGGCCCTTAAAATCGACACTCAGTCTCTCGAAGGGACGAGTGGCCTTGACTAAATGTGCCCGGTCAGGTCGGTAAAAGTGCGGTTTGCATTCCGCGCAAACCCGACAGTTTCTTGTTACTGACCTGACGTCCTCCACCGAGTAAGGCAGGTTGCGGGCTTTTATAAAGTGGTAGAGCCGAGTGACCCCAGGATGGCACAGGTCATTATGGAGGGCCTGCAAACGGTCCTCCTGTATACTGGTGCATGTTCCACGCGAGAGGGCATCCGAGGGCTCATTGAGTTTCCCTGGACGGTACATGATGTCGTAGTTATAGGTGGAGAGTTCAATTCTCCACCGCAAGATCTTGTCATTCTTGATCTTGCCCCTCTGCGTGTTGTTAAACATGAACGCCACGGACCGCTGGTCCGTGATCAGGGTGAACCGTTTTCCCGCCAAGTAATGGCGCCAGTGCCTGACGGCCTCCACAATGGCCTGGGCCTCCTTTTCCACCGCTGAATGCCGAATTTCGGGGCCTTGGAGGGTGCGGGAAAAAAATGCGACGGGCCTGCCCACCTGGTTAAGTGTGGCGGCCAGGGCGAAATCAGATGCATCGCTCTCCACCTGAAAGGGGATGGACTCGTCAAGAGCGTGCATCGTAGATTTCGCGATGTCGGCTTTCAATTTATCGAAGGCCAATTGGGCCTCTGGCGTTAGGGGAAAAGTCGTGGACTTGATGAGCGGATGGGCTTTGTCCGCGTAGTTGGGAACCCACTGCGCATAATAAGAGAAGAAGCCTAAGCATCTTCTCAGTGCTTTTGCACTAGCAGGCAAGGGAAGTTCAGAAAGGGGGCACATACGGTCTGGATCAGGGCCAATGACCCTGTTTTCCACCACGTATCCTAGGATGGCTAAACGGCGCGTACAAAATACACACTTCTCCCTGTTGTAGGTCAAGTTCAGGCGAGATGCAGTGCGTAGGAAGTTCAGGAGATTCGTGTCATGGTCCTGCTGGTCATGGCCGCAGATGGTGACATTATCCAGGTACGGGAAGGTAGCCCGCAGCCCGTTCTGGTCCACCATTCGGTCCATAGCACGCTGGAAGACTGAGACCCCATTGGTGACACCAAAGGGAACCCTGAGAAAGTGATACAAGTGACCATCCGCCTCAAAAGCCGTGTATCGTCGGTCCTCTGGGCGAATGGGGAGTTGGTCGTAGGCAGACTTGAGGTCTATGGTGGAGAACACCCGGTACTGCGCAATCTGATTGACCATATCAGATATGCGCGGGAGAGGATACGCATCCAGCTGCGTATATCGGTTAATGGTCTGACTGTAGTCAATGACCATCCGGGGTTTGTTCCCGCTCTTGACCACCACGACCTGCGCTCTCCACGGACTAGCGCTAGGTTGTATGATCCTTTCTTTGAGGAGCCGCTGAACCTCAGATCTAATGAAGATCCGATCCTCAGCGCTGTAACACCTACTTTTAGTCGCGATGGGCTTGCAGCCTGGCACAAGATTCTGGAACAAGGAGGGTGTGGTGATCTTCAGCGTCGGGCAATTTGGAGGCTGCTGCTGCTTTCCCACTGCCAGTGAAGGGAGCGACCCACCGTACTGTAGGATTACACTCCTCAAGTGGACCATGACGTTTAGTCCGAGAAGTATTGGCGCGCAAAGATACGGCAACACGAGGAGCTTGAAACACTCGTAAACTGTGCCTTGCACCTTCAAAGTTACCACGCAACTCCCTAGCACGGCAACAGACCGGGACCTTGATGCCATAGAGATTGTCTGTTTGGCAGGTTGAATCTGGAGTCCACACCGCTTCACAGTGTCTGGGTGGATAAAGCTCTCAGTGCTCCCGCTGTCAAACAGACAATAAATCACATGGTCATTTACCTGGATATTCATCATAGATTTGTCAAGTCTATGAGGCTTGGCCTGGTCCAGGATGATCGACGCCACCGTTGGTTCATGAGCGCCACTGCAGGCAGCTGAAATCGATGAGGAGGACCCCTGCTGGTCGTTCGCGGTCAGTGTCGACCAACATGGCCGCTCCCATGAGTCGCACGTGGGTGAGGGCGCCAAACTCAGCGACCCCTGGTGGTCACACACCTCCGACTCCGTCGACCGTAATGGCGTCGTCCTGGCCTCGCACGTGGACGAACCCCTCGATGACTTCGACGACGAAGACCCGAGCTCTGAAGAATCGCAGGCCGCACTGCCGTTCCTGGGTTTAGATCGGCACACTTTCGAATAGTGCCCTTTCTTACCGCATGCGGTGCACAACACAGCTTTAGCGGGACACCGTTGCCGGGTATGCTTCGCTCCCCCACAGAAATAGCACCGCGTGCCGCCCGGGGCTGCTGCCATCGTCTGGCCCGAGTGTGAGCACGCCATTACACAGCATTTCGAACCCGAGGGACGAGGAGGGATTGGCGACTGCTCCTGCCACGTTGTCTCCACATGGTCCTCCGGATTTAATACAAAGCTTTTGGAGGCCGTCTCGAGCATCTCCGCTAGCTCGATGGCCTGGGTAAGATCAAGGTTACCCTTCTCCAACAGTTTAAGTCGAATGTGCGACGATCCGACCACTGCCACGAACGCATCTCGGGCGAGGTCGTACATGCTCTGCTTAGCCGACACAGCTTTGCAGTTACAGCCCCTGGCTAGCTGTAGGAGCTAGTTCGCATATTCCTCCATCGTTTCGCCAGACTGCTGTCGTCGAGTGGCTAGGAGGTAACGAACGTGTATTTCATTGGGTGGTTTGATATAGCGCTTCTTCAGAAGCTCGAGGGCCTTAGTATAATCGGTGGCCGCACGGATCGCGAGGTAGACAGTGTCGCTTACCCTCGCATGGAGGACCCGGAGTCTGTCATCATCTGTGGTGACCGCTGCGGAGGCCGCCAGGTAGTCTTCGAAACACTTCAGCCAGTGGTCGAAGGTGTTAGAAGCGCCCACCGCACGTGGATCTAGTGTAAGGCGTTCCGGCTTCAGGATTTGCTCCATACTCTCTCTTTTTTTTCTTTCTTCTTCGATGAGAGTTTAACGACAGTAAATAAAATTGATGCGCTATTCAAACACGAGGCCTGAAGCTCGGTAAATGAAAGGCTTTTATTTACTGTAATGAAGCAGCCAGTAATTATATACACTATCCCAGACTGAAGGGGTCCCGGCCAGAGCAGGGACTTTTATACCTCTCCCAGGAGGCGTAGCCCGACTGGGATGTACCACAACACTACAGTACAAAGATGTAACAACCCCACCCTAACCCCAACAGCAACAATAGCACAACCCAACAGTAACATATGTACATCCTTGTAGTACTGGCCAGACCCTGGCTCAGTACTATCCAGTGGGAACCAACGATGGTTCACCACACCTTGTTACCATGGAAGGGAAGCCAAGTCAGCATTTGCAGGTGTGCTGATGAGGTAGGGATGGGGTGGGGGAGATGTGTCTCGGTGATGATCGGGGGCAGGGGAGAGAGAGGGTCACGCCAATCAATCAGCAATCAGGGTCAAGGGGGTGATGAGGAGGCCAGGTGCGGGGGGCGGAGGGGGGGGGGCAGGTAAGGGGGTCCCCAATGTCCGTGGAGGGAAGGCAAAGGCTGTATTTGTTTGGGGAGGGGGGGGGGGGGGATTCTGTCAGGAGAGCTGCTGTTTTTTAAGCTTTTTTTGTGCATGCGCAGTTTGTGGCTCTGATCTGATCTGGTCCAAACCTGGGCCAGTCATAAAGTTTCATTATACCATGTTATGTTTAAGTCTTGTAAATTGGTAAAAGTGATGCTAATTCTTGCTGTTATATTTTAACTATGTGCTGAAATAAACTTATTTTGATAAAAGCTTCCTAATGAGTCACTTGAATCATACCTGGAGTGAAACACTTTATGCTCACCAATGCCAAAATCAAATGTAAAACTTAGGGTCTAGGCTAACTTCCCAAAATTGCAGTGTCCTGGAATAGCATCACCATCAGCAAGGAGGTGTCCTTACAGCACAACAAGTTTACTTGTGATCATTGAAGCTTATGATGGCAATACAAAAATAATGACTAAAGATACAACAATGAAATGGGGCATGAATTTATTTGCCTGAAGGCACTTGGTTTGGACTCCAATGCAGAATTACACAGGAGATGAACTACTAATAAATTGAAATTTTACTTCTGCATACACTTACTGCCTTTTTTTTTACTTACATAGTGTAAATTCATATCTACATACTCATAATGGAAACTGCCCAATGTGAATTTGTTACATTAGAGTTATACCTCCCACCAAAGACAGCGCCCTCTAATCCTAATTATACTTGGCTTCATTTTCCCAGCCTAGCAATTGGTTTACACCTGAATTTGGTTTCATATTTTGCACCAACACTGACCATTGCATCAAAGTTGCAATGAAGGGTAAGTGAGCTGCAGGAGTGCTGAGGGCACTGGCTATGCTCCAAGAGGCAGTGTGCTGGTTGCAAAGGGGAGTAATGCCAATCAATGGGATGCAAGCACTGGGCATGGGAACAGAGGGGAAATTCAGGAGAGGGAAAGCAGAGGGCAGTAGTAACCTGGAGGTTCAGTGTAGATCCAGAAGGAGCATTCTTGCTCTTCCTGGATTCACATTCAGGTAAATAAAAATGTTCCCACTTAATCTTCTGGTGACAGCTCTCTTTAAGGACTCAAATAAAAGCAAATTATGGTGGATACTGGAAATCTGAAATAAAACCTTTAAGGACTACAGGTTCGGCCTGAGAAAGATCAGCATAGTTTTTGTGACCTATTTTTCCAAGGAATCTGAAGCAGACATGAAGTTCACAATTTGCATGGACAATTGTTATGCAATCCATGATTTCAAATCTTGTATTTTTTTGAGACAACGCCAAATTAAAAAGGGAAATTAAAAAGAGAAACTGAGAAAGGAAATTGAGAAAGAAAACTGTCCCTTTCTCAATTTGTTTCAAATATTTTTGGTTGGAACTATATAAAATAAGATAAAGCCATCAGAGCTAAGTGGAAGGAGATGCCAAGTCAAAAGGTGCAATAAAGGGCCCGAAGAAGACAGTGACTAGATCGAGAAGCTGAGAATAAGCAAGGGAATAGCTGTAGCTGTTTCTGCTACTTGAAGATAACTGCGGTGAAAGGCTGTCTAGACTGCCGTAAGAGGAATTAAGGAGGTTCTGCAGGTGTGTGTCATATTTTGTGAAGACAGTAAGAAGTCTAACAACACCAGGTTAAAGTCCAACAGGTTTATTTGGTAGCAAAAGTTTGTTAGACTTCTTACTGTGTTTACCCCAGTCCAACGCCGGCATCTCCACATCATATTTTGTGAAGACCATGGCTGGGACTTTCTGGCCGCACTCGCCCCAAAACCAGAAAATCCTGCCCGAGGTCAAGGGACCTTTGCATGGTCTGCCATCCACCCCCCTCCCCTCCCCTCCCCCCGCCTGCTATGATTCCCGTGGCTGGCGGGATGGGAAAACTCACCTTCCCATGTCTATGGAACTTGGGTTGGTTGTACGCTGCTGTCGGCTGGGTATCTCCCAGAAGGAGAGGAGCTGAAATTCTTCATAAAGAAGACAAAGTTAACAGAAGGACTTATGACTGAGTTTGTTGGTCAGTTTTCTTTCTCAATTTCCTTTCTCAGTTTCCCTTTTCAGTTTGGCATTGTCTCAAACAGATACAAGATTTGAAATCATGGATTGCATCACAATTGTCCACGCAAATTGTGAACTTCATGTCTGCTTCAGATTCCTTGGAAAAATAGGTTACAAAAACTGTGCTGATCTTTCTCAGTCCTTAAAGGTTTTTATTTCAGATTTCCAATATCTGCAGTAGTTTATTTGAGTCGTTAAAGAGAGCTGTCGCCAGAAGATTAAGTGGGAACATTTTTATTTACCTGAATGTAAATCCAAGAAGAGCAAGAATGCTCCTTCTGGATCTTCTGAATGGACTGCGAAGCCAATTCATAAAATCCATCTTGTATCTGCCATTTAATGTGTAGTTAATTGTTTACAATCAACTGCAGTTTGCCTGTTAATTCATGTTTAACTTACGTTGAATCTGGGTTTTCAAGTAGAGAAGTATTTAGTGTTTGCTTTGTTTGACTCTTGTGTGGTACAAATTCTTCTGTTTTAAACCGTGTCATCTTGTAGCTCCATTTTTTTCAATAAATAACTGAAATTCCAGATTTCTTTTTTTTTCCTGTGTTTAACCAAGATCGTAACACAATGTGCTCAACATCAATGACAGGCAGGTAATTCTGGATAGGTTTAATGTGTCCCAACCAGTATGGGATGCAATGCTCTCCTGATGTGAATTCATCACATGCCACATTAAATCCTTCAGAGGCTGGTACTTCATCCAATTTCTGCTTCACATGTGCAGTGCTGAAGGCATCCACAATTTTTGTTCATGGAAGTGTATAATTTCACTTACCCATGGCCATTCCACTTGTTACAGTCCCAGCTGATGTTAATATTGGACAAGTCAGATCCTAGAGTGAAACAAGGCTGGATATATCCTAACTTTGTTTTTATTTAGAAATGCTGGAGGAAAGTTACTGAACAAATTCACAAGAGTCTGCTGATGAACTTGTAACACAAAGAATAAGATATTTATCAAACAAGAAAAATAAACTATGTTGCACCAGACAAAGAGATTGGAAAGATATCAATACCAAAACAAGAAAATGATTCAAATCACACTATGCCTTTACCCCAGCAATGTCTTTACAGATTGAAACAAATTCAGACAGATAAAGTTTAAATAAGTATCTTCTACAATAGCTATATTTTACTCTAACATTCAGGGTAAATATGAGGCACATGCAAATTAAAAGGCAAACCACAGATACCCCTCACTTCAAAGTAAATGATAGAACATAGAACATTGAACAGTACAGCACAGAACAGACCCTTCGGCCCACGATGTTGTGCCGAGCTTTATCTGAAACCAAGATCAAGCTATCCCACTCCCTATCATCCTGGTGTGCTCCATGTGCCTATCCAATAACCGCTTAAATGTTCCTAAAGTGTCTGACTCCACTATCACTGCAGGCAGTCCATTCCACACCCCAACCACTCTCTGCGTAAAGAACCTACCTCTGATATCCTTCTTATATCTCCCACCACGAACCCTATAGTTATGCCCCCTTGTAATAGCTCCATCCACCCGAGGAAATAGTCTTTGAACATTCACTCTATCTATCCCCTTCATCATTTTATAAACCTCTATTAAGTCTCCCCTCAGCCTCCTCTGCTCCAGAGAGAACAGCCCTAGCTCCCTCAACCTTTCCTCATAAGACCTACCCTCCAAACCAGGCAGCATCCTGGTAAATCTCCTCTGCACTCTTTCCAGCGCTTCCACATCCTTCTTATAGTGAGGTGACCAGAACTGCACACAATATTCCAAATGTGGTCTCACCAAGGTCCTGTACAGTTGCAGCATAACCCCACGGCTCTTAAACTCCAACCCCCTGTTAATAAAAGCTAACACACTATAGGCCTTCTTCACAGCTCTATCCACTTGAGTGGCAACCTTTAGAGATCTGTGGATATGGACCCCAAGATCTCTCTGTTCCTCCACAGTCTTCAGAACCCTACCTTTGACCCTGTAATCCACATTTAAATTAGTCCTACCAAAATGAATCACCTCACATTTATCAGGGTTAAACTCCATTTGCCATTTTTCAGCCCAGCTTTGCATCCTATCTATGTCTCTTTGCAGCCTACAGCAGCCCTCCACCTCATCCACTACTCCACCAATCTTGGTGTCATCAGCAAATTTACTGATCCACCCTTCAGCCCCCTCCTCTAAGTCATTAATAAAAATCACAAAGAGCAGAGGACCAAGCACTGATCCCTGCGGCACTCCGCTAGCAACCTGCCTCCAATCCAAAAATTTTCCATCCACCACCACCCTCTGTCTTCGATCAGACAGCCAGTTACCTATCCAATCGGCCAACTTTCCCTCTATCCCACACCTCCTCACTTTCATCATAAGCCGACCATGGGGGACCTTATCAAACGCCTTACTGAAATCCATGTATATGACATCAACTGCCCTACCTTCATCAACACACTTAGTTACCTCCTCAAAAAATTCTATCCAATTTGTGAGGCACGACTTGCCCTTCACGAATCCGTGCTGACTATCCCGGATTAATCCGCATCTTTCTAAATGGTCGTAAATCCCATCCCTAAGGACCTTTTCCATCAATTTACCAACCACCGAAGTAAGACTAACCGGTCTATAATTACCAGGGTCATTTCTATTCCCTTTCTTAAACAGAGGAACAACATTCGCCATTCTCCAGTCCTCTGGCACTATCCCCATGGACAGCGAGGACCCAAAGATCAAAGCCAAAGGCTCTGCAATCTCATCCCTTGCCTCCCAAAGAATCCTAGGATACATTTCATCAGGCCCAGGGGACTTATCGACCTTCAGTTTATTCGAAACTGCCAGGACATCCTCCCTCCGAACATCTATTTCCTCCAGCCTATTAGCCTGTAACACCTTCTCTTCCACAAAAACATGGCCCCTCTCCTTGGTGAACACTGAAGAAAAGTATTCATTCATCACCTCGCCTATCTCTACTGACTCTATACACAAGTTCCCACTACTGTCCTTGACCGGCCCTAACCTCACCCTGGTCATTCTTTTATTCCTCACATAAGAGTAACAAGCCTTGGGGTTTTCCTTGATAGACATGAACAATTCAGATTCTGTGGATTTCTCAACAACCCACTCAGATGTTTGTCATATTGTGAGCCAACCAGTTGCACTGAAATTTTGGGGGGGATTTCTGACCTCCCCACAGCATTTATCCTGGTGGGAGGCAGTGTGCCATTTGCTGGCGGTGGGATCTTCTGGTCCTGCCACTGTCAATGGGAATTTCCATTGATTGCAACCCATGTTGCCTGGAAACCCTTGGTGGGGGGTACACCATTGGCAGGACCAGAAGATCCTGCCGGCGTGAACAATCAAAAAATTCCAGCCTTTGTCTTTCTCACGATTGTTTCCAATCTCCACATTTGAAGATCACACCTTGGCATTCTCTTCAAATGGAGCTCTCACTCAGATGGCTTGAACAAGGATCCACCTCCAAGGTTTCAGTCTCACCTTCTGAGATTCCTTCCTCATGGATATCTGAGTACGCTCAAGCTTCCAAGCACAATTTCAGATCTTTTGGCAGTGCGAAGCAGAATACCACTGCTCTAAAATGCCTGCAGTAAGTCACCAACCTTCTGCTGCCTCCTCAAATCTTTAGGGCTTCTCTCAAGCCCACTTTGCTTCAACTCTGCTCTTCACAGCTCTCTCTTTACCTCAGAACCTATTGCTCTGCTCCTTTCTTATAACTTGACTTCTGGCACCTCTTTCAGATTCCTGTCTTTGGGCGAGATTTTTCATCCCATTCCGCTACCAGGATTGTCCAGTCCCATGGAAAGTCAATGGAATTTTAGCTGTGTGGCCAGAAAATCCTGGCTTTTGTTCCTGCATGGAACATCTTCTCTGGAATGGCACTCTGGTTCCAGATCACCTAATCTGCTTTTTGTGTCATCTGATTTCCTCTCCATTACCCAGGGCCCATTACCGGTCGGTGCATACGCAGGAGCCTCAAGCTCCCAACCTCTGAATGCCGATCCAAAACCAAGTTATGGATCTGAGTATGTTAACACACTGAACCACAGGCATTAGAATGGAATGATTGATCATCTTTACTAATAATAGCCTAAGTCACTGTAAATCTACTTTGCAGATTAATGTTTTACATTTTACATCCAATAAAGAGGAGTGACTTATTATCAGGCAGGTTTTATTTTCAGAACTTAAGTCCTTTTTATGTATCAATATAACACTGTAAAAGTAAATGCGTAGCAAGATTTTAAGTTCATGTTAAAGTTGAATTGATTCAAGACAAATCTCAAGTTTACGTAACACTTTTTGCATCCTTAGGATATCCTAAATTGTTTTAAAACCAATGAATTATATTTACTTTGTAGCTCAGATTTTTGTAGACAAACACAGAAGGAAATCTGTGTATGTTTATGTAAACAATATGATAAATGACTAGGATAATCTGCTTTTGAAAGTGCTGGCTGAGGGATGATTCCTGGCCAGGGCACTAACAAACTCTAAACTGTTCTTCAATTAATATATCCAAAAGACATTACTCTGACAACACAGCATCTCCTCATCACTGCACTACAGACCTGCCTTCAAATAAGTACTCAGATTCTGGTGTCATGTTGGAGTCCACAAGAGTTGAATTTACATCATGCATTTCACAACCTCGGGCTGTCCCAAAGTACATTAAAGCCAGTGAACCACTTTTGAACTGTAGTGACTATTGCAATGTAGGGCAGCCAATTAACGCACAGCAAGAAACCAAGCCAACAGAGTGCTAATGACCAAATAGTTTATTTTCTTTTAATTGATGTGGCTGAGGAATAAATATTGGCTAAAGCAGGCGGAGGAATATTACCATTAGCCAAGCTTAGCAGCATAAGCAGTATAGCAATAATGACACAATGGGACATAAGATCACCACTGACTTGGTGCCTAGTTTCAACAAATGGCAAGAGTCCAAGAGAATGACTCCATATTTAAATGTCTTAATGGTGAGTAACTGTTGAGTGGAACTATCTAAAATCTGTTTTGCAAATGTTAGTAGATCAAGCTGAAGGCCAGCTGCTTTGTTAACTGACTTTGCTTTTCGGGTTTTGGTGCTGGCATGTTCACATACATTTGGTCTCTGATATTACTGTTGCTTTTATATATGGAGATGTTATAGTAGAAAAGTAATTTTAAGCAATACGCATCCAGTTATATGATGCCTGGGCAAGACATGGGAAGCTAATTAGGATAATGTTATGTTTGATAATGGGCATTCAAAATCTTCAACAACTTTGCAGGCTCCATTTTGTTTTACATTAACAGCATGTTATTTAACGAGTTTGCTTTATATCAACAGCACATTGTTTAATGAGTTAGACCCATATCTACAGTTCTATTGCCAAATCAAAAATAATTTTAGCATTATGGTAAGTTTCTGTAAAGGAAAAAAAAATGATTTCCTCTTTTAACTTCTCTCACTTTCTTCCCCAAAATGATGCCAGGTCATAATTTCCCATAGTCAGAAAACCCATAGCAGCTTCACAACTGATTTCAATGTCACTTTTTGGTAGGTCCCTGACAGAAAGAAAGATGTGCATTTTATATGGTGTCATTCACAACCTCAGGATATCCCTAAATGCTTTGCTGCCAATGAAGTACTTTTGAAATGTAGTCACTGTTGTAATGTTGGAAATGTAGCAACCTGTTACTGTACAGCAAGGTAATGTGGCCATTTGACCAGAGCCATGGAATCTTTTAATATCCACCGAGCTGTTAGATGGGGCCTCAGCTTAATACCTCATCCAAAAGATGCCACCTCTGAGAGTGCAGCCATCCCTCACTACTGCACTGGGTTATCAGCCTAGATTCAAGTGAGCCTTGAATCCATCGCCTTCTCAGTCAGAGATGAAACTATGACTGACTGAGTCATGGCTGACACTTGGAAGTTCACTTGAGAAGCAAGGTAGACAAGGTGGAGTTCAAATGGTATAGAATAAAGCGTAATGACAATCAGTTTTCTACTCTCTCCTGGTGACCTGTTTAAGATTGTCAAACCTTACCCTCTAGGGTGCAAGCCAAAGTATGATTCTCAGGGCGGGACTTTCCGGCCACACTTGCCCCGAGACCGGAAAATCCCGCCCGAGATCAACGGACCTTTGCATGGTCCGTCTCTGTACCTGCTGCGATTCTTGTGGCAGGCGGGATGGGAAAATTTCGGCCTCAGTCAGAACAAGAATTGCAGCATTATGGTAAGTTTCTTTGAAAATGAACATGAGTACTAGGGTTTCCCAGTGAAGACTCCAAAAGTTGAAAATTACAGCTACCTGGTTGCTTGCCCCTTGTAGTCAAATTGCTAAATGGATAATGATCACATTTGATCCATTTAGTTTACTTAAGCATACCAACAAACCAACTTCTCTACCCCCACAACAAAAATCAGGAACTTAATAATACATTCATTTGGAAACAACATAATCTAATTATTAATATAGTGCGGAACGCAGAGGTTTTTTTTTTACAATTTAGTGAACACATGTGTGGTGGTTTTTGGCCAGAAAAATAAAAAAGTCAGAACCACAAAGTGAAAACAGTTCCTTCTTTCCACTCTATGGAGTTGGGGGGTGGGATTTTTTCCAATAAATATTGGAAACAGATGTGTCTCAATATCCGGACTCAATATGTTTGCAACTACTGAAAAACTGCTTGGCTACAGAAGGTCGCTGATAGAATATCTTTTGCCCACCATTAATTATCCCCTCCCCAATTGCATGCTGTTTTACCCTCTCTTCCCCTGCCCATAACACTAGCTGCCTCCAGAGAGCAGCACAGGTAAGATCACAATCATTAAATTCCATTTCACGAATGCCTAACTTTTCAGCTACATTTTTCTGATTAAAGGCAAGACTCTTGTTCTTTGTCTCCAGAACATTTCACCTGCTGTTTGCAGGTTTTAATCATTGGCCAACTATCTCTGAAAACCAGAGCTCTATTTTTAAACTTGCAAATAATGCAGACTGAAATCATTTATTGCTTTCCATTTGAAGGAAGTGTTGAATTTTATCTGTGCTGGAGAAGAAAATAACTGTTTTAAAACTGAACCATTGCTTATTGAAATGTTTCAGCGTAATTCTCTAAAATAGTTCACTCAATCGATTCGCTGCAATTAAGTATATTTTTCTTATCTATCTAATCGTAGCCAGTGAATCACTTGCAGCAATTTCTCCTCTTGCTCCTGCACTGTTACTCCTGGTATCCCCTGAGGAACTATCTTTGGTTCCTTTCTATTTCTTATCTACACATGCCCCATCATCAGAAAGTACAGTGTTACTTTTCGCATGTATGCTGACAACACCCAGCTCTACCTTACCATCACCTCTCTCAACTTCTCAATTGTTTCTAAATTATGAGCCTGTTTATGCAACATCCAGTTAAGGATGGGTCGGAATTTCCTTCAATTAAATATCGGGAAGACTGAAACCGTTTCAGTCCCCACTCCAAAGTCCATTCCCTAGCTACTGACGGCATCCCTCTCCCAGGCAACAGTCTGAAATTAAGCTAGCCTGTTCACACTTTTAGTGTCACATTTGACCCTCTGACTTCATATTCATGCCATCACTAAGACAGCCTATTTCCACCTCGGTAACACTGCTCGACTTCACCCTGTTTCAACTCATCTGCTGTTGAAACCTTCATTCATGCCATCATTACGTCTGTGCTTGACAATATCCCAATGCACTCCTGGCTTCTCACACATTCTACCCTCCAGAAAGGGGAGGAAATCCAAACAACGACGTGCTCTTGTATTAACCCACACCAAGTCCTATTCCCCTATCATGACTGTTGTATTAACCCACACCAAGTCCTATTCCCCTATCATGACTGTTGTATTAACCCACACCAAGTCCTATTCCCCTATCATGACTGTTGTATTAACCCACACCAAGTCCTATTCCCCTATCATGACTGTTGTATTAACCCACACCAAGTCCTATTCCCCTATCATGACTGTTGTATTAACCCACACCAAGTCCTATTCCCCTATCATGACTGTTGTATTAACCCACACCAAGTCCTATTCCCCTATCATGACTGTTGTATTAACCCACGCCAAGTCCTATTCCCCTATCATGACTACTGAGCTACAGAGGCCCCCTCAGTCAAGCAACATCATCATTTTAAAATTTTCAGCCTGGTTTTCAAAACCCTCCATGGCCTTGCCACTCCCTATCTCTGTAATCTCTTGCAGCCCCTCAAAAGTCTCTGCGCTCTTTTATTTCTGCACTCTTGTGCATCACTAATGTTAACTCACAACTTGTGTCTGTACCTTCCATTGCTTAGGGCAAAGCTCTGGAATACCCATTCTATGCCTCTCCGCCTCACTTTCTTTCTTTAAAGACACTCCTTAAAACATCTCTGAAATAAGTCAGCAGAGGCCGGTGTCCCTTCACCAGATTCCCTTTTAGTTACAAGCTCTATTATAGCTCATAGAGTGCTACAGGTTCTGGGTCAGCATCTAGAATGCCAGGAGACCTGACAGTCCCAGTTATATATACAGAAAAGACTCCCTGATCAGACAGGCAATAATATACTCTATCAGGGAGTTCATATTCCAAGAGGCCAACCTCAATGGTCTCATTGAAGCCGTTACAATATCTCTTTGACCAAAGCTTTTGGTCATTGACCTAATATCTACTTGCTTGCCTTTGAGTCACAATTTGTTTTGTAATGCTCCTGTGAAGCGCCTTGGAACATTTCATTACATTAAAAGTGCGATATAACCTTAAGTTATTATTGTTGTTTCCATATATAAGAATTGGAACTCAGCTCATTTATATCACTGTCATCATCTTTAACTAAATTTACTTCACCGACATTGAATGTGTGGACAGAACCTGAATATGTTCTGAATTACAGCACTGCTGCTATTCAGCTGTGTACTGCAGTAACAGAAGAAGAATTGACCCATTATTTATTTGTTTTTACATTGGCAAACTCCATAGTTTGTATTCAATAGGAGAGATTGTGTGGGGCCAACAATTTGTTATTATTATTTTATAAATATAATTTGTGCCAATGGCGATGTCAATCTCCCTGCCACAGGTTAAGGGCAAACTGGCAAAGAAACTGGCAAAGGCAATGATTTTTCAAATTTGCTCATAAATACTTGCACATGAACATTATAAATCCATGGAATGAGTGGCATTACCACAGCAACATGGAATAATGTTTCGCATGCCTCTTGTCTCTAAATGGGCAAGAGTTCAAAAATTCATCAACTATTATTTAAAATGTTGAAACAACGTTTTGTGAAATCAGTTAATCCAGGATGGAGGGAACTGATCCCTGTGGCAAATTCCTTTTCCGTTTCTGATCAAAAACTCAAGGAGCGAGGAGGATACCAAAATAAATATCGCAATTTCCATGCAGCTTTTGCGTTGCCGTTGCTGCACAAGTTGGAGATACTGGAGGTCGGTTGAGCACTGACTTAGAACACTGCTCGAGGGCCTGGCTTCAAACTTGCCCCATCTGCTGAGATATAAATCTCCTCATTCCAAAGGGCGGCCGTGTCTTAAATTAAACTCTGTCTGCAAAACAACAGTCTTCATAATTTGGCACTAATTGGCAGTACACTGAATGGATCACTCAGCTCATAACAGGAAGGGTTGGCATAGAAACTGGGGAAAAAATTCTCCCGGATGGTATCCACCTAATGCCATCTATAACTTGCAGTTTTATTCTTGCCCTCAGGCAAGAGAAGCACTGGAATAGCCATGGAGAATTCCATTAACTGAACAGTGCCAACTGAAAAAGTGAATGGTTTCAATGTGGAAAGAACATGATGATGTCTACATGGGTGTGCCAACTTACAGTTCTCCTTAACTGAATAAAAATAAAATGGTATGAGTGAATAAGACATAATTTACCAGTGTAGGATCTTCTGGTGATGTACCAGAGCTGAGAACATCGACTAAGCTCCATAGGAGGAATTTTTCTTTCTTGTGCCACAGTGGGTGTGAGAAATTGTGCTTTTTCCCGCTGGTTGCAATGGTGGGTTTTTGTACCATACTGTGTGCTTCTGGACTAATGAAATAAGCATGCACGGGTAACAAACAGGATCACTGGCAGGTGACCTCCATTTGTCCACGATGCTGTGACCACATCACTGCCTTGCCCAACGTGTCTATTTTAAAGCACACCCTTACACATCTATATCACTCAATGCAGCCCAGGATTACTGCACAGCAATGAGATGGCCCTGACAACCCAATAAAACTGGTGCCCCAAAGTTCAGTGTGCCTTCCCGGGCTGCCTGCTGGATACAGTTGAGGCCCACCGTGATATCCACAACCCACCCCCTGGCTGCAGGTCCACCAACCTGTCCACTCCATCATGGGGGGTGATGGTAACAGTGCCAACTCGGCACATAACAAGTCCACCACCCAATGCAGAAAGAGGTTGAATTATCTCATCCGTTCCACCAGGCTAAGTCCATCATTTCATTGCCCTTAACACACGGACTCACCAGCCCATCTCACATTCACATTCATCTCACACACTGCCACCTCAAGGGACATCACCACTCACTCTCACACACAAATTCACATCTCTCGAACACATTTCTTCATCCTGTCCATGGCTCCATTCACCACCCTCCCACACCAGTTATCCTTATCATCTGCCTTGACATGCATCCTGTTCACACTCTTTCCAACTGTCTTCATGCAGGACAAGTTCATACAATTAGGAGAGGTCCAGACCTGGGGAGGAGTGCCCAACATGGAAACATAGGAAATAGAAGCAGGAGTAGGCCATTCAGCCCTTCCAGCCTTCATTTTGATCATGGTTGATCATCAAATTCAATATCCCGATCTTGCCTTCTGCCCCCATCCCCTATATCCCTTGATCCCTTTATCTCCAAGAGGTATATCTAATTATTTAGCAAGAGCCTCATTCCTTTTGAGGAGCTTGCCATCGTGCTGGCTGGCCAAGTGAGGGTCCAGCACAGACAATGAAACTGTGAGTGCTTTCTCCTCTTTTCAAGTCCTGTGCCATGCACTAATTTTCTTCACTCTCTTCAGTATCGCGGACACTCCCAAGCCGGGCTCACAACACTACTTTCGAAAACACCTTGGATAAGGAACCTGAGGACAGCAGTTTTGAAGACCCATCACAATGCTCACCCACACCCTCAGCGGCACAGATTCACACATCGGTGGCGCCTGGATCTAGAGCAGGCTCAGGTTCACAGTCTGTTGAGCACAGCACACCATCTGGTCTACAGCAGGTGGAGGCAGGGACGTCAGAGGTTGCTGGCGCTCAGAAGACAGCTGGAGGCCACGATTCTGCTGAGTTCAAGTCCGATGGTGAGCCTCCGAACTCAGTCATCAATCAGCTGCATGAGTTACAGTGACTTCAAGGGAACATCAGGAAGTGATGTCATCTGCACTCCACAGATTACAATGAACGATGGCAGTGTCTGTTCATGTTCAGTCCAAGGTGATAATGCCAGCATGCCAATGCACCAATGGCAATACTGGCAGGTTGCCTGCCACCATGGAGACATTGGTCAAGAACATCAGTCCTGCACTGCTGCAGGAGCAGTGCCCCCTCGCTGTAGCCCTTGGTGGAATCCATCAGTGTCTATCTGAGAAGGGGAGGGAGCAGTTTGATCTCACCCCAGCTGCTCCTAGTCTTCAAGGAGACAGATAGGGGCCCTGAGGATCAGCAGGTGCACACCCTAGGGCCATCCACCCATATGGCTCCTGGAGTGGCCTTCCAACCCCAATCCATTCTTCGTGTGACCACATCAGCTCGATCTCCACAAGCTGATGAAGGTGCACCTTCCCCCACTGCACATCCAGAGCAGGCCAGTGTCCTTTCAGCCTTCCAGAGGATCCTGTCAAAACAATCACAGACACTAGGACTTAGCAGTCTGCAGGCTGCCTCCACCTCCACTGTGGATATTGGAAAAAAACACCAAGACATCACAGTAAGGAAGGATGTGCTGACCTTGATGAGGGTCCAGAGGAGGTTCACAAGAATGATCCCGAGAATGAAAGGCTTGACGTATGAGGAGCATTTGAGGACTCGGGGTCTGTACTCGATGGAGTTTAGAAGGATGAGGGGAGATCTCATTGAAACTTACAGAATACTGAAAGCTCTGGACAGAGTGGACATGGAGAAAATGTTTCCATTAGTAGAAGAGATTAGGATCTGAGGGCACAGCCTCAGAATAAAGGGACATCCCTTCAGAACCGAGATAAGGAAGAATTTCTTTAGTCAGAAGGTGGTGAATCTGTGGAACTCATTGCCAAAGAAGACTGTGGAAGCCAGGTCATTGAGTACATTTAAGACAGAGATAGATAGGTTCTTGATTGGTAAGGGGATCAAATGTTATGGGGAAAAGGTGAGAGAATAGGGTTGAGAAACATATCAGCCATGATTGAATGGCCTAATTCTGCTCCTATGTCTTATGGTCTTATGGTCCTAGGTTAGGGAATTTAGAAAATATTAGGAGTACTATGGTGGCATGGGTGTTAACCAAATCCTTATAATATTGATGTATGTATATAGAATAGAACACATTTCCTATCGACTTTTGTGTCTGCCTCCTCTTTATCATGAGCTGTGTAACCCTCCCCAATCATTGCAGATGTTGTCATCTGGTGCCTCATGTAGTCTGCTTCCATCCCACAGTAATATGTGCCCATTCATAGGCCATTCCTGACATTGGTGATGTATAATATGAAGTGTTCTTGTGAGAGAACCTGGTTCACATGCTTTGTAGGTTCATGTAACACTATTTTTTGGTTGTGTAGGATTGAGACTGAAATGTACTCCCAGCTCATCTGCTTTCAAGAGAGGTCAAGGTCTAGTGTAGAAGGAGAGATGTTGAAAGAGATGGACAAGAATCATGTACTCTACAGGATGTGTGTAGATCTTTTTTTGTTTGTGCGGAAGGCCATGAAATGACATTGACACCAAACACAATGGGCACCATTTTTGTCTTGCAGTGCAACTGAACAAAGATGGGCAGGTTGAGAGTAATAGCTTACAGGATGACATGGATACAGTCAATAGCATCCCAGACTATGGGGAATCTTGCAATCTGTGCAAACCCCAGGGCCTTAAGTTTCTGCTCCTGAATTCCATGGAGAAATTGATGAATGCATTTGTTATTGCATCGAAAGCATCACTCTCTTATTTAATAATTTTACATGACTGACTTTGCTGACATTTACTGTGAAAGCCTGGAAGCAAACACAGGGAAAGATGTCCGGAGCTGCGGAAACCCGCACTGCAATGGGCAATCTTGTCCAAGCTGTAGCAGTTGGCTGTAGGTTCTATTGCTAGATGGGACACAAGTCTGTTACTGCCTCTTCTAAAAATCAAAACTTTCTTAGTACGCTTATCTGAGCTTATACAAGCTGTTCGGAGGGTAAGGATTTCTCTGAGCATGCCTCTTTCCATTTGTTCTTCCTCCAGCAGCACTTTTGTTCATTCCTTTCTCCTGTTCCTTCTCAAAAGGGTCCTCATCAAGGAACAACTGTAATGTGAGAAGCCCCTTAACAGTTCAGAATCTATAATCGTGACAGCACGCACTTCCTAATCCTTTAAAACCCACTCTTCACTGCAAAAATAAAACAACTTGTAGGTTTATAGGTTTAGCTGATGATCCCTTCAAAAACACCTCAAGACCTGTGCTTCCAACAGTGGTGGGTGGAAAGAGAAAATGGAGTTAATCAATGGTAAGCCTGGTGTTGTAACAGCATCACTATAACACATATTCGCGTGGTTGCTGCCTGTTTCAGATAGGAACTCTGACCACCAAGATTGATGTCCCCAGAGAACCGGGCCAGTGAAAAGGTAGCAATAAGGGGGCAAGAAGAATGGTGTTATTTTTCATTTAACACTCACTTGCTTTCTTGAGGACAACAGAGCGGAAAGAAAATGAAAATTGTACCTAATGTGTAGCCAGTGGAAATATAAATGTTAATTAAGAAACTAAAAGAAAAATGTTTCCATTTTGGTATTGTTATAGCCTGCACTAAATGCAAGACATAATGCATGAACTCATCAAGGCTCTTTCGACAGCACCTTCCAAACACATAGGGTGGAATTTTCCTGTCCTGCCTGCCACAGGAATCAGAGCAGGAAGGACACAGACCATCCATTGACCTCGGGTGGGATTTTCTGGTCTTGGGGCGGCGCGGCTGGAAAATCCCATCCATTAACTCTACCTCCAAGAAGGACAAGGGCATCTGATGCGTGGAAGCATCGCCAATTGCAAGTTACCTCCAAGCTACACACTATCCTGGCTTGGAACAAAATTACCATTCCTTTTCCTTCATTATCATCGGGATCAAAATTATGAAACTTCTTTCCCAGCAGAACTGTGGGTGTACCTGCACCAGACTGCAGTGGTTCAAGAAGGCAGCTCCCCACCACCTTCTCAAGGGCAATTGGGGATGGTTAACAAATGAAGGCTAGCGGTGCCCATATTCTATGTTAGAATTTTAAAAATCCTGCAGTTACCGATTAGTTTCTGTGTTTTAACTACATTATAGTTAAAACAGTTTTCCAGCTTTTTATATGGAGTTAACTTTTCATCAGACTGTCATCTTCTACAGACTACCTATGTCCTAATCGACCTTATACTAATTATTGATTGGATTTGTGTATTTAGAAATACTGACACTTCCAAAAATCACAGCCATCCCATTAAAAGCTTACTCTGTAGCTATCTGAGTAAATTTGATTTGAACTTCAGAATATATAGATGGACAGTTTTTTGTGAACTGATTCAACATTTCCACATTTTTTTAACATGTTCAAAAAGGTGACCACCTGGTTTTAACCTGAACTTTCTTCATTGTGACCCACCACTTTAATTCTCCATCAGTGAAAAGTGAATCTGATATGGAGAAGCATGCCGTCACACTCGGTTTGTATTACAAGTAGAATTTATCTGAATAACAGAAACATTTTGCCGATTTGTAGACAGCAGGTTTGGGAAAACCATGTTTATTGATTCTTTAAATAAAATATATGGGTGGAAATCACTTCAGGCCTAGCTTCTGACCTGAATTCTGTCCCAAAATAAACACCCAAACACTGAGCCCATTCCCCAAGCAGAGGTCCTAAAATTAGGCCTCGGGTCTCACTAACATTAGTTGGAGTAGTTGCTGGCACCTGTCGCACCTTCGCAGGCAGCTTGACCATTTTAAAAGGATAAATTCTGGGTATCACGGTGGCACAGTGGTTAGCACTGTTGCCTCACAGTGCCAGGGATCTGGGTTCGAATCCGGCCTTGGGTGACTGTGTGGAGTTTGCATGTTCTACCAGTGTCTGCATGGGTTTTCTCCAGGTGCTCTGGATTCCTCCCACACTCCAAAAATGTGCAGGTTAGGTAGATTGGCCATGCTGAATCATGATACTGTACTCCAGCTCCTACTAATTTCACAGGAATGGAATGTTTAAAACTCATCATTTGCTGCATCGTGGCTGCTTCAGCAGTGCTGAAAAATCCAGGGTGAAGCAAACCTAGCTATTGTCACTACTCTACTCTGCAATGCCCAATTTCCCAGAAGGGACATAAAACAGGTGTTCAGCCTCATATTTGAAAATGTAAAATGACTGCCTGGCAGCCTGAAAAATTACTTAACCCACACTGGAGATCCTTCTTGTGGTCTTTGTATTTGGGGCTTTGGTCCTGGAAATTTACCCTCGTGGGGTCCATTTTACATCATATGGATTACACCAGATTGCGTTGGATATCCTGAACAGAAACAGGCTATTTGGTCCACCCCCAGATCAATGCCAGCATTTGTACTGTACTCCATCCTCTTTGCATTTATCCTCAAACATCCACTCCAGGGAGTCCCTGGCTTTGAGCGACCAAATGGGGAAGCTTCAATTGGGAATGACTGAACACATCGACAGACTACACAGAACACTCAGAGGTGAAGTTGAGACAAAAGCGAAAGCACGCAAACCTCCAAACACCCAACCCATTCGAGCACCATCTGCCACACATGTCACAGAGCTTGTAGATCACAAGTTGTAATAATCAGCCATTTTAGAGCCCATCGAAACAAAGTGGGAACAAGTTAGACTTGATCTCAAGGGACTGTCTAAGAAGGAGAGAGTACACATTGGTGGAGTTATCAACTGAAGCAGATACCATGACAGTTTTTAAGAATAGGCTAAATAGGTGGTTTAAGTATCTAGTCTGAGCCAGTGAATGGCTTTCCACTTCCACACTGTTAATTTTGGAATTCCGCAGGAACTATCCTGGGCTCCCTTCTATTTCTCATTTGCATGCGACTCTTTGACAGCATCTGAAGACATGAGGTTTCAAAAGTATACCAAGACACCCAGCTCTCCCTCACCACCACTGATGCACTATCAATTAGGCAAAAGACTACTTGTGTGCCAATACAACTGTAGGCTTTTATTCATAACAGAATCAGGAGCACATCCCAACAGGTACCGACCCGGCCTGAGCAAGGGGGAGGAGACAGCCACCTTTATACTAGGTGACAAGGGGAGGAGTCCAGGCATAACAAACACACAACGGTGGTCCAAGTAGGACAAAGGCACAACTGAGGTCCACCACATTCACCCCTTCCTTTAAAAAAACAACACGGGGGTGAAGCGGAAATAATATCACAAGTCCAGACGAACCGGTGGCTTGATCCGCCGTTGTGATCATCGTAGCGCAGGTCGCAGAGTCATCCGAGCAGGGAGCGGTGTCAGTCCAGGCTCCATGCAGTGAGCGTCGAGAGGAGGCACCAGGTGGTGTGAGGTGGACCGATCCATTGTCCCATCCAGTAGTTGGGTACTGCATGGCGATGGCACCGGCGACTCAAGCGAGCTGTACATAGGGGTGAGGGGAGTGAGCTGTGGCCCTGGTGGCGTATGGAGAACAGTTGGAACTGGCGCTGGGGGGTGGAGGGCCGAAGCGGGCTCTGGGCGCTCGACACAAGGGACAGAGGGAGGGGCGGAGGGACGTGGTGGCCTCAGGGGCACCTGAGGGTGCCAGGTCGTGGACAGAGACCGTGTCCTCCCGCCCGTCAGGGTACACTACGTAAGCGTATTGAGGATTAGCATGGAGCAATTGGACCTCCTCGACCAAGGGGTCTGCCTCATGGGTCCGGACATGCTTCCAAAGCAGAACGGGCCCTGGGGACATCAGCCAAGCTGGGAGCGAAGTACCCGAGGAGGACTTTCTGGGAAAAGTGAACATCCACTCGTGAGGGGTCGTATTGGTCGCTGTACACAAGAGTGACCTAATTGAATGTAATGCGTCCGGGAGGACGTCTTGCCAACGGCTGACTGGAAGGCCCCTAGACTGTAGCGCTAATAGAACAGCCTTCCAGACGGTTGCATTCTCCCGCTCTACTTGACCATTACCCCTGGGGTTATAGCTAGTGGTGCGGCTGGAGGCAATGCCTTTGGCGAGCAGGTACTGCCTCAGCTCGTCACTCATGAATGAGGACCCGCGGTCGCTATGAATATAGGTTGGAAAGCCGAACAGGGTGAAGAGCGTGTTCAGGATCCGAATCACCGTAGCCGTGGTCATGTCCGGGCAGGGGAAGGCAAAAGGGAAACGCGAGTATTCGTCGATGACATTCAGAAAATAAACATTGCGGTTAGAGGAAGGAAGGGGGCCTTTAAAATCAATGCTAAGGCGCTCGAACGCCCGAGTGGCCTTTATAAGGTGCGCCCCACCTGGCCGGTAGAACTGCGGTTTGCACTCAGCGCAGACCCTGCATTGCCTGGTAATCGTCCGGACTTCCTCAAGGGAGAAGGGCAGGTTACGGACTTTGACAAAGTGGAAAAATCTGGTGACCCCCGGGTGACAGAGATCGTTATGGAGGGACTGTAGCTGGTCCAGTTGGGCGCTGGCACATGTTCCATGAGACAGGGCGTCTGGGGGCTCATTGAGCTTCCCGGGCCGGTACATGATGTCATATCTGTAGATGGAGAGTTCAATCCTCCACCGCAAGATCTTGTCATTCTTAATCTTGCCCCTCTGCCTGGTGTTAAACAGGAAGGCAACGGACCACTGGTCCGTAATTAAAGTGAACCGTTGGCCCGTCAGATAATGGCGCCAGTGCCGGATGGCTTCCACGATGGCCTGGGCCTCCTTCTCAACCGAGGAGTGTCGAATCTCAGGGCCTTGTAGGGTCCGGGAAAAAAAGGCCACCGGACGGCCCCTTTGGTTAAGGGTGGCGGCTAGGGCAAAGTCAGATGCATCACTTTCCATTTGGAATGGGATGGATTCATCCACAGCATGCATCACGGCCTTCGCGATGTCCGCTTTGATGTCGTCGAAGGCCCGACGGGCCTCCTCCGCCAGGGGAAAAGAGGTCAATTTTAGGAGCGGACGGGCTTTATCCACGTAACGGGGAACCCACTGGGCATAGTAGGAGAAGAAGCCCAGGCATCTCCTCAGTGCTTTGAGGGTAGTAGGAAGGGGAAGCTGCATAAGGGGACGCATACGGGCTGGGTCGGGACCAAGGACACCATTTGCTATCACATACCCAAGAATGGCGAGGCGGCGTGTCCGAAAGACACACTTCGCCTCATTATATGTGAGGTTCAGGAGAGTGGCCGTACGGAGGAATTTTTGTAGGTTGGCATCATGATCCTGCAGGTCATGGCCGCAGATGGTGAAGTTATCCAGATATGGGAAAGTGGCCCGTAGTCCGTGCTGGTCCACCATTTGATCCATGGCCCCCTGGAAAACTGAGACCCCATTGATGACACAAAAGGGGCCTCGGAGGAACTGGTAGAGGCGACCGTCCGCCTCAAAGGCAGTACATGGGTGATCCTCCGAGCGGATAGGGAGTTGGTGGTAAGCCGATTTTAAATCAATCGTAGCGAAAACCCTATAGTGCGCGATACGGTTGACTATGTCAGCGATGCGGGGAAGAGGGTACGCATCTAGTTGTGTATACCTGTTTATGGTCTGGCTGTAGTCAATCACCATGCGGTGTTTCTCTCCTGATTTAACTACGTCCACCTGCGCCCTCCAGGGGCTGGTGCTGGCCTGGATAATCCCTTCCTTGAGCAAACGTTGTACTTCGGACCGAATGAAGGCCCGG
This sequence comes from Mustelus asterias, assembly GCF_964213995.1. Taxonomy (NCBI): domain Eukaryota; kingdom Metazoa; phylum Chordata; class Chondrichthyes; order Carcharhiniformes; family Triakidae; genus Mustelus; species Mustelus asterias. The sequence continues at coordinate 91,427,937 of NC_135805.1, forward strand.
TCTTCCGCACTATAGCGCCTACTTTTGGTGGCTATCGGCCTGCAATCCAGGGTGAGATTATCGAATAAAGGGGAGGGGGGTAATCTTGAGGGTTGAGAGACTGCAGGTGGTGGGCGGGGGGCGCTGCAGTGACGGCGCCTTGCAGACGGAGAGCGGGGGATAAGGGCCATCATACTGCAGGGTGACGCTCCTATGATGGGTGAGGAAATCTAACCCCAGCAGTACAGCTGCACAGAGCCGCGGCAGCACGAGGAGCCGGAAACACTTGTAGACTGTGCCCTGTACCGTCAGCGTCACCAAGCAGCACCCGACGACATCCACTGAGTGGGAATTCGAAGCCAAGGAGATAGTCTGGCTCCAGGGCCGCACGGGAAGGGCATATCGACGCACTGTGCGAGGGTGTATAAAACTTTCTGTGCTCCAGCAGTTGAACAGGCAGTTTTCTGCATGGTCATTTACCTTGATCTCCATTATTGACTTGAAGAGTTGGTGAGGCTGCGACTGGTCCAGGCAAATCGATGCCACCGTCGAATCCAGGAAGAATCCATCTTCGTCCGCGTCTGATGACGTCACGGGTAAAGGTTCCTGCTCGGCGCATCTTGATGTCGGCATCCAAGATGGTGACTCCCGCACATCCGGCGACCACATCAAAGATGGCGACTCCCGCACATTCGGTGACCACATCAAAGATGGTGACTCCCGCACATCCGGCGACCGCATCAAAGATGGCGACTCCTGCACTTCCGGTGACCGCATTAAAGATGGCAATTCGCGCGCAGCCGCCGACTGCATTAAAGATGGCTGCGCCCACGGAACACACGTGGCACCACGAGACTTCGGGATCGGCTTCGCCCAGCAGGCTTTAACGAAGTGGCCTAGCTTACCGCATCCGGAGCAGATCGCATCCTTCACCGGGCAGCGACGCCGAGGGTGCTTGGATAGGCCACAAAAGTAGCATTTGGGCCCACAGGAACAGCTGTCGCGGTGGAACCGTCGATGGAACGGGATGCGGGGTAGGCCCTGAGATTGCGAGAGGCCGCTTCTAACGTTTCAGCCATCGTGGTCGTTTTCCGGAGATCTAGGCCATCCTGTTCAAGCAGGCACTGCCGAATGTAAGTAGACTCAACACCCGCAACGTAGGCGTCGCGGATCAGGTCCTCCATGTTCTGAGCTGCTGAAACAGCCTTACAGCCGCAAGCTCCAGCTAGGACCCGCAGGGCGCGCAGAAATTGGGCGCACGATTCTCCTGGCTGCTGCTTGCGGGTAGCCAGGAGATGCCTGGCGTAGACCACGTTAGGGTTCTTTTGAAACTGCCCTTTTAAGAGTTCTATGGCGTCCGCGTATGTAGTAGCGTCCTGGAAGATACCGTAGACTGCATCGCTTACCCGGGCGCGGAGCACATGGAGCTTAGCTCCGTCGGAGTCGATGGCCGCAGCGGCGTCGATGAATGCTTCAAAGCAGTCCAGCCAATGGTCAAATTTATCAGAGACTCCAACCTCTTGAGGGTCTAATGTTAACTTGTCGGGTTTTAAAAGCTGCTCCATGTCGGTCAAATGTTATGAATAAAATTGATGCACTATCAATTAGGCAAAAGACTACTTGTGTGCCAATACAACTGTAGGCTTTTATTCATAACAGAATCAGGAGCACATCCCAACAGGTAACCGACCCAGCCTGAGCAAGGGGGAGGAGACAGCCACTTTTATACTGGGTGACGAGGGGAGGAGCCGAGCCGGCAGGGGATGTGTCCAGGCATACAAACACACAACGGTGGTCCAAGTAGGACAAAGGCACAACTGAGGTCCACCACAACCACCTCACCCGATCTCTCACACCCTCCATTACCTCTGTGTTGTCAGATTATTTGTTTGACATTCAGTCTTGAATGAGCCAAAATTCCTCTAATGCACATTAAGAAGACTGAAGGCATTGCCTTCCGCCCCCTACCACAGATGACGCTCGCTAGTTAGCAACTCCAGCCGCTTCCTGACAACTGTCTCAAGCTGACACAAACGGTGAACAACTATGCCCTCCTATTTGGCCTTGAGATGAACATTCAACTCCACAGCCTTTGCATCACCAAGGTGACCTATTTCCACCTCTGTACCATCTTCACACATGTTTCAGCTCACCTGATGCTGAAACCCTTATTCATGCTTTTGTATTAAATTCCTATGTGTATTTTTTAGACATTCATCAACTTGTTAAAAATAAATGAGTTAACTACTTGGCTAAAATAAGATGCACACAAATTTGAATTTCCAGTCCATCTACTCATCCAGCATATCCTGCTAGTTTCACTTCACATCCATCAGTGTTAACCTTAAAGTAGTCATCATATACCATGAATTCTAGCATTATTTATTATAGCCAGTGGCTTATCCAATCCTTTAAGTTGAGTTTAAAGACAACAAAACAGATTTTCACTTGACAATGCTGATGTTAACAGGGAAACAAGGGCCGAATAGTTGGATCAGTGACAATGTTCTCTCTCACATCTGTTTGCTATGAGTGATCAGCTTGTTGTACCTTGTGGTCCCTTTAAGTTTGACGTATCATCACTTAAAAGCAAACATTGCTTGTTTGCGACCCATTTGTTTTCTACACAGAATATTATGAATGGCTACACTGCCGTGTGTATTTGCAGCTTAGGGAGAACATTGGTCAGCAGCCTCACCATCATATTAACCCAGACAATCAACCAACCGTAATTTTCACAGTGGACTTCCGCTGAGCGAAAAAAAAACCTGCCAAAAAAATCAGTAGGCTTCCTTGCCGTGCAAATTGGAGTTCTAAAGACAAGGTTTGGACCCTAATTGTATTTTTATGTGAGATATGAGTGGAGTTTGCAATGTGAATGCTTCATTTGCTTATTGATGTTCTGATTAAGAATTCACGAGGAAAATACTTCAATTTAATTTTCTCTGGAGTTGGGAAGAGCAGAATTTCTCCTTCTAGCTCCACAAAAACATTGTGAGGGACTGTCAGCCCAGCCTCGGACTGCTTCAGCACCCTATTCTATGCATTTACCTGTAACCACTGCCAGGGTCTCAGCTGGGGTTGACATTCTTTAGGTTCAAGCAGCAGGTAAGCTGCCTCGGGGCAGCTTTTTGGTAAATTCAGATGAGACCAGGTCCTTAAAATTGTGACAGCTTTTCACTGCTGGATGACTGCAAACTCCTCCAGTTGGTTGGTGCAGTCAAACGCAACATTTATTTCTTTGGCTGGGAATTATTTCCCACATACCCGATGCTTCTTGAGAAAAAAACATGTTTTTTTCTTTTTATCCTTTACTAATCTCAGCAAGTGCTTTTAATTCCATCCTGTGTTTGCAGGATCCACCCTCACAGCTAAAATGAAAAAGCTTTCTAACATTTGAGCCATCTCTGAATATCCGTAGTTCCAAGCCCAGCATTTTGCTTCTTTCCCTTTCCTCTAATGCCATCAATTCAGTAAGTCTCTCTACGTTGCTTTGAATCAGAAGGCATGAAATCATTATCATAGAATAGAATCCTACAGTGCAGATAGAGGCCATTCGGCCCATCGAGTCTGCACCAACCACAATCCCACCCAGGCCCTATCCACATGTCCCTACATATTTACCCACTAACCCCTCTAACCTATGCATCCCGGGACACTAAGGGGCAATTTAAAATGGCCAATCAACCTAGCCCGCACATCTTTGGACTGTGGGAGGAAACTGGAGCACCCGGAGGAAACCCACGCAGACACGGGGAGAATGTGCAAACTCCACACAGACAGCGACCTGAGCCGGGATTCGAACCCAGGTCCCTGGAGCTGTGAAGCAGCAGTGCTAAGCACTGTGCTACCGTTGTGTTTATTTTTGTGTTTATTGTGTTTATTTTTCTTCAAGAGCCACCTTAAAGCATCAATGCCCCTTTGAATGTCGGTGGTCCAATGTCACATGTAGTATTTTAAATGTTGCTTATCCAATGATGTATATGCAGTGAGAAAATTTATTTTGACTTGCAACCCAATGATTTTAACATCTTACAATATTCAACCCGGCTGGTGGCAGCTTTATTATGATTGAAAATACCTGGAGATGATCAATAATCACAACCAAGTCCTCCTCCTCTTCAAGGTTTTCTGGAATATAAGAGTGGCAGTGCACATGCAGAGAGACGTAATAAATACCTTCATTCAAAAATATCAACTTATTTGTGCAATCAACTCCAAAGTGATCCAGTAATATTTATGTTTTGAGTGGTGTACAGTTCTTTTACTTCTGGAACCAAGATCAAAATACAAGCAGATTGATGAAATTCGAATAACCTTTTGTGGCCAGATGCAAGAATATTGTGTTGGATGTCCTCAGGCAGTTCAGCTGCACAAGATGGCTGCCAGTTCAGCACAGACTGTTACTGAATCGACAGAAATCCAAAGACTGGTACACGGAAAGAAAGTCATAGCAGTTTGTTTAGGTCATTCTTTTTAGACTACAGACAAGGTAGAAAAAAGGGATAGAAATAAGAAACCTTTGTTTTGTACTAGTTACCTGTTGTAGCTGTCCAAAGGCTTCATGCTAACACTTCACACTGGATTTTCACTATCAAGGCGGGTGACTGGACCCCATCACATGCAATTTTCATTCCACAGAGGCAGGGGTGGGGGCAGTGGCAGGCTGGTACTAACCCCGGAAATAGATCTGAGGCTGTCACTGGGTGAGCGAGTGCTGAGATGGACTGGTTAGAAGGCCCACCTTGGTTCTTTCAGACTGTGTTCCAGTTAGGCTCACCCTTCAAACCTCGAATGCTCAAAAAAAAAGCAGAAAGCAGAGAGAGCGGCTCTCTGATGTTCATCCTCTGGTCGGGGAGCGGGGGGGGTGGGAGGAGAGGGGGTGTGACTGACCATCCCCTGGGGAGGGGGGGGGGGTGGGAGGGGAGGGGGTGTGACCGATCATCCCCTGAGGGGCGGGGGGGGAGGGGGTGTGACCGATCATCCCCTGGGGGGCGGGGAGGAGGGGGTGTGACCGATCATCCCCTTGGGGGGGGGGGGAGGGGGTGTGACCGATCATCCCCTGGGGGTGGGGGGGGGAGGGGGTGTGACCGATCATCCCCTGGTTGGGGGGGGGGGGAGGGGGTGTGACGTCTCATCCTCTGGTTGGTGGGGGGGCGGGGGCGGGGGGGAGGGGGTTGGCTGCCTGTCTGCGGCCGATGCCTCCTGCCGGAGTGGACGTGCGGCCATGCCATCCCACAAAACCTTCAGGATGAAGCGATTCCTCGCTAAGAAGATGAAGCAGAACCGGCCGATTCCACAGTGTAAAGGGATACACCATCACTGGTACACTACCAGCCACAGCCATCTCTCCCGCTCTCTTGCCCCTGCAGGGAAGAGTAATCTGGCTGGTAGTGTACCAGTGATGGTGCCAGGAGGGAGCGGCCGCAGACACGCAGCCGACCCCCCCCCCCGACCAGAGGATGAGACGTCACACCCCCTCGCCTCGCCTGCCCCCCCCCCCACCCCCCCCAAGAGGTGGTCAGTCACACCCCCTCCCCTCCCACCCCCCCTCCTCCGAGGATGAGACGTCACATCCCCCTCTCCCCCTCCCACCCCCCTCCCGCCCCAACCAGAGGATGACCTGGGTCAGGGAGCCGTTGCAGGCTCTGACCCCGCTCTTCGGAGGCTGCAGCGGCGACTTCAGACTTTTATTTTGCAGGTCGGTAACAGCGCGGACGCGGATCGGGCCAGAAGACGGTAAAGTGGGATTTGGCGGTGGAGTTGGGCGCGCGGTTCATTAAGCCGATTTAAATGTATGCAAATGCATTTAAATCGTCAGGCCGCCTGATTCGGGTGCGGGCCGGACCCACGCCCCAATCGGGTGTCGGTAAAGGCGCGATTTGCTCGGATTCGGGTGCAGATCGCGTTAAAGGCCCAACGCCCAACTTTACCGCGATTTCGCGCCCGAAAATGGGCGCAAAGCTTTGGTGAAACCAAGCTCTAAGAACTCTCACAACACCAGGTTAAAGTCCAACAGGTTTATTTGGTAACACGAGCTTTTGGTTATCAGCCGAACTTGGCTATCAACCCGTTCTGCACACATGAGGACGGCCTCAACTGGGATCTTGGGTTCATGTCACACTACCTGGAACCATTTGGCCTGGGCTTGCAAAATCTCACTAACAGTCCTGGCTTAAGACAATTCACACCTCTTTAACCTGTGCTTAACCCTCTCTCCACTCGCATTGTCTGCATCTGTAAAGACTTGATCACCTATTAAGACTCACATTCCAACCATTATCTTGTAATTGAGTCTGTGACTATATATGTCCTGTCTGTGAAACTCTCCACTCACCTGATGAAGGGGCAACACTCCGAAAGCTTGGGCCACCAAATAAACCCGTTGGACTTTAACCTGGTTTTGTGAGATTTCTTACTGTGCCCACCCCAGTCCAATGCCGGCATCTCCACACCCTTTGAGGGCGGGGGGGGGGGGGGGGGGGGGGGTGGGGGAGGAGGTGTTGGTGGGGCGTAGGGAGAGCTGGCTGGTAGTGATTTAATCTGAACCACTTCATCACAAACCAGCCGTCCAGTCAACTGAGCTAACCAACCCCCAAGTTCAACACTCTACGATGCAGAGCCGCGCCAATAGCGTGGTTTTAATTCCCCTACTGGCCGAGGTTATTCATAAAGCCTTCTTAACGTTGTCCCTCACCTGTGGTGATCCTCAGGTTAAAGGGCATCCGGGGAAATTAGCTGAGTTCTATTCCGCAAATAACCAGAGGGGTGATCTGACAACCAGGCAGTCAATGAGAGTCTGGAGGACAGGGAATTCCAAACTGTCTTTGTGGTCCCTGAGCAGCACATCTGCTCCTCTTGGCCCCAGAAGAATAAATTTTTGTATGAATATTTAGGGGCCTCTACTTCTACTTTGACTGCTTCTTCTCAGCAAATTGGCCACTCAGTCAGCCATAGAAATGTAAGACTCTCCTGCCTGCAATCAAATGGGAGCCTCAACTATCCAACAAAACAAAAGGGCAGAGATGGAGCAGTAGGTGCATCATTTGCTTTTTCCTCCCATCTTGCTCAGTTTCTGTCTCGTGGAGGGAATTAACATTATGCCTTTATTCTTTTCTGGTGAAATCCTAAAAAGTGCACTTTGAAATAGTACTAACATTTAGGTCTTATTATTCTTTTAACCATGTTTTTAATTTATGTAACAAAAACTATGGTGTTACAAACCGCAAGATAAGGCTCTACCCGAAACAATTGACATTAACAGTTAGAATCATGACACACGCCTGATAGAAAGGATTATTGTTGGTCTGAATTTCCAACTGGCCTGGAGTCCCTGTAAAGTTCACATCTAACAATTTGCTTGGGTTTTCCCAGCAGTGAAATCATCATTTCAGCAGAAACACCAAAAATAGCCACATCTTGCTCTGTTGCTGTGGTAGATTTCTTAACACAAGAATTGTAAAAGGGGTGAATCATTATCTATAATTGGAGATGTCTCACAAAGCAAGGAAATAATAGTCATGTGTAAGTGGAGCCAACCAATCCTTTCCCAGATCTGGACTAGAACTGGAGTAAAATGGAATGAAGTCAAAAATAACTTTAATAATTGGCTGAGAGATAAAGCTGAGCAATCTCTTGAAAAGCTCAGATTAATTTTGTTTCTCACTTAAAAGTTCATTTTATTTATTAGTGTCACAAGTAGGCTTACATTAACACTGCAATGAAGTTACTGTGAAAATTCCCTAGTTGCCACACTCTTTTTGGACTATGGGAGCAAATTGGAGCACCCAGAGGAAACCCACCACACACAGGGAGAATGTACAGACTCCACACAGGCAGTGACCCAAGGGGGAATCGAACCTGGGTGCCTAGCGTTGTAAGGCAGCAGTGCTAACCACTGTGCTACCATGCCACTGAAATTCATCTCAAATGTAGGTCATTGGAGATTCCAAATCTGATCAAGGCAAACTTTTTTTTAAACACATCCGGTCATCTGAATAATTTTCCAATCCATTGGCTCAGTCTCTGAATGTAAAAAGGAAAGAGAGGCCTCTCTTCAGAAAATCAAGGTATAACTCTCATCTCCTGACTGGTCTGTTATGAAGATACCCCTCTGTTCTTCAGCAAATTCAAACAACTAGCTATATCTGATGAAAGATAACAAACACTTCCTGAAAAACAAATTAAATTTTGCACTAGTTTATGTCACTCATGTTTTAAATGAATAAGTGACTGTTCTGCAGATCAGTATTATTCCACTAAATTAAACGTGAAGCAAATACTGGTGTTCAAGATCAAGCACCACCCATTAGTCCTGACTAAGAGTGCTCAGACTTGTTAGAATGGGATTAAACCGGAGCAGGGTTGGAGCAGGGGTGAGGTTGGAATTGTCTGCTGACAGCACTTTTCTGCGCATGCAGGAATTTATGTGGTATATGGCAGCATGTCCACCACAAGTACCAGTTGGATCCAGGAATTCTGCTTATCATCTTCAAATGCCTGGAAATTTCAATTTTGCAGTGCTGCTCCGAAGGGATTCTGAATTGATGGTGTTCTGACCAGTAAATTTGTCAGAGCATGAAGATCTTTCATGTTGACATTGATGAAGGAAAAGTACGGAGACAGAAAAAAAGAGCGTGGACGTTTGTTTTTGATTAACTGGCAGTTGTTTTATAGGCAAATCTAAAGTGGAATTTCCAGAATTTATGGATGCTTTAACTACCAAAGCAGTAACATTTAAGGTTAATTTGCTCACCCATTGGGGGCCACATGCTGAAGTGGCGTGTCAGATTTTGGATTGGGCCCAAACACAATACGAGGCCGAAAGCAATTTGTATTGGACCATTTCTAGTTTATTTGGAAAAAATACATATCACCTTGAATAACAAGAAAATTTTGACAGAAAGGTCCCATTATTCATATGTTATTTCATTAAATGTGTCCTGCTAGTATGCCATGGTGATTAGAAGGCTTTATATATCTCACACCCACAGCTGGAACTCCTGGCACCAAATATTGTCCCCTTATTGTGAATGGAAGAATATTCTTTCAAATTAATGCTGGGGAACCATTGCAATTTGAAGAAATTTATTTTTTGTGTTTTGTTTAATCGGAACAGATTTACTTTTTTTCATGGTTCCTGAAGAGGTAGTATTCAGAGAAATACCTTTACCTGAGCCTTAATTGTATAATCAACAATATTTCTGTTGCTGTGCTTTCATAGGAACATATGATGGAATCCAGGAACATAAGAATAGGAGTCCCTTGGGGACAGCACTGGATACATTCTGCCAATTTTAGTCCATTACTCCTTCTCTGTCTCCTACAGAGAAACCAGCAGGGTGCCTCAAATTCCATGCATTTGAATTCTAATTACTTTTTGTGAACAGTCTTTTATGTGGAACTTTGGCAATTGCCTTTTGGATGTTTATGTAAATAGCATTGACAGGTATTCCCTTTTCCACCATGTCAATGAATTCCTCAACATCTTCAGCTAACTCTGTTTGATATGACTTCACCTCCACAAATTGATACTGGCTTTCTTGGATCAACTCAGATTCAGACAAACGCTGAGCTATTTCATCTGCAAAAATAACATCTCGTAACTTAAATTCGTAAACTAGACCAATAGCCTATAATTTCCCACTTTATCTCTCTCGCCATTCTAAACTATTAGAGTGACATTGGCAATTTTCTATTTCAAGAAGCCAATTCCTAACTGAGGATATTTTAGGAAATTACAGCTAATGCTCCAAAATGTTCTTCACCAACTCCTTTTAATACCCTGGGGTGGATGTAATTGGATCCTGGAGACTTGCCTACCTTTTATAACCATTTCTTCAATATATTTTTACTTATATTAAATCTAGCTAGTTCCTCTCCTTGGTTTATTTTTAGCTTTTTAAAAGTTTTTGGCATTTAATCCTCATTCTCTACTATGAAAACTGATACAAAACAGCTATTTAATGAATCTGCTAGTTCAGATGTCCAATGCGTTGGATTTTATACCCCGCTGTCCAGTGTGTTTTTAGTGGGGGTTGCACATAAAATATGACAGGTTTGCAGGCCACCACCTTCCTGCCCACACCTGACCCAGTCCCCATAATATGGGGTTGTGTAAAGTGGCCACTATGCTACCTGCCCTAAGGCCTTTTGAGGTCCATAACTGGCTAATTAATGGCCATCAATCAGCATCCAATGTCATAAAAACACTGGCCAGTGGAAGGTGGGTGAGAATGAGAAGGCAGTTTTATCACCAAAGTTGGTGAAAAGGAGGGAAGGGGGAGGGGTGCATCATTTGCAGGTGCCCTGTGTGCAAGAGGGGCATGCCCTCAGATCGTAGTCCCCCTCCCTGGCTGGCCTCCAAAACGCATTCCCCCCACAATCCCCTCCCAGCCCCCCCCTCCCTCCCGTCCCCAGAGTGCCGATCCCTCATTACCAGCCAACCAGATTGACTGGCAGCTCTTGAGGGTGAGACTTCCTTCCACTGAAGATTGGATCTGATCCTCAGCTTGTCCAGCCAACCACAATGTATTATTGCTGTGGGGTAGCCTGTTTTAAAGTCCATCAATATTTGCCCGTCCCACCCCCATCCCAATACTAAAATTCAGCCCATATCTTTTCAGAGGTTGAATTTACAAGGAAGTTATTATTTATTAGTTATAATTCACTAGAAGCAAAAAACACAAAGTCTTTCCCTCATGATGGCATTGATCCAGAATTATCCGATGTCGCTCAGCAAAATCTCCATTCATAGCAGTGGGACAGGAGGATCCCAAGCGCTGGCGAGATTGAAGAATCCAGCCTATCATGTCTCTGAAATTTCTCAAAGATATTCACATAACGACAAATTACTGTCAAGTGTAATGACTGTTGTGCAGTAAATGCAGCAGCAGCCATTTTGGACAGCTCTTGTAAGACATGGTTGACGAATCAACTTATTTTTTGTAACATTGCTTGGAAAACATAAGCGAGCAAGAAAAAATATTGACTCATCTAATAATGCAATTGAGTTATTAAAGTCAATTTGAACGTAGCTTTGATTCCTGTTTGACATTTAAGATGGAATCTAGAATATTGCTGACATGTATTTCTGCTATTATGGCCTGTCTTTTTAAGGCCTCTCTGTAGGGGAGTGGCCTAAATATGTCATGAAGTCAAACAGAGGCAAAAAATATTGGAGGCTTCCCTTGGTGTGTGGCACCTTTCCATGTTATTGAACAAAAAACAAACAAAAAGAAATCACCAAGTGTTCCTGAAGCCTGAAAAACAGTAGGAAATTACTAGGGTCCCTTCTTTTTTAGAATCATAGAATCCCTACAGTGCAGAAGGAGGCCATTTGGCCCATTGAGTCTGAACGGACCGTCTGACAGAGTATCTGTCAGAGGGTGGGAGGGTCCTCTCTCCCACCCTCTCCCCAGAGCAATTTAGCATGACCAATCCACCTAACTTGCACATCTTTGGAGTGAGCGAGGAAACCAGAGCACCCGGAGGAAACCCATGCAGACATGGGGAGAATGTGAAAACTCAGCACAGACAGTGACCCGAGGCCGGAATTGAACTCAGGTCTCTGGCGCTGTGAGGCTGCATACTCTTTCAAACACTGTTCAGTTGTGATTTGACCGAGTTTTACACAAACTATGAAATCTGGAATATGATGCATCTTTCTCAACACTTATACAAATAAACTACAGGATGCATGCAAATTTAAAATTACAATTTATCAATTAGTTTATTATTTTACTTCCAAAATATATAATTACAGGGTGGGATGTGCATGTCAGGTGGATTGTCCATGGTAAATTGCCCCTTAGTGTCCCAAGATATGTGGGTTAGATGGATTAGCCATGGTAAATGTGTGGAGTTATGGGGATAGGGTGAGGGAGAGGACCTGGATAATATACCCTGTCAGATAGCCGGTGCAGATCCAATGATCCGAATGGCCTCCTTCTGCACCGTAGGGATTCTATGATTCTATGATTTTCTGGTCCCACCCACCATTGGGATTGTCCAGTCCCACTAAAAACCAATGGACCCTTGACTAGGCCGCAGCTCATCCCCCCCGTGGCGGGCACTGCCAAAATGGGGCTGGAAAATTCTGGCCACAACTCCAATTTAATTTTACTTGAAATTTAAAATTTGGCATAATGTCAACATTACCCCAAATTTTTTTTAAATGGAAAAGATAAACCTTTATATCGCATTTCTCAGAAAATTGCCCATTTTGCCTGGAACAGTGATAGAAATTACAGCAAGAATGAGGCCATTTGGCTCCCTGTGCTTGGTGGTGCTAGGTCTTCATCTAAAGCAAACTACTCAAATCCCAGTTATGTGGGGAAGTCACTTGTTATTTTTCAACAAACGTCTTTTCGTTGTTTAAATCATTTTGTAATTGCAACCACTTGTGTGATTCTCTTATAGAATAGCATCATAAGATTTTAATAATACGATGTTCCTTGACTTTAACCTATTCACATGTTCATTTCACATAAATCTGGATAATTTAAATTTCAGGGCAGGGTATGTAAAACAAAACGAAATAGTCCAGAATTTCCTCCTGCTGCTTTGTCCCTGGCATGACCTTGTCCTAAGTCCCAAAGATAGGGTCATTCCCATATTACAGCTGAATTCCATGCTCCTCAAAGAGGGAGGAACATATCTGAGTCTGCGCCAAGACTGACTGCTTTGTTATTGGTTTTGTCAGTGATTCCTCACTTGTAGATCCAGAATCAAGTAAAATAACAACATAAGAAACAGAGTCAGCCCTTCAGCTCATTGAGCCTGTTCCATTCAATTAGAATATGGCTGATCTGTATCTGAACTTCATTTAACTATCTTTGTTCCCTATTGTGGTAATGTGGCCCTTTTACATAGACTGTAGTAATTCAGCCACACACCAGTTTCCTGTCACCAACACCCTTAATTGTGTGCTAAAGAAAAAGGCCATTCCCATGGCTTACAGTCACTTAGTCTTCACCTCAGGACCTACAATTCTGATCCAGGTAATGTTCCACTGGGTGAATCTCTGCTCACTTAATAAGGCAGCTTGTACTCCACGAAGCCCACAGGTAGATCTACTGATGATCCTCCGTGGCCTTTGTGGTCATCATAACATCCCTTCCCCCATAGGTCCCTGTCCCTCCCAGCACCCCCTGTGAGGATATCCTTTTCGGTGCTTAGCGCTCCGCTGGAGGTCCTTTGAAGGCGGGGCTCGATCAGGCAATATAAACCAAATAGAAGATCTTCTTCTTCGTCGGGAACATCGTAGAGTTACCGATGTAGGATCCTCCTCAGGTTCCACTGCAGTCCAGAGGTCCATTTCGTCAGCCTCCATCTTAGAGTCCATACCTCCGCTATTCAGAGGGGCCAAAACAGAGTTAGCTTCAAGCTGAGGGCTGGCGCTGGCAGCGGCTGTCTCCATGGCCAGTGGAGGGGATTCCTTGGGCAAGGGCTCCCTGACCCTCAAGTGGCGGTCTAAGTGCTTTTTTCCAGTTTTACCTTGAACTTTGACCTTGTAAGATGCTGGTCCTATTTTGTCCATAATGACCTCAGGGATCCATCAGGGACTATCCCCTTACATGAACCAGGTCACCCGTTGCAAAAGTTCTTTCTGTCCTTGTGGAACCGTAGTTTCTTTTTTGGTTTTCCTGTTGGGACTCCACCTTCCCACCAAGTTTGGGAATAATAGACTCAACCTGATACAAAGCTGTCATCCCATCAACACATCTGCTGGAGAAACACCTGTTGTGGTGTTGATGTGATCCTGTAATTGAACAAAAATTATGCCAGCTTTGTCTCCATGGATGCCGCCGGTTGTTTCTTCATACCATTTTTGAAGGTTTGAGCTGCCCATTCTGCCAGTCCATTTGACAATGGGTGATAAGGTGCAGTTCAGGTGTGTCAAATACCAGTGGAGAACACAAAGTTCGGGGAATCACCGCTCGTGAAGGCCGTGCTGTTATCAGAATACGGGACTTCCGGTATTCTGTATGTGCTGAAACTTTGTCATAATTTCTCGGTCACAGCCTACATCGTTGTGCAGCTGATGCTGTGCACCTCCAACCACTTTCAGTGTGTGTCCACCATGATTAAAAACATAGAAACCATGAAGGAACCTGCAGATCCCACGTGTATACGCATCCATGGGCTGCCAGGCCACTCCCATGGGTGTAGGGAGGCTGAGGGTGGGAGGTTTTGATTTTCATGGCACACGTTGCATTGCTTTATCAAGCCTGTGATGTCAGACCTAGCTTCTGGCCAGCCTCTTCATGTTTCATATTCCCAATGGCTATTATGTAGTTCCATTAATATTGAACGTCATCCTGGAGACGGAAAAATTACTTGGGACACTCAAAGGATTATCCTGTCTTCAACACTAGGTTCTGATTTTTTAATGAGGTAGGGTTTCATTTTATTGGAGGGTCGTGCTTAGTTAAATCATGTGCCAAATTGTGGATAAGATTTATTGGTAATAAATCATTCATTATTGAAGCCACAATGAGTCCCCTCCAACTTTACGACACCTATTCCTCGATACCCTTGTCTAACAAAAACCTATCAATCCTGTAATAGCATGGCACCCCTGGGAAATGTCAAGACACTTCATGTTTTGTTAGGAACAAAAGGTATTTATTGATAAGGAGAAATCAGGTACAGGGGTTTGCAGACCTAGGCTGCTCCAGCACTTCCAAGCTTACTACATGGATTCCCGATGTACAACTGCTTGAAGGAAAACTCCATCCTCTGGGGTGGTCACTCACTCTATGGGTAGGACTTTACGGCCTCACTCGAACAAGACAGGAAATTCCTGCCCGAGGTCAACGGACGTTTCCGTTGTCCGCCCCTCGCCCGCTTCAATTCCATGGCAGGCGGAGGTGGTAGAATTCCAGCATATGTTTCCATTTGTCCCTCAAACCAGGTGACCTTCTTCTGCTACACTGTCTTAAAGAGACAGACACCACAATCACGACAAATCTCAGTCTTGAAAATCTCAATTGACACAGCATTGACAGCTTTTTGGAGACCAGAGTTCCTAGATGACTATTATCCTTTATATTAAAAATGTTTCATAATTTAATTCCTGAATGGAATAGCTTGATTTTAAGATGTGTCCTCTTGTTCTGGATGCCTCCAACATCTACTCATCAAATCCACTGATTATTTTAAATTCATCAACCAGATCATCCTTCAATCGTATAAATGCATGAGTGTAATAGCCAAGCATGTAAACGGTACTTATATTTTAAGCCTATAAAGAAAGTCCTCATATCATTCTACTGAATCTCCTCTGTACCCTTTTCAAAGCCAATATATATTTCCCAAGGATCAGTGCACAAAACCGAATGCAATCCTGCAGACAGAGTCCAAATCGAGACTTTGTATCTTGAAGGATCACTTCCTCACTTTTGTATCCAAACCTCTTGAGATTTATTGCTGTTCAGTTCCTGGGTTTTTTTGGGCTGCCGTGCATCCCTGTCCATCATTTATGTTTAAGTTCTGCAGGTGTCCCTGTTGCTGAATCTTATAGTAATGTATCTGGTGGGAACCGGATGAAGTCCAGAAACACAGAGACAAGTTTGCAGCTACTGCGTTAATTTCCACCCCAAATGGGAATGAAAGCTCCAGGCTAACATGTTCAGTTATCGGAACTGCTGTATGCTATTGCTTAATTCCCAATGCATTAGAATCAAGTTGGCCTGAAAGTTTGCTTTATAAATGATTGGAGTCAGCAGAAAGGAGGCCAAGTGCTTTGTTAACAGAAAGCTTGTTCTGATCTCCACATGCTAAGAAGATCAGAGCTCCCAAGTGTGTGTCTCATATGAGAATTAGAATATACAGGTGTTCTGAGTTTCACGTGCCAAAATGTGGCATACCAAGTTTTTCCAAAGTGGAGAAAGAGACACAAATCTTCCACACTGCAAGGTGGACTGAATCAAGGACAGTACAAGTAAACTGTGACCCAGTTCAGATCAGTGACTAACATGAATATACCTGGCACAGCTTCAAACTGCTCCTGAACTGAAATCTATTTATTGTGCGGGGGTAACACAGCTGCGATGTATTGTGACATTGAGTATTGCACAGAAGTATTCCCATGTTTACTTTCAAGCATAGAGTTTAATCTCCTACAATGCCGAACTAGTTAAAGCATTTATGTAAAATTCCTTTGTGCGCGATGTGAATGTTGACCTTTAGTTTGCAATAAGAACATAAAAAATAGGAGCAGGAGTAGGCCATCTAGCCCCTCAAGCCTGCTCCGCCATTCAATAAGATCATGGCTGATCTGATAGTGGGTTCAGTTCCACTTACCCGCCCGCTCCCCATAACCCTTAATACCCTTAATGGTTAAAAATCTATCTATCTGTGAATTAAACACATTTAACGAGGTAACCTCTACTGCTTCATTGGGCAGAGAATTCCAAAGATTCACTACCCTCTGGGAGAAGAAGTTCCTCCTCAACTCTGTTCTAAATTGACTCCCTGTATTTTGAGGCTATGCCCCCAGTTCTTGTTTCTATTGTAAGTGGAAATAACCTCGCTGCTTCTACCCTGTCTCGTCCCTTCATTATCTTATATGTCTCCATAAGATCTCCCCTCAACCTTCTAAACTCCAATGAGTACAGGCCCAGCCTACTCAATCTCTCCTCATATGCTAACCCCCTTATCTCCGGAATCAACCTGGTGAACCTTCTCTGTAACCCCTCCAAAGCTAATATATCCTTTCTTGAATAAGGGGACCAAAATTGTACACAGTACTCTAGGTGCGGCCTCACCAGTACCCTGTACAGTTGCAGCATGACCTCCCTGCTTTTATACTCCATCCCTCTCGCGATAAAGGCCAACATTCCATTTGCCTTCTTGATTACCTGCTGCACCTGCAAACTGAGTTTTTGTGATTCATGCACAAGGACCCCCAGGTCCCTCTGCAAAGTAGCATGCTGTAATTTTTCACCGTTTAAATAATAGTCCATTTTACTATTATTCCTTCCAAAGTGGATAACCTCACACTTACCAACATTATACTCCATCTGCCAGATCCTTGCCCACTCACTTAGCCTATCCAAATCTCTCTGCAGACTCTCTGTGTCCTCCACACAATTTGCTTTCCCACTCATCTTTGTGTCATCGGTAAACTTTGTTACCCTACACTCGGTCCCCTCCTCCAGATTGTCTATGTATATGGTAAATAGTTGATGCTCCAGCACCGATCCCTGCGGTACGCCACGAGTCACTGATTGCCAACCGGAAAAGCACCTATTTATTCCGACTCTCTGCTTTCTGTTAGAAGCCAAACCTCAATCCACGCTAACACTTTACCCCCAACTCGTGTACCAGAAGGCATTCGATAAGGTGCCTCACAAAAGGTTGCTGCATAAGATGCATTTCTGCAGCTAGTTTGCACAATTGCTTGTAGCTTTTTGCTGATTTTAAATGTCTATTTATTTAGGATGTTTTTGTAGTAAAACACAAAAATTTAAAAAAAAATCTCGTAGCTGAAGCTGGAAATCTAAATACACCACATCCACCGGTTCCCCTCTGTCAACCGCACTCGTTATATCCTCAAAGAATTCCAGTAAATTAGTCAAACATGACTTTCCCTTCATGAATCCATGCTGCGTCTGCTTGATTGAACCATTCATTTCCAGGTGTCCTGCTATTTCTTCCTTAATGATAGATTCCAGCATTTTCCCACCTACGGATGTTAAGCTAACTGGCCTGTAGTTACCTGCCTTTTGTCTACCTCCTTTTTTAAACAGTGACGTTACATTAGCTGTTTTCCAATCAGCTGGCACCTCCCCAGAGATGTGGAGATGCCGGCGTTGGACTGGGGTAAACACAGTAAGAAGTTTAACAACACCAGGTTAAAGTCCAACAGGCTTATTTGGTAGCAAAAGCCACACAAGCTTTCGGAGCTCCAAGCCCCTCACCTGAAGAAGGGGCTTGGAGCTCCGAAAGCTTGTGTGGCTTTTGCTACCAAATAAACCTGTTGGACTTTAACCTGGTGTTGTTAAACTTCTTACTGTGACCTCCCCAGAGTCCAGTGAATTTTGATAAATTCCAACTAATGCATTTGCTATTACTTCTGCCATTTCTTTTAGTACCCTGGGATGCATTCCATCTGGACCAGGGGACTTGTCTACCTTTAGTCCCATTAGCCTACCCAGCACCACCTCTTTAGTAATAGTGATCGTGGAGTAATCGTGATTTTAAGGACCCCCTACAGTCCCATGACCGTCAATTATTGGTAAGCTATTTGTGTCCTCTACCGTGAAGACCGACACAAAAAACTTGTTTAAGGCCTCGGCCATTTCCTCATTTCCTATTATTAAATCCCCCTTCTTATCTTCTAAGGGACCAACATTTACTTTAGCCACTCTTTTCCGTTTTATATATTTGTAAAAACTTTTACTATCAGTTTTTATATTTTGCGCTAGTTTACTTTCATAATCTATCTTTCCTTTATTTATTGCTTTCTTAGTAGTTCAATGCTAACAAGCAATTAAAATACGATACAAAGAATATTTATACCAACAATCCATGCATTGCAGGAAGGAATTAAACCCTCATGTATCTTTTTCATTTTAGATTTTTTACAAAAACAACGTAATTATTGCAGAGCTAAATAGAAACGAAGTACAGGAGGCTAGGAATGTGTTTCTATTTACAGCACACTCTGAAAAATATAGAACATTTTGATCATATTAGTTTCAGCCATTATGCATGGTGATCATGTTAAAAGGCTCGGTATTGTAAATTCTGGATCGCTGGATTAAACAACTCAGCAGTAACTACAGTATGGCAGGAATTAAGACTAACTCAGTAAATATGCTCTGTATTCCATCATAATTTTTTTAATGCTGAAGAGTTTCTTGAACAACAATTTGCCAATGAACATGGCCTGGATCATTGCTACCAAGGTGGATAGTGCGAGTTGGGAAATTTCCCAATTTGCCAGTAGAAAAGCCCCCAAATGGCAGGATCTGTCCTCTGCATTGTGGGGGGAGTGGTGGGGGGGGGGGGTGTGGGGTGAGGGGCTGGGGGGGAGGGGGGGTAGTGGAGGGGCTCAGCCTATCAGTCATTCCCCCAAGAGTCAATATTGTATATTCTGAGCAGCTGATGTTGCCTCGATACTGCCATCTCGATGTGGCTGTGTTTTGTGAAGCTTTGGCTTTGTAGGATATGCTCCTTCATTGCTATATGGGAAGGCAGCAATAATTACTATATTTTCCAAATGGAAAACCCATGATGAACCATCACTTTCAGTGGTCAGCAGTCAGTTGGACAATTATTAGTGTTTGTGCTCACCTGACTCTTGATTGACATCTCCTCTGAGCAACAGCTGCATTTGAATCTATTTCCTGTGTCATGAACGATCAGGGACATCTAATTCATTCAAATATTTTCTGCTGGGAATGTACTAATTTTATATTTTAAACTGTGGGAATATGTAAGATAATGAAGGTAGGGACAGAGTGGCTGTGTGAACTGGGGCATTTGATATGTTAATGAGCCTAGCTACAATGCAAACAAATGTTTACCTCAAGTTTATTTAATTGTCGCAGGTAGGCTTACATTAGCACTGCAATGAAGTTCTGTGAAAATCCCCTAGTCACCACATTCCGGCACCTGTTCGGGTACACTGAGGTTAGCATGGTGAATGCACCTAACCAACATGCCTTTCGGACTGTGGGAGGAAGCTGGAGCACCCGTGGAAACCCACACAGACACGGGAAGAACGTGCAGGCTCCACACAGACAGTGACCCAAGCAGGGAATCAAACCAGGGTCCCTGGCGCTGTGAGGCAGTAGTGCTAACCACTCTGCCACAATTTAGTAACAGTGGGGAGAGAACATGACTAGAGATGTTAAGGGTTCAAAAGTAGAGATATTAGGTGTGAAGGAAAGGTGTCAGAGAGAAGTGAGTTTACTATGCGTATGATGCGCGATATAACACACGAGAGGCTGGATGTACTCGGGAAATAAAGGCTTTTATTGCCAACAATAACAGAGCTACCATATACAGTATACGATCCCAGACTAAAGGGTCACCAGGCAGAGCAGTGACCTTTATACCTCTCCCAGGAGGCGGAGCCGACTGGGGTGTACCATAAGGACTATATTAACAGGTAGAACAGCCCAACCCTAACCCCAACAGTAACATATCTGCAGACTCATAATACTGGCCAGACCATGGCTCAGTACTACCTGGTGGGTACCAACAATGGTTCACCACATTCACCCCTCCTTTGAAAACAAAGGCCGGCGGGGTACAAAACACAGAACAATTGTTCGTCTGTCTATAAGTTCAAACGGTCTGGGGGACCGCACCGTCGTTCTGACCTCCTCAACACCGGCGATGACACCGGTTCAGGCAATTGCGGTGACGTTCTCTCCAAGGCGGTGTCCAGCGACTCCTCCAGTGCCTCACGGGCCGGTAGACCCCGAGGTGGTGACAATCCGCTGAATTCGGGCACGCCTTGAAGTGGCGACCATCTCCTGGACTCAGGCAAGATGTACACGGGAGTAAGAGGGTTAAGTGGTGGTCCCGATACTGCCCGCGCCGTGTCAGGAGGGGAAATAATGGTTGGGGGGGTCTCTAACAGGAGGTGTGGGAGCGACAAGGGTTTCCAAGCCCCCTGCTGGTGCCAGATCTCGAATCAAGACCGTGTCCTCTCGCCCATCAGGATATGCCACGTAGGCATACTGAGGGTTGGCGTGGAGGAGATGGACCTGTTCAAACAAAGGGTCGGACTTGCGGGTCCTAACATGTCGCCGCAGGAGGACAGGTCCTGAGTACGTCAACCAAGACGGTAATGAGGTCCCAGAGGAAGACTTCCTAGGGAATGAAAACATTCTCTCATGAGGAGTAGCGTTGGTTGCCGACATAGGAGTGAGCGTATGGAGTGGAGCGCATCAGGGAGTACCTCTTGCCAACGGGAGACTGGAAGACCATTAGACCTCAACGCCAGTAAGACAGCCTTCCAGACTGTAGCATTCTCTCGTTCGACCTGTCCGTTACCCCTTGGATTGTAGCTCGTGGTTCTACTAGAGGCAATCCCGTATGAGAGCAGGTATTGCCTCAAGTCATCGCTCATGAACGACGAGCCCCTATCGCTGTGGATATAACAGGGGTAACCGAACAGGGTGAAAAGATCCCGTAATGCCTTGATAACCGTGGCAGCGGTCATATCAGAACAGGGAATGACAAAGGGGAATCGTGAGTACCCATCAACCACATTGAGGAAGTACACGTTCTGATCTGTCGAGGGAAGGGGGCCCTTAAAGTCCACACTCAGTCTTTCGAATGGACGAGTGGCCTTAACGAGTTGTGCCCTGTCAGGTCGGTAGAAGTGCGGTTTGCATTCCACGCATACCCGGCAGCTTCTGGTTATGGACCTGACATCCTCCACCGAGTAGGGTAGATTCCGGGCTTTTATGAAGTGAAAGAGCCGAGTGACCCCCGGTTGGCAGAGGTCATTGTGGAGAGCCTGCAATCGATTCTCCTGCATACTAGCGCATGTTCCACGCGACAGGGCATCCGAGGGCTCGTTGAGCTTCCCTGGACGATACATGATATCATAATTGTAGGTGGAGAGTTCGATTCTCCATCTCAAGATCTTATCATTCTTGATCTTACCCCGTAACGTGTTGTTGAACATGAACGCCACGGACCGCTGGTCCGTGAGCAGAGTGAACCGTTGTCCCGCCAAGTAATGGCGCCAATGCCGGACGGCCTCCACAATGGCCTGGGCCTCCTTTTCCACCGCCGAATGGCGAATTTCAGGGCCTTGGAGGGTGCGAGAAAAAAAGGCGATGGGCCTGCCCGCCTGGTTAAGTGTGGCGGCCAGGGCGAAATCAGATGCATCACTCTCCACCTGGAAGGGGATGGACTCATCGATAGCGTGCATCGTGGCATTCGCGATGTCGGCTTTTATTCTTGCAAAGGCTAAGCGAGCCTCTGGTGCTAGGGGAAAAGAGGTAGACTTGATGAGCGGACGGGCTTTGTCTGCGTAATTGGGAAACCACTGTGCGTAGTATGAGAAGAAGCCTAAGCATCTTCTCAGTGCTTTGACGCTAGTGGGCAGGGGAAGTTCGAGGAGAGGACGCATACGGTCTGGATCAGGGCCAAGGACCCTGTTTTCCACCACGTATCCGAGGATAGCTAGGCGGCGCGTGCGAAATACACATTTCTCCCTGTTGTAGGTCAGATTCAAGCGAGATGCAGTGCGTAAGAATCTAAGAAGGTTGGCATCGTGGTCCTGCTGGTCATGGCCGCAGATGGTGACGTTATCCAGGTACGGGAAGGTAGCCCACAGTCCGTTCTGGTCCACCATTCGGTCCATAGCACGCTGGAAGACCGAGACCCCATTCGTGACACCAAAAGGAACCCTTAAAAAATGGTACAGGCGACCATCCGCCTCAAAGGCCGTGTATTGTCGGTCCTCTGGGCGAATGGGGAGCTGGTGGTAAGCAGATTTTAAGTCGATGGTGGAGAACACCCGGTACTGCGCAATCTGATTGACCATGTCAGATATGCGCGGGAGGGGATACACATCCAGCTGCTTGTATCTGTTAATGGTCTGACTATAGTCTATGACCATCCGGGGTTTGTTCCCATTCTTAACCACCATGACTTGCGCTCTCCAAGGACTAGCGCTAGGTTGGGTGATCCCTTCCTTGAGGAGCCGCTGAACTTCAGATCGAATGAAGATCCAATCCTCAGCGCTGTAATGCCTGCTCTTTGTTGCGATGGGCTTGCAGCCTGGCACGAGATTCTGGAATAAGGAGGGTGTGGTAATCCTAAGCGTTGAGAGACTACATGTGGAGCGCGTTGGGCAATTTAGAGGCTGCGGGTCTCCCACTGAAAGCGGAGGGAGTGGCCCACCATACTGCAGGGTTACACTCTTCAAGTGGACCATAAAATCTAGTCCTAGGAGTATTGGCGCGCAAAGGTGCGGTAACACAAGGAGCTTGAAGTTCTCGTAAACCCGTGCCCTGCACCGTCAGATTGACCACGCGACTCCCTAGCACGGTGACAGACCGGGACCTTGACGCCATCGAAATTGTCTGCTTGACAGTCCGAATCTGGAGACCACACCGCTTCACGGTGTCTGGGTGAATGAAGGTCTCCGTGCTCCCGCTGTCAAACAAACAATAAATCGTGCATTTGTTTACCTGTATGTCCATCATGGACTTGTGAGGCTTTGCCTGGTCCAGGATGATCGACGCCACCGTTGGTTCGTGGGCACAACTGCAGGCAGCTGAGATGGTTGATGATGACCCCTGCTGGTCATTTGCGGTCGGTGCCGACCAAAATGGCTGCCCCCATAGGTTGCACGTGGACGATGGCGCCAAAACCTGCGGCCCCTGCAGGTCGCACGTGTCTTGCGACTCCGTCGTTCGGAATGGCGACGTCCTGGAATCGCACGTGGTAGAAGACCTTGAAGATGCAGAAGACAAGGAGGCCGGTTCCGGGGAGTCACACGCCGCACTGCTGTTCTTGGATGGAAGTTCGGACCGGCATACCTTGGAATAGTGCCCCTTCTTGCCGCAGGCGGAGCACAACACCGCTTTAGCTGGACATCACTGCCGAGGGTGTTTCACCCCCCCACAGAAGTAACACCGCGGGCCACCTGGAGCTGCTGCCGTCGTCAGATCCAAGGCTGGGAACGCAATCGCGCAGTTTTTCGGTCCCACTGAATGAAGTGGGGTCTGTGACTGCCCCTGCCACGCTGTCTCCACGTGGTCGCCGGGGTACATCGCCAGACTTTTGGAGGCCGTTTCTAGAGCATCAGCTAACTCTATAGATTTAGTGAGATCGAGGTTACCTTGCTCCAACAGCCGAAGGCAGATGTACGACGAGCCGAATCCCGCCACGAACGCATCACGAGCTAGGTTGTTCATGTACTGGTCTGCCGACACTGACTTGCAGTTGCAGGCTCTGGCTAGCTGTTGAAGCTCGCACGCATACTGTTCCGTTGTGTCGCCGGGCTGCCGCCGTCGAGTGGCTCTAAGGTATCGAGCATGCATCTCATTCGGCGGTTTGTTGTATCGCTTCTTGAGAAGCTCGAGGGCCCCTTTGTAGTTGGTGGCCCCACGGATCGCTAGGTATACAGCGTCGCTTACCCTCGCGTGGACGACCCGGAGTCTGTCGGCGTCGTCGGTGACCGCTGTGGAGGCGTCGAGGTAATCTTGGAAACACTTCAACAGTGGTCGAAAGTGTTCGATGCTCCTGCCGCACGTGGGTCCAATGTAAGCCGTTCGGGTTTAAGCATTTGCTCCATGTTTTCTTTGTCGTTTTTTTTCAAAAAAAAAGAATTTACTTGTTGGCAATAAAATTGATGCGTGATATAACACACGAGAGGCTGGATGTACTCGGGAAATAAAGGCTTTTATTGCCAACAATAACAGAGCTACCATATACAGTATACGATCCCAGACTAAAGGGTCACCAGGCAGAGCAGTGACCTTTATACCTCTCCCAGGAGGCGGAGCCGACTGGGGTGTACCATAGGACTATATTAACAGGTAGAACAGCCCAACCCTAACCCCAACAGTAACATATCTACAGACTCATAGTACTGGCCAGACCATGGCTCAGTACTACCTGGTGGGAACCAACAATGGTTCACCACAGCGTATAAATTCTAAAAAGTTAAATTAAAGAGATGAAGGTAATTATATCTGGAAGAGTGCAGTTCTAAAGAAATTAGGTCAAATAAGGGAAGGATCAAAGGGAAAAATGTATTTAAGGACACAGTGAAACCAATGCAGGGAGCTGTTTTTAGATTTCAGCCAACAGCAGGACTAGTTGTTTACCTTCCCCACCTCCCTAAACCCTGGAACTAATGGGTTCAGGTTGGCTTCCCAATGTACTGGATTACTTTTCCAATTTAACCTCCCAAACACACTTTCACCCAATCCCATGCATTTTTCTCATGTTAAAATTGTCTCTTTTGTGTATATCTCTCTCTTCTCTGTTCCTCTTCTCCATTTGCAGTTCTGAAAGGGGGTTGGCTCAACCCTCAAGGAAATGGCAGAGAATCAGGCATGCCAAGGTTTCATGGAGACAATGGATGGGAATTTACAGCCTCGCTCGACCCAAAATCGTAAAATCCCACCCGAGGTCAACGTACATTTCCATTGTTCACCTCTCGCCCGCTCCAATTCCTGTGATGGGTGGGGTGGTAAAATTCCAGCCGATGGGTGGGATTTTCCTGTCATGCATGCAATGATTCCCACAGCAGGAAGGACCAGAAAACTTACCTGAATGAGTTTCTTTGCTGCCTTGAAAGGAACAGAATTTCTCTTGTCCATCACAAAGCAAACACCAAGGGGTGAAAAACCTTAGTGGGGGCGGTATATAGACCCCCAAACTGCAGTGGTGATGTTGGGGATGGCATTCAACAGTAAATTAGAGATGCATGCGATAAAGGAACATCTGTAATTATGGGTGAGTTTAATCTGCATGTAGATTGGACTAACCAAATTAGTAACAATAGCATAGAGGAAGAATTCCTGGAGAGTGGAAGCGATGATATTCTGGACCAGCATGGACCAGGAATCAACCGGAGAACAGGCTATCCTAGAGTGTGTAGTGTGCAATGAGAAAGGAATAATTGGCAATCTAATTGTGCGAAGCCCCTTGGGGATAAGCAACCATAAAATAATAGAAGTCTTCATCAAGATGGAGGATGACACAGTTGCATCTGAGACTAGGGTCCTTATTGTTAATAAAGAAAACTACAATGGTATGAGGCACAAACTGGCTATGTTAGATTGAGAAATGTTACTTAAAGGGATGACGGTGGATAGGCAATAGCAAGCATTCAAAAAGCGCATGGATGAACTGCAACAATTGATCATTCTTGTCTGGTGCAAAAGCAAAATGGTAAAGGTGGTCAAACCATGGCTTATAAGAAAAATGAGGGGTAGTATTAGATCCAAGGAAGAGGCATACAAATTGGCCAGAACAAATAGCAGACCTGAGAACTGGGAAGCAGTTTAGAATTCAGCAAACGAGGACAAAGGGTTTGATTAAGAAAGGGAAAATAGAGCACGAGAATAAGCTTATTAGGAACATAAAAACTGACTGTAAAAGCTTCAATAGGTTGTGTAGAGAAAAAAGATTTGTGAAGGCAAATGTAGGTCCTTTACAGTCAGAAAAAGGTCATTTATAATGGGGAACAAAGAAATAGCTGACTAACAAAGTACATACTTTGGTTCTGTCTTGTAAAGGAGGATACAAATAACATACCAGAAATGTTGGGGAATGAGGGTTCAGTGAGAGGGAGGAACTGAAGGAGATAAGTATTAGTAGGGAAATGGTGTTGGAGAAATTGATGGGATTGAAGGCCGATAAATAATCCTATCCCAGGAATACATAAGGAAGTGACCCTGGAAATAATGGATGCATTGGTGGGCATCTTCCAAGATCCTATACATTCTGGAACAGTTCCTACAGATTGGAGGGTAACTAATATAACCCCCGCTATTTAAAAGGGAAGGGAAAGAGAATACAGGTAATTATAGACCAGTCAGCCTATCATCGAGAGTGGGGAAAATGTTAGAGTTCATTATAAAAGATTTAACAGCAGATCACTTGGAAAACAATGACAGGATCTGAAAGAGTCAGTATGGATCTATAAAAGGAGAATTATGCTTGACAGATCTATTGGAATTCGTGAGGATGTAACTAATAGAGTTGTTGAGGAGGAGCCAGTGGATGTGGTTTATTTGGACTTCAGAAGGCTTTCGACGAGGTCTCACTTAAGAGATTAGCATGTAAAATTAAAGCGGGGATTGGGGGTAGTATATTGAGATGAATAAAAAAAAAAGTTGGCAGACAGGAAACATAGAGTAGGAATAAATAGGTCTTTTTCCAAGTGGCAGATAGTGACTAGTGTGATACCCCTTGGACCAGTGGTAGGGCCCCAGCAATTCACAAAGTCTATTATTATTTAGATGAAGGAACTAAATGGAATATCTTTAAATTTGCAGATGACGCAAAGCTGGGTGGGAGGATGAGCTATGAGGAGGATGCAGAGATGCTTCAGGGTGATTTGGACAAGTTGAGTGAGTGGACAAATGCATGGTTGATGCAGTATAATGTGGTTAAATGTGAGGTTTTCCACTTTGATAGCAAAAACAAGAAGGCAGGTTATTATCTGGATGGCTATAGATTAAGAGACGGGAATGTACAATGAGATCTGGGTGTCCTCGTACACCAATTGCTGAAAGTAAGCATGCAAGTGCAACAGGCGGTGAAGAAGGCAAATGGTATGTTGGCATTCATAGTGAGAGGATTTGAGTACAGGATCAGGGATATCTTGTTGCAATTATAGAGGTCTTTGGTGAGATCACACTCGGGAATATTGTGTGCAGTTTTGGTTTCCTTATATGCGGAAGGATGTTCTTGCTGTGGAGGGAATGCAGCAAAGATTCACCAGACTGATTCCTGGAATGGCAGGACTGACGTATGAGGAGAGATTGGCCGGGATTCTCCCAAAACAAAACTAAGTGCCCAACGGTGGGTAAACGGGAGTATTTCCCGTATGTTTTTTGGACGTACATATACCTAAATGAATCACCGATACTCTGTGCATCACATAGTGTCTCAGCGTGATTCACTCTAAAAAGAAGGGCATGGGGCCTCATCCCGCCTGAGAAGCCGGCAGCATAGCGCTGAGTGGGCCACTGCGCATGCGCCGATCTGTTAGTGCGGAGATCAGCACATTCGCAATGGCCCTCCATCGCTGACCTCCCGGATCACCAGCACCCCTATCATTGACCTTCCCCGCATCTCCCCACATTGCTGGCCTTCCCCACCACACCCTACACCTCCGATCGATGGCCTACCGGATCACCCCTGGCCCACCCCGATCCACACGACCCGGCCCTGGCCTGCCCTGATCCCCCCCCCCCCCCCCCCCCATGGACAATCTTGACCCACCCTCCACTCCGATGACGAGGCCCAACCCCTTTCCCACCCTGATGTCCAGCCCCAATCGCCCCTCCACCCCACCTCCCACACCAATCCCACTTGCAGAGTGGCAACGGGTCCATCCCCATGATCACACCCCCTAGGGACTGCCCCCCCAATTTGCCCTGCCCCCATCTGACCCAGTCCCCTTGGCACTGCTGGTGCCTGGTGGGCAGTGCCAAGGTACCCAGTGGGCAGTGCCAGTTTGCCTGTTAGGCAGTGCCAGGGTGCAAGACTGGCACTGCCGAAGGGGCACCCCTCCTTGCCCCCCAACCTCCCAGGGGGGACCTTAATGGCCTCTGTCCCTACCAGCAAGGTGAGGATGCCTGTTCCCTATTAGTGGGGAGCAGTTGGAAATCCCGCTGGTGGGGGCATAGACACTGGCGTATGCACTAAAAAAAAAGTGCTTGGGATATCAGTCATGAACCTCGCGAAATGCCTCCCACTGATATCTCCCAGTCATTGAGTCAGTTAGGATTATATTTGCTGGAGGTTAGAAGAATGAGGAGGAATTTTATAGAAGCCTATAAAATTTAGGCTGCACGGTGGAACTGCTGCCTCACAGCACCAGCGACATGGGTTAAATCCCGGCCTTGGTTGACTGTCTGTGCGGAGTTTGCAGACTCTCCCCGTGTTTGTGCGGAGTTTGCAGACTCTCCCCGTGCTTGTGTGGGTTTCCTCCGGGTGCTTCTGTTTCCTCCCACATTGCAATGATGTGCGAGTTAGGTTGATTGGCCATGCTAAATTGCCCCTTAATGTCAGGGGGATTAGCAGGGTAAATATGTGGGGTTACGGAGATAGGGCCTGGGTCGGATTGTTGTTGGTTCAGTCTCTGCTAGGTTAAATGGCCTCCTTCAGCTCTGAAGAAATATTGTGATTCTGTGAAAATTCTAACAGGTCTAGACAGGATAGATGCAGGAAGGATGCTCCTAATTTAGGGAGAGTCGAGAACCAGGGTTCACAGTCTGAGGATGTGTGGTTACCCGATTTAGGACTGAGATGAGGAAAAAGTTCTTTACCCAGAGCTTGGTGAGCTATGGAATTCTCTGCCATAGAAAACAGTTGAAGCCAAAACATTGTTTGATTTCAAGAAAGAGTTAGATATCGTTCCTGCAGCTAAATAGATTAAAGGATTTGGGGGGAAAAGCAGGAACAGGTTACTGAGTTGGATAATCAGCCACGATCATAATGAATGGCAGAAAATGTTTGAAGAGCTGAATGGCCTACTCTTGCTCCTATTTTCTATGCTTCTATATCTATGTAAATAATAGGCTGCGCATGGTGCCAAAGATGGACACCTACACCACACGTGTTTATATGCACACACACACGCACACACACATTGCTTTCTGAAAAGAAAAGCATTCAGTATAATTTTATGATAATTTTGAAATTTGTCATAGAATCCATAGAATCCCTACAGTGCAGAAGGAGGCCATTCGGCCCATCGAGTCTGCACCGACCACAATCTCACCTAGGCCCCATTCTCGCAACCCTACATATTTACTCTGCTAATCCCCTGACACTAGGGTCAATTTAGCATGGCCAATCACCCTAACCTGCATATCTTTGGAGTGT
Organism: Mustelus asterias; assembly: GCF_964213995.1. Classification (NCBI taxonomy): domain Eukaryota; kingdom Metazoa; phylum Chordata; class Chondrichthyes; order Carcharhiniformes; family Triakidae; genus Mustelus; species Mustelus asterias. The sequence goes on from NC_135805.1 coordinate 91,457,475, forward strand.
GGGAGGAAACCAAGCACCCGGAGAAAACCTAAGCAGACACGGGGAGAACGTACAAATTCCACACAGACAGTGACCCGAGGCCGGAATTGAACCCGGGTCCCTGGTGCTGCGAGGCAGCAATGCTAACCACTGTGCCACCCAGACCACAAAGCCCATTGAGCTTGCTTTTAAAAAATTCATTCCTGGGACATGAGCGTCGTTGGCTGGTCAGCATTTATTGCCCATCCCTAGTTGCATTTGGATGACAGTTGAGATTCAACCACATTGCTGTGGCTCGGAGTCACATGTAGGCCAGATTGAGTCAGGATAGCAGATTTTCTTCCCTAAAGGACATTTTCTTCCCTAAAGGGCTTCCCTGAACCAGATGGGTTTTTCTGACGATTGATAGTGGTTTCATGGTCATCAGTAGATTCTTAATTGCAGATTTTTTTTTATTGAATTCAAATTCCACCAACTGCAATGGCGGGATTCGAACCCTGGTCCCCAAAACATTGGCTGAGTTTCTGGATTGATAGTCTCGCGATAATACCATTAGGCCAGACTGTGTACACTACACTGACAGAAAGGTTTGCCTGAACTTGAGAACACAGCATGGGCACTGATATCTGAAAGAGAACCAATAGCTAATATTTTGAATGTAAGCCAATCATGAGCAATAACATAGTTAGTTTGGAAAAGCCCTATTTAGAACAGTAAAATCATAGAATCCCTGCAGTACAGAAGGAGGCCATTTGGCCGATCAGGTCTGCACCACCTCTCTGAAAGAGCATCTTACCCATGACCAACCTTCACTCTTTCCCCTATTCCCATGCATTTACCATGGTAATCCATCTAACCTATACATTCTTGGGCACTAAGGGACAATTTAACATGGCTAATCGACCTAACCTGCACACCTTCATTCCAATTGCAAGCAAAACATGCCCAAGACTTGAAGAATTCCATTTCAAAGATTCTGTTGCTAACTAATATTTTTTAATCAAATGCTGAATTGGCCTGCTATGTATTTACACCATTTTCTGTTTTGATTTCTGAATTTTTATTTAAGTATAAGAATTTGGTGACTATTAGACTTTTTTTCCCAGATTTCCTCGACTGCTTTCCTTCGTTACATTATAGCTATGGGTAGTTAAAATATATTTAGAATGCATCATTGCAAAAACAATATTTACTTAATTGAGCGCAGAGAGAATGATTAAGTTCTTCAGTACACAGGAGCATCAGAATGCACAGCTTGTATTTTACAAGGGCAATAAAGTTTTACTTGTATTTATAGTAGAAAAGTTATGCAGTAAATTCCGATTGCACCCAATTAGTTGAAAAACTATGCATGTGAGATTTTCTGGCAATGTGAGTTTAAGTTTTTATATGTTCTGAAGATTTTAATTATATCATTTGATTTATGTATTTTTTGAACTGAAAATGTTACTGTTCCAATATTTCCTGCTTCCACAGTATCCAAACCCTGTTAATTTTTAATCCCACCCTCTGTTTGCTGCATCGCTGCTTCTTTAAACATTTCTCAGAAATCTGACATCAATTAGAGCATTTCACACAACATAAACTTTTACAACCACATTGCTATTTATTAACATTACAAGAATTGTTTCCTTACTTTGCATTAAGCAAGGCAACATCTTCAAAGTTCATTCAATCGTACGAGTGCTAACATGAATTACTAAAAGCGGAAGCATTGTCTTATAATTACGTTCCTCAATTAAAATTCACCTAATTATTCATTGCTTCCCAACATTCTGTTTGACATTCCTTTTGCCATGTTTTAGCTTTCTACTCTTGATATGTGGAGAGTAAGTTGGCGTAAGTCCTGAGGTTGTAACAAAATCAATGTCGTTATCTGACGTCATAAGTTCTAAAATCAATTTCTGAGTGTTTTATGCACTTCAATAATCATATGCCTGTAACATACCTGACTGCACTGTTATTCTATGTAACATATAACATATATGTTTACCTTGTGCTAATTTAGAGTGATTTCTTAAAGCAAGGAGTCTGTCCCCATCAGCCATAGATTGCCATAAAAAAGTATCTTAGTATTTGAATAGTCATTTGAGTTTCCCAGTCACTTTCTTGTGACAAAACCCCGTTTGAAGTTGCCCTTTCAAATAATGAGGGGGAGGATAAAACAGAGTTAATGACAAAAGTACTTAGCTATATTTTATCATGCCACAGAAAAGTCCTCTGCTATCTTGCACATCATGAAAGTAGAGTATTATAAGCAATGAATGACAACTTGTGTTAAATCTTACTTGATTTAATGAAAATTAAAAATCCTTTGCCTTCAAAAAGCTGAAAGCTGAAACAGAAAACTTCCCTCCCCTATTTGCTGCCTCCCGAATGTCCTAATTTATGTGGGATACATTTCCACAGGTGCCAGTCAGTCTCTGGAATCTCACTCCAACGGCTGATCTTCATGTGTGAACCTTGACAGTAGCATTGCTTAGCTATTTAACTTTGTGGGCATCGCAGTGGTGCCCAAATGTTCATTTTTAGTTTCTGTATTTTCCAGCCACAGTCACAGAATAGTCACCAACTGGAGGAACACTGACAGATCTAAATGTATTTTTTTATCTAAATATTCATTCAAGGTAGCTTCACTGTTCATTTATAACTATATTCCATAATTATCCATTGTAAATTTATTACTGTAGCACATTTTCTGCATGTAAATATTTAAAACAGAAGTTTATAAATTGTAACTCGCCTAGAAAAATTGGGAGCATGGACAATTCAGGAGATTGATTAAATGATTATGTGGCTTGCATTTGTACATGCAATAAAAAGAGACCTACACAGGGCTTTCTCCTGTAACTTGTGGGCTAACTGGGTGTCTAGATCAATGATTTAGAGGAGGAAATCAAATACACAGTATAAATTTGCTGACAACACAAAGCTAGTGGGAAAGTCAACTGTGAGGTGCTGCCTCTCACTGGAGTGCAGTCACCCAGGCACTGGCTCCAACTGGGGCATGGTCATCCAAGCACCTACTCTAACTGGGATGCTGCACAGATGGTGGTAAAGGCAGCTTTCTGATGATGGCAAAATTGTGGAGCGTGCAGTAGCTGATGAGAAATATGTATAGCCAATCAGCGCTGAATTGAAAATTTGCTCTGGAGTGGTTCAGAACTCTAATGTACTCTCCATTTGGAATGCTGCCAAAGTGTGCTCCTTCTGCCATTTTAACCACATCTGTCTGTATGGTGGAAGGTGCACTACCTGCCCAATGTACAAGGGACAGAGTAAGCTACTTAGTTCTTGCAAAAACAAAGAATTTCAAGGCCCATCCATTTAATGTTATATGGGTATTAAATATTTGCTAAGAGCTAATGTGCCATGAATATTACCACATATAGGGTACTCACAGCCTTAAATTAGGTATTGGAATAAGAACATTTGAATGCTACACAAGGTGTATTATTAGTCCTAATGTATAAACATCCAAAGGTAGATCACTGAGACAGTACAAGCATTTGTTTATAAGCAGTTGATAGAGATTAAAGTAACATACGCCCCTGAAATAGTCGACAAATCTGTTGGAATTTTACCGCCCCGCCCGCCCGAGGCCAACAGAGAATGCTGTTCTGCAAGCCTCGCCCACTCCGATTCCCGTTTGCCATTATCTATTTAAAATGGGTCCACCCTAGCAATGATGGTAACACTACATTCTGCACCCTTTCCTTTCCTTCTCCCCCATATATTCTATGAACGGTATGCTTTGTTTATATAGTGCGCAAGAAACAATATTTTTCACTGTATCCCAATACTTGTGACAATAATAAATGAAATTTAAAAAAATTAGACTCATGAGCCTCATGTTTAATTGAGAAACATAGCTGTTGACCTCAAGTCTGCCCTGTTGACTCCTGCTAGTCGCTGGGCCAAGATCAAATGCTACAGAACAAAATAAAGCAAATCAGAAATCTGCTAAAAACACTGCTTTAAAAGGGATGATTCTCACTCAGCAGAAGGCAATAATTTTGCATGGAAGTTCAATGGCATTGGTTTCACAATCATGAATGAAAAGTAACAACTAATTGATGGCCTCAAGGCGTGGTACAATTCTGCAGAGACAACAAAATAATATACTAAACTTATATCAGGTTGCCATGAGCTTGTGAAGCTCTTGCCAGCTCTACATCACACTTATCCTCAAGTAAATTAAGAGTTCACACTTGAGGCTGGAATTGTGCTATTTTGAACCTTCAGATGCTCAAATTATTGAAGCTTGCAGCCATGATCTGTACCAGCAAAGTCGGTGAAGTACTGGAAGCTGCAGTGAATGATTTAATTCAGCACAAAAGCTACAGATTTGCATTTCTGTAATGTTTGCATTCTGCTTGTAAAATGGCTGCTGTGCTTCTGTTGGCAGCCACCAATTGTTGTTTTCAGTCTTACCTAACCTGTGGTTAGGTAGTAATTCATAATGCATGTAATTAACTCCTGTGTAATTAACTTGGTGAGTTATGTTCAGCTTTATAATATTGGGGTCTCCAGTCTGCACTGTAAACTGATGCTGCTCAGTAGTGTTGATAGTGTAATCTGTAGTGTGCATATTGTCGCTGTGTTGAGCTTCAGTGCCCTCTTAAATGCTAAGAAAATAGAAAGGAAATTTGGATTGGGCGTACAGCTGATTGTCCATTGCCCCTGTTACATCTCTAATTAAGTTTGATTCCACTTTCCCATTTGAAATTGCTTGCAAAGGGAGGTCTCTTTAACAATGCCACACCTGCTGTCTTGAAGCTGATTCCCATGTTTTTCTGGATGGCATATGATTTTCCCCAATGAATAATGCTTCTTAGCTGAGAGCAGGGTACTTTATTTATTTGTTTCTTCTGACTGCTTAGGTGCAAACATTCTTTGAAAGTGCTCCGTGTGCTTTTCCTTAGCTTTTTTGATTTCTTTTATGCACTGTTCAACTTTCAGAGTGAGAGCAGTACTTTACAAGTTGCTGCTGCCTGACAATATGCTTTTGCCCCAGTGGCAATCATGGCAGGACAAGTTCCATGGGTTTGCATCTCTGAATACTTACTTAAGTTAGCAGTTCTTTTGCTTTATAGTGCAAAGACTTCTTGAATAATTGCACTGCCTTTTAGGTTACCTAATTAGCTGCAATAAGGTGAGCTTTAATTATAATTGTCAATAAGGAACAAATAGAACATGCTACCATTAAGCACCAAATATTGAGTCAAAATGAATTGAGTGCGAGAGAGAGACTGGCAGAAATAAGCTGACCGCTTTGAACAAATTCTGATAGCAGGAAGCTGCTGGTCAGGACTGAACACAATTGGATCAATGATTTGTTTGGATGATCAACTCATAATTTGGATTCTGACGTTTGGGTTGATGACTAAGGAAACCAGAGTTATAATGTGATCAGCCATTTACGTTAAAAGTCAGGAAGGTTAATTGTGATTTGATTTATTATTGTCACATGTATTAACATACAGTGAAAAGTATTGTTTCTTACATGTTATACAGAGAAAGCATACCGTTCATAGAGAAGGAAATGAGAGAGTGCAGAATATAGTGTTACAGTTATAGCTAGGGTGTAGAGAAAGATCAACTTAATGCAAGGTAGGTCCATTCAAAAGTCTTACGTCAGCAGGGAAGAAGCTGTTCTTGAGTTGGTTGGTACGTGACCTCAGACTTTTGTATCCTTTTCCCGACGGAAGAAAGTGGAAGAGAGAATGTCTGGGGTGCGTGGGGTCCTTAATTATGCTGGCTGCTTTGCCGAGGCAGCAGGAAGTGTAGACAGAGTCAATGGATGGGAGGCTGGTTTGCGTGATGGATTGGGCTACATTCAGGACCTTTTGTAGTTTCTTGCGATGTTGGGCAGAGCAGGAGCCGTACCAAACTGTGATACAACTAGAAAGAATATTTTCTATGGTGCATCTGTAAAAGTTGGTGAGAGTCATAGCTGACATGCCAAATTTCCTGTTATCATTGAATTATCATTCAACAACCGATATCAATGTACTTCGCTCTTCCACAGCTCGGATATTTAAATGGAAAATTTCTCCTAACTTGTACCAGTTCCGAACGCTAATTTATAAACTAGTGCATGACATTTAAGAAAAATATCTTTCAGGTCTGATCAAGTCAGCAGACTCTCATTGTTGCTTGTTTGCAACTAAATTTACTGGCCCTGGTCTCTTGATGAATGTGGAAGCATTGGGTTCCAAAAACTGGCAACTAGGGACTAACAACAGTAGATGTTTATTAACAGTAACTGAGCAGCTCTTACATGCTGTGTCTCTGCCCAGGCTCTGGAAGAACTCCTGACATGTGACCCCTTTTGAACTTATATGATCCCAACACCCACATGAGCACCCGCTCTACACTGAGCATTCATTTTAAGCGCTAATGGCATTTTATATATAAAAAAATATTTTATTCTGGTACTAATTTTACATATAGCCTACAGAGTAAATTATTAATGCTTACAAAATGCTGCAACTACATCCTATGCAAATAATAAGTGCTATTTCCTACTCTATCCTCCCCAGTCAGATGGTCTGTGGGGACTAAGTGGGCATTTGTATGGGCTGTTCCATTGTATTAATGTTACTGAGGCCTGCCAGCTGCAGATCGAACTATCTTGCCTTACCAAATGACAGCCATTCACACACAACTGAGTCAAATCCACATTTACTCATTTACACCATACCTGGTTTCTGTTGTGTAGGCAAATAGCTGTCAGCTTCACTGGTAAACTGGTGATTTTTCTCATAAAACTTTACTGTGTTTACACAATAACTGCAGCTAAACCCATAAAAGAGCATTTACCCCTCAGCAGGATCCCAAGGTATTGTGTGACCAAAAGACAAGTACACCAGACAGACATCACATTCGTTCGCAGTTTGGAAGTCTAATTGACTTCCATGTGCAGATTGAAACTAATACCCTTTCACGGTGGTCAGGCTCTTAATGATCAAACCACTTCTCCTCCAGATGTACAGAAATGCTTCATTACGGGCAGGTGTGGTTTTACAGATCAGCCCACATTTTTGTGCCAGGGTTCAAAGTGTTTTTTTTGCAAGAACTGGAAAAAATTAAAAACTTACAAATCTGTGTTGGTTTGGCAGGACTGAAGAAAACTTACTAAGTCCTGTTAATCAATTGGTATTAGAAGAGAAGACACTCCTAAAACAAACCTAAATAGATTTTAAAGTCTCCAACTAAGAACTATGAAAACATTTATTCTGGTTAAGTACCAATAAATGGAGCGGACGTTACTGTGAACCTAATTCCAACTGGGTATAAATGATTAAATGATCGAATTATTAAACTGGATTTTGTGGGATTGTCCCACTTCATATATGCCTACCAGCATTTTTTTTAAGAAAGGATTCTTGAGAACATATTCACTTATTCCCACAATGTCCCTTTGCAGATGATCATGATTGTTGCCTTCATGGCATTATGATTGGCTGATGCCATAAGCAAAGGAATTTTCAGTTGTATTTTTGATATATTTTAAAAATTCAATTAAAAAAGCCTGTTAGCTTATCGAAGACTTCCTGTCAAGTTATAATTAATTTGTGAATGATCTAATTGTGATTATTAGCTATACAATGAGGCACTTTCTGCACTTTGAGTCTAGTGTTAGATTTGCATGAGTCTTCTGTGGATAAAGTTATAGACAGGTTCTTTTACTAAACGAACGAGGGTTTATTGAAGGATTATTTTTTCAACAGAGGTAAATATACCCCCTGGTGTTAAAATGGGAGAGAGGATGTGTTTATGTGCCTGATGATCTACAGAACCTAGTCCGCCGTAATCGGAGTCACACTTAGGAGCCCATAAAATTGCTGAACTCTTATCCCTTCCTAGAAAGGGGTCATGAGTTCAGCACTAGCTTCACACAGAAAAACCGGAAGTGTAATTGGGTTCCAGTGCAGCTTCAGTGTAATTATGCTAGCATTTTTCATTGCTTCCAGGTAAACTGACAACATGAATCATGGTATTATGTTGACTGATACCTTTGGGACAGCAGTATGTCTCTTGTTGGAGTGCATGAGAGTCAACCTATACAATTCTACTTCCACGTCATAACTGCACCTATTTTCTGTAGTTTGGGATTGAGTTAAATTAACAACTTCGATAGACATAGTACCTTTAATATAATAAAATATCTGAAGATGTTTCGCAGGAGTATTCTTGAAAAATGTCACCACGTTTCGTTAAAAGACATTGGGCAAAATCTTGTTGTGGCATCAGGGGTCTCGATGCTGGCTGGAGATTCGGCAAGAAACTCGCACTGCCTCATTTTGGGAAGCTTCCAATGAACCACAAGCCCATCAGGCAGTGGAGAGCCCAGATTCCATTAGAATCAAACCACCAGGGCCAGAGGTCTGGGGGGAATTTTCCGAGCACGGCCGGAAGATCCTGCTTCTTGCCTGGCCAATCAGAAGCCAAGAACTCTCATGCTCAGCAGTGCCTTTGGGAAGGTGGTAGCTGCTGCTCAAAAGACAGGCACCTGTTGGAGGGGTGGCACGGTGGCACAGTGGTTAGCACTGCTGCCTCACAGCGCCAGGGACATGGGTTTGAAACACAGCTTGGGTCATTGTCTGTGCAGAGTCCCCATGTCTGTGTGGGTTTCCTACAGGTGCACTGGTTTCCTCCCACAGTCCGAAAAATGTGCTGGTCAGATGAATTGGCCATGCTAAATTCTTCCTCAATGTACCCAAACAGGCGCCAGAGTGTGGCAACTAGGGGATTTTCACAGTAACTTAATTGCAGTGTTAATGTAAGCTTACTTGTGACTAATAAATAAACTTCACTTTACTGATTCCCAGGATCATGGAGTGGGGCGGAAGTCATGGGGAGAGGAATTAGGGCTCAGCAGTAAGGGTAGGGGAATGGCAATCCAGAACCACCTCACCTCCCCCCCGCCCCCCCCCCCCCCACCCCCAAGTCCCCTTCCCCTCCCCTCGTAAGAGGGGGGAAGCTGGCTGCACAGATTCGACTATTATGCCTACCATCTGCGAATCCCAGAATTTGGCCTAACTACATGCCAATCTCATCTTTAAGCTGGCCACCAGCGAGAGCAAAAGATACCACCCATTATTGCAGATGAACACAAGCTTGGTCAGACAGGTAGGTTTTAAGGATTTTTTTTAAGGTGGGAAGAAGCTGGGTCAAGAGACAAGATTTAGACAGAGAGAGTTCTGCAGTTTAGAGCCCAGATATGTTAAAGCACGGCTGTCAATGGCAGAACGATTAGGGGTGTGCTGGAGGCGAGAATTGGAGGAGCTTAGATCACAGGATTACAGGGCTGAATAAAGTTCCAGAGATAGCTAGGACATGGTCATGAAGGGATATGAAAACATGGATCATGGAGTTGCTCAACAGGTATTAAGTAGCTCATTGCAAGATTAATTGTAATGGCCCATTACTGTTCTGCCTGAAATCAACTAATGCAACCACAGACCAGAAAAGAAGCTGTCATCTTGCTGATCTCTTAGGTGCACAATGTGTTAGATACACAATGTGTTATTCGCTTCCTGATCAACAAGGACTAAAGAGGTTAGCGTGTTATGATGTTCTAGGTGGTTTGAAGCATTCGTCATTTGTTTGAAGACAGGAAGACTTATCAATGGGACAAATATAGACTGTTAGTCAGGTAAGAACACAGCAATAATTAATTATGTTCTGGTGCCTTTTGCACAAGTCACTGAGAAACCCCTTGGAGAGATAGTCATCACATGGCTCTCCTCTATCTTGTACTGCCTGCAAATCAGCTAAGACCATCATGATTACCCTGCCTGGACCTTTTTGCTTTGCACTGTTGTACTGGGCTACTAGTATGCTTTACACATGACCCAGAGCATATTGCAATGTCCTGTCTGACCTAACAACAACTTGCATTTATATAGCACCATAATAAATTGTCCCAAGGTGCTTCAACAGGGACATTGTTAAGCACAATTTAATACCAAGCCCCCCACACATCAGATATCAAAACCTAGGTTATAAGGAGCATCCCAAAGGAGAAAGTGAAGAAGAGCAGTGGGGAAGACAAGGCCTTTGGCAGGACTTGAAAACAAGACCAGGAATTTTAAAATAAAGGCATTGCTTAACCGGAAGCCAGTGTAGGTCAGTGAACACAAGAGTGACAGATAAACACAATTTGATGTGAGTGAAGACATGGGTGGCTGAGCTTTGGATGACCTCAAGTTTATGGAGGGTGGAACATGGGATGATCAGAAGTGTATTAGAAAAGTCAAATATAGACAGGTAAAAAGGCATGGATGAGTGTTTAAACAGCAGATGAACTGAGGCAAGGGCAGATTCTGGTGATATGGAGGTGGAAAGAGGCAGTCTTGGTGATGGCAGGGGAATGTCAGAAGCTCATCTTTAGGTGAAATATAGTACCAAGGTTGTGAACTGCTTGGTTCAACCTCTGATAGTTGCCAGGGGAGGGATGAAGTCAGTGGCTGCAGCTGTAGCAGGGATTCACCAACCGTATCTGCAATGAGTGTGTTTTTAAAAAGCAATCCCAATAATTAAGTTCAACTTGTTATGGTTACAACGTGGTACCCTGCAGTTTGCATTTAAATGCTTTGTTGCCCCTGAACTGCAATGATATTGTGTAAATTCAAGGCCTTTGTAAAGTCCCCTTCATGTTAAGCTCTTCCTTTCCTACTGAAGCCTTTTAAATTATTTAATTCCAGTCAGTTTGCAAATGTTTAAACAGCCCTGGCTCTTTCTAATTCAACATCAGCAAGCTCTTACCAAAAAATCTTCAAACATCTCGGAGAGGAAAATTAAAATAGAGGAACTGGAACGTTTTAAAAATTAAAAATATGCACAGAAGTGATAAGATCTCCATCGCACCTCAAGTATCTCTCTGCAGCAACTTCCAGATGGCCATCTGAAGTACTAAGTGATTCCTCCGAAACTTAAGAGAAATCGTGCTGTGTCTCATTTAAAATATGTTCTCACAAAATGGCCAAAAGGTCAGCCAGAAGCTAGTGCAAATCGGGCGGGAATCCTGGGGAAGGTCAGACTTCCTGACCCTCACTCGCCTCTCCTGCGCTTGCAGGACTGAACCCACCAACCACTTTGTAAAATGGGAGGCATAAGGTATGTTCACAACTGGGGGAATGAAATTCCCATCTTCATCAATGCTAGCAAAATTGTAGCTTCGAGTGAAAATAGTGAAGTGATATTTATTTCCAGATTTTTGAGTAGAATTTCAGTCTCTAAATTGTAGTAAATTGCATGTCGGCTTTTAAAAATTATAGAAAATTAATTGCAGCCATAAACCAATGACATTTTGAACATTGCTGAGTGTTTAGATTTCACCACGTAAATCTTGTCAGTACAAGTACATTGGCGCTTACTAGGAATTTGCTTTGCAAAATTGTACCAGTGAAAATTTATACCTATGACAAATATATTTATTTGTGAAATGTTACAATCCAAACCACATGAGGATTACTGAGAAGTGGAACCAGAAAATAAACAGGGGGAAAGTGGACTGTTTTAAAGGCCACTTTAATGAAGTGGAAAGTAAGCATATTCCGGTGAGAAGGAGAAACATAACAAGACGATGATCACAGAAACTAAAGAGAGAAAAGATTCCTTTGGTTAATATGTGCAGTTATTGTGAATCAGTGTACCAGAACTTCCTCTGCTGTCTTTATCAAAATCATTAACACATTTCCGAATGCATTTGAAGCATTTCTACATGTGTGGAAGAGCCCAAAGAATTCTTACCTCAAGGAGGTCAAATATGACCCAACAGGAGGTCAATCAATCAGATTATTTTAGCTGTGTGTATTTGTGTATGTGTGGGTGGGTGGGGGCGGTGCGTGGGGGCACCCTATCTGGGCATACTGCCAGTCCTCAGAGGGGACTAAAGGGATCAAGGGATATGGGGGGAAGGGGAATCAAGACATTGAATTTGATGATCAGCCATGATCAAAATGAATGGCGGAGCAGGCTTGAAGAGCCAAATGGCCTACTACTGCTTCTAGTTTGTATGCAAACATATTAACCTTTAAGTCAAACTTTTTAAGAAACTTAGCAGCCAACCTTTCAGCTGAGTCTCAGCATATGAAAGATTTGGCGCTCAGCCAAATCTCCACTCACAGCAGTGAGGTCGAGGAATCCCAGCCGTGGATGAGGTCGGAGAATTCCAGCCACAGTCAATAAAAGAGTTTTTGGATGTTCTTTGTAAAAAATGGTCAAACAGTTGGGGTAGATTTGGTAGCAAAAGAGCACAATTGAAGATAAAATAAATTAATCTAAGAAAGAACAAAGAAGAAAGGGTCAGGAGAAGAAAAAATAAGTATTTAGAAACTGAGGGGGTGATCGTACCGGCTCGCCCCGCCCATCGACCGGTGGGAAGAGCTGGTAAGATTGCGCGAGAGGCAAAAAAATCCGGTTTGCGCCTGGTTTCTCGCCTCTTGTGATTTCCGGCGTGATATTGAATATTAAAATATTTAAATTGACTTAAATGTTGAAGTAAATATTATTAGTGAGCGCAGGATGCAATTGTTAGGGCTCACTTGCCTTAGCAGCCTCACCAGCAAGGATCATATGTGGTCCACATCAATGGGGACTTGACGTGTTGGCCTCGCTGGTAAGAACGGAGGCCATTCATGCCCCTTGGGAGGTCAGGGGCATGGGGGCATTGCCCCTTGGGCAATGTCATCCTGTCAGTGCCAGCCTGGCACTGCTCATCAGGCACTGGGCAGTGCCAAGGGAGCGGGGCCTGAGGGGGCAGGGCCTAAGGTGGGGCATGATCATGATGGGGCAGGGCCTAAGAGGAGGTGGCCGGAGGGAGACGTTGCGCGCTCTGCAACCGACGATCAGCCGAGGTGGTTATTGATCAAGTGTCGGCCAACGGGGAGAATGCAATCGGCTGGGCCAAGAGGGGAGGGTGATCGACTGGGCCATAGGTGATCGACCGGGCAGGAGGAGGGTGTGATTGGCTGGGGGTGAGGGGTCAATACCCAAGGGGGTAGGGGCCGATCGGCTGGGGAGGCCAGTGATTGGGGGTAGGGGGGTCGGAGGGCGATATTCAGAGTGGGAAGGTAACAAACAGATCTCTTTGTTCTGTTGCCCAGAATAGAGTGATCTGAGCATGTGCGATTGCATCCTCTAGTGTGAGCAGCCGGCTTTCCAGTGAGATTCGGCCCCACTCCTCCCTTATAGGCGGGAATCAGATTGTGCATAATTTTTTTACTAAGTGCCATAAGATTGCATTTGTGGCCTCACTGAAAACAAATGGATCTGAAACGCTCCCATTTTCACACTCATTTGGCACTTAGAATGTTTTTGGTAAGATCGCCCCCTGAGGTTTGAATGTGATGTCTGGCTCACTGGTGAACATCCATTGTTTGTCGTCAATATGGCAAAGAAAGGTCATAGCATATATGGGCTTGACAACATGACAGCTTGTCACTGAGTACTATCAAGCCCATTCTGACAGCTCTGGTTTGTGCCTTTCTGAAAGAAACAGGATTGGTGTTTATGACAGCTTTCTGGTTTTGTGTCTTTGGGGTAGGTTTTCAACTTGATGCCCATTAGTAAAATTAGCATAAAATTAGCTGCCCGTCCCTATATTATATATTTATAAATGATTCCTATTTCACTGACTTGGTGGAATTGATTATTATGTAATTTCTGTAATAGGGAGGCCATCTGCAAGGTCAGTTTTATGGCTGGGTGGAAAATTGCACATTTCCATTGTCTCTTTTCCTGTCAGCTGTATGGAATTGTAAGTATTCTAACCATGTGAATAAAATGCTGGTGATAAGTAGATCCTTCAAAATTCAACTAATATGTGATTTAATTTGAAGGAAGAACACAAATTAAGGAGGAAAATCATTCTTATGTGTCAATCAAACATCACACTGCCTTGGAACAATATTATCATTTCTTAACTGTTGCTGGTTCAAAATCCTGAAACTCTGTCACCGTGGGGGATCACACAGCACATGGACTGCATGGTTCAAGAAGGCAGGTCACTACTGTCTCAAGAGCAATCAAGGATGAACAATAAATGCTGGCTTTCCCAATGACGCCTACATTCTGTGAAAGAATATTAAAACATCCTGGCCTGCCGGGAGTTTGGGGCTGCTGGCGGTGGAGGAGGGGGACATTGGGAGACCAGAACTGCCGGGGGGTTGTGAGCTCGAGGCTGACGGGACACGTCCAGGGGGGCCAGTGATTGTGGGGTGGGGGGATGTGGGGTCACGGGGCTGGCCAGCGATCGGGAGGCTGGCAGTGTGGGGTTACTGCACATGCGCCGATCTCGGTGGCCTGTTCAGCGCTTTGCTGCTGGCCTCTCCAGCAGGAATAGGCCCCACCCACAGATTTCTAATGTGATTTACGCTCATGCACTCTTCAGTGCACAGAACATGGGAGATTCGTTTTGAAACTCCCACTGAAAAAAACCAATAGGATTTACTCCAGTTTTTACGTGAATTTGACACTTAGGATTTTTTTGGGCGAATCCCACCCATTTCCGTTTTCTGTCAACATAGTACAAGTGATAAATCAAATGGTCATTTGAAGCTAAGGGCGCGATTTATGGGCCTCCCTGTGGCATCTTTCTCGTGGCGGGAGGTGGTGCGCTGCTGACCACCGGAGGGATCTCCTGATCCCGCCGCTGTCAATTGAATTCCCATTGAATCCATCCCACCACCAGAAAACCTGCAGCTGGGGTCCACAGTCAGCTGGGTCCAAAGATCTCACCAGCATGGACAGCTGGAAGATCTCACCCAATGTATTTCAAAATCAATCTTAATCTGAAAAGATATAGGATCTACCTTGGGAAAGATATTCTCATCATAAATTTGCTTGTCTTTTTTTTAGCATTTCTTTGGAATTGGAATGATAATTGAGTTCATAGAATCCCTACAGTGCAGAAGAAGGCCATTCAGCCCATCGAGCCTGCACTGACAACAATCTCACCCAAGCCCTGTCCCTGTAACCCCACGTATTTATCCTGCGAATCCCTTGACATTAAGGAGCAATTTAGCATGGCAAGTCCATTTGACCTGCACATCCATGGAGGGTGAGAGGAAACTGGAGCACCTGGAGGAAACCCATGTAGACACAGGGAGAATGTGCAAACTCCACGCAGTCACCTAAGGCCGGAATTGAACCTGGGTCCCTGGCGCTGTGAGGCAGCAATCCTGATCACTGTGCCACCGTGAGGTGTACAATTCAAAGTGCATTCTATTGCTATTAAGTTTGTGTCCAGGTTAGGGGTATTGTGGCACTGTGCTGAGACCTTAGAACTAACCATAAGAAGGGTAGAAGTGCCCAAATCTTGTGATTAGCATTGCCTTGCACCAAATGTATTACATAATGTGGTACAAAGTATTATAACACAGGAACAGACCATTTGCCCCACCAGATCCATGCCAATGTCAATGCTCCATATTTCCAGTTTTCTTCATCTAACCACATCAATGTATCCTTTTATTCCTTTCCCTCTTGTGCATCTCTAGCTTCCTCTTAAATGCATCTGTGCTATTTGCCTCAAATATTTCTCATTGTGGCAAGTTCCATTTTGTAAGCACTCTCTGGATGAAGGAGATTCCCATGAATTCCTGATGAGATTCACTAACATCTATCTTCTATTTATGCCTCTCTTTCTGCTCTTATCTGCAGATCAAAACTCCTCTATTTCTACATTAACCAAATACTTTCATAACCATAAAATCCTCTCTAAGTCAGACTTGTCGTATCTCGACAAAAAAGAACCCCAGCCTGTTCATTCTTTTCTGATGGGTATAATCTCTGAGTTCTGATACCATTCTAGTAAATATTTTTTGTGCTTATTTTGTCTATAGCATGGTGACCAGAACTGTACACAGTACTTGACATGTAAGCTAAGTTCTAGAGAAGTTTCAATTTTACCCCTCCAGAAATGTACCTCAGTAAATGTTGTTTTTCTTTAAATGGCCTTATTAACCTCCATCATTGTGCATTTGTAATTTGAAATGAAATAAAAGAGTTGCCATTATCAATTAATTTTTGCAGCAACACATCCCTCCGGAGCATCAGCAGGCTGGAACAATGTGTAAAAGTGAATACTGAATGTCCAAGACAACTTTTGAGGCAGAGATTTTTTTCATATACCTGAACAGAGTTGATTTTGCCTTTGGCAGCCTGAGGATTTGTGAGACCACCAGGAAAGTTTTCCACCTCAGCAAAGCAAAGGGTTTTGAGTTACAGTTATGGGATTCCCATTGACATTTTAATGTTCTTGTTTGCTATTTTAGTGGAAGAGGAGGAGGAGCAGTCTAGGATTGAAGACGGAAGAGTGAGGCAGCATAAGACAAGGTTGAACCCCATAAGATGTTACCTCACCTAATGAATTCTTAGGCCACTGTTACGCAGTCACAATATTTATCCATGTAATGTACTGGGCGACTGACAATATACTTCTAAAAAGTAGCATGGATCAAGGACATTGTTCCTTCGCAAAATGGACTCCAAAAAGTCAGGTGATTTCCTTTGTGAAAT
Organism: Mustelus asterias; assembly: GCF_964213995.1. Lineage (NCBI taxonomy): Eukaryota > Metazoa > Chordata > Chondrichthyes > Carcharhiniformes > Triakidae > Mustelus > Mustelus asterias. The sequence goes on from NC_135805.1 coordinate 91,473,987, forward strand.
CTGCATAGTTCCTGAGCATATCTCTGGGAAGTTGCTGAAAATGTAAATAGCCTTGCCAGATGCTAATTAACTACCCATCACCATTTCAGTAGAAGAGACTTAAAATGACAAGAGATGCTAAACCTGCTGACCCCACAAAGATAGGATTTTGAATAAAGTAATTTAAGTGAGGACAATCAAAGATGGAACGGTGATGAGACATCAAACATTTCCATATTGTGCATCAATGATATGGGCTTCAACCCATTGTGTGGACAGTAGAATACATCGATACCATCATCACATGTCTGAAACTGGCTGGAGAGGAAACTGATACCTTATTAATACACAAGGGCAGCACAGCAAAGCAACCGAAGATTATCAGCTCAGGGGCAAAGATCTTGCCCAGGAAAAGAGAAGATCCCTGCCTCAAAAAGACAATGAAGAGGAGCTAATTATTTTCATCTCCAATTTTATATTTTCTTTACTATAAGAGCTCATTGAAAATTTTGGCCTAAATCACTCAAAATATGTAATTTCCATTGTCTTCAAGAAACGAAGAGAGAATTCTTCAGGTTTGCAACATTTTCAACCACCATCTTAAGGACTGTGTAAAGCTGTGACCTCTTTCTGTTTTGCACTTCTAGTAAACTAAGTGCATGTTGCATCTTTAGAAAACATTATTTTTATGTGCATGTGAGTGTGTCTGTATCTGTGCGTTTGGGGAGTGGCAGCTTGTTGTTTTTACAATCTTGGGTGTCCTGGAAACAAAAGTTTATCCTTTCTTTTGATTTAAACTTACAAGAATGCCTTGCTTGTGTCAGTTCTTTAACGGCACAGCACTCAAGAGGTTTTAAACCTTCTCTAAAAAATACATCTTGTTGCAGTTAGCCGATAGGTTAGAAAATGGGAGGAAATGATCCCACATCTCTCCCTGCTTGGAACATCATAACATTTTCAGGAAAACTTCAGTGAGAAAAATGTATTCCCCCAAAAAAACAACGGGACAGTTGTAATCAAAACAGAACATGCTGGAAAATCTCAGCAGGATCTCTGGAGAGAGAAATAGTCAAGTCCAACATGATGCTTCTTTGGATCTGACAGCTGTGTCAGCTTCTGCCCAGATTATCTGCCCGGATAGCCCTGCCGGTGGTACTAAAATTCACCATGGCATTCAACTTTTTATTCCACTATTTCATTTCAAACAGTATAGAAGACTTATTCAGTATAGGCAAGTACCAACTGGGCACGTATTCATCAAATTATCGGCACGATGGTGAAGAGAGATAAGGCAAATGTCATCAGTGCCAGACAATACACTTCTATCAAGTTCCTGGATTCCTTAAAATGCACAATGCAACTGATATCAGTGACATAGCACATGAATGGCTAGTGCGTGCAACATGTCTGTGTCAGATTTATTAGAAGCTGCCATGACATTTTTGTCAGCAGGACTGAGATGTCTTCAAGGAAGATTCTGAACTAATTGGATGTTCAGGCATCCCCTCATTGTCCTGGTGATCCTTCCTAGAATTGCAAAGACAGCAGCAACTAGAGTGTTGGAAAAATACAGTCTTTGACAAGAGATGCAATTGAGAGTGGTTTTAAAGGTTCCCTTAATATATGTGGAGGAGCTTTAAGGTGCTTGATACTGAGTGGATATCCTGAACAGTTGTAGCTCGCTGAGCCTTAAGGTCCCATCCTGGCTACCTCGTTACCTCTTTAATGACTAAAATATTCAGCCAAAATCGCCTCGAAAAATCTGTGGAAGAGGCTGGGCCCTTCAATAAAACTTTAATGAACTCTTTAAAAGGTGCAATGGCCAATTCATTGGATAGATTTAATTGTGAAAACTGAAAGTTTTCTGCAGTATGATTGATTACTAATAGCCAATGGAGAAATATCTGCCTGAACATCTTTGATGTCAGATTTTGCTTTATAATGCTCCTGTAAAGCACCTCAGGACATTTTATTCAATTAAAGGTGCTATATGAATGCAACTTGTTGTGGCTTTCTGTTAAAACAAGATTAGTTGATTGGATTGATTAAATTTACCATTGATCTTACCAAGGAAGTGGGTGGTCGATTGTGAAGCACAACATTCTTAGCAACAAGAAGTCCACCCAGTACAACAGGAAATATCAAGCAAGCACCATCCTTAGCAGATTCTAGTTACCACAACATTCTCTTGATAACCAATACAGTCTCAGCTTGCTTTCTGCATTATTTTTATTTAAGCACTTTGAGCACTTAGCTACATTTTTATTTCACATTGTTTTCATAAGATAAGTTTTACAAGTGTTTGGCAGACTCCTCCCACCGTGAAATCGTTGCTACTGTTCTGACATTTTGAACTGCAAACAATCACACACTTCAGAATTATTGTTGGTTCCAGACACTGGCCAAGTAGGAGAAAAGCAAATAAGACATGTCAACATGTGGCCAGAAGGATAGGAGGAAAAACGGTTTTGATATTCCTAGGGTGTTTGAGTAGAGGAAGTTTGACACAATCAAGTTTCTCTCAGAACAGTGTCCTCAATGAACTGTAGCAGACATTTCTTTGGGATTTGATGCGCTATCAATAAGGCGAAAGACTACTAGTGTGCCAATACAACTGTAGGCTTTTAGTCACAACAGAATCAGGAGCACATCCCAACAAATAACCAACCTGGACTGAACAAGGGGAAGGAGACAGCCACCTTTATACTAGGTGCTGAGGGGAGGAACCGAACCGGGAGGGGATGTGTCCAGGCATGACAAACACACAACGGTGGTCCATATAGGACAAAGGCACAACTGAGGTCCACCACAGGATTCACATGATTCTAGATTATTAATAGCTGCTGCACTTCATTACTTTCCAAGTCAGAAATTTTCTATTGTCAGCATACACAACATGAGCTGGGCTCAGATTCAACTTTGATTAACTAAATTTGCTTACAGATATGCCACGTATAGAAAATACAGGCTTTGATACAATGGCAGCTCTGACAGGCATACACCCTATATTTCAACACCACTCTCTCAATTTCCAGCTAGAATTTTAACAGGTGATTGGTTTGACTTGAAATGGCCATTTTTACCTGCTTACATTGTTTCTCCAGCAGTTCCATCAATGTCGTGCTGGAGAAGAAGACCTGTGCAAATTCCAGGCACTGATTTTCAGCACTAATTTTGCCCCTGCAATGAATATAGTCAATTCCTTCATCAAGAAACTATAACACCTTTAGTTCTGTTTTATCTAAGTTCTTCTTCATCCCCCATCCCCCCCCCCCCCCCCCCCCCCCCCACCGCCGGCCCACCACATTGTTTAAGGTTTGATCTTTCCCTCAGTGCAATAGGATAGATTACCCGTTCAATGAATAATTGCCCAGGATGTTCAACAAATTCCAGAGAGATAATCAGTCATGTATATTGATGTCAATCAGGTTTTCTGTTTTGATTTGGGAGAACTGATGTTTGCAGATCAGCCATCTGGTAAACAGCCCATCTAATTTTCCTTTCTAGCAATAGAAGTACACCTCTGTGTGTTTCATTTTGGCAGAAAAATTGTGAAAAGATGGTAGAACATAAAGGGGGAGACATAAAGGGAGAGACTCGTAAGGAAGTGCAAAAATATGGGGATCTCAGTGTATATGCACATAAGTCATTGAAGATGGCAGAGCATGTTGAGAGCAGTTAATAAATCACATGGTATCTAAGAGTATAAGGAAATCATATTGAACTTGTATAAGACACAGTTCGGCCTCATCTAGAGTATTGTGTCCAGTTCTGGGTGCCATACTTGAGGAAGGATGTGAAGGCATTAGAGAAAATACAAGGGCGATTCACAAGAATGATTCGAGGGATAAAGAAATTCAGCTATTAGAATAGATTAGAGAGGTTGGTCTGTTTTTCTTGGAGAAAAGAAAGCTGAGAGCAGACATGATAGACAAAATCAAGAACCTGAGGAGTATAGCTAAGGTAAATATGAGAAACTGTTCCCACTCAAGAGTATATAAAGAACTCAAGGCCACAGATTCAAAATAATGGTCAACAGGAATAGACGTAATATGGGGAGAAACATTTTTATGCAGAGATTAGTTGGAGTCTGGAATGAACTTCCTGAAAAGGTGGTAGAGGCAGGTTTGATTGGAATTGGATTGATATCTGAAAAGAAAGAATGTGCAAGGTGATGGGGATAAGGCAGGGGAGTGGGATTAGGCAAAATGATCTTTCAGGGAACCAATGCAAACTCAGTGGGCCAAATAGCTTTGTTCAGCACGTTGGAGATTCAAGCCCTGATTTTACTGGCACAGCCGCCCCGAAATCAGGGCTGGCGAGGCTCGCAGAACGCTATTCCCTGTTGGCCTCAGGGGCGATCTTACGAGCCTTGGGTGGCCGTGCCAGTATAATCAGGGCCTCTGTGTGATCTGATTACCCTGGGAAGAGAAATTCAGATAGAAGCCCATAAAGATGTTGGGTGTCAGTTTTAACACCTTTTCGCTGAATCCCAGGAAAAGGACAGCTCCTGTTTGAGTAACAGAGACAAAGAAGCTACTGTTGTCGGGAAGCTGGTGAATTGTTTTAAGTTAATTACCAAGCAGAAGGCTTGTGAGATTTTAGTTTTTGTTAAAAGGAAGGGAACAGAACAGACAGGACTCTTGAAGATTTGGGGAATGGGGAGTCATCAAGGTGTACATGCTGATGATAATCAAATCTGGAAAACTTGAAAAGTGATTAGCGTTTGTCGAAGGACAGTGGAAGTTTTGACCTGGTGAGGTGGAGAGACGTGAACCTACTAGAGATCTGGGAGTGACTATGGGACTGTTCCTGTGATGCTAGATATCTACCAGAAGTGATGAGTTGCATAAAAGTGTTTTTGTAACTGGTATTTTAGTTGCATTTGTTGGTTAATACAAAAATACCTTTTCTTTAGTTCAGTATATTAGTGGCCTGTTAGATAATTTGTGTTGATTTTACTTTGTTATGGTCCAAGCCTTAAAATGTGAAATGTTGTTCTTTGGTTCTCGTCATTGGTTGCTAGGAAATTTATCTCTTTTTAAACATCATTCTCAATGGGGATTGTTACAGTAGACTCTAGCCTTGAGCAGGGAAGGTGGTAAGTGTATGTTCTGGACTTTCCAAGGAAGTGGGGGTTTGGAAAAAAATGAAAGAAGAATTGAATGGATATCTTCGATGATGGCTGATTCAAAGTTCTTAATTTTTGGAACTGGTTGGTTCGGATGCATATTTGCAAATTTAAACCACTTAGAACCATAGAAAATTACAGCTCAGAAACAGGCCTTTTGGCCCTTCTTGTCTGTGCCGAACCATTTTTTGCCTAGTCCCACTGACCTGCACTTGGACCATATCCCTCCACACCCCTCTCATCCATGAACCCGTCCAAGTTTTTCTTAAATGTTAAATGCATTTACCACTTTATCCGGCAGCTCATTCCATACTCCCACCACTCTCTGCGTGAAGAAGCCCCCCCTAATATTCCCTTTAAACTTTTCTCCTTTCACCCTTAACCCATGCCCTCTGGTTTTTTCTTTCCTAGCCTCAGTGGAAAAAGCCTGCTTGCATTCACTCTATCTATACCCATCAAAATCTTATACACCTCTGTCAAATCTCCCCTCATTCTTCTACGCTCCAGAGAATAAAGTCCCAACCTATTCAATCTCTCTCTGTAACTCAGCTTCTCAAGTCCCGGCAACATCCTTGTGAACCTTCTCTGCACTCTTTCAACCTTATTTACATCCTTCCTGTAACTAGGTGAACAAAACTGTACACAATACTCTAAATTCGGCCTCACCAATGCCTTATATAACCTTACCATTAACACTCCAACTTTTATACACAATACTCCGATTTATAAAGGCCAATGTACCAAAGGCACTCTTTACGACCCTATCCACCTGTGACGTCACTTTTAGGGAATTCTGTACCTGTATTCCCAGATCCCTCTGTTCAACTGCACTCTTCAGAGTCCTACCATTTACCCTGTACGTTCTACTTTGGTTTGTCCTTCCAAAGTGCAATATCTCACACTTGTCTGCGTTAAATTCCATTCTTCAGGTGAGTGGGAATTCTGTTCACAAACAGAACTTATAAGACACAGACTCAATTTACATGAATAATGGTTGGAATGCGAATACTTACAACTAATCCAGTCTTTAAGAAACAAAACAATGGGAGTGGGGAGAGCATCAAGACAGGCTAAAAAGATGTGTATTGTCTCCAGACAAGACAGCCAGTGAAACTCTGCAGGTCCACGCAACTGTGGGAGTTACAAATAGTGTGACATAAATTCTGATTCTAGGATCGCATGATAAAGACTCAGGAGGAAAAAAGCAGAAATATTTATGTGAAATAGTGTGACATAAACCCAATATCCCGGTTGAGGCCTCCGTGCTCTCATCCCACGTACTCCCCGCGTTGGAGATCTCTACTGCCTCCCGAAGATACACAAGGCAAACACACCCGGCCGTCCCATCGTATCGGGCAATGGGACCCTGTGCGAGAACCTCTCCGGCTATGTCGAGGGCATCCTGAAACCCATTGTACAAAGAACCCCCAGCTTTTGTCGCGACACGACGGACTTCCTACAGAAACTCGGCACACATGGAGCAGTTGAACCAGGAGCGCTCCTCGTCACAATGGATGTCTCAGCACTCTACACCAGCATCCCCCATGACGATGGCATTGCTGCAACGGCCTCAGTGCTCAGCGCCAACAACTGCCAGTTTCCAGATGCAATTTTACATCTCATCCGCTTCATCCTGGACCACAATATCTTCACCTTCAACAACCAGTTCTTCATCCAGACACACGGAACAGCCATGGGGACCAAATTTGCACCTCAATATGCCAACATCTTCATGCACAGGTTCGAACAAGACTTCTTCACCGCACGGGACCTTCAACCGGTGCTATACACTAGATACATCGATGACATTTTCTTCCTTTGGACTCATGGTGAACAATCACTGAAACAACTCTATGATGACATCAACAAGTTCCATCCCACCATCAGGCTCACCATAGACTACTCTCCGGAATCGGTTGCATTCTTGGACACGCGCATCTCCATTAAGGACGGTCACCTCAGCACCTCACTGTACCGCAAGCCCACGGATAACCTCACGATGCTCCACTTCTCCAGCTTCCACCCTAAACACGTTAAAGAAGCCATCCCCTACGGACAAGCCCTCCGTATACACAGGATCTGCTCGGATGAGGAGGATCGCAACAGACACCTCCAGACGCTGAAAGATGCCCTCATAAGAACAGGATATGGCGCTAGACTCATTGATCAACAGTTCCAACGCGCCACAGCGAAAAACCGCACCGACCTCCTCAGAAGACAAACACGGGACACAGTGGACAGAGTACCCTTCGTTGTCCAGTACTTCCCCGGAGCGGAGAAGCTACGGCATCTCCTCCGGAGCCTTCAACATGTCATTGATGAAGACGAACATCTCGCCAAGGCCATCCCCACACCCCCACTTCTTGCCTTCAAACAACCGCACAACCTCAAACAGACCATTGTCCGCAGCAAACTACCCAGCCTTCAGGAGAACAGTGACCAAGACACCACACAACCCTGCCACAGCAACCTCTGCAAGACGTGCCGGATCATCGACACAGATGCCATCATCTCACGTGAGAACACCATCCACCAGGTACACGGTACATACTCTTGCAACTCGGCCAACGTTGTCTACCTGATACGCTGCAAGAAAGGATGTCCCGAGGCATGGTACATTGGGGAAACTATGCAGACGCTGCGACAACGGATGAATGAACACCGCTCGACAATCACCAGGCAAGACTGTTCTCTTCCTGTTGGGGAGCACTTCAGCGGTCACGGGCATTCGGCCTCTGATATTCGGGTAAGCGTTCTCCAAGGCGGCCTTCGCGACACACGACAGCGCAGAGTCGCGGAGCAGAAACTGATAGCCAGGTTCCGCACACACGAGGACGGCCTCAACCGGGATATTGGGTTTATGTCACACTATTTCACATAAATATTTCTGCTTTTTTCCTCCTGAGTCTTTATCATGCGATCCTAGAATCAGAATTTATGTCACACTATTTGTAACTCCCACAGTTGCGTGGACCTGCAGAGTTTCACTGGCTGTCTTGTCTGGAGACAATACACATCTTTTTAGCCTGTCTTGATGCTCTCCCCACTCCCATTGTTTTGTTTCTTAAAGACTGGATTAGTTGTAAGTATTCGCATTCCAACCATTATTCATGTAAATTGAGTCTGTGTCTTATAAGTTCTGTTTGTGAACAGAATTCCCACTCACCTGAAGAAGGGGCTCAGAGCCTCGAAAGCTTGTGTGGCTTTTGCTACCAAATAAACCTGTTGGACTTTAACCTGGTGTTGTTAAACTTCTTACTGTGTTTACCCCAGTCCAACGCCGGCATCTCCACATCTTAAATTCCATTTGCCATTTTTCAGCCCATTTTTCTAGTTGGTCCAAATCCCTCTGCAAGCTTTGAAAACTTTCCTCACTGTCCACTACACCTCCAATCTTTGTATCATCAGCAAATTTGCTGATCCAATTTACCACATTATCATCCAGATCATTGATATAGATGACAAACAACAATGGACCCAACACCAATCCCTGCTGCACACCACTAGTCACAGGCCTACACTCAGAAAAGCAATCCTCCACAACCACTCTCTGGCTTCTTCCATTGAGCCTGTGTCTAATCCAATTTACTAGCTCCCCATGTATATCCAGCGACTGAACCTTCCTAACTAACCTCCCATGAGGGACCTTGTCAAAGGCCTTGCTGAAATCCAGGTAGACAACATCCACCGCCTTCCCTTCATCCATTTTCCTGGTAACCTCCTCAAAAAACTCTAATAGATTGGTCAAACATGACCTACCACGCACAAAGCCATGTTGACTTTCCCTAATAAGTCCCTGTCTATCCAAATATTTGTAGATCCTATCCCTTATCACACCTTCCAATAACCTGCTCACCACCGACGTCAAACTTACTGGCCTATAATTTCCCGGATTTCTTTTGGTACCTTTTTTAAACAACGGAACAACATGAGCCACCCTCCAATCATCCGGCACCTCCCCCGTGAATACTGACATTTTAAATATGTCTGCAAATTCAACACTAGCTTCCCTCAAGGTCCTTGGGAATACCCTGTCCGGTCCTGGGGATTTATCCACGCTGATTTGCCTCAAGACAGCAAGCACCTCCTCCCCTTTAATCTGTAAAGGTTCCATGACCTCCCTACCCGTTTGCCCTATTTCCGTAGACTCCATGCCCGTTTCCTCAGTAAATACGGATGCAAAAAAACCATTTAGTATCTCCCCCATCTCTTTTGGTTCCATACACAGTCTACCACTCTGGTCTTCAAGAGGACCAATTTTATCCCTCACTATCCTTTTGCTCCTAACATACCTATAGAAGCTCTTTGGATTTTCCTTCACTCTGTCTGCCAAAGCAATCTCATGTCTTCTTTTAGCCCTCCTGATTTCCCTCTTAAGTAGCTTCTTGCACTTTTTATACTCCTCGAGCATCTGATCTGTTCCTTGCTGCCTGTACATTTCATACAACTCTCTCTTCCTCTTAACCAGTGTTACAATCTCTCTCGAAAACCAAGGTTCCTTATTCCTATTTACTTTGCCTTTAATCCTGACAGGAACATACAAACTCTGCACTCTCAAAATTTCTCCTTTGATGGCCTCCCACTTTCCATTTACATCCTTACCAGAGAACAGCCTGTGCCAATCCACACTTCCCAGATCACTTCTCATTTCATCAAATTTGGCCTTTATTCCAGTTCAGAACTTCAACCCGAGGACCAGATCTATCCTTATCCATGATCAGGTTGAAATTAATGGCATTATGATCACTGGATCTAAAGTGTTCCCTCACACTCACATCCATCACCTGCCCTAACTCATTTCCCAATAGGAGATCCAATATCGCATCCTCTCTAGTTGGCACCTCTATATACTGATGTAGAAAATTTTCCTGAACACATTTTACAAACTCTACCCCGTCTAAACCTTCAACAGTATGCGCGTCCCAATCTATATGTGGAAAATTAAAATCCCCTGCTATCACAACTTTGTGTTTCTTGCAGTTGTCAGCTATCTCTCTGCTGATTTGCTCCTCCAATTCTCGCTGACTATTGGGTAGTCTATAATACAACCCCATTAATGAGGTCATACCTTTCCTGTTTCTCAGCTCCACTCATTGGGGCTCTGTAGATAAGCTCCCTAATCTATCCTGCCTGAGTACCGCTGTAACATTTTCCCTGACCAACAATGCCACCCCCCCACCTTTTATCCCTCTGCCTCTATCCCGCCTGAAACATTGGAACCCTGGAACATTGAGCTGCCAGTCCTGTAGCCAAGTTTCACTAATGGCTATAATGTCATATTTCCATGTGTCTATCCACGCCTTCTGCTCATCTGCCTTCCCCACAATACTCCTGCCATTGAAATAGACACACCTCAAAAGGTTATTTCCACCACACTCTACCCTTCCATTTGTGATTTTGCTTGAACTAACCTGTCTTTTTACCCCTGCTCCACTATCTGCTCTGGCACTCTGGTTCCCATCCCCCTGCAAATCTAGTTTCAACGCTCCCCAATAATACTAGCAAACCTCCCTGCAAGTATATTGGTCCCCTTGTAGTTTAGGTATAACCCGTCTCTCTTGTACAGGTCCCACCTGCCCCAGAAGAGGTCCCAATGATCCAAGAATCGGAAACCCTGCCCCCTACACCAGTTCCTCAGCCACGTGTTCATCCGCCCAAGCATCCTACTCCTACCCTCACTGGCACGTGGTACAGGTAGAAATCCTGAGATTACTACCCTCGGGGTCCTGCTTTTTAACTTCCTTCCAAGCTCTTTGTACTCACTCTTTAGGACCTCCTCACTCTTCCTACCTACGTCATTTGTACCGATGTGTACCACGACATCTGGCTGATCACCTTCCCACTTTAGAACGCTGTGCACGCGATCAGAGACATCCCTGACCTTTGCACCCGGGAGGCAACAAACCATGCGGGAGTCTCTGTCCCGACCACAGAACCTCCTGTCCATACCTCTGACCATTGAGTCCCCTATCAGTACTGCTCTCCTCTTCTTCATCCCACCCTTTTGCGCTGTAGAACCAGACTCAGTATCAGAGTTCCGGCTGTCGCAGCTTGTCCCAGGTAAAGCATCTCCCACAACAGTATCCAATTTAGTATACCTGTTGTGGAGGGATATGGCCACAGGGGAACCCTGTTCTGTCTGTCCTTTCACATTTCCATTTCCTCTCCTTACAGTAACCCAATTTCCTGTGCTCTGCTGCTTAGGTGTAACTACCTCCCTAAAGCTACTGTCTATATACCTCTCATTTTCCCGAATTAGATGGAGGTCATCAAGCTCCTGCTCCAGTTCCCTAACAAGCTTTGTTAGCAGCTGCAGTTGGATGCATCTTTTGCAGGTGTTGTCGTCAGGGATACCAGAGGTCTCCCTGATCTCCCACATCCTGCAAGAGGAGCATTCCAACATCTTGCCTGGCAATTTTTTTTACTCTGGGGAAAAACAGCAATAACATTTCTGGGAAAAAGAAAACCCTACTCTCGCCTCTGCCTGGTCTCGCCAAAGCCCGTTTTGAGCCAAAGCCCTTCAGCCCTCACTCTGCTACCTGCTCACTCCGCTGCCTGCTCTCAACGCTGCCCGCTGGATAGTGTGGCCTGCTTTTTCAACCTCCCACGCGCTAAAGAAAAACTACAGAAAACCTTCCCAGATCACCCCGCGGTCAGCCTACTTCCGTTTTTCCCTTAAAACTACTAGACTAAGAAACCCCATGAAAAAGTAAGTAAAATAAAGTAAAATAAAGCCAATCTCTTACCCTTTCACTCTAGTTACCAGTCGCTCCTCTCTCTCTTGCTCCGGTCGAACAATGAGAACGCTCCCCCCAGGTAAGTAGCTTTTGTAAAAAACTTAGTATTTTTGTTTTAGAATCCAGGCTGAGTTTTAAATATTTATTGCAAGCTAATTTAAGGTGTATGTTTAGAAAAAGGGGAGTATGTTGACTTTGCATTTAAAGAACAAGTGTGACAGAATTTCACATGACTGGCACATCTTTAGTACATGTCATAGTTAAAATAAATAAGTTAATTATGTAAATGTGCCAGAGCAGCTAAGGGACATTTTTTGTGTATTTTGTGTTCTGTTACTTGCACCACAGCTGCACTATGTCTCCATCACTTGTACAACAACAGTAAAAATGCTCCTACAATTCAGGTTATTGGCACCATCAAAATAGATTATATACGGATGTCAACGAAGCAGGCGTCTCGGTTCTTTGCCATGTGGACCATGGCCTACCCTTCTGTGTTCCAGAAAAAACCATAATGTTGATCTGAAATGCACATGGGCTGTGTTGAGTCGAGTACAGGATAGCTATGTAGGCACATGATATATTGAGGTTGGGAAACAATTCCAAAATGGCAGTAATTTGAGTGAATCCTTCAGGATTACAGAAAACGTTAAACTGAATGCATGTTAACATCTTATGGCCAGCCTCATGTTCAACTCAAAAATACTAGTTAGGGCTAACCAATGTAAATTGTTAACATTAGGGTGAAATCCTTGATATTCTGCTCAATGACTCAAATTTGCTTTGTGGAAGTTGTAGGTTCTTTTTATTCACTTCAAGGTGAACTTAGTTGGTGAGAGCCCCTGATAGTGTAGGTTGCATATGGCCCATTGGAAGGGACATTGGACTGAATGAATGTTTTTCAATTGCCATTTGCTAATGGAAGAGTGAGACTGATTATCCATTACTGTGATACCAATGGGGATAAGGCTAGAAACTAGATTGGGCGTCTAATATATCAGCTCCTGGCCTTATGTTATAGATCCTGTGCTCTCTTGTGAAAGGTGGGAACTCCCAGCCACTCTTTATAAAGCCAGTGGTATTGAAGGTGGTGGAGGCTCTGGAAAGGGATTCCTAATTCTGGAGGCATCCTTAAAATCAAGTTCGGCAAACCACTGATTGTTTCAAAGGAATTCACTTGGATTACGGCCTGAATCGCTGAAGTATTTAAAATTTTGCTCCTGCTTTGCTTGAGTATGCATCTGACATTTTTTACCAAGGGAAGGAGACAGACACTTGAGGAAGGAGAATGCTGTTGTTAATAATCAGCTTGAAACCAGGAACAAAATGATTGGAATAAGAAGTCATGTTTGAACATGGGCTTACTCACATTGTTGAATTTGTAATGATGGTTATCCACAACTCTTTTCATTACATTTGTGATTTATCTTTACACATTATGACCCATCGGTTTTCACAGCTGTGACAATAATACAGAACAATCCTCAGACCCAATGAACTCATGCTTCAAGATTTCTCCAAGCATTTTAGAATAATAATAAATACTGGATAAAAGCAAATTATTGAAGATGCTGGAATCTGCTTTGACAAAAGGTCGTCTGGACTCGAAATGTCAGCTCTTTTCTCTCCTTACAGATGCTGCCAGACCTGCTGAGATTTTCCATCATTTTCTCTTTTGATTTTAGAATAACAACTTTTACTTACTTACATCTAGAACTACCTGAGATTTTCTTGTATGAGGTCAGAGACGTACTGGTTTGATTTGGACATTTACTGTTTTGAAATGTGTTTGGAAGCAACATGGGGTATATCAAATGTGGATCTTTGTAATCAACATGTCATTCTAAACCAATTATACTTTTGCAAGGTTTCCTTTTCCATTTTAAGTACCAAGAAAAATAAATAAATGTGCATGGCTAAGTTTATTGATTTTTTTGATATAAGAATGAGAGGTTGTGAGGTGGATGTTCTCTTTGTTTATGCTCGGAATATGAGCACAGTCAGGGCTAAATTGTCCGAGCCTGCTCAAAAGATTGGGGAATTTTAAACAATGTGGAATCTCTACCCTTAGGTGTTCTAAATAATGACACACCAAAAATGAGTTCTTCAATTTCAGTATTCAGTAAGCATTACTGAGTATGAACTTTGCATTCTGCTCTTTCTCAATCCCTCATGCTGTAATGTACGACAAATTTTTATGTCAAGTAACCATGATCAAATCCTGGGAAATCCCATAATCCCATATAACAGAAACAGAACTTGATTATTCAGCTACCACAAACTCATGGCCCTCATTATGAATTGATGGAATTGTGTCATGCAATCCCCAAAGTAGCAGTAAAAATCTCGGTATTCTGAAATAAGAATGAAGTCGTCTTATTCAGTCACCATAACATAAAGATCCTGACCATAATTTAATAATATGAGTGAGTACTCCTGGCATGGAGCCTCATTGAACAGGAGGGTGAATTAAATCATTGGGAATGGGAGTCAGAACAAAAAAATCCCCATAGCCTCTCAGGAGGGGATTATTTTTTTCAATTCTTGACTTTCATTCTTTGGCTTAACAATCGATTAGTGGGATGAGGAGGTATAAGAAGTAAAGTAAAACAAAGTAAATTATATTCATTAGTCACAAGTAGGCTTACGTTGACACTGTAATGAAGTTACTGTGAAAATCCCCTAGTCGCCACATTCCAGCGCCTGTTCGGGTACACTGAGGGAGAATTTAGCATGGCCAATGCACCTAACCTGCACATCTTTGGACTGTGGGAGGAAACCGGAGCATCCAGAGGAAATCCACACAGACACAGGGAGAATGTGCAAACTCAACACAGACAGTAAGCCAAACCGGGAATCGAACCCCGTTCCCCTGGCGCTGTGAGGCAGCAGTGCTAACCACTGTGCCACCGTGCTGACATGGTGGGCGTGGGGAGGTGTTGTTGAGGGGGAGTGGTGGGTGTGAGGGTTAGGAGGCAGTGTCATGTTTCTCTGGATGGCCGAGCAGAAAATACCATTGGCAGTGATCATTTGGAATATGAGATATACTCCAATAGCTGATATTTACTGAAGAAGGAAGACCTATTCCAGCCTCAGGAAATTTGCTGGAAATCGTCAGGCAACATTAAAAGGTTAGAGACCTGGAAAACTGGATGTCCCTTGGAAATAAGTATCAGGAAAATCCGCGTTAAGGTCTTTGCAAAGCAGATCACATGCTCTGTAGCTGCCTCTCTATTAAACCACAGTCAGTATACATCGGTCATTGGCAAGTATTGATGGGTGAACCTGTGGATAAGATGGGTAGCACAGTGACGAGTGTGGTGTTTCCTGCTATCCAACATTTTTAGCAACTGTTTTCTGCTCCTGTTTGCCCTCTGAAAGAAGTTTTCATTATGCATGAACTTCCTATCCAGGCAAATTCTGTAAAACAGCAGTGGTTTCCTCCTGAATCACTACATGTGGTGGCAAAATCCCTTAGCTACACACATCTGTTCCATATGAAGGAATACATTGCTTGCGTGATGGATGAAGATTGACATTCTTTGGATATCACCTTGAAAGACCAATAATCCTGGAAATAATGAAGAATAGATTAACACACTATTCGCGCTCAAGAACCCAATAACAATCTCAGAGCATAATAATATAACAGTTCCCTTTCTCCAGTAAAAATTGAGTGAATGGTAACTACAATTTTACACATCTATTTGTTGCCCCATTTCTGCTTTTTAGAAGGCTTAAATTTGCTGCTTTTGCCAGCAGTCATGCCATAGAATCCTACAGTGTAGAAGGAGGTCTTTCGGCCCATCAAGTTTGCACCTACCACAAACCCACCCCAGGCCCTATCCCCATAACCCCATGCATTTACCCTAGCTAGTCCCCCTGACACTAAGGGGCAATTTAGCATGGCCAATTCATCTAACCCACACATCTTTAGACTGTGGGAGCATCTAGAGGAAACCCACGCAGACATGGGGAGAATGTGCAAACTCCGCACTTCGTGCAGATAGTGACCAAAGCTGGGAATCAAACCCAGATCCCTGGCATTGTGAGGCAGCAGTGCTAACCACTGTGCCACCATGACAGTGTGATATCATGCTGGTGCGATTCACTACTGGTTTCATGTATCCTCCTGTCTCAGGTGACAGTCTTATTGATGTGTTTTGTCTTGTGGTTTTCAAACGTTCAAAATAAGCACACTTTTAAACTCAAATGATTGAGCTTCATGAAATATATTTCTCAGATCACACCATGTGCTGCAGACTGATACACTGTTGTATGGAGTGCTGAAAGTTTCTGGGACTGTTCTTCTTTAACTGCCTGAACTTTCTGAACTACTTCTCTTTCCTTTTCTGTCATGTTTTTCAGCATTGGCCATGAGAATTTCAATATCTGACTGCGATCCATTTGTTGAATTAGCGGGCCCTTCTGCCGCGAGTGCAAATCTCGTTATGGCTGCTAAATCTTGCAGGAAAGGATGTCAACCTGATTTGCATAAATTTAAATTAATTTAAAAGTAATTATAATGGGTTCACGCCACAGTGTCTGGTCCCATGGAGTGTGTGTGTGTGTGTGTGTGTGTGTGCCCCCGATAACATGATGTCACACTACTGGGAAAGGAGGAGGAACACAGTAAGAGTTTTAACAACACCAGGTTAAAGTCCAACAGTTTTATCTGGTAGCAAATGCCATTAGCTTTCGGAGCGCTGCTCCTTCGTCAGATGGAGTGGATATCGGCTCTCAAACAGGGCATACAGAGACACAAAATCAAGTTACAGAATACTGATTAGAATGCGAATCTTTACAGCTAATCAGGTCTTAAAGATACAGACAATGTGAGTGGAGGGAGCATTAGGCACAGGTTAAAGAGATGTGTATTGTCTCCAGACAGGACAGCCAGTGAGATTCTGCAAGTCCAGGAGGCAAGCTGTGGGGGTTACTGATACTGTGACATGAACCCAAGATCCCAGTTTAGGCCGTCCACATGTGTGCGGAACTTGGCTATCAGTTTCCGCTCAGTGACTCTGCGCTGTCATGTGTCGTGAAGGCCGCCTTGGAGAATGCTTACCCAAAGATCAGAGGCTGAATGCCCGTGACCACTGAAGTGCCCCCCCACAGGAAGAGAACAGTCTTACCTGGTGATTGTCGAGCGGTGTTCATTCATCCGTTGTCGTAGCGTCTGCATGGTTTCCCCAATGTACCATGCCTCGGGACATCCTTTCCTGCAGCGTATCAGGTAGACAACGTTGGCCGAGTTGCAAGAGTACTTGATAGATGTGTACCTGATAGATGGTGTTCTCACGTGAGATGATGGCATCCGTATCGATGATCCGGCACGTCTTGCAGAGGTTGCTGTGGCAGGGTTGTGTGGTGTCGTGGTCACTGTTCTCCTGAAGGCTGGGTAGTTTGCTGTGGACAATGGTCTGTTTGAGGTTGTGCGGTTGTTTGAAGGCAAGAAGTGGGGGTGTGGGGATGGCCTTGTGAGATGTTCATCTTCATCAATGACATGTTGAAGGCTCCGGAGGAGATGCCGTAGCTTCTCCGCTCCGGGGAAATACTGGACGACGAAAGGTACTCTGTCCACCGTGTCCTGTGTTTGTCTTCTGAGGAGGTCGGTGCAGTTTTTTGCTGTGGCGCGTCGCAACTGTTGATCGATGAGTCGAGCGCCATATCCTGTTCTTATGAGGGCATCTTTCAGCATCTGGAGGTGTCTGTTGCGATCCTCCTCATCCGAGCAGATCCTGTGTATATGGAGGGCTTGTCCGTAGGGGATGGCTTCTTTAAAGTGTTTAGGGTGGAAGCTGAAGAAGTGGAGCATCGTGAGGTTATCCGTGGGCTTGCGGTACAGTGAGGTGCTGAGGTGACCGTCCTTAATGGAGATGCGTATGTCCAAGGATGCAACCGATTCTGGAGACTAGTCCATGGTGAGTCTGATGGTGGGATGGAACTTGTTGATGTCATCATATAGTTGTTTCAGTGATTGTTCACCATGAGTCCAAAGGATGAAAATGTCATCGATGTATCTAGTGTGTAGCATCGGTTGAAGGTCCTGTGCGGTGAAGAAGTCTTGTTCGAACCTGTGCATGAAGATGTTGGCATATTGAGGTGCGAATTTGGTCCCCATGGCTGTTCCGTGTGTCTGGATGAAGAACTGGTTGTTGGAGGTGAAGACATTGTGGTCCAGGATGAAGCGGATGAGTTGTAAAATTGCATCTGGAAGGAGGAGGAAGGCAGTAGTGATAGGGGACTCTATAGTGAGGGGGTCGGACAGGCGATTCTGTGGATGCAGACAAGAAACTCGGATGGTAGTTTTCCTCCCTGGTGCCAGGATCCTGGATGTTTCTGATCGCGTCCAAGATATCCTGAAGTGGGAGGGAGAAGAGCCAGAGGTTGTGGTACATATTGTTACCAATGACATAGGTAGGAAAAGGGAAGAGGTCCTGAAAGGAGAATATAGGGAGTTGGGAAGGGAGTTGAGAAGAAGGACCGCAAAGGTAGTAATCTTGGGATTGCTGCCTATGCCACGCGACAGTGAAAGTAGGAATGGAATGAGGTGGAGGATAAATGCATGGCTGAGGGATTGGAGCAGGGGGCAGGGATTCAGGTTTCTGGATCATTGGGACCTCTTTTGGGGCAGGTGTGACCTGTGCAATAAGGATGGGTTGCACTTGAATCCCAGGGGGACCAATATCCTGGTGGGGAGGTTTGCTAAGGCTACTGGGGAGAATTTAAACTAGAATGGTTGGGGGGTGGGAATCAAATTGAAGTGACTGGGAGAGAGGAGGCTAGCTCACAAATAGGGAAAGCTTGCCGACAGTGTGAGAGGAAGGATAGGCAGGTGATAGAGAAGGGGAGCGCTCAGACCGAAGGTTTGAGATGTGTCTATTTTAACGCAAGGAGTGTTGTGAACAAAGTGGATGAGCTTAGAGCGTGAATCACTACTTGGAAATATGATGTGGTGGCCATTACAGAGACTTGGATGACTCAGGGACAGGACTGGTTACTTCAAGTGCCGGGTTTCAAATGTTTCAGAAGGGACAGGGAGGGAGGCAAAAGAGGTGGGGGAGTGGCACGGTTGATCAGAGATGGTGTCACGGCTGCAGAAAAGATGGACACCATGGAGGGATTGTCTACGGAGTCTCTGTGGGTGGAGGTTACGAACAGGAAGGGGTCAATAACTTTACTGGGTGTTTTCTATAGGCCGCCCAATAGTAACAGGGATGTTGAGGAGCAGATAGGGAAACAGATCCTGGAAAGGTGTAATAATAAGAGTTGTCGTGGTGGGAGATTTTAATTTCCCAAATATTGATTGGAATCTCCCAAGAGTAAGGGGTGTAGATAGGGTTAGGTGTGTTCAGGAGGGTTTCTTGACACAGTATGTAGATAAGCCTACAAGAGGAGAGGCTGTACTTGATTTGGTATTGGGAAATGAACCTGGGCAGGTGTCAGATCTCTCAGTGGGAGAGCATTTTGGAGATAGTGATCATAATTCTATCTCCTTTACAATAGCATTGGAGAGAGATAGGATCAGACAAGTTAGAAAAGTGTTTAATTGGAGTAAGGGGAATTATGAGGCTATCAGGCAGGAAATTGGAGGCTTAAATTGGAAAGAGGTTTTCTCAGGGAAATGAATGGAAGAAATGTGGCAAATTTTCAGGGAATATTTGTCTGGAGTTCTGCATTGCAACGTTCCAATGAGACAGGGAAGTTATGGTAGGTTACAGGAACCGTGGTGTACAAAGGCTGTAATGAATCTAGTCAAGAAGAAAAGAAAAGCTTACAAAAGGTTCAGGGAGCGAGGTAATGTTAGAGATCTTGAAGAGTATACGGCTAACAGGAAGGATCTTAAGAAGGAAATTAAGAGAGCCAGAAGGGGTCATGAGAAGACCTTGGCAGGCAGGATTAAGGAAAATCCCAAGGCATTCTACAAGTATGTGAAGAGCAAGAGGATAAGATGTGAAAGAATAGGACCTATCAAGTGTGATGGTGGGAAAGTTTGTATGGAACCGGAAGAAATAGCAGAGGTACTTAATGAATACTTTACTTCAGTATTCACTATGGAAAAGGAACTTGGTGGTTGTAGTGCAGACGTGCAGTGGACTGAAAAGCTTGAGCATGTAGATATTAAGAAAGAGGATGTGTT
This sequence comes from Mustelus asterias, assembly GCF_964213995.1. Taxonomy (NCBI): domain Eukaryota; kingdom Metazoa; phylum Chordata; class Chondrichthyes; order Carcharhiniformes; family Triakidae; genus Mustelus; species Mustelus asterias. The sequence goes on from NC_135805.1 coordinate 91,493,977, forward strand.
GGAGCTTTTGAAAAGCATCACGTTAGATAAGTCGCCGGGACCGGATGGGATGTACCCCAGGCTACTGTGGGAGGCGAGGGAAGAGATTGCTGAGCCTCTGGCAATGATCTTTGCATCATCAATGGAGACGGGAGAGGTTCCGGAGGATTGGAGGGTTGCGGATGTTGTTCCCTTATTCAAGAAAGGGGGTAGAGATAGCCCTGGAAATTATAGACCAGTGAGTCTAACCTCCGTGGTTGGTAAGTTGATGGAGAAGATCCTGGGAGGCAGGATTTATGAACATTTGGAGAGGTATAGTATGATTAAGAATAGTCAGCATGGCTTTGTCAAAGGCAGATCATGCCTTACAAGACTGATTGAATTTTTTGAAGATGTGACTAAACACATTGATGAAGGAAGAGCAGTAGATGTAGTATCTATGGACTTCAGCAAGGCATTTGATAAGGTGCCCCATGCAAGGCTTAGTGAGAAAGTGAGGGGCATGGGATCCAAGGGGACATTGCTTTGTGGATCCAGAACTGGCTTGCCCACAGAAGGCAAAGAGTGGTTGTAGATGGGTCATATTCTGCATGGAGGTCGGTCACCAGTGGAATGCCCCAGGGATCTTTTCTGGGACCCTTACTCTTTGTGATTTTTATAAATGACCTGGATGAGGAAGTGGAGGGATGGGTTGGTAAGTTTGCTGATGACACAAAGGTTGGAGGTGTTGTGGATAGTGTGGAGGGATGTCAGAAGTTGCAGCGAGACATTGATAGGATGCAAGACTGGGCGGAGAAGTGGCAGATGGACTTCAACCCAGATAAGTGTGTGGTGGTTCATTTTGGCAGGTCAAATAGGATGGCGAAATATAATATTAATGGTAGGACTCTTGGCAGAGTGGAAAATCAGAAGGATCTTGGGGTCTGAGTTCATAGGACGCTCAAAGCAGCTGTGTAGGTTGAGGCTGTGGTTAAGAAGGTGTATAGTGTACTGGCCTTCATCAATCGAGGAATTGAGTTTAGGAATCGTGAGATAATGTTGCAACTATATAAGACCCTGGTCAGACCACATTTGGAGTACTGTGCTCAGTTCTGGTCGCCTCATTACAGAAAGGATGTGGAAGCCATAGAAAGGGTGCAGAGGAGATTTACAAGGATGTTGCCTGGGTTGGGGAGCATGCCTTATAAGGATAGGTTGAGTGAGCTCGGCCTTTTATCTTTGGAGAGACGAAGGATGAGGGGTGACCTGATAGAGGTGTATAAGATGTTGAGAGTATTGATCGAGTGGATAGTCAGAGGCTTTTTCCCAGGGCTGAAATGGTTGCCACAAGAGGACACAGATTTAAGATGCTGGGGCGTAGGTACAGAGGAGATGTCAGGGGTAAGTTTTTCACTCAGAGGGTGGTAGGTGTGTGGAGGCGGGTCTTTTAAGAGACTTTTAGATAAGTACATGGAACTTAGTAAAATAGAGGGTTAAAGGTAAGCCTAGTAATCGCTAAGGTAGGGACATGTTCGGCACAACTTTGTGGGCTGAAGGACCTGTATTGTGCTGTTGTTTTTCTATGTTCTATGTTTCTGTTAACAAGAACTGGTTGAGATGACCATGTGGGGGATGGGGAGGTGTCTGGAGGACCCGGGGTTGAGGGCCAAGACTGGGCATTGTCGGGGGCTGTGGGAATTGAAGTGGGCACTGCCAGAGGTTTACCCTCCCACATTGGGAAATAGGGGTTTTCCTTTTGTGTGTTGGGGGGGAGGCGGGAGTAGTGTGTACCAATGACAGCATGGTGGATAGTGCCCTCTGAGACTTTTGCGGTGGGGAGAAGATCACCTGGAAGCTTTTGAAGGGGTGTTGGCTTGTCCTCCATGGCCATTGAAGGGGGCGGGGGGGGGGGGGGGGGGGGGCGGTGCGGCAGGGTGGGGGGTCTATTATTTTTGCAGATCAGGGTCCCCTTTAAAAACAGCCTTGCCGGCTCTGTCGGGCCCCACCCTGCCAAAATGATGGCATAGACCATGCCCCCCGATTTTTTTGACAGAGTGTCAGAGATCTGGTCAGAAAGCTGACTGTGTTTCTGGAGAGGAAGCTGCCAGTTTTGAGTTAGAAACTGACCATTTGCTATTCTTTTGGAGAGTTCCATCTGTTAGCTCTCATCACGATGGAATTTACCCAATCTGTGAATCTGGAAATTACTTTCCTTTCTTTCATCTCTCAGAACCCTCTAACAAGCTTTCAGTACTATTGGTACACCGGGCAGGATTTTATGGTCTTGCTCATCTCAAAACCATCAAATTCCGCCTGAGGTCAACAGATTTTCCCATGCTCCGGCCTTCGCCCGCTCCGATACCCGTGGCGGGTGGGCCAGTAAAACTCTGGTCCTTATGTGGCTGATGAATCACTGGTTCCTTCTCTAGATCAATAGTGATGTGATATTCAAACTCTTCAAAGCACCTAATCATCTCATCAAGACAAAGAACAAAGAACAAAGAACAATACAGCACAGGAACAGGCCCTTCGGCCCTCCAAGCCCGCGCCGCTCCCCGGTCCAGGATTGAATCCTGAATCCAGGATCCCCGCCCAATTTTCCAGCCTATCTACATACCAATATCCTATCCACCGAGCTGTCCCCCACAGCTACGATGCTTTGTTCATTACAACCTATTAACTCACCCCCACCCCCCCATTCCAGACCATGTGATCTCCAGGGAGAGGCGAAAACCCAGAGTGAAAAACCCCAGGGCCAATATGGGGAAAAAAAAATCTGGGAAATTCCTCTCCGATCGAAACGAGTCCAGGAGATCACAATGGCCCTGATCGGAAAATGCTTCCTAACCCTAGTCATTTCCACTTCCACGAGAAACAAGGAACAATTAGCCCGCGCCGCTCCCTGGTCCAAACTAGACCACTCTTTTGTATCCCTCCATTCCCACTCCGTTCATATAGCTGTCTAGATAAGTCTTAAACGTTCCCAGTGTGTCCGCCTCCACCACCTTGCCCGGCAACACATTCCAGGCCCCCACGACCCTCTGTGTGAAATATGTCCTTCTGATATCTGTGTTAAACCTCCCCCCCTTCACCTTGAACCTATGACCCCTCGTGAACGTCACCACCGACCCGGGGAAAAGCTTCCCACCGTTCACCCTATCTATGCCTTTCATAATTTTATACACCTCTATTAAGTCTCCCCTCATCCTCCGTCTTTCCAAGGAGAACAACCCCAGTTTCCCCAATCTCTCCTCATAACCAAGCCCCTCCATACCAGGCAACATCCTGGTAAACCTCCTCTTTACTCTCTCCAAAGCCTCCACGTCCTTCTGGTAGTGTGGCGACCAGAACTGGACGCAGTATTCCAAATGCGGCCGAACCAACGTTCTATACATCTGTAACATCAGACCCCAACTTTTATACTCTATGCCCCATCCTATAAAGGCAAGCATGCCATATGCCTTCTTCACCACCTTCTCCACCTGTGACGTCACCTTCAAAGATCTGTGGACTTGCACACCCAGGTCCCTCTGCGTCTCTACACCCTTTATGGTTCTTCCATTTATCGTGTAGCTCCTCCTTACATTATTCCCACCAAAATGCATCACTTCGCATTTATCAGGATTGAACTCCATCTGCCATTTCCTTGCCCAAATTTCCAGCCTATCTATATCCTTCTGTAGCCTCTGACAATGTTCCTCACTATCTGCAAGTCCTGCCAGTTTTGTGTCGTCCGCAAACTTACTGATCACCCCAGTTACTCCTTCTTCCAGATCATTTATATAAATCACAAACAGCAGAGGTCCCAATACAGAGCCCTGCGGTACACCACTAGTCACAGGCCTCCAGCCGGAAAAAGACCCTTCCACTACCACCCTCTGTCTTCTATGACCAAGCCAGTTCTCCACCCATCTAGCCACCTCCCCCTTTATCCCATGGGATCCAACCTTTTTCACTAGCCTACCATGAGGGACTTTGTCAAACGCTTTACTAAAGTCCATATAGACAACATCCACAGCCCTTCCTTCGTCAACCATTTTGGTCACTTCTTCAAAAAACACCACCAGGTTAGTGAGGCATGACCTCCCTCTCACAAAACCATGTTGACTATCGTTAATGAGTTTATTCCTTTCTAAATGCGCATACATCCTATCTTTAAGAATCTTCTCCAACAACTTCCCCACCACGGACGTCAAGCTCACCGGCCTATAATTACCCGGGTTATCCTTCCTACCCTTCTTAAATAACGGGACCACATTGGCTATCCTCCAATCCTCTGGGACCTCACCTGTGTCCAGTGACGAGACAAAGATTTGCGTCAGAGGCCCAACCTCTCGTCTCCCTGAGCAGCCTTGGATAGATTCCATCAGGCCCTGGGGATTTGTCAGTCTTTATATTCTCTAACAAACCTAACACTTCCTCCTTTGTAATGGAGATGTTCTCCAACGGTTCAACACTCCCCTCCGAGACACTCCCAGTCAACACATCCCTCTCCTTTGTGAATACCGACGCAAAGTATTCATTTAGGATCTCCCCTACCTCTTTGGGCTCCAAGCATAAGTCCCCACTTTTGTCCCTGAGAGGTCCGATTTTTTCCCTAACAACCCTTTTGTTCTTAACGTATGAATAAAATGCCTTGGGATTTTCCTTAATCCTGTCTGCCAAGAACATTTCGTGACCCCTTTTTGCTCTTCTAATTCCCCGTTTGAGTATTTTCCTACTTTCATTGTACTCCTCCAGAGCTCCCTCCGTTTTTAGCTGATTGGACCTAACATATGCCTCTCTTTTCCTTTTGACCAGAAACTTTGGTTAATGTTGCTGCTCCCTGTCGGTGGGAGATGACTTCAACAGGACTGGAAGTCCCACTGGCAGGAAGGGCCGGAAAATCCCATCCTTTGTTTCACTTTTGCTTTGAGCAGAGCACACACACAACTCTGATATCTTCAAATATATAACTGTTCTCATGTGCCTAGTTTTAATAGGTGAATTCACAACATGTTAACCAAATCCCCAATGAACAATCAGTGCTTTATATCTTCTACAGTCAATAAACTCAAGGGATTATCATTATAGTAGCACAACAAGTATATTTTGCCCAGATCTTTCTTGTTCCTGATGGTAGGGCACTTTTCAATGGGTGTACTATCTTCAACTCTCAGTGATGCCTTTTCGTCTAATATTTTACTGAAATCAGCTGTTGCTCTTTGCAACTGCTTAACCTAGGATAGCAACATCATCTGTCTCAACGATGTAAAATATATAGTGAGTTCCTTTGAATGTCCCTCTGATTTGGTTGTTCCTAGTTATCCATTTTCAGTTTCCCCATAATATTCAGTTTCAGAGTCATCTATCTATGGGTAACCATTTTCTTTCAAATTTTCAAGAAAGAACTTCTGGTATTGTCTGAATGGGATGATGTTACTCTTCGGTATGCTTCAGTATCAAATTAAGCTTGAGATTTAAGGTTGTGGGCTTATTTCTCAGCTTCTTCCTGATCTGAATGGCTGTGTGGATTTCTTTACTTTGGGAACTTTTGCATCCAGACATCTTATTTAGTTGTACGGTCCCTATGTCTATTGTACCATAAAACCATAGAATACTTACAGTGCAGAAGGAGCCCATTCAGCACAATAGGTTTGCACTGACTTTTCAAAAGATCATCTTACCAAGCCCCAACGCTCCCCTTGCCCCTCCATAACCCCATGCATTCCAATTCACCTAATTGCTGTAGGAAACTGGAACACCCGGCATCCGAATGAGACTTAAAGAGACACGGGGAGAACATGAAAATTGCAGGCACCCAAGGCCAGAATTGAATCCGGATCCCTGGTGTTGTGAGGCAGCAGTGCTAACCACTGTGCCATCGTGCTACCGTCTCATCATCATCTTCCAGAGTCTGGATGTTTTGGTTTCTTTCCCTTTGCATTCACCCTGTTTCCCAGCCTTTGGTAACTCTTTATCATCTTATTTCTTTGTTCTGCACATATTTTCCCAGTAATTGGACTTTCCACAAGCTCTGCATTTGATCCATATGTGGCTATTTTCTTATGTCTGTAAACTCATGTGGTCATCCAAACCTCTTGCACAATGTTCTCTCTGAATGCTGTGCATTCTTTTGCTGCTTATTCAGAACATCATTCCTGCCGCCTTTCCCTTGAATTAAGTGAAGGCTAGCCATCTGGGTCATCAGTGTCTTTATCTGCCTGCTTGTGAGTACATGCACTTTGTCAGTGCCTACAGCCTGTGACATAGGTTTAAGGTGCATGGGGAAAGGTTTAGAGGAGATGTGCAAGGTAAGTTTTTTTTACACAAAGGGTGGTGAATGCGCTGTCCGGGGAAATGGTGGGAGCAGGTACAATAGTGGCATTTATGGGCATCTAAACGAGTACATGAATAGGATGGGAATGGAAGGATATGGACTCCGTAAGTGATATTGTAAGCTTGTCTTTTCCAGTCAGGTCTTATTATGCATCAGGGTGTGCAGAGCTCCAATGGGCCAATCTCCTGCCTTTTATCTGCTCTCTTAAGTTTACACATGCTAGCTACATTCCTCAAACATTAAAAAAGTATCAACAAACTCGCCCAATTCCAGCCTTAGGCTTTTAGTGGATCTGACGATTTGACCTTGGCTGGAGATATGCGTTGAATTTCTCCAAGATTTTTACCATCAACTTCACTCACCTCCCAACTATTCAGAATCACAGGGAATCACAAAATACTACAGTCCAGAAGAGGCCCTTCGGCCCATCGAGTCTGCACCAATGCATGAAAGGCTCTGACCTGCCCACCTGATCCATCTAATCCACATTTCAACTTTTCTTCCACAAAAGGATGTAGCTGACCCTTTGCTCTTTGCTGGTGCCTTTAGAAAGCAACAAAATGTCACCCTGCACTTCTGTTTAAACTCTGGGCGGCATGATGGCACAGTGCTTAGCATTGCTGCCACCAGGGATCCAGGTTCAATTTTGGCCTTGGGGTTTGTCTGTGTGGAGTTTGTACGTTCTCCCTGTGCCTGCGTGTTTTTCCTCTGGGTAATCCGGTTTTCTCTCACAGTCCAAAGGTGTGCAGGTTAGGTGGATTGGCCATGCTAATTTATCACGTAGTGTCAGGGGGTTCGCAGGACAAATACCTAAGGCTATAGGGGTAGGGCCTGGGTGAGATTGTTGCTAGAGCAGTCTTGATGGGCTGAATGGCCTCCTTCTGCATTGCAGGGATTCAATGATTCTCAAAAACCTCTTATGATATCATCAGCCTTCCAATTCATCCTGGCAACCCTATCAACAGGCAGGCTGAACGGATGACCTCATTATGAATCCTTAGCTTAGTTCTGAGAATGACCAATGCACTTAGATCCAAATGGCGACAGGAAGCTGGCCAGTGAGGTGTAAATTAGATCCATCCATTAATATTAGTCAGGATCCACCCATTACAATTGTCAGCCCAGATGTTGGCTAAAAGCAAAGTACTGCAGATGCTGGAATTTGAAACAAAAACAGAAAATGTTGGAAAATCTCAGCAGGTCTGACAGCATCTGTGGAGAGAGAATAGAGCCAACGTTTCAAGTCTGGATGACCTTTTGTCAGAGCTGTTGACTTCTTGACCGCAAGTTAAAACCCCACCCTGTGGATACCAGGTGGAAATTGTATGAAACAATGGAATCACAAACTTCCTGGCAATTATCACTCAGCTGAATTGTTAAGAAAGCATTCGCTCTAATCTGTACTTCTATTGATGTGTTTGCTGGATCATGTACTGCTTTTCCAAAATGCTTGGTTTAAATTGGAAGCTTTGCGTCTGAAAAGCATGTTCCAATTAGATAATCTCCCAAGACATATTGTATATGATAATTCAGAGAACAAGGGGATAATTTTCATCTCCACTGCCTGATGGTAATTTAGTAAGTGCAATAGCAGGCATAGCATCATTTTACTGCTTTACATAAATACCTTAACACTCATTATCACCCTGGTGAGAACCATTAGTAACTGTCTTAAATGCTCTCTTACCTACTTTATGAGGTGTTCTTTCAATGGCTTCAACATGGGAGGTACGAGGCTGTTGTGGCCCAGTCAAGAGGTTTCTAGATGCTAAAGTCGAAGAGTTCTAAGCATTTAGTCTTGAGAGAACCAGACTGCATCAAACCAGGAGCTGCTGGGGCAGCTGGTCAAACTTCACCCAAATGGCTTTCTGACCCCAAAGCCAGGCATCATTTGAGAGGATTGCTGGTATGCCAACATGTTGTCATCCTGAGGGATGGCAACAGTATGTTAAATTCCTGTGACATGACTGCCCCTTTATAACAGTGACTGTGACTCAGTCATCTCATTGATCTATGGGGGAGCAGACTGTAGGAAAATCTGTGAACTGATTGAAGTCTCCTCATTTCCCAGCCTGTTCAAGCATCTTTTGAAGTCGGAATCTCTCTTTTTAGCAGAGCTGGGATGAGAGTTGGCTCTGTGTTGAATGGTTTCCAGTTCAAGTTTCTATCACAAGCAGCTGTTTCTGCTTACTTGCACTTGGTGAATCCCAGATTGCAAGTGAATTCATTATCTCTGCCTTGCAGGGTGCAGTTTTCTGGTGGAGGGATAGGCAAGCGCAAGTGATGGTGCATCTTTGAGAGGTTTCTTTCCCTCAGTTTGTTTGACAACAAGGCCTGAGGCTTCAGATCAAGTGAAGGAGAGGCAAAATGGATGGTCACCAGCAAGGGTAAGCAGTACAAAGAACAAAGAACAAAGAAAAGTACAGCACAGGAACAGGCCCTTTGACCCTCTAAGCCTGTGCTGATCATAATGCCCTAACTAAACTAAAATAAAACCTTCTGCCCTTACTCAGCCCATATTACTCCCTATTTATGCACCCATCCAGATGCTTGTTGCCAATGTGCCTGTTTCCACCACCTCCTCTGGCAGCATGTTCCAGGCACCCACCGCTTCTGCGGGAAAAACTTCCCCTCGCACCTCCCTTAAACTTTCCCCCTCTCACCTTGAACCTGTGCCCCCTTGTAATTGACACTTGCAGCCTGGGGAAAAAGCCTCTGACTAGCATGAGGAGTAGCTGAAAAGCTCCAAAAGTGAGATGCTGCAAGAACAACAGTTACGTAAATTTCAAGCATGGGCAGGATGTTTTCTCAGCCCTGCCCCCTCTGACATTGGAAGTCAGCTTAAATTGGCTGCCACAGGTAGAGATCTGGGGGTTTGCTAGCTGTCTGACAACCACCTGGACCAGTTAAAAGATTGGTGGTGGAATGAAAATCATGGGAAAAGAATGTTGGCTCGCCACTTGAGGTCAACCCATTTGAATTTGTGGGCAGATCTTTATTTAGACCGCAAAACCTTTAACAGGAAACAGGCAAGGACCAAATGAAAATATTCAAACAGGGACTGACTGACGTTCTCAGGAGTCCCAAAGCTAATTTCATATCAATCAGTCTTGCCATCAGCACTTCTTCAACACAGCCAGAAACTGTGGGTGGTGCAGGTCATGAGGCAGCCATTTACAGTCCTGTAAGAGCTGAAATAAAGAGGAAGCTGGGAGCAGGCCAGGTACTCATATTCTCTTCATGCTTTGGATGTTTTGAACCATTAGGACGTCTTTAATTTTCCATTCCTTGCTGCTGGGGGTGTACTCATTAAATAATACTGATACCACTCTATGTAACCTCTGATTCTCTGGCCCATGCACATAATCAGAAACCACCCAGCAAACCTTTCCACCCTCCCAAATGGTGAGCAGTATGATTAGCTCTTTCATTTTTTGTGTTTCAGTGAGCCCTGATTGGCCAAATTTATTGGGCCCAGAATTTATTCACCTAATCCAACATGCAGACTAGTAGTTGCCCAAATCACTGCCTGTCTGATGTGCTCTGAGCACAAAAAATGAACCTCCCCCCCCCACCCCACCTCCAGTCCTACCCCAGTGCTTATGAATTTTCCTGAATTTCAGCCCCTGCTTGGCATCTAGTGTTTGACTCCAGTCTCTAGTGTGACAGGGGATTTGAGGACATCTGAGCCCTTTGTTCTTAAAGGTAATAGAATCATAGAATCCCTACAGTGCAGAAGGGCATCGAGCCTGCACTGACAACAATCCCACCCAGGCCCACCCTCCCACCCCGTAATCCCACGTATTTACCCCGCTAGTCCCCCTGACACTAAGGGGCAATTTAGCATGGCCAATCTACCTAACCTGCACATCCTTGGAGTGTGGGAGGAAACTGGAGCACCCGGAGGAAACCCATGCAGACATGGGAGAATGTGCAAACTCCAAACAAATGGTCACCCGAAGGCCAGATTTGAACCTGGGTCCCTGGCGCTGTGAGGCAACAGTGCTAAGCACTGTGCCACCGTGCTAATCTTAATTAATAATTCTTGGACTTGTGCAAGAGGTCAAAATTGATCATGCAACCTTTGTTGTGCTTAAGATTCTGACAAACATCAATGTATCGTATACTGAACTATCATATATATTTTCTATCAATGATGTGATATATGTATCTATTATACCTTATAGCTTTTCAGAGCTATAACAGCTCTGACGAAGGATCAAGCTGGCTCGAAACGTTGGCTCTATTCTCTCTCTACAGATGCTGTCAGCTGAGATTTTCCAGCATTTTCAGCTTTTGTTTCAGATTCCAGCATCCGCAGTAATTTACTTTTATTATACCTTGATTGTGTTCTGAAGTATTCAGCGTTCCTGTGTTGTAAGTTGTCTGAGAAGGAATAACATGACTCTTTCTTTTGCTTATTTTCCCAAATGGAAAATGCTTTCCGAGAACATTTTGCAGTTTACAGTTGGCTTATGCATGGAAAAGAATGACCTGCAGCATAAATCTCAGATCTATTTCCCAGCCTTTATTCTGTTTATTCACAAATCAGCTTCCTATTACTTAAAATGAATCTGAAATGCCAAGTGGATGTTTTCTACCAAAGATTAAATAAATGGGAGAAGCCAGGCCTTGTGTTTGAACTGAATGGAATGGACACCAAACTCAACTCATTTCATTTTGGCAGCCTACTTAGCGTGTTTCACATTTTTGGAAAATTAATTTGCCAATGACTAAATTTGAAGTTGGATAGGCATTTTCACCTTTGTCAAGCATGCCAATAAGATTGAATGTTTGTTAGCATTCTGGCTTCAGAGGTCCTATAATTTGCGATTTTATGAACCAAAAATGAATTTCTGTTCCAAATATAGCAGCTGGTTCTCTCCACTGTTAACCAGCATGCACTTCATGGATACATATCTATCATTTACATATACAAAAACACACTGACCGTCAGTTTTCTGAGGTATAGCAAGGTTCATCATAGATCATAGAATCCTACAGTGCAGAAGGAGGCCATTCTGCCCATCTAGTCTGCACTGACCACAATCCCACCCAGGCCCTATCCCCAATTCCCCATGAATTTACCCTAGCTAGTCCCCCTGACACTAAAGAGTCAATCCACCTAACCCATACATCTTTGGACTGTGGGAGGAAACCGGAGCACCCAGCGGAAACCCACGCAGACACAGGGAGAATGTGCAAACTCCACACAGACAGTGACTCAAGCCAGGAATGGAACCCAGGTACCTGCCCTCTGAGGCAGCAGTGTTAGCCACTGTGCCACTGTGCCACTCATAAAGAAATGCATCCCATTTGAGCTGTAGGCAAAACACAACCACAGAATAATTAATCAGTCATTTGGGATTAGATGTTGCCACACCAGGCCATGATCATAATAAGCTTGTGGTGGGATTATGGAATATTATATTGTCCTTATGCACATGAGTGTTTGCTCTTCCTCTCACAGAATATGGGCAGGTACATGACAATTCAATGAACTAACAAACCCTATGGGGCCTAGAATTTCATTGACGTGAGTCGTGCTACATTTATCCGTAGTCCCTAAAAGGAGATACACACGAGTTTCCTGGGTTTGCACATTCTACTGGCTCAGGCTATGTTGCAAATCTCGTACAAACTGGATAAAAAACAGCTGAGATACCTGAAAGCTTTCTGAGAAGATAGTTCTGTCTGCGCTCGTCAGGAGCAGACTGGGGGACAAACAGGTAAGAGAGGAAATGTTTGACTCTTTCACGTCACCCTTTAAGAATTTCACCATTCATCCTGGCAATTAAAAAAAATAACTTGTGCAGAATAACTTGGAGTGGTAACTAGGGGGCATAACTATAGGGTTCATGGTGGGAGATATAGGAAGGATGTCCGAGATAGGTTTTTTACTCAGAGAGTGGTTCGGGTGTGGAATGGACTGCCTGCAGTGATAGTGGAGTCAGAAACTTGAGGAACATTTAAGAAGCTATTGGATAGGCACATGGAGTACTTCGGGATGACAGGGAGGAAATAGCTTGATCTGGGTTTCAGACAAAGCTCGGCACAACAACGTTGGCCGAAGGGCCTGTTCTGTGCTGTACTGTTCTATGTTCTATGTTCTAGAATTAAGACTTTTCAAATATTGGTCGCAATTCTCTGACGTCATTCGCTCCAGCACCGCTGCCAGCGAGAATGGAGCATGTGGTGCTCAGCCAAAACTCCATTCGCTGCAGCGGGACTGGGGAATCCCAGCCTCAGATGAGGTTGGAGAATCCCGGCCACTATCTGGATCCAGAGGTATGACATTAAAACAAAGAAAAAGAAGAACACAGAACTTTGCATAAGCAAACTCCTGTGCTTTGGAGAGATTTTAAGGCAAAACAAAACACATCCAGTTAAGTTATCCAAGAATTATCAGTCGTGCTATCTTTGAGGAGATGGCTCAAATTGCAATCTCCCTCATGCCTTTGGATTGTAGAACAGTCCTGTAAACATTTCCACAACATCAGCACTACTGACAAGGTGACACACCAAATATGCCTTTTCTTCCTTGCCCACACTTTTGAACCAAAACCTGCATAATGACGCTTAAATTCAGGCATTGTGTTTAAGTCCTTGGACTTGGTGTCTTGCACTATGGTGACCCAGCTCTCCTCAACAACTTGTATTTATTTTGCAACTTTAAAGTAGTGAAGTCCACCACGGTGCTTCACTAGAGCTGCTTCAGACACAATTCGACACCAAACCACATAGAGTCATAGAGATTTGCAACATGGAAACAGGCCCTTCGGCCCAACTTGTCCATGCCGCCCTTTTTTTTTAAAACCCCTAAGCTAATCCCAATTGCCCACATTTGGCCCATATCCCTCTATACCCATTGTACCCATGTAACTATCTAAATGCTTTTTAAAAGGCAAAATTGTACCCGCCTCTACTACTACCTCTGGCAGCTTGTTCCAGACACTCACCACCCTCTGTGTGAAAAAATTGCCACTCTGGACACTTTTGTATCTCTCCCCTCTCACCTTAAACCTATGCCCTCAAGTTTTAGACTCCCCTACCTTTGGGAAAAGATAATGACTATCTATCTGATCTATTCCCCTCATTATTTTATAGACCTCTATAAGATCACCTCTCAGCCTCCGACGCTCCAGAGAAAAAAGTCCCAGTCTATCCAATTTCTCTTTATAACTCAATCCCTCAAGTCCTGGTAGCATCCTAGTAAAAGTCTTTTCTGCACTCTTTCTAGTTTAATAATATCCTTTCTATAATAGGGTGACCAGAATTGCACACAGTATTCCAAGTGTGGCCTTACCAATGTCTTGTACAACTTCAACAAGACATTCCAATTCCTGTATTCAGTGTTCTGACCGATGAAACCAAGCATGCCGAATGCCTTCTTCACCATTCTGTCCACCTGTGACTCCACTTTCAAGGAACTATGAACATGTACCCCTAGATCTCTTTGTTCTGCAACTTTCCCCAATGCCCTACCATTAACTGAGTAAGTCCTGCCCTGGTTCAATCTACCAAAATGCATCACCTCGCATTTGTCTAAATTAAACTCCGTCTGCCATTCGTCAGCCCACTGGCCAAATTGATCAAGATCCCGTTGCAATTGGAGATAACTTTCTTCACTGTCCACTATGCCACCAATCTTAGTGTCATCTGCAAACTTACTAACCATGCCTCCTATATTCTCATCCAAATCATTAATATAAATGACAAATAGCAGTGGACCCAGCACTGATCCCTGAGGCACACTGCTGGTCACAGGCCTCCAGTTTGAAAAACAATTCTTCTGTCAAGAAGCCAATTTTGCATCCATTTAGATACCTCACCCTGGATCCCGTGAGATTTAAATTCATGCAACAACCTACCATGCGGTACCTTGTCATAGGCCTTGCTAAAGTCCATGTAGACAACATCAACTGCACTGCCCTCATCTACCTTCTTGGTTACCCATAGAACCATAGAAAATTACAGCTCAGAAACAGGCCTTTTGGCCCTTCTTGTCTGTGCCGAACCATTTTATGCCTAGTCCCACTGACCTGCACTTGGACCATATCCCTCCACACCCCTCTCATCCATGAACCCGTCCAAGTTTTTTTAAATGTTAAAAGTGACCCCGTATTTACCACTTTATCCGGCAGCTCATTCCACACTCCCACCACTCTCTGCGTGAAGAAGCCCCCCCTAATATTCCCTTTAAACTTTTCTCCTTTCACCCTTAACCCATGCCCTCTGGTTTTTTCTCCCCTCGCCTCAGCGGAAAAAGCCTGCTTGCACTCACTCTATCTATACCCATCAAAATCTTATACACCTCTATCAAATCTCCCCTCAATCTTCTACGCTCCAGGGAATAAAGTCCCAACCTATTCAATCTCTCTCTGTAACTCAGCTTCTCAAGTCCCGGCAACATCCTTGTGAACCTTCTCTGCACTCTTTCAATCTTATTTACATCCTTCCTGTAACTAGGTGACCAAAACTGTACACAATACTCCAAATTCGGCCTCACCAATGCCTTATATAACCTTACCATTAACACTCCAACTTTTATACTCGATACTCCGATTTATAAAGGCCAATGTACCAAAGGCACTCTTTACGACCCTATCCACCTGTGACGTCACTTTTAGGGAATTCTGTACCTGTATTCCCAGATCCCTCTGTTCAACTGCACTCTTCAGAGTCCTACCATTTACCCTGTACGTTCTTCTTTGGTTTGTCCTTCCAAAGTGCAATATCTCACACTTGTCTGCGTTAAATTCCATTTGCCATTTTTCAGCCCATTTTTCTAGTTGGTCCAAATCCCTCTGCAAGCTTTGAAAACCTTCCTCACTGTTCACTACACCTCCAATCTTTGTATCATCAGCAAACTTGCTGATCCAATTTACCACATTATCATCCAGATCATTGATATAGATGACAAACAACAATGGACCCAACACCGATCCCTGCGGCACACCACTAGTCACAGGCCTGCACTCAGAGAAGCAATCCTCCACAACCACTCTCTGGCTTCTTCCATTGAGCCAGTGCCTTATCCAATTTACTACCTCCCCATGTATACCTAGCGACTGAACCTTCCTAACTAACCTCCCATGAGGGACCTTGTCAAAGGCCTTGCTGAAATCCAGGTAGACAACATCCACCGCCTTCCCTTCATCCACTTTCCTGGTAACCTCCTCGAAAATCTCTAATAGATTGGTCAAACATGACCTACCACGCACAAAGCCATGTTGACTCTCCCTAATAAGTCCCTGTCTATCCAAATATTTGTAGATCCTATCCCTTATCACACCTTCCAATAACTTGCCCACCACCGACGTCAAACTTACTGGCCGATAATTTCCCGGATTTCTTTTGGAACCTTTTTTAAACAACGGAACAACATGAGCCACCCTCCAATCATCCGGCACCTCCCCCGTGAATACTGACATTTTAAATATGTCTGCCAGGGCCCCTGCAAATTCAACACTAGCTTCCCTCAAGGTCCGTGGGAATACCCTGTCCGGTCCTGGGGATTTACCCCTTCAAAAAACTCTTTCAAATTTGTGAGACATGATTTTCCACTCTCAAAGCCATGCTGACTGTCCCTAATCAGTCCTTGCATCTCTAAATGCCTGTAGTTCCTGAGTCTCAAAATACCTTCCAACAATTTACCCATCACAGATGTGAGCCTCACTGGCCTGTAGTTCCCAGGCTTTTCCCTGCAGCCCTTTTTAAACAAAGACACAACATTTGCCACTCTCCAATCTTCAGGCACCTCACCCGTGGCTATCGATGATTCAAATATCTCTGCTAGGGGACCCGCAATTTCCTCCCTAGCCTCCCACAATGTCTTGGGATACACTTCATCAGGTCCCGGGGATTTATCTACCTTGATGCGCTTTAAGACTTCCAGCACCTCCTTCTCTGTAATATGTACACTCCTCAAGACATCAGTGAGGGGATATTGTCCCAGATTTTACTAGAATGGGACATCACATGATGTATACCATCAGCTAGATATTTTCCCTGACAGTCCAGTGTGAATATATCTGTAGAGGTTTGTTTGTATTGATTCTTGTGTATCAGCAATTCATAAAGAAGCTGACATTCACTGATAGGCATGATGTGGAGATGCCGGCGTTGGACAGGGATAAACACAGTAAGAAGTCTCACAACACCAGGTTAAAGTCCAACAGGCTTATTTGGTAGCAAAATCCACTAGCTTTCGGAGCGCTGCTCCTTCGTCAGGTAAGTGGGAGTTCTGTTCACAAACAGGGCATATACAGGGACTTGCCTGGGCTTGCAAAATCTCACTAACTGTCCTGTCTGGAGGCAATACCCATCTCTTTAACCTGTGCTTAACGCTCTCTCCACTCACATTGTCTGTACCTTTAAGACTTGATTACCTGTAAAGATTCGCATTCCAACCATTATTTTGTAAATTGAGTTTGTGTCTTTATATGCCCTGTTTGTGAATAGAACTCCCACTTACCTGACGAAGGAGGAGCGCTCCGGAAGCTAGTGAATTTTGCTACCAAATAAACCTGTTGGACTTTAACCTGATGTTGTGAGACTTCTTACTGTGTTCACTGATAGGAACAGTGGAACAGGAGTAGACTGTTGAGCCCCTTCAGATTATTCAATGGGATCATGGCTGATCTGTACCCTTACTGTCCTTGGCTAGTGAAAATCTGAAGGGGCTCAACAGTCTACTGTTCCACTGTTCCTATCAGTGAACACAGTAAGAAGTCTCACAACATCAGGTTAAAGTCCAACAGGTTTATTGATCACAAATATAAGATTATTAACAGCTAGCATATACTGCCTTTTGCGGAACTTTACCACCTTTTGTGCAAAGAGATACTTTGATTTTAAGATTATGGTCAGGATTTTACAGCCCTCCTGCCTGGTGGGGTATTAAAGTCCCATTGAAGTTAAGGCAATTCAAATGGCTTGCTGAATCTGCCAGTGGGAGACACACTGTACAGGGCTGTATAATCATGACCTATATTGCCTTGTCCTGGGCACTTTCATCAGCAGAAATATTTCTATCTACCCTATTAATGCTTTCACTTTTCAAAATTGTAAAACCTCAATCCCTGAACCCTAATTTTCCAAGGAATACAAGACTAGTTTATGTAATCCTTCCCCATATTTTAAGGGTTGGTGGTATTGGTGAATCTGCACTACACTGCTTTCAAAACACAAATCTAGTGTTCAGGGCCAGAACTCCTGTTTACGATCCTGGTCAGACATAAAATGCACACTTAGCTTCCTCCAATTGTTCAGGGCAATTTTCCGATGTAGGATCCTGTGGGTTCAATTCTCCAAACAAAATGACTAAGGGTGGGATTCTCCAATCTCATCTGTACATGCCCTGCTGCCAGTGAGAATGGAAAATTTGGCACTCAGCTAAAACTCTATTCACTGCAGCAACACTGGAGAATCCCAGCCTCAGACGAGGTTGGAGGTTTTGGGTGTAAATGTTATCTCCAGTGGGAAATGTGGTGCGATTATCACTGGGTCAGTTAGAGTAATCCTGAGTGCAATCCTCCCCCACTTTGTTATTTTTTTGGAGGGGGGGATGATTTGCCCCCGAATGAATAGAATGGGGCCTAAAGAGGATGACAAGGTCTACTCCTCAGCCCTTTGAAATAAGGTTGAAGAACCCCCCTCAATGACTGGCATCAGACCCCATCCCCAGTGCTAGTACAAGCTGCCTCTCCTTCAACAGCGGTATTAACGTCCCCCCACCCTTGTGAGCAAGACCCTGTTTTGGGGTCACCAAAGGCATTGCCCCTTCAAGTCCTGCCCTCTTCAGACCCTACTCCTTGACAGTGGCTGACACTCACCTGAAGAAGGGGCTTAGAGCCTCGAAAGCTTGTGTGGCTTTTGCTACCAAATAAACCTGTTGGACTTTAACCTGGTGTTGTTAAACTTCTTACTGTGTTTACCCCAGTCCAACGCCGGCATCTCCACATCATGACTGTCAGGGTGCCAGGGGCAGTGCTAGGGCACTGTCCTGTCATGTCCCTGACCACTCAAGGGCTTCAATGGTCTCCGATCGGAACCCCCCTGGCATGTTCATAATATTTGATCTCCATTTTTGAGCACCAGTAATAATTCCCGCCAGCTTCATGTCATACCAGCAGATGGGAACATTTAAAGTTTCCTGAGAATTCGACTTAAAGCCGATTTTAAATATTTAAATCATCATCAATGTATGCTAATCTTGTTCACACCCTTGCAGGGCATGAACCAAATTACATTGCCAGCTGAGAGCAAGGAGAATCTCAAAATGTGATCTCCCCGTTGCACACCCCGTTATGGCCCCTCTTGCAGCAGTCTCCAGTCATAACAGGATTTGAGCAGCAAGATATGAAGGCAGGGTGGGTAAGAGAATAGGAAGACTAGGATAAGTAGGTAGGGTGGATAGATTAAGTAGGTAAGAGGGTAGGGTGGTAGGTGGGTCGTGTGGCCAGGTAGCAGCCAGGCAGAATGGTAAGTGGGTAGAATGGTGGGTGGGTAGGGTGGCATGTGGGTGAGGTGGTAGGTGAATAGGGTGACAGGGTGGCAGGCGGATGATTGGATTGGATAGGTGGACCCGGAGGGTTTGTCAGATTGGGGGAGAGTCAGGCTGGTTGGGGGGGGGAGGGGCACATTATGGGAGTGGGGGGGGGGGGGGGAATTGGATGGTGTGGTTGAATCAGGACAGGTTGAGGCAGGGGTTATTCAGGTGGTGGGGGCTGCCCAGATTGCATCGGAGGTTTATTAGGTCAGGTCAGGGGGTCAGATGATGGGTATTAGGTCAGGTCAGGTATTAATCAGGTTGGGTCTGGGGTGTCAGTATGAGTGATTGAAGGGGCTGCATTATAGTTGTCTATAGTTATTTTTCTCGACAGCATTTTCTGGGTAACTATCCAGGTGAGTAAGTCAGAACTGACCCAAGGCTCTGACCCTAACTCAAAGTTGGAAACGTTTGCAGAGGGTCTTGGGAAGCAGGGGAATTGCCCATTGGAAATTCAAACTTCCTGGGCAACTCCTATGGAGTCCTTGCATTGAGAGTTCTGAGGAGTCCTGCAACATATTTTGCAGGGCATGTCGGTTCTCCGACTATCCAGAGATCGGAAGATCTGGGCTAACGTACTCTTTCTAACATGCAATGTTCAAAGCTGTGTAATCAGTAATAAGTAACAAGTAATCAGTAAGGGAAGCAAGGATTATGGGGATAAGGTGGGAAAGCAGAGCTGAGGATTATCATATCAGAGCTGAGGATTATCATATCAGATCAGTAATGAACTCATTTAATGGCAGAACAGACTCGTTGGGCCGAATGACCTACTTTTGCTCCTACATCTTATGGTCTTATGGTCTGTGCATGGTACTTCAGATGTGATCTAACTTGGAGAGGGATTTTCCGGCCATGCTGTCTCCAAGACAGGAAAATCTCGCCTGAGGTCAATGGACCTTTGTATGGTACTGGCCCGCCCGCTACGATTCTTGTGGCAGGTTGGTTAGGAAAATTCCACCCTAGGGCTCTGAACAACTTGCAAGACCTCCTCCTTTCAATATTCTAGCCTTTTATTTATAAAGGCTAACATTCAATTAACCATTATAATTATACTTTGCAACTGACCATGACTTGTTAATGAGTCTGTGCACACAGATTCCTCTTTGGACCTTTAAACTAACACTTGAATTTATCTTTTTTGAGTCCAGAAGTGGATGGCTTCACACTTACCTGGATTAAAATCCATCTGCTACTGCTTTATTTAAGCTATCAATATTGCTTTGTAATTTCATGTTTCCATCTATTTACTATTCCAGCAATCTTTGTGTCTCTGAGAAACTTGGATAACATTGGTAACAGAACTCCATTCTATTCCCTAAGTCATCAATAAGTATCGTGAATAGATGAGGACCCAGCCACAGGACACAACCTTCAAATTCAACTACCTACCCATTATCTCTTCTATCACCTACTCAGTCTCCTAACCGGATCAACAATTTGCCTTCAATTCCATAAGTGGTCATTTTAGGTAGCAGTCTTTGGTAATGCTTCTTATTACTTGATGCAAAGAAAAGCAGCATTGTGCAAAATAGTAAGCACTAATCAGGCTGCGTTGCAAACATGGATTACTTAAAGTACAGTGAACTATTACATCCATAATCAGAAAATAAGAATTGAGATAATTGCTTGCACAGTTAACAATAAAGAGTCATTTGGAGTAATGTATAATTGTCCATTATAAGTTATCTGGCAAGAAACTGAACATAAGTGATACCTTCTTAATATGCAACATTTCAAATGGTAGGAGAGTGTAAAAGATGAAGCCAGGAGTGTGTTTTTTTTCACTTCTTCACTTCCACAGTCTTTGGATTAGCACAGCACTTATTACAGCATTTACTTAACTTCCAGCAGTGGCTGTTCTGTCAGCAAATTAATTACCTAACTTAGTTCCGAGGGAAAAAAAACCAAGTTAAGTTATATGTCATCACAATACGTTTGCTCAAAAAAGTCATTTGGAATGGGCATTTTTGCACAGTATTGAATATACGAGCAAACACTAAATTAGATGGACGCAAACACTGAGCTCTCTGGAATTCAAGATATTGGGGGATCACTGATTTGAAATTTGGGAGACCTGCATTTTAAATTAATAATTAGATGCAAACTACTAGGGTAAATGAGATGTTTCTTATGATAAGAGAATAAAGCAGCAGGATTCCAAAATAGCTCAGTACAATTTTGTTTGAACAAAAAATAACAAGTGCACAAAGGTTTACCAAACTGAATAAAACTACTGGCTTCACCTGTGGCGATCCTTAGTATACTTCACTGTTGCCTATGACATGCCCTTTTTTCACTTGGCAAGAAAACCCCAGAATCATTTATTAATCATGTTCAGGTTATTTCATCATCTCGGTTCAACAGTTTCAACCGGGATAGGAAGAGTTAAGCGTCGATTAAGACATTCATGGTTTCTTTCATGCCACATGTGCGATATCATTTCTGTGCATTTAAAAGATAAAAGGCAATGCTCAAGACTATGTTCTGGTTTCTGCAGTGCATAATTGTCATTCTGCCTGTAGTTTATACATACGTTTCAGAAACAATTATTTATTTTAAACCAAATATGAAATTGAGCATTGGGGCCAGATGTTCGATTCTAACCCAAAGAGTTTCTATGATCTAATTCCTGACCCACAGCTGTACCTTTTATCAATTTATTACTAATTTACTGCAAAGGCCAAATTTTCTCAAACAATTACTTTACAATGTTACTGCAGGCCTAAACAGATCAACATGTGAGTCTTTTCAGAAATAAAATGGTAACATTTGGACATCTTTTTGTTTGCTCGCAGTGATTTGTGTTGCTCCCCTATTATCTTGGGTTGCTGTAGATCCCATCCATCGACTCATCGGAATCAGAAACACATGCTTTGAGAATAGAAACTGAAGCCTCTTGAAAAGTCATTGACTATAGTCAGGTTAACTTGCCAGTAGCGAACAAAAAAGTGATATAAGAAGGGGAAAAATGAAAAGAAAATCCATGCCAAAAGGAAAGAAAGATCAAAGGTGCAGATTTTGTTGGGGTTTTGATTTGTAACTCACTTAACCCACAACCCAAACCTCCCGCTGACTGCCACTTGCAGAAGATCTTTCCCTTAGTACGACATGTTTGAAAGTTGAAACGATTTACAGTCCAAGGTACTATACAAGTTGTGTGTGTGTTTTTTTTAACTTTATGCTCTTTTCTTTGATTTAGCACTATAATTAGTTAGTGCATTCTAACAAAAATCCTCGCCTTTTTTTGCAACACTATAAACAGTTTAATTTGTTCACAGCTCATTTAAGTCACTTTCACCCTCAGTGAAGGGTATGACTGAAGTCAAACTAATAATACCAATTTAAAAAGAAATTAAATAGATAATAAATGCAGAAGTGGAATGAGTTTATATTGTACTTACTTCATTTCTCTTCACTCTTCCATACTGGCTGTTGGACTGTTGTTCACATCATAATCTTAACCATGTGGATAATGTGACTGCAGTTATTCTTGAGTAGTATAATCCATATAAAAACATAAATCAGTCATTTCAGTCTTGCTCATAAAGATCTCTATTTTAAAATTCCAAGTCCGGTTTATTATTAGCAGAGACATATAACAAGGAATGTTTGAAGATGCAGTTGCAAGGGCTGTATATCTTTAATGGTACGAGGTCTGTAGCTGTAGTTCATTCAAAACAAAAAGTGTAACAAGTTATGGATTTGTTTCTGATTTTATACAGCAGAATGCTGTGCACATGGAGATGTTCTGTGGTTTGTTTCACCACTTCATTGAGCATTCATTGCATATCTTCTCTTTCCTTTTATACAGGAAACTACACATACACTTTAAAATTACTGGGGTAGTTCCCTACGCAAAAGCTTAATTTATTCAACAGAATAGAACAATTTTGTATCACCAAAAGCATGTGCATATCTTGCCATTTAAGAAAAAGTATTTGCAAGTAATTCTTAATATGGCAACAGATTATTCTGAAAAGTTGTTTTCCATTCTAACCATAACAATTACAGTTAAGACCTACTTTTTATTAAACAATTTTTGTTGCTAAGATAAATTGACAATAGATATTTCAAATAAAATAATGGCATTACTATTAATAAGGATAGCACTTATGCTATTGTATCTGTAGAAAGTATTATATTTACTGGCCTACATATTTGACAACAACTAACAGTGGCCAGAATTTTACATTCAAAGATTGTTGCCCGACGGGCAAAAATTCAAGCCAATGCTAGAATCCATTATAAAGGATGTGATAACTAGACACATAGAAAATATGATGTCAGATCTGCTGAGATTTTCCAACATTTTCTATTTTTGTTTTAGAATCCAACTTTTAACTTAGAGAATATTGAAAGGATTAGGCAGAGTCAACATGGATTTATGGAAGGGAAATCATTTTTGATAAACCTGTTGGAGTTTTTGAGGATGCAACAAGCAGAAAAGATAAAGGGGAACCTATGAATGTAGTGTTTTTTGATTTTTAGAAGGCTTTCAAAAAGGTCCCATGCAAGAGGTCAGCAAGCAAACTTAGAGCACATGGAATGGGGGTACCTTATTGGCATGGATTAAGAATTGATCAACAGACAGAAGCAGAGAGTAAGAATTAATGGGTTATTCTCAGATCAACAGGATGAGACTACTGGGGTACCACAAGGATCAGAGCGTGGGCCCCAGCTATTCACAATCCATATTAATGACTTGGGTGTGGGCACCAATTGTAATATTTGCAAGGTTGCCAATGACACAAAACTAGGTGGGAATGTGAGTTATGGGGAGGATACAAAGAGGTTTCAAGAGGTTTCGGATGGGCAGATGAGTGGGCAAGAACATGGCAGATAAAATATAATGTGGAAAATTGTGAAGTTATCCACTTTGGTTGGAAAAACAGAAATGTAAAGCATTTCTTAAAAGGTGAGAGATTGGGAAGTGTTGATGTCCAGAGGGATCAGGATGTCCTTGTTCATAATTCACTGAAAGCTAACATGCAGGTGCAGCAAGCAATTAGAAAGGCAAATTTTATGCTGACTTTTATTGTAAGAGGATTTGACTACAGGGATAAAGTCAATTACTGTTGTTTTTCTTTCCTTTTTTAAAGATATACATGAGGCACAGAATACAGAGAATCAGCTGATTGCCATTGGTACATCGTCTCCACCTGTGACACAATTTGGAAGAAAACTTCTTGGAAATTGTCAATACTCTTGAGGTGCGGTGTTTTCCGAACAGCATCGCAAATCCTGAACTTTGCTTTAAATTGTACAAATCAAGCGACCAGAGGATGACTACCAAAGTCATCCCAGAGAAGAGGCCATAACAGTCAGTAACCTGTTTCCTGCAGCAGGCAGCAATGGGGAGCACTACATCACAGCACTTGGAAAAAACGTCAAGAAAACCCCATATGAGTGACACTTGGGTTCACATGGATGCCTTTGTTGCTTCTGAGATTTGAATTTTGTTGTGAGTTATTGTGCATAACATACAAGCATGCAGATAGGAGCAGGAATAGGCCACTTGGCCCCTAGAGCCTGTTCAGCCATTCTATATTACATGGCTGATCCGATTGTAATCTCACCCCCACATTTCTGCCTCGCCTGATAACCTTTCACCTCCTTGTTAATCAAGAATCTATCCAGCTCTGCCTTAAAAATATTCAAAGATATTGCTTCCACTAACTTTTGAGGAGGTGCTCCAGAGACTGATGACCCTTTTCGCTTTTCCTTTATCTGTGTAACAACACCTGTCTTGACAGGAAGCTAATGCGCTAGGTAAACCATTACATTTACCCTGAAGTGCTGCTCAGTCTGCCCAGCACTGGGTGACTCTGGAAATAGCTTCTTATTTGGTCCCATGAGTTCTCATAATTCATGATGCCACTCTGGCAGATTTCTTTCACCCCAAACACGGCCATGCTGTTGGAATCAGCCAATAATGTCAGATTTTTCATGTGAGCTTCACCAAATGTGCTGTACCAGATGACATGAATAGCATGCAGTAGCACATTTGTCAATATATCAAAAGCCTTAAATATATAAGCAGTTTTGTAATGAAGGAAAACACTGTCAAAATTAACTGCTATCATTCAAAAACTCTTAGAAGGGTTTGCAAAACTGTGATGTGGTTTATATGGCTCATAAACTCCAATTCTACGAAGATCATTTGCCATCCAACTCTGTATAGTGGTTGCAATAAAAGGGCTAATGTACTGGGCCCACATGCTCATCAAGACATTATTAATAACATATGTAACTGACTCTCTAAATGTTGGCTATTGATGGCTGGAAAAATATTGCTCCTGAATCTACAGTTTACAACACTGCATTCAGATTGTTTTAATTTCATTAGTTCCTCTGATTTTCTTTCTTCTGATTTCTTTCCTTTTGGAGACTGCTTCTTAACTATCCAGCAAATGTCTGGTTTCACTTCAGATTACATTCAGTTATGCCCTCTAGTGTAAAATCACTCACAACTGCAAAAAAAGGAAAAGACCAAAACATTGGAATCCGCGAGTGAAATAAATTTGTAACTGATTAACTGCATTGGGGTCAGGTGGCTCAATAGGTTGGATAATTGTCCCCCTCAGACCAGGAAGCTCGTGAGTTTAATTTGTGGTCTGAGGTGAGTTTGGTGATTTTAGCAAAAGTGGTGAAATCAATGTCAAAAGTGGATACCAGAACTCAGATTTTTTAAACTGTTGAGCATAAACAGCCAGGAAAATGGGTGAAGGTTCTCACCCCTGTATCTCTGCTGATTTAGTGCATGACTTTTCCAGTTTCAATTTTGACAAATGAATCCCATCAAAAGAACGGAGGCATTTAATTTTGATTCGCTGCTGAATGTTGGAATGCCATGATTTTGATATCTGTGCTATTTTTGATTATTATTTTTAAGTTCCTACTCTACATTCAAACAAAGAGGTTACAATGTTATCACTAGAACCAAGCTGACAGTCAACTTCCATTGTTGACCACATGGGGCCTTCCCTCAGGTATTCTTTTTCCCTACTTGCGGCATCTAGATTTCTATACATGATTCATTGAAACATAGAAAATAGGAGCAGGTGTAGGCCATTCTATCCTTCGAGCCTGCTCCGCCATTCATTATGATCATGGCAGATCATCCAACTCAATAGCCTGATTCCACCATCCCCCCAAATCCTTTGATTCTTTTAGCCCCAAGAGCTTTGTCTAACTCCTTCATGAAAACATACAGGGGACGATTACTCCCAGCTCACTGCTCGCAGCTTGGGAAATGTCAGCGGAGGCCGTTTCTTGGGGCTGGGGGCTCTGCAAGGCCACCAATGGGGGGTTTCGCTGGAAATCAGCAGGGACTGATTACCATATGGAAAATCAGAAATTAAATTTCATTAGTAGGAACAGGCGGCTGACCCTGTTGAAGGGCACAAAGGCCATTGAGGCTCCATCAGGAGGTCGGGGTTAAGGGGGTACCCCTTGGCCAGTGCCATGCCAGCCTGGCACTGCCCAAAGGGCACCTTGGCACTGTCCACCAGGCATCAGGCAGTGCCCCCAAGGGGCAGGGCCAGAGGGGCTGGGGCCTTTGGGTGGGTGATTGGTAGGGGTGCGGGTGACCAGCTGCTACTTTGCACAGGGATCGCAGGCAGAGGTAGGGAGGACAGCAATCGGGGGTGTGGAGGGGGTCGGAGGGGCAGCAATGTAGGGGTTGCGGGGCTGCCCTGTGATCGAGCTGGCCAATGATCAAGAGGCCGACAATGTGGGGCCACTGGGCATGTGCTGATCTCTGTGCTGACAGATCAGCGCATGCGCAATGGCCTGCTCAGCACTATGCTGCCAGCTTCTCCACTGGAAATAGCCCATTGATTTCCAGAGTGAATTCCACTAAGGCACTCTGTGATGCACAGATTTGATTTGATTTATTATTGTCACATGTATTAGTACAGAGTGAAAAGTATTGTTTCTTGCGTGCTGTACAGACAATGCATACCGTACATAGAGAAGGAAACGAGAGAGTGCAGAATGTAGTGTTACAGTCGGAGATTCACTCTGGAAATCACGCTGAAAAAACCAGTGGGAGTTACTCCCATTTTCACGCAAATTGGGGACATCAGAATTTTTGTGGGAGAATCCCGGCCATAATGTTTTGGCCTCAACTGCTTTCTGTGATAACAAATTCCACAGGCTTACCACTCTCTGGGTGAGTAAATTTGTCCTTACTACAGTCCTAAAAGGTTTCCCTCTTTGGACTATGAACCCAGGTTCTGGGTACCCCCACCTTTGGAAACACACTTACTGCATCTACCCTGTCTACTCCTGTTAGAATTTTACACGTTTCTATGTGATCCCCCTCATTCTTCTCAACTACAGTGAATATAATCTTTACCGACTTAATCTCTCTTCATACATCAGTCCCGCCATCCCAGTAATCAGTTTGGTATCTTTTTCTGCACTCCCATTATATGAAGAACATCCTTCCTCAGAAAAGGAAACCAAAACTGCACACAATATTCCAGGTGTGGCCACACCAAATCCTTGCAGCAAGACATTGCTGCTCCTGTACTTGAATCCTCTCGCTATGAAGGCCAATATAGCATTTGTCTTTTTTACCACCAGCTGCACCTGCATGCTATCTTCAGCAACTGGTGTATGAGGACCACACAGGCCTCATAGCACAAGCCCCCCTCTCTTACTTTATAGCCATTCAGATAATAATCTGCCTTATTGTTTTTGCTACCAAAGTGGACAACCTCACATTTATCCACATTATACGCATTTGTCCACTTGCTCAGCTTGTCCAAATCATACTGAAGCATCTCTGCATCCTCGTCACAGCTCACCCTCCCACTCAGCTGTGTGTCATCTGCAAATTTGGAGATATTACACTTAGTTCCCTCATCTAAATTATTAATGTGTATTGTGAATAGCTGGGGTCCTAGCACCAATCCCTGCAGTATCCCACTAATCACTGCCTGCCATCCAGAAAATGACCCATTTATTCCTACTCTTTGGGTAGGATTTTCCAGCCATGCTAGCCCCAAAACCGCAAAGCCAGAACATCCCACCCAAGGTCAAAGGACCTTTACATGGTCCGTGTCCCACCCGCTACAATTCCCGTGGCAGACGGGATGGTACAATTCTGGCCATTGTTTCCTATCTCCCAACCAGTTTTCTATCCATCACAATACACTAGCCCCAATGCCATGTGCTTTAATTTTATGTGCTAATCTCCTATGCGGAACTTTGTCAAAAGCCTACTGAAAATTCAAATAAATCACATCCTATGGCTCCTCCTAATCAAATCTACTAGTTACACCCTCGAAGAATTCCAATAGATTTGTCAAACATGATTTCCCTTTTATAAACCCATGCCGACTCTGTCCGATTCTACCACTTTTTACCAAGTGCTGTGCTATAAAATCTTTGATAATGGGCTCCAGAATTTTCCCCACTGCTGACTTCAGGCTGACTGGTCTATAATTTCCTGCTTTCGCTACCTCCCTTTTTAAACAGTGGGGTTACTTTAGCTACCCTCCAATCTCTAGGAACTATTTCAGCATCTATAGAATCTTGAAAGATGACTACCAATACATCCACTATTTCTTGGGTGACTTCCTTCAGTAATCTGGGATGTAAATTATCAGGAACTGGAGATTTATCAGTCTTCCCCCAAAGAACCATAGAATCCGTACAATGCAGAAGGTGGCTGTTCAGCCCATTGAATCTGCACCAATTCTCTGACAGAACATCTTACCCATCTTTTCATTTTTTTCTGTTCTCCACGAGATTACTCACTTCCATACTTTGCCCTCTAACGGCACCATTCCACCTAGTTTACTAAATTCATTCCTCAAAAACAGCTTTTTAAAAGTTAACCATTTAAACTTTCTCTTTTCATCATTAGCCTAAACCTAAACTCTCATACATGACCCCAGTGCCAGGCAATAACCATCTCTCACAAGAGAGAATCCAACCAACTCCCCTTGACATTCAATGGCAACACCATCACTGAATCCTCCACTATCAACTTCCTGGAGGGTTACCATTGACCAGAAATTGAATTGGATCAGCCATATGAATATTATAGAGTAAGAACAGGTCCAAGGTTGGGAATTCTGTAGCGATTAAATCACCTCCTGATTCACCATCTACACAAGGCACAAGCCAGGAGTGTGATGGATGCTTTCCCCTTGTCCAACCCTGAGAACATTCAAGAAGTTCAACATGATCCAGGACAAAGCAACCTGCTTGATCAGCACCTAAAAACCTGAGTCAAATATTTGGGAAAATATTTCAAAATATGGATGGAGGGATATATATTTTGAAATATTTTCCCAAATTTTTGATTGTCAGGTTTTTAGTTCCTGCGATTATAGTTTTGACATTATCTTCCAAAGGGAATTCCTCTAATTCTGTGCAATGTTCAGATGAAAACAAGATGAAAGAAAGGATCCAAGGCTGCTCCAGAGGCAGATTAGCTGCACCCAACGTTGCCCATGCAAATCACATTCATAAGTAGGGGCACATCTGCCATGGAATGTGAGAGAAGAGTTGCCAATACAAACTTCTTTTCACTATGGTTGATTTCCCAGATTTAGTAATCTCCTTGAATCTTATTTCCAACCAGGTTCCACCACGGGGACAATTCTTCCAAGCTGGCTCATGGCTATAGGGGCATCAACAATCCAGTTACAGATCACAAATTATACAGGACACTAATTGCTCACTAGGACACTGTAGTTTAATTACCTTTCTCATAGATAATTAGGCAGCACAAAGAAGATGCTGCATTATTTTCAGTTTGGAAAATTCTCCCAAGTCCATCCTCCCCCCGCAACAAGAGATCCATCTGAGCCCCCCCCCCCCCCCCACACACTCCGGCGGACGCCAGCGGAGGGCCAGGAAGGTGCTGCAGGCTCTCGAAGGACTGCAGGTCGGAAGGATGGTGGAGGGAGACAAGCGATCGAGATAGGTTGGGGGTGTGCTCTGCCGAGGGGGGGGCCTGCCTCCCAGGGGGGTCCGATCCCGGGGGGAGGGGGGTCTGCCGGGGGGGCCTGCCTCCCAGGGGGGTCCAATCCTGCGGGGGGAGTCTGCCGAGCGGGCCTGCCTCCCAGGGGGGTCCGATCCCGGGCGGGGGGGGGGGTTTGCTGAGGGGGGCCTGCCTCCCAGGGGGGTCCGATCCCAGGGGGAGGGGCCTGCCGGGGGGGCATGCCTCCCAGGGGGGTCCGATCCCGGGGGGAGGGGCCTGCCGGGGGGGCCTGCCTCCCAGGGGGGTCCGATCCCAGGCGGGAGGGGGTTTGCTGAGGGGGGGCCTGCCTCCCAGGGGGCTCTGATCCCGGGTGGGGGAGGTCTGCCGGGGTGGTTAGCAGGGGGGTCTGCGAAGGATGGTTGAGGAGGATGGTGACTTCACAAGGGCAGAGAGGGCTTCGGAGGTTCCCCTGCAGAATAGAAATCCGCTTCTGATTTTTATTCGGCAGGTCGCTTACAGCGCGGATCTGGAACGGACCAGAAGACGGTAAAGTGGGATTTGGCGGTAGAGTTGGGCGCGCGGCTCATTAAGTCGATTTAAATGCATGCTAATACATTTAAATCGTCGGGCCGCCTGATTCGGTCACGGACCGGACCCGCGCCTGAATCGGGTGTCAGTAAAGCCGCGATCTGCTCGGATCCGGGTGTAGATCGCGTTAAAGGCCCAACGCCCAACTTTACCGATTTTCGGGCCCGAATGTTTGGTAAAATAGGACCCTGGAACTCACTATAACAGCACTGCCATGCGTCACATCCAAGGAGTCTCTACTTTCTGTTGATGCTATCCATGTTCAGCTTTTGAGATGGAGAAAGCAACAGTGCTGCAATACTATTAAAAACTTAAAACTGCTGCTGGAATAGTTCCTCTTTTTCCAGTTGCCATTAGTTAATACTGTGCTGCCCAGCAATGTATATGAAAAGACCAACATCTTGTAACCAGAATAGTTGAGATGAAACTGCGCTGGATATAAGCACTGGAGTCAACTAACAATGTAATTTGAAATGAAATGTAATATTCCACACAAAAGGAAGCTTATCAAGCTGCCAATTCTGAATATTTCCCAGCCATAGAGATTTTACAGAAATAAGCCAGGATTTCCCTTTCATATTATTAGAAATAGGGAAAAGTTCAACTATAAACATTCTGAATAAACAGGATATTTGTATAAATAGGCTGCTGGCATAGTTTAATGTCATCTCTTATTTCATATTTACATGTACTGGAACCTCAAATACATCGAATAAATATTGGTGTGAATTTAATTGAAGAAGATGAATTTAATTTCTTTCATTAATCAGTAAAGGTACAGATAAGTTGCATTCCGTGCTCAGTGAAACAGTTCCCTGGACTGCTGTGCTGTCCTTTAATGTCCTCACTTTTTGCCAGTTAAGATGTAATAGCCTAACCATGTATGATTTCATCCATGGTTCAATGTAATTGATATGGGACTTGTACAGATTGTAAGGAAAATTATGTAATCGCAAGAAATACCTACCCCAAATGGCATCTGAATAAATAATAATTAGCCTTCAACATCTTAGATGGCTACACATGTAATTGATTAATCAGTAAATCTTACAACGCCTACTTTGAAGCCTGTGGAGTCCAACAGTGGTATTCAGGGAATGGAATGGGAACTCCCTGTTTCAATGTAATGTTTTAGATTCAGATGCAAGATACTCATTACTTGTCAAAAAATATTACACTCATCTAGCTCTGCATTTACTTATGTAAGTCTTGCCAGTTCTAATATCTCGATGGTATGGCATTCTTAAACTATTCCCCTTTCTTCATTGTTGCCAGACAGTGTTTGTTCGGCTTTCAAACTTGAAGCAACATTTATGTAGTGCCTTTAACAAAGCAAAACAGCCCAAAGTGCTTCGCATGTGTGACCAAAATTAACACCAATCCGTTGAAAAAATCATTCAAAAAAGTTACAAAAATCTTGGTCGAAGAGATAGATTTTAACATGACTCTAAACACACAATAATTATAAGTTATATAACAAAAGGTAGTTTTCCCTTCACAAAATTTTTATTATATTTTATGGAATCCTGATCTAAATTAGATAAGCTTAGCTCTCAGCTTATCTTAGACAATACTGATGGTTCTCATATAGATGAATCACTCAAACATTTGTACAAACACAGCAAGGCATTGGCCTACTCCCCACTTACCTTCTCGAATGAAACTAATGTAACAGACAGTTCCAGTTGAAGAGAACTGAGCTCATACATTGGTTTCGTTAATAAAAGCACAAGACGGAAGTTGCAAATTGAAAGTGGGCCTGATTAAAGGTTAGGAGTGACTATCTTACCATGAAGTAATTATCACAGGGGCAGGAGGTTTGGATTCTGGCTTGCGGGAACAAAGGTGGCAAAGGATCTAAAAGGCAGAGTGGACCACGAGCTTTCTAGCCAGATGATGCTTTCCAAATCTCATTTTTCTCCATTGTGTTTTGGATCCAGAAGAAATCCAAGAGGGAGGTCAGTGCAGGCTTGGTAGATCACTCCCAGATGTTCATAGTTATCCTCAGACAGGAATTTTCAACCATTCATGGAGCTTTTGAAGCCTGTAAATTGCACTCCAACTCAACAGCTACAACTCCACAAAGCAAACTGGAGTTAAAATAAACCAAACTAGATACCACATCATCCTGTGTAAAGTTGAGGGCTGTGATTCTCCCATACCGTTACACTAATTTTTTAGTGCAGCGGGCCGGAAGAATCCCACAGCGGCCGATTCATGGGATTTGCGTGAGCATTCACGCTCCACTTGCGTCTCCCAGCGGCAGATTTCCAGTGGCGTCTGCTCCATATCAGAAATTGGTGGGGAGATACACAGACCATTTAAATGGTCATTTTAATATTATTGTGATAGTATGACTAACGGACCTGGGACTGAAGTCTCTGGGTCCACTAGCGTCTCCCACCCTGCCAGAGTATTTCACTCCAGTGGGATTACAGTAACTCCCCACTTTCAGGGAGCTAGTGGCCCAACCCTGCTGAAGTGAAAGGGGGCAATAGGGCCCCCCTAGGGGGCTGGACATTGGGGGGGGGGAGGGGGGGTGGTGGCCCTTGGGAATTGGCACACTGACAGTGCCAGCCTGTGCCCTCTGACACTGCCCCAGGGGCAAATTGCCAGTGTCCAGGGGCCACTGGGCATAGGGCAGTGCCAAGGGGATGGGGCCAATGGGGGGCAGGGCCTGGGGGTGATCAGTGAGGGTGGGGGGGCCTTAAGGCCACTCTGCAGTTGGGACCAGTGAGGGGAAGGAAGGAAGCCAGTGATCAGGGCAGGCTGGGGGTGGGGGGGTTTGGGAGAGGCGGGCCCGGGAATGGTCAGGGGGCCAGCAATCGGGCCGTGGGGGCACGGAGAGCTTGTGTTGTCCTGGGGTCACGGGGCTGGCCAGCGATTGAGCTGGCCAGCAATCGGGAGGCCATCAGTGCTAGGCCACTGCGCATGTGCTGATCTGTCAGAGCCGAGATTGGCGCATGCGCAGTGGCCGCTCAGCGCACTGATTTCAGCCTCTCCAGCAGGAATAGCACCACCTCCTGAAATGTAATGATATTCACACTGGTAGCCTCTGCACTGCACAGAGTTTGGGAGATTCTGCTCTGAACTCCCACTGAAAAAAGCAGTGTGAATTACTCCAGTTTTCACCCGAATTCGACACTTAAAACATTTTTAGGAGAATTCCATCCAAAGTTTGTGTTGCTTCCCTGTCTCGGTTGCAATAGCAGTAACAAACAGCATAAGTTAAGGTTGAACCAAACTCAGCCTGTGCTGTTAGACTCATGGAGTTGTTAGTTTATTAACAAGGTTCTACTTTACCTGTCGTTGGTTGTGGAAATGAAATCAATTGATCAGTGATACTTATAAAAGTCAGAGGAGGAAGAAGTGAGCACTGGTCTTTCATGGACTGCTTTTAAGGCGAACGATAACAGAAATGTGATGTGAGATGGATTTCTGGTATACATTCTTGCAGAGCATATGGAGAATTGGAATATTTCCATTCTTCAGCTTCAATGAAAAATATATTCAAACAAATAAACAGATACAGTGATGCTGCAGTCCAATATTCCTCAATGCGGTTTAACATCAGAAGGAAATATAGATAGGAATTTTCATCCAATGTTACAATTCTTTCTTTTTTATTCCCAAGTTAACCTGATAGAATCAAATCTGCCTCAGAAGAAAACTTTGAACTCTTTTCTCTTAAAACCTCACATGATCTTAGTTTTACTGCCTCGATTTGCTATGCTTGTCTCCATGATGAACTCAAGCCCTCAAAATGATCTCTCCTACCAACTCCACTTTGTTTTACTTCTGTTTGTTGCCAATGCCATATTCCAAAACTCAACCACCCTTCCTTCCACACTTCCATCACTACTTCCCCCGTCTTGTTCTACTGCTCAGTCGTGAATCCTTCTGAATCGTCAGTGACAATACCTGCAGTTTGAGAATTATGCTTTTAAGAATCTCAGCCTTGTTACATCTCCCTCACCTTGTTTGCATTACAGACTTTTTTTTATGATTTCTCCATACGAGTCTTTTTTGTTACTGTCCTGAGGACTAGTAACAGATGTTTGTAAAGTGAATGATCACCCTACCCTTGCAGGTTCAATGGTTATCAATTGTCCCAGGATTTAGGAAACAATCTATTAAGTCATAAAACTTTTGTTGTTTTTGTTTCTTTTTTTGTGAGGGCTTATACAGAAAGTTAACACACACAAATGTGCAACACTGTCAGGAGAAACATGATTTTTGACTCTTCCGGTTCTGATCCTTCCCCAAACAAGGAGAAAAAAATGACAAAACAGCCTTCCTTGAGGCAACGTTTTTGTAATCGGAAAATGCATTTCCACCAGACAAGATGTGAGGAAATAGTACATGCAACAGATTTTTACATCAACCAAACCCTCCTGTGGCATTAGAAGATGATAGTTGAACACAGAACAAAGGCAGAATTGAAGGTGGAAAATACAGTGCAACACAAACATAACTGGTGCCAAAATCTGGACCAAAATAGTTTTGGACTGATATTAATTGCCTTTGTATAGCCATGAAGTTTGTAATATCAAAGATAAAAGTGACTGTTTACAAAGGCCCCATTTTAAGACATTTTTATAACACAGCTGAAAGAAATGACTAATATTTTATTAATTTCATACCACTGATGATCAGGCACCAAATAAATGGCAGCAAGAGAATCATACTTAGTTCAATTTCAAACAAATGTATCCTTTTTCAAATTCCCTACCACAAGAATTTTCAGGAAATGTCATAAATTTAAGTCTCTTTTTTACTGATGAATGTTACCGACCCTTATTCCTTCTCTCTCCATTTTCCTTCTCCCTGTTGACCTTCTCTCTGCAGAAGCATGCCCCATTATCTCCGTTTATAATGTCCACTTTAAAGACCTTGCCTGCTGCCCTGCTGCCTCATTCCAAACCTCTCTTCTCCTTTGGATTGACAAGTTCTGCTTCACCTCCCTTATTGCTGTAATATCCTCATTTTGAACTTTGGTCACTGGTATTTGAACACTTCACTGTGAACAGTTCGCTTTAATCAATTCTATCAATACTTCATTGTCTTGAAAAAATGTTCAACATCTTTAATTTTTTAGATAAACCGAAGATCTGTTTGTTGAACTTGTTTGGGGAAGGACCAGAACCAGAAGAGTCAAAAGTTGTTTTTCTCCTGACAGTATTGCACATTTGTGTATGCTAACTTTCTACATAAGGCCTCACAAAAAGGAAATAAAAAAACAAGTTTTATGACTTAGTAGATTGTTTCCTAAATCCTGGGATAATTGATAACCATTGAACCTAGAAAAGTAAGGTGATCATTTGTGATTCTGATTTCCGAAGCATTTCCCCATTTAGAAAATAGTATATGCCTCCAATGATCCTTCCAAAGTACATAAACTCACACGCTTCCACATAGTATTCCATCTGCCACTTCTTTGCCCACTCTCCTAGCCTGTCCAAATATTAATATTCCTTTTTTCCTTATTCCTTAACATTCCTTGTTCCAGGCCTACCCAGGTCCCCTCCCACAACTTCTTTACCAGTACATCGATAACTATCTTGGTGCCGCTTCATGCTCTCGTCCAGACCTCGAAAAATTCATCAACTTCGCTTAAAGTTTCCACCCCTCCATCGCCTTCACCTGATCCCTCTCAGACACTTCCCTCCCCTTCCTTGACCTTTCTATCTCCATTTCCGGCAATAGACCATCTATCAATATCTATCCATTACAAACCCACTGACCCCCACAGCTATCTGGCCTACAGCATGTCACACTCTACATCCTGTAAGGACTCCATCCCTTTCTCTCAGCTCCTTCGCCTCCGTCGCATTTGTTCCGATGTTGTCACTTTCCAAAGTGGTGCTTCTAATATGTGCTCCTTTTTCCTCAACCGTGGATTCCTATCTACAGATGTCGACAGGGCCCTCAAAAGCATGCAGTCCATCTCCCGTGCCACGACCCTCACCCCCTCCCCTCCCTCCCTGAACAAGAATAGAGCCCCCCTTGTTCTCACATTTCACCGCGCCAGCCTCCACATGCAAAGCATAATCCTCCACCATTTTCACCAACACCAGCGTGATGCCACCACCAAACACATCTTCCCTTCACTCCCTCTGTCTGCATTCCATAGAGACCATTCCCTCCGGGATAACCTAGTCCACTCCTTCACGATACCCAACACCTCTCCCGTCACTCATGGCACCTTCCATGCAATCCCAGAAGGTGTAACACCTGCCCCTTTACCTCTTCCATGCTCACCATCCAAGGCCCAAAACATTCATTCCAGCTTAAGCAGCATTTCAATTGCACCTCTTTCAATTTGGTCTATTGCGTTCGCTGCTCCCAATGTGGTCTCCTCTACATCGGAGAGACCAAACGTAGACTGAGTGTTCGCTTTGTTGAGCACCTTCGGTCTGTGCGTAATCAGGGCCCTGACCTTCCGGTTGCTTGTTATTTTAACACACGATCCTGCTCCCATGCCCACATGTCTGTCCTTGGCCTGCTGCAATTTTCCAGTAAAGCTCAACGCAAACTGGAGGAACAGCATCTCATCTTCCAGCTACGCACCTTACAACCTTCCGGTCTCAACATCGAATTCAACAACTTCAGATGATTTGCTCTACCCCACTTCGACCCCTTTGTTTTCATTCTATTTTGTTTAATTTTTTACTATTCTCTACCTTTTATTTCTTGATTGTCTTTCTTAATTTTTCTTCCCCCTACTCTTTCCCTCTACTACATCCTCCTTCCCTTACCTTTTCTTCCCTCGCTTCCCCTTTTCTACATTCTACATGTGTCCCATCTTTGCCCCCCCCCCCCCCCCGCTCCATCCCCCCACCCCACCTCCCCCCCAGCCCCCAACAGCTTCATCTGTCACAGCTTACAGTTTCTCTGCCGTTTGGCCATTCACACCCTTTATTCTTTCTGTGGACAGCTATTAGCAGTCTTTTACCCTGGTTTCTGTGGCTATGACTCATCTTTCATTCCCTCACCCTGCAGTATAAATATCTCCCACTTTCTATGCCTTTTAGCTTTGACAAAGGGTCATCTGCACTCAAAACATCAGCTCTTTTCTCTCCTTATAGATCCTGCCAGACCTGCTGAGATTTTCCACCATTTTCTCTTTTGGCTCCTTCTGCAGCCTCCTTTCTCCCTCAATACTACCTGTCCCTCTGCATATCTTTGTATCATCTGCAAACTTAGCAACAGTTCCTTCAGTTCCTTCTTCCAAATCGTTAATGTATATTGTGAAATGTTGTGGTCCCAGCACCGACGCCTGAGGCACATCACTTGTCATGCATTGCCATCCTGAAAAAGACCCATCCTGAAAAAGACCCACTCTCTGCCTTCTCCCAGTCAGCCAATCCTCTATCCATGCCAGGATCTTACCCTTAACACCCTTAACACCATGGCCTCTTAACTTATTTAACAGTCTCCTATGAGGTACCTTGTCAAAAGCCTTCTGGGAATCTAAATAAATCACGTCCACTGGTTCTCCCTTATCTAACTTCCTTGTTACCTCCTCAAAGAACTCTAACAGATTTGTCAGACATGACCTCCCCTTGACGAAGCCATGCTGGCTCAGTCATATTTTAGCATGCACTTCCAAGTAGTCTAAAATCTTGCCAATGATCGAAGTCAGGCTAACTGGCCTATAATTTTCCATCTGCTGCCTCCCTCTCTTCTTAAACAGCGGTGTTACATTCGCTACTTTAAAGTCCACTGGGACCCTCCCTGCTTCCAGTAATTTCTGAAAGATCACCACCAATGCCTCCACAGTTTCCTCAGCTATCTCTTTTAGAACCCTGGGGTGTAGTCCATTCAGTCCAGGTGATTTATCCACCTTCAGACCTTTCAGTTTCCCCAGAACCTTCTCCTTAGTGATGGCCACTACACTCACCTGTGCCCCCTGATTCTCCTGGAACTTTGGCGTCCCACTGGTTTCTTCCACCGTGAAGACTGATGCAAAGTAACTATTCAGTTCCTCTGCCATTTCTTTGTTTCTTATTATTACTTCTCCAGCCTCATTTTCCAGTGGTCCAATGGCTATTTTTGCCTCTCTCTTACCTTTTATATATTGAAAAAAACTTTTCCTATCTTCTTATATATTACTAGCTAGCTTACACTCATATTTCATCTTCTCCCCCCTTATTACTTTTTTAGTTGTCCTCTGCTCTATCAGAAATGATATTGCACAATAGCAAATAGTTTGAAAATATAACCCTTAGACCAATGGTGAGACTCTACTGAAGGCATCTGTGATCATATTTTTTAGTTGACATTTCACAGCTCCAATCATTAAGACCAATCATTTGTGTGTCAATGTGACTCTGGAAACCAATCTTTAACATTTTGGTTGTACTATAGCAACTTCCTGTGGTCGTTAGGTCAATTGATTTCTTGCTAGTGCATAACAAGCAGGATGGCAAAAATTCCCCTCAATCATTAAGGTAAAATTGTTTCAAAATTGGCGAGTTAGAAAAATTGTAAAAGACATGTAAAATTACTCAAAAATAACTGCACTTTTTTTTTAGCCATTCCCTCCCTCCCTCACTCGAATCACAGATGCCATCAGAGGTAAGAATGAAATCAAAGAACAATGGAATTAAATTCAGGAAGATGAGACCTCATGCAACGTGTAACCATTTGATTTTGGTTTGTTTAAATGGTACAACATTTTGCAGAGCAGTTCTCCACGCTAACATTTCGCACTGGCTGCAGAAGTGCACCACAGTATAACGGAAACCAAGAGTGATCACGAGTTTTTTTTTTGCAACCGTTTATTGTTCAGGCTCTCATGACTGCTCCAACTGATATGGTAACAATTATATAAAAATGCAGTTGTGTTCAACTAATCTTTTTAGATTAGATAAATAGGTTTTGAGGTACTTAATTAAAAAATTATGCCCCAAATGTGTTAGCCATCTGTGCTTGATGGAAAAAGAAAACGCTTTGGATTTCATTAAGATATCTGCAAAAAATATCCCTCCAGTTGCTGTTTTTTCACCCAATCCATTAGATACCATTTACCTGCTGCAATGCACACAGAAACACTGGTCAACAAGAAGGTAAGCAACCGTGACCAAATTGAGATCATGATCAAAAACATCACGTCACATTTTTCTAGCCTTACAGAACTTAGTTGCTCGAGTTGTTGTGGTACATCCTTTCCCAGCTTAATTTTGGCTCACCTCCCTATCAAATTATTTCTTGGCAGCCTTCACTAGTACTAGTTACAAAGACATGTTCAATTCAAAGTCACTTTTAATTAAATTTTTGTGGAGTATAGATCGAAGTGTTATATAAAAAAATAGAACTATGGCGCAATAGATCAAGTACAAATGATACAATTAACATTTAAAATGTTTGTCAAGAATTTGCCACTGAAACAAGGCACCTATTAAAGTACATATAGAGCTCTGTCTTTACCCTGGGGTTTTGGCAATCTATATTACTCCTAATTTATATTTAATAAGTTGAAATTGCTTTATTATGTAGTAGAGCTGAAGAAGTATTTTCCAAATTGGCATCATTAAAATAGCAATTACAACTTAAATGAAGGGAAAATAACTCTTTGTACGCTGTAATTCAAATCTAATACAAATCAGATCTTCTTAATGTTTAATTTACTCCAGCCATCTAAACTGCTTCAGTGTATTTACTTTACAAAAAGTACTGAATGCTACAATTCCCACATTTCTGGTGTGTACAGTGCAAAACAAATAATAATTTAATTATAAAATTAATTCCAGGAAAACCTCAATTCATCTTGAGTTTCCTTTTAGCGTGGTAATGTGATAACTAAGACAATGATTTACATATCATTTTTCTGCTTTGTATTTTCAAATCTCTAATGATAAAACCAGTGTGGCAAAACTT
Source organism: Mustelus asterias (assembly GCF_964213995.1). Classification (NCBI taxonomy): domain Eukaryota; kingdom Metazoa; phylum Chordata; class Chondrichthyes; order Carcharhiniformes; family Triakidae; genus Mustelus; species Mustelus asterias. The sequence continues at coordinate 91,534,222 of NC_135805.1, forward strand.
GATGGATTAATGTGTTGTGCAATATAGTGTACGTTTCCCCTCACAATTTTCAGTGGAGCCTCATGCCAGCTAGCCCTCCCAGAATAATTACCATGTTCAACCGAGATTCTGCTTCTGAATTCCCTATTAGATGTCTTGACAACTATCTTATATTGATAGCCTAAGCTATCATATTGATATTGATTATATTGATGGCCTAAGCTCTCCACCCAGCCCGGGAGGGATGTGGCAGGGGAGCAGCATTCTATCATTTATTTTTCTGCACATGCGCAGTCGGAGGCACTGTTCAGAGCTGCAGTGTTTTGGGCACATTAAGCCCCGTCCATAGGCTTGTGCAGCGCGATTCGGAATCACTGATATTTTTGCAGGCAGAGTGCGTATGGGGGCGCCTGAGAACGGGTCTAAAAGTCGGATCTGGCGCTTTTCATCGCAAGAAAACATTCTGTTGGCCAAAGTTTTCTGGCCATTCCTGCTGGTGGGATCTTCTGGTCCCACTGACGGCAAATCCGTGGTCGCAGGTTCCCCGGCTGTGAAGGGAGTGAACAATGGGAAAACACTTTGACATCGGTGGGACTGGAAGATTCAGCCATTGGCCACTTCTGCTGCTGCAAAACACGCTGTGGAGAGGCAGGGGGTGGTGTGGGAATGGGGGGAAGATGGGGGGGGAAAAGTGGAAAATCCCACCCTTTCCATCCACAACATCTAAAACTTTTATTGTTTTAAAGGCCCCCATTAGGCCATTAGGTCAACCCTCAGCCTTTTCTCAATTTAAGGGAAAAGAGATCCATCACATCAGTCAATTTCTGATATGTACAGATATTTCTGGTATCATCCTTGCAAAATCTTCTCTGTACCCTTTTCAGTGCCTCTATCTCCTTTTTTATAACATGGTGACAAGAATTGCAAGCAGTGATCTAAGTGTAGTCGAAGAAAATTTCAATGCAGGTTTAGTGTAACTTCGCTACTTCAATTCTCTCCCTCTGCTCAGTGGCAGTGTCATGCTGACTCAGTTAGCAGCATTCTTGTCTCTAAGTCACAATGTTCCATATCAAGTCCCATTCCAAGATTTGATTTGATCCAGTGTTTTCACATGTATTGGGACACAGTTAAAATTATTGCTTTTTGCGCACTATACAGACAAAGCATACCATTCAAAGACTACATAGGGGAGAAGAAAGGGAGAGGATGCAAAATGTAACCAGAGTAAAAGATAGAATTAGAGGGAAGATAGAACAAGTGGGAACTTGTGTATGGAGTCAGTAGAGATAGACGAGGTGATGAATGAATACTTTTCTTTCAGTGTTCACCAAGGAGAGGGGCCATGTTTTTGAGGAAGAGAAGGTGTTACAGGCTAATAGGCTGGAGGAAATAGATGTTCGGAGGGAGGATGTCCTGGCAGTTTCGAATAAACTGAAGGTCGATAAGTCCCCTGGGCCTGATGAAATATATCCTAGGATTCTTTGGGAGGCAAGGGATGAAATTGCAGAGCCTTTGGCTTTGCTCTTTGGGTCCTCGCTGTCCACGGGGATGGTGCCAGAGGACTGGAGAATGGCGAATGTTGTTCCTCTGTTTAAGAAAGGGAATAGAAATGACCCTGGTAATTATAGACTGGTTAGTCTTACTTCTGTGGTTGGTAAATTGATGGAAAAGGTCCTTAGGGATGGGATTTACGACCATTTAGAAAGATGCGGATTAATCCGGGATAGTCAGCACGGATTTGTGAAGGGCAAGTTGTGCCTCACAAATTTGATAGAATTTTTTGAGGAGGTAACTAAGTGTGTTGATGAAGGTAGGGCAGTTGATGTCATATACATGGATTTTAGTAAGGCGTTTGATAAGGTCCCCCATGGTCGGCTTATGATGAAAGTGAGAAGGTGTGGGATAGAGGGAAAGTTGGCCGATTGGATAGGTAACTGGCTGTCTGATCGAAGACAGAGGGTGGTGGTGGATGGAAAATTTTCAGATTGGAGGCAGGTTGCTAGCAGAGTGCCGCAGGGATCAGTGCTTGGTCCTCTGCTCTTTGTGATTTTTATTAATGACTTAGAGGAGGGGGCTGAAGGGTGGATCAGTAAATTTGCTGATGACACCAAGATTGGTGGAGTAGTGGATGAGGTGGAGGGCTGTTGTGGGCTGCAAAGAGACATAGATAGGATGCAAAGCTGGGCTGAAAAATGGCAAATGGAGTTTAACCCTGATAAATGTGAGGTGATTCATTTTGGTAGGACTAATTTAAATGTGGATTACAGGGTCAAAGGTAGGGTTCTGAAGACTGTGAAGGAACAGAGAGATCTTGGGGTCTATATCCACAGATCTCTAAAGGTTGCCACTCAAGTGGATAGAGCTGTGAAGAAGGCCTATAGTGTGTTAGCTTTTATTAACAGGGGGTTGGAGTTTAAGAGTCGTGGGGTTATGCTGCAACTGTACAGGACCTTGTGAGACCACATTTGGAATATTGTGTGCAGTTCTGGTCACCTCACTATAAGAAGGATGTGGAAGCGCTGGAAAGAGTGCAGAGGAGATTTACCAGGATGCTGCCTGGTTTGGAGGGTAGGTCTTATGAGGAAAGGTTGAGGGAGCTAGGGCTGTTCTCTCTGGAGCGGAGGAGGCTGAGGGGAGACTTAATAGAGGTTTATAAAATGATGAAGGGGATAGATAGAGTGAACGTTCAAAGACTATTTCCTCGGGTGGATGGAGCTATTACAAGGGGGCATAACTATAGGGTTCATGGTGGGAGATATAGGAAGGATATCAGAGGTAGGTTCTTTACGCAGAGAGTGGTTGGGGTGTGGAATGGACTGCCTGCAGTGATAGTGGAGTCAGAAACTTTAGGAACATTTAAGTGGTTATTGGATAGGCACATGGAGCACACCAGGATGATAGGGAGTGGGATAGCTTGATCTTGGTTTCAGATAAAGCTCGGCACAACATTGTGGGCCGAAGGGCCTGTTCTGTATGTTCTAGAGAATATGCTGGGGACAGCTCGCAATAAGTCGCCATGCTCCGGCGCCATCTTGAATTTTACATTTGGCCGCCAGATAGGGAACATATTAGGCATTAAACTGATAAGAACAGAAACTACACTTGATCCTAGCCAAAAGGCCGAGAAGCGAGTACAACAATCTAAAGCTGAGACTTCAGTACAGTATTGAAGGATTGCTAAACTGGGTCTCATCAAGGAAACTATGAAGATATGAGGTGTGAGTTGGCCTTGATTGATTGGGGAGAGTTACTTAAAGGGATGACAGTGGATAGGCAATGGCAAACATTCAAGGAATGCATGAGGGAACTGCAGCAACTGTTTATTCCTGTCTGGCACAAAAGCAAAATGGGTGAGAGGGCCAATCCATGGGTTACAAAGGAAATTAGAGATAGTATCTGATCCAAGGAAGAAGCATACAGATTGTCCAAGAAAAATAATAGGTCTGAGGATTGGGAGCAGTTTGGAATTCAGCAAAGAAGGACCAAGGGATTGATTAAGAAGGGGAAAATACAGTACGAAAGTAAGCTTGCAGGGAATATAAAAACTGACACTAAGGGCCCGATTTTACCAAAGATTCGCGCCCGTTTTGTGCGCGAAATCGTGGTAAAGTCGGGCGTCGGGCCTTTAACGCGATCTGCTCCTGAATCCGAGCAGATCGTGGCTTTACCAACACCTGATTCGGGCGCGGGTCCGGTCCGCGCCCGAACCGGGCAGCCCGACGATTTAAATGCATTAGCATGCATTTAAATCGACTTAATGAACCGCACGCCCAACTCTACTGCCAAATCCCACTTTACCTTCTTCTGGTCCATTCCGGATCCGTGCTGTAAGCGACCTGCAGAATAAAAATCCGAAGCAGATTTCAATTCTGCAGGAGAACCTCCGAAGCCCATCCTCCTTGACCATCCTTCATAGACCCCCCCCCCCCCCCCGCTAACCACTCCCCCGGATCAGACCCCCCTGGGAGGCAGGCCTCCCCGGCAGACCCCCCCCCCCCCCCCCCCCCGGGATCAGACCCACCGGGAGGCAGGCCCCCCTTGGCAGAGCACACCCCCAACCTACCTCGATCGCTGGTCTCCCTCCACCATCCTTCCGACCTGCAGTCCTTCGAGAGCCTGAAGCACCTTCCTGGCCTTCTGCTGGCATCTGCCGGAGGAGGGGGGCGGGCTCAGATGGATCTCTGGTTTTGTGGGGGGGAGGATGGGGGGGAGGATGGACTTGGGAGAATCTTGCAAACTGAAAGTAATGTAGTATCTTCTTTGTGCTGCCTAATTATCTATGAGAAAGGTAATTAAACTACAGTGTCCTAGTGAGCAATTAGTGACCTGTATAATACATTTGTGATCTGTAACTGGATTGTTGATGTCCCCGTAGCCATGAGCCAGGTGCACAAATGTTCAGAGTCATGTGGTGAACTTGAAAGAATTGTCCCTGTGGTGGAACTTGGTTGGAAATAAGATTCAAGGAGATTACTAAATCATAGTGAAAAGAAGTTTGTATTGGCAACTCTTCTCTCTCATTCCATGGCAGAATTCCTCTAATTCTGTGCAATGTTCAGATGAAAACAAGATGAAAGAAAGGATCCAAGGCTGCTCCAGAGGCAGATTAGCTGCACCCAACATTGCCCATGCAAATCACATTCATAAGTAGGGGCACATCTGATAATTAGGCAGCACAAAGAAGATGCTACATTATTTTCAGTTTGCAAGATTCTCCCAAGCCCATCCTCCCCCCCATCCTCCGCCCCCTCCGCCCCCCACCCCCCCCCCCCCCCCCGCTGCCCCGCGCCCCCCCACCCCCCTCTGCTCTCTCTGCTGCTTTTTTCTTTCCCGCCCGGGCACACTTTTTCAGATTTTCTTCAAACTGCGCATGCCCAGTTCACAGCTCCGATCGTTCCGGCAGCGCTAAGCCCCGCCCACTGCGCAGATTGGACTGGAGCCGGCAAAAAGCATATGGATGCGCTGCAAAGAGGATTCCGGGCTCGGATCTGCATTACGCCCGGATCCAGCCCTTAGACTCCAAATGGTATAATCGGGCCCTAAGAGTTTCTATAGGTACATGAAGAGAAAGAGGTTGGTGAAGACAAATGTAGGTCCCCTACAGATAGAAACGGGGAAATTAATAATAGGGAACAATGAAACGGCTGAGCAACTGAATGCATACTTTTGTTCTATCTTCACAAAAGAGGACACAAATCAGATACCAGAAACGTTGGAGAATGTAAGATTTATTGAGAGGGAAGAACTAAGGGAGATCGGTATTAGTAGGGAAATGGTGCTGGGAAAGTTGATGGGATTGAAGGTGGATAAATCCACAGGGCCTGATAATGTACATCCCAGAGTACTTAAGGAAGTGGCTGTAGAAATAGTGGATGCATTGGTGGTCATCTTCCAGGATTTCATAGACTCTGGAACGGTCCCTGCAGATTGGAGGGTAGCTCATGTCATTCCAATATTCAAACCGGGAGGGAGGAAGAAAACAGGGAAGTATAGACCAATAAGCCTAACATCGGTCGTGGGGAATATTTTCGAATCCATTATCAAGGACTTCATAGTGGAACATTTAGAAAGCAGTGGCAGGGTCAGACAGAGTTAGCTTGGATTTATAAAAGGGAAATCTGTTGGAATTCTTTGAATATGTAGAGTTGGCAAGGGGAACCAGTCGATGTGGTATATTTGGACTTTCAGAAAGCGTTTAATTAAGTCCCGCATAAGAGATTATCGTGCAAGATTAAAGCACATGTGATTGGAGGAAGTGTACTGAGATGGATAGAAAACTGGTTGGCAGAGAGGAAACAAAGAGCAGGAATTAATGGGTGCCACAGGGATCGGTGCTGGGACCTCAGATATTCACAATATTTATTAATGATTTGGATGAGGGAACAAAATGTAACATCTCAAAGTTTGCAGATGATATCAAGTTGGGTAGGAGGATGAACTGTGACAAAGATGAAAAGATCCTTCAGCATGATCTGGACAGATTGGGTGAGTGGGAATATCAATGGCAAATGTAATACAATTTGGATAAATGTGAGGTTATTCACTTTGGAAGCAAAAGCAAGAAGGCGGATTACTACCTGAATGGCTGTAAATTGGGAGAGGGGAGTGTGCAGCAGGATTTGGGTGTCCTTGTGCACGAGTTGCTGAAGGTAAGCATGCAGGTGCAGCAGGCAGTAAAGAAGGCAAATGGCATGTTGGCCTTCATTGCGAGAGATTTTGAGTACAGGAGCAGGGATGTGTTGTTGCAATTATACAGGGCCTTGGTGAGGCCACACCTGGAATATTGTGTGCAGTTTTGGCCTCCTTTGCTGAGAAAGGATGTTCTTGCTCTCGAGGGAAGGTTTACCAGGCTGATTCCAGGGAGACGATCAGGCGAGCTATGTCTGATGCCCTGGCAACATTTAGTCCTCAATTAGTATCACAGATCAGTTGATCTGGCCATTATCTGGCATTGCATTGTGGGTGTTTGATGTGTGCATATTGGCGGCAATATTTCATGGAACATAGAACATTGAACAGTACAGCACAGTACAGGCTCTTTGGCTTTCGTTGTTGTGCCGAGCTTTGTCCGAAACCAAGATCAAGCTATCCCACTCTCTATCATTCTGGTGTGCTCCATGTGCCTATCCAATAACCGCTTGAAAGTTGCTAAAGTGTCCAACTCCACTATCACAGCAGGCAGTCCATTCCACACCCCAACCACTCTCTGAGAAAAGAACCTACCTCGGACATCCCTCCTATATCTCCCGCCATGAACCTTATAGTTATGCCCCTTAGTAACAGCTATATCCACCTGAGGAAATAGTTTCTGAACGTCCACTCTATCTATCCCCCTCATCATCTTATATGCCTCTATTAAGTCGCCTCTCATCCTCCTCCGCTCTAAAGAGAAAAGCCCTAGCTCCCTCAACCTTTCTTCATAAGACTACCCTCCAAACCAGGCAGCATCCTGGTAAATCTCCTCTGCACTCTCTCCAATGCTTCCACATCCTTCTTATAGTGAGGTGACCAGAATTGCACACAAGATTCCAAAAGTGGTCCCACCAAGGTCCTGTACAGTTTCAGCATAACCCCACGGCCCTTAAACTCAAACCCCCTGTTAATAAATGCTAACACACTATAGGCCTTCTTCACGGCTCTATCCACCTGAGTGGCAACATTCAGAGATCTGTGGATATGAACCCCAAGATCTCTCTGTTCCTCCACATTCCTCAGAACCCTGCCGTTGACCCTGTAATCCGCATTCAAATTTGTCCTGCCAAAATGAATCACCTCGCACTTGTCAGGGTTAAACTCCATCTGCCATTTTGCGGCCCAGCTCTGCATCCTATCAATGTCTCTTTGCAGCCTACAACAGCCCTCCACCTCATCCACTACTCTACCAATATTGGTGTCATCAGCAAATTTACTGACCCACCATTCAGCCCCCTCCTCCAAGTCATTGATAAAAATCACAAATAGCAGAGGACCCAGCACTGATCCCTGTGGTACACCACTGGTAACTGGTCTCCAGTCTGAAAATTTTCCATCGACCACCACCCTCTGTCTTCTATGAGATAGCCAGTTACTTATCCAATTGGCCAAATTTCCCTCTATCCCACACCTCCTTACTTTCTTCATGAGCCGACCATGGGGAACCTTATCAAACGCCTTACTAAAATCCATGCATATGACATCAACTGCTCTACCTTCATCTACACACTTAGTTACCTCCTCAAAGAATTCAATCAAATTTGTGAGGCAAGACTTACCCTTCACGAATCTGTGTTGACTATCCCGGATTAAGCTGCATCTTTCCAAATGGTCATAAATCCTATCCCTCAGGACCTTTTCCATTAACTTACCGACCACCAAAGTAAGACTAACCGGCCTATTATTACCAAGGTCATTCCTATTTCCTTTCTTGAACAGAGGAACAACATTCGCCACTCTCCAGTCCTCTGGCACTATCCCCGTGGACAGTGAGGACCCAAAGATCAAAGCCAAAGGCTCTGCAATCTCATCCCTTGCCTCCCAAAGAATCCTAGGATATATCCCATCTGGCCCAGGGGACTTATCGACCCTCAGGTTTTTCAAAATTGCTAATACAGCTTCCTTCAGAACATCTACCTCCTCCAGCCTATCAGTCTGTATCACACTCTCATCCTCAAAAACATGGCCCCTCTCCTTGGTGAACACTGAAGAAAAGTATTCATTCATCACCTCTCCTATCTCTTCTGACTCCTTGCACAAGTTCCCACTACTATCCTTGACCGGCCCTAACCTCACCCTGGTCATTCTTTTATTTCTCACATAAGAGTAAAAAGCCTTGGGGTTTTCCTTGATCTGACCCACCAAGGACTTCTCATGGCCCCTCCTAGCTCTCCTAAGCCTTTTTTTTAGCTCATTCCTTGCTACCTTGTAACCCTCAAGCGACCCAACTGAACCTTGTTTTCTCATCCTTACATACGCTTCCTTTTTCCTCTTGACAAGACATTCAATCTCTTTTGTGAACCATGGTTCCCTCACTTGGCCATTTCCTCCCTGCCTGACAGGGACATACCTATCAAGGACACGCAGTATTTGTTCCTTGAACAAGCTCCACTTTTCATTTGTGCCTTTCCCTGACAGTTTCTGTTTCCATCTTATGCTCCCTAATTCTTGTCTAATCACATCATAATTACCCCTCCCCCAATTATAAACCTTGCCCTGCCATATGGTCCTATCCCTCTCCATTGTAATAATGAAAGACACCGAATTGTGGTCATTATCTCCAAAGTGCTCTCCCACAAACAAATATAACACTTGGCCTGATTCATTACCCAGTACCAAGTCCAATGTGGCCCCACATCTTGTCGGCCTATCCACATATTGTGTCAGGAAACCCTCCTGCACACACTGTACAAAAACTGCCCCTTTGCATTGTTGCATTTCCTTCAATACAACAATGGTAACATTTCAAAACATATTTTATTCACTTTAAAGCACTGTGAAGATGTTCCACATGAGGAGAGATTGACTAGGTTAGGATTGTTTTCGCTGGCGTTAAGACGAATGAGGGGTATCTCATACAGACTTATAAAATTAACAGGACTAGACAGGGCAGATGAAAGGAGGATGTTCCCGATGGTGGTTGTGTCCAGAACCAGGGGTCACGGTCTGAGGATTCGGGGTAGACCATTTAGGACGGAGATGAGGAGACATTTCTTCACCCAAAGAGTAGTGAGCCTGTGGAATTCATTACCACAGGAAGTAGTTGATGCCAAAATATTGAATGTATTCAAGAGACGGCTAGATAGAGCACTTGGGGTGAATGGGATCAAAGGTTATGGGTAGAAGGCAGGATTAGGCTATTGAGTTGGATGATCAGCCATGATGAATGGTGGAGTAGGCTCAAAGGGCCAAATGACTTTCTCCTGCTCCTATTTTCTATGTTTCTCTGTTTATCTCTTGGCAGCGGTTTTGAAGACGATCAGGCAAGATATGTCTGATGCCCTGGCCAACATTTAGTCCTCAATTAACATTACAGAACAAATGATCTGGCCATTATCTGGCATTGCATTGTGGGTGTTTGCTGTGTGCATATTGGCGGCAGTATTTCCTTCAATACAACAATGGCAACTTTAAAGCACTGTGAGGATGTTCCATATTTGTGAAAGACACAAAATAAATGGAAGTTTTTTTTTGCTCGGAATAAAGTCCGATGCTTGGCTTGCTTTTTTTAATATGGCCTTGCTAACCTGTTGCACAACTTGTGGTGATTTCAGGTTTATATTTAGAAAAGAACTCTTCAAAAATCTGATACAACATAAGGAAAATAATATAATAAACGGGAAGTGAATTAAGCATTTTGAACTTGAAACATTATTGAAGATCAACATTTAGGAGAAACATTAATGACCCATAATTTGCTATGGGAGTAAATCTAACAGTGTTTATAAACACTGTCACATGGCTTTTTACGGTTTTTCACATCAAGCAATGAAAGTGCAACTAATAATGTCCCAATGGGGAAAGCAGAGTAACGAGGTACTGAGCGAACAGAATAGGAAATTATACATCTCCTTAACCATTCAGATTTAGTACAGAACTGAGAAGGCCACTGAAAACCACTCAACCTGAGAAAAAGTAGCAAAAACACAACGTCACACTGATACATACATACAGGTATCAGAAATAAAGGGAGTTAGAATCCACGAAAAATGTTAAATGGATACACAGTCCTTTGATTGTCCTTGAGATTGTGGGAGGAGTTCTCCCATTTTCAGGCTAAGCACTCCAGCTAGTGGGAAAACGGGAAGGTTTTGCTCTGGCACCAACAGCATCTGTCAGGTGGGGTTCACCCACCTGATGGATGCAAATTTATGCATCCCACGAAACTTGCCAGTCAGCCTGACTTTCAGAAATCGGAAATGGTGCCCCCTAGTCAACTGGGGGCACAGCAGCACTCCATTCTGCATCAGGGATCCCTCTCAGAAGCTGTAGGTGTGAGCAGACCCCTTTGATGTCCACTGTCAGAGAGAAGATGTGACTCTCACTGGGGACAGAAGGGGTTCCCTTCTCCATAGCTTTTCACTCAGCCCCATTCTATTCACACAGTTTGTATTTGAAGTCTATGAGCCTTCAAGGAAAGCTGAAATCCTTTGAAGCACCCTTGATTCCATTGAAAACCTTTGAACTTATTCAATTTCACAGTGCAGTCCTTTGAAATAGGCTTTGATTGACAGCTGAATGGTTTTCTACTCAGCCTCCAGTCAGCTGTGTTTCTTTGTCTTTCCCTTTACGGTTCAATGTATCTGAGGCCAATATTTATAAACATTCTTACAAGCCTGATTGACAGCTGTGGTTTCTTCAAAGGGGTTAAGTTGTTTCATTTCTTCTTTTGCAGACCATTTCTCTTTGAAGAAACCATCGTAATCAACCAAGCTTAGAATGTTTATAAAAACTTTTCTGCAGCAAAAGCACAACAGCAAATTTAAATCCCACTATATACTTTGCTTAATTTCTATTCCCTGTGTAAAACAAGCTGCTTTTCACTCTTTTTCCCATAGACCATTTTGTGCCTAACTTTCTAACTTGGACCTTTGCTGAAGTCAATGGACAGTTTGTACAAAAATGTGAAAACTGCATTGGTGACTTATACCAATTGCTGGATTAGGAGCTCAGGCACCCCATAGGCAGACCAAATGGTGACTTTTTTCAATTATCAGCAGTGAAAAGGGGTTTCCGGGTGGTATTCCGTGGTACCAAAGGTATAAGTGAAGCTTAGGAATACCCCAGCCCTGCTGTTGGCAGCTAAAAAGGGACATGGTCGGGAGCCATTTTGTCCAACATCCACCGAATGCAGTTTTCAGGTGGGCTTATTAATTGGCGAGAAGTTTGACTGACTCTTTTGAGCAGGGGGCTATTTACATATGCAAGTTACGGTCCTACACCATTGCAAATGAAAATCAGTCAAGGTGATCACATGCCTGTCAAAGTTCAAAGTTCCAACAATACCTATGAGTTAGCTGGAAAAAGTGACCAAAACACATCTTCCTGCCATGGTCACACATTACTGGTACATACAGAAACCATAGAAAATCTTTCAACTTTACTTCAAAGGGATCTATGGACCATTAGTCAGTTTCACAGACCAAAATGATACTCAGTCCCACTATAAATTCACACGTAACAAGCAGATGTTGGCCTGAATTCTCCCATCTCATTCGTCTGCCACTGCTGCCAGCGAGAATGGAGAATTTGGCACTCAGCAAAAACTTTATTCACTGCAGCAGGACTGGAGAATCCCTGCTATTCTCTGATCAATCATGTGCTTAATATCAGATCTGCCATGCTATTTCCTCCATGAGTTATGCTTTACTGATGTCAGTAAGAATGGCAACTGCTGTGCTGAGCATATATTTCAGATTCCTGCCAATCTCGGAGATATCAACTGACGTGCAGTGTTAAAATGACTTTTTCTGTATCTCTATTGGTCAGGATAATTGTTTCATTTGTTTTCCTTCGACACGGCTGTGGTAACTGAGAGTTAAACAGGAGTTCTTTGTTCTTGTAAGATTTCACCAATATCCTGTGAGCTGCTAGCCATACCCTTGTAGCACCTTCAATCAATTAAGTTATTTTCAGAAACAAGAAAGAAATCCATAAAGAAGCATCCCTGTGGTATGCAATTCCAATAATATCATCATAAGCATATTTTCCAATTTCTAAAACTTCTGCCATGCCTTTTTCATGATGTGGAGACGCTGTTGGACTTGGACCTGTTGGACTTTAACCTGGTGTTGTAGACTTCTAACTATGCCTTTTTCACACTCACTCAATCATCCTGAGTCTGAAAGTTTGAAAGTGAAGCTGGTTGCTCATATCAGCTGGTGGTTGTGTAATCTTTGCTGAGTTCTGCAGCTTGTGATATTGTCATGTATATTTCTGGAGTCTTTCTTCACAGGTGACTAAGGTATACAGGTTTAAGGTCCTGCCTATGATGCTAAATTTACAAATGCCAATGTACATACATGAACAAATTTCACTATTAGTCAGAGCTATCTTTGTAAGTTTCACTTGGGTTAGGCTGTTGTTTAATTAAAATAAGTTCTGTCAAGTTTTTCTGCTTTCCTAATCTATGTAACATTATGCAAACCAAAGTGGTTTCAGAGGGTGGCAGAGGTCTGAAGAACTTAGTGAAGATACAACAGCAAGCAGGGTATCTTATGACTAACAGTCATTTGAATTAACTTAATTTAAACTCTATACTCAGCGACTGCTGACAATGTGGAACCCGTTACCACTTGGAACGATTGAGACAATAACATAGGCACATTTAAGGGGAAGCTAGATAATTTCACAATGGAGAAAAGAATAGAAGAATCTGTCGGTAGGAGGCTTGTGTAGCACATAAACATTAGCATAGCGCCAAATGGCCAAATAGTTTGAATGGCCTCTTCTTCTGCTGTAAAAATAACAAATTGGTTTTTACAGTCAGTGACAAAGCAATGGTGCTAACTATCGGCCTCGATGTAGGTTGCCCACAAAGGTGTGCATTTCTCTTTACCAACATGACTGTGCCAAATTAAGGAGATGGCCAGCTGCCAAGCAACAGCGATGTCATCAAGCAGGGTAAGAAGCCAGCTGTATTGAAGTATTTTCACGGACAGCAAATGAGGAAATAAAATGCATTAATTATCTTTCATGTTTTAACTTTTAAGCTTCTCCATCATTACGATCACAAAACCTGGGCCATATATAATTCTATGTAATATAAGGAGATGGTTGGCTCTGTTGACATATGCAGCTATTGTTGGGGTGGCATTTTCTAGTGCAATATTAGGAACCATTTTGATTTTTATCATGAAATTACTTTCTTTGAGCTTCTGCTGTGTTTGCTCTACATTTAAAACTATTTACTGCTAATTTTGTCTTTTTTATAGAATCTAATCAATCTTCTCATGGAGAGACACTCTAATAAACCAATGTGCAAAGAATGTTATTCAGGTGCCATCATGGTAGGAGCGAATGGGAAGAAGCCTATCTATAAAATATGTAAAACAGACATGCAGAATTTCTAAAGCTCTGACAATAAAAATCATTTTCTTGAAACAAAGGAAAACACACCCTGGCTTTCCTTGACTGGGAGTATGGAACTGAGGAGACAGTCTCAGAATAAGGAGTTGGTAATTTAGGATGGAGATGAGGAGAAATTTCTTCACTCAGATGATTATGGAACTTTCTACCCCAAAAAGCTGACAATGCTTAGTTGTTAGGCCCATTCAAGTCAGAAATCAACAGACGTTTGTACACTAGGGGGACTATTGGATATGCTGATGGCGTGGGAAGGTGGAGTTGAGGGTACTGTAATATAATAGACTCTAAATTGCCTACTGAAAAATCTTAGCAACCCAATCAGTCCAATTCAAGGGCAATTAGGCCTGGGTAACAATGCTGGCTGTGCCAATGATACTTGCATCCCAAGAAAAATAAATAAACAAAAATCTGCCCACTTTCAATTTTAAGTGAGGTCGGAATAGGCAGGAGGAGTGGGCAAAAAATATATACTCTCAGCAGGTGGCCTGGAAATATAAATATTGTAATGAGGCTATGTGAATTATTTTTATTCACCATTTCCAATTTAATTCTGGATAGACGCATTTCCAGTATCTTAGACCTCTCCAAAACGGGCGTTTAAATCAATTTAAATCTAATTAAATGGATCTGTGGAATTTGCCACCCCGCTGGCGTGATGCCATGCTGGTTTTTGAAAATGAAAACCAGTCAAGATGACAATGCCGGGCAGGAGCGATGGGAGGAGGGGGGGGGGGGGGGGGGGGGGGGGGGAGAGGGGGAGGTGGATGTTCCTGGAGGCCCCGGGTGTTGAGGGCCAAGGCTGAGCATTGTCCTCTGGTCCCTGGCAATGCCCCCTTGCCGGTTCTATCAGGCTCTGCCCCCCACCACATCCCTGATTTTCCTTTTGACAGAATGTCAGGAGATCTGGTGAGAAAAGCTGGCTGTGTTTCTGGAGAGAAACGTGTCGGTTTTCACATCAGAACCTGACACTCTAGGCGAAATCATATGACCGTTTCTCATGACCGTTTCTGTCGGCGGGACTTTCTGGTCTTGTTGCAGTGAATGGAGATTTGGCTGGGCACCAAATTCCTCGTCCTTGTTTGCAGCAGCAGCGGGGCATGAACGCCCGGTAAGATTACGCCCTCTGTCATTTGTTGGAAAATTCAGCCCGAACCCCTTGCAAAAGTAAATATCTTATTTTCAATTGAATCATCCGAAACAACAAACATATGCACATCAAGTCATTCCTTAGAGTTCAGCTTGTTCATTTATTTTCTAAATACAGAAGTAGTGGAGATATGAAGGTCTCTCAAGGTTGCACTTGGATCGAAGAATTGGAGGTGATGGCTCTGTGTGATCAACTGAATGAAGCTAATGATCACTGTTACAACCGCGAATTGGAAAATGAAATGCATCCTCATAATTACTGTCCTCAGAACATCCTGGTCTGCTTACTATCAAGCGTCTCAGTTTCCACTTTGTGTTGTCATCTAACAGATAATCATCGGTAGAAATATGGAAACTAGAAGCAGGAGTAGGCTATTTGGCCCTTCAAGCCTTCTCTGCCATTAATTTTGATCATGGCTGATTCATCAAATTCAATATCCTGATCCCCCCCCCCCTTCCCTTGATTCCTTTAGCCCCAAGAGCTATATCTAATTTATTCTTGAAATCAGACAATGTTTTGGCCTCAACTATATTCTGTGGTAGTGAATTCCACACACTCAACACCCTCTGGATGAAGAAATTTCTCCTCACCTCAGTCCTAAAAGGTTTACCCCTTATCCTCAAACTATGACCC
Source organism: Mustelus asterias (assembly GCF_964213995.1). Lineage (NCBI taxonomy): Eukaryota > Metazoa > Chordata > Chondrichthyes > Carcharhiniformes > Triakidae > Mustelus > Mustelus asterias. The sequence goes on from NC_135805.1 coordinate 91,549,541, forward strand.
GTAGTTCTGGACTCCTCCACCACTGGGAACATTCTTTCTGAATCTATCTGATACTAAGCAACCACTTGATCTGCCCTGTTCCTGATAGAGATGATACAAGCATATGGTTGTGATTTAGCTGTTTGATGCAAGCCCATTTCCAACTTCAAATCGTGGTTTCTCTGTGTCTGTTGAAGTATGCTTTGGCTTTAGCTCATTATTTTGCAATTTATTCAACTTTTGTGCTGAAATTCTTGATGAATAAAGGTGATGGCTTGAGAATAGTCAATGATATGTGATTGTTACTACTTATCGTAAGTTTGGTTAGTGTCTTTCCAGTCAGAGAGTGTAGTGTGGATCAAAATGTATAAAGTCGGATAGAACCATAGAAACCCTACAGTCCAGAAGGAAGCCATTCAGCCCATCAATTTTGCAGTGACTCTCTGAAAGAGTATCTTATCAGGCATGCCCAACCCTCTACCATCCCCATAAACCCACACACCTACCATGGCCAATCATTTAACCTACACACCTTTGGACACTAAAGGGCAATTTGGCATGGCCAAACCATCTAATGAATGGATTGTTTAAATGTTTCCCCTTTGCATACTTTCTCACAAACTGCATACTGCTGAAAAAAATACTTTTTTGTCGAAGCTCTTCATCTTGAATTCATCAGGACTTTCGCAAGAATACAATGCAAGGGAAATCAACAAATTTACACTGTATGAGAAGAGAGTGCTGATTGGTTGGCAAGTAGACTCTGATTGGTAGGGGTGTTGCCATGGAGAATGCACCAGTTGATGGTGACTGACAGTTAACTTTCAAGCACTATTTGAAATTTAAGACAGGAAGCTTGAGCCTGAGGATTGAACCAGCGAATGTCTATCATTTATTTTGCTTAGCTGAAACAGATGCAATGTGTGTATGTGTTCTTTCTGTCTACAAAGAACAGGGCCCTATGTATTCATGTATGTAGCTTCCAGTACATGCAAATACACCACACTGTGAGCCCACCTGACAATCTTAAACTGGTTGTCAGTGTACTTCTTAGTACACTTGTACTATATTCTTGCGAATGTCCTAAAGAATGCAAGGTGAAATGTTTAGACAAAAAAGTCTATTTCTTCAGCAAATATAAAGGTTCTGTATTGCTGTGGTAAACCACTGTTATATGTTATCTGTAGTGGTTAACCACCGTAGTTAGTATTTCTCAGTACCTGTATATGTGGCACATCCCTGTCGGTTCCGGCCAAGTCTCCTCCCCCTGGTCTGGGTATAAAGGCGGTGGCTCCTCCCCCTTGCTCTCAGTTCAGCCCAGATCACCGACAGGGATGGCTCCAAGTTCTTGCTAATAAAAGCCTATTTGTCTTGCTCACAACTAGTCTCGGCTCGATTGATAGTGCATCAATTGCCAAACAACTACTCTCACACTGTATTAAACTGTTCAATCTCTTGACATTATCATTCAATTGCAAGTTATATTGGATATCAGATGGTGGTGATTTGCTAAAAAATCTGTGAATTGACTGGGTATATACAGCAGACCAGTGCCTCAAGTGATAGTTTCCGACAAACCTCATTTTGTAAATCAACTTGTCTAGAATATTAATGACCCAAGTGGTTGTTATGGAATGTGTTGTTGCGATTTCAGTCCATTCGCAGTGTAGATCATGAAACACATGCAGAAAACATTGGATCCCAGAGGCTGCTTTCACTTCTTCAATAGTATCAATGTGGAGTTTTTGTCATGGTTTTGTTGGCCATGGGTCAGTTGTGGGGGTGTGGGACATGGTTCAAATAATTTGTCACTGAATGTTTTCACTTTGAGTTTTAAACTTTATGTTCCGAAGAAGTGTCATATTGAACCTGAAAGGTTAATTCTATATTTCTCTCCACGGATGCTGCCAAAACTGCTGAATTCTTGCAGGATTTTCTGTGTTTATTTCAGATTTCCAGCATCTACAGTATTTTCATTTTATTCTATTTTTAACCACAATTGACCGGGTTTCCCAGAACGGAAGCCTGTAAGGTGAAAGGAGGTGACAATTGTTGAATTCATGATGTAAGTGCCTTTACAGCATTGCTTGTCGGGCAACAGGAGCAGAAGTTATTCCTATAGGCTCAAAAATCTGCTATAAACATCCCACCGTTTCTCTCACGTCCCCATAGTTAAATGTTACAGGACATTCAGGAAACTGTACTTCCACATTTCCCAACCTCCAGCTAGCATCCTGCCGTCTCTCTCCATCTCTGAGCTAATACCCAGTCTGGTGTTCTTCATTTCAAGCAGGCCATTACAACACCTGGAATATCCTTCCAATAAGCAACTAATCTAAAAGTTGATATGAATCTTAATATCGATGCTAAAACAAAGTAGATCAGAAAATATGTTTCTCCTGGCTGAACTTAAAAGTGAATGTCAGTTCACTTGAAGTGGCAATTTGTTCTGGTGGTGCTTGAGAATCTCCAAAAGAACAGCCCTATAAAACAAAATACAAACATATGTTTCCTCAGGACCCCAGCTCACCCCAATGTATTTTCCCAAAATACCCAGATGGTTCTGACAATGTGAGAGAGAGAAAACAGGTCAATAAAACTAGTGTGCTGATTTTGAAAACTGTTTACAATGCTGAATATCAATGAACTAAGTATTATGTTTGATATTAACATAATTTTGGAGTGGCATGCTGGCACAGTGGTGAGCACTGCTGCCTCACAGCTCCAGGAACCTGGGTTTGATTCCCGGGTTGGGTCACTGTCTGTGTGGAGTTTGCACATTCTCCCCGTGTCTGCCTGGGTTTCCTCCGGGTGCTCCGATTTCCCCCCACATTTCAAAGATGTGCGGGTTAGGTGTATTGGCCATGCTAAACTGCCCGTTAGTGTCCCGGGATGTGTAGATTAGAGGGATTAGCGAGGTAGATATGTGGGGTTGTGGGAATAAGGCCGAGGTGGGATTGTTGTTGGTGCAGACCTGATGGGCCGAATGGCCTCCTTCTGCACCGTAGAGTTTCTATGATTTCCCTGAATTTGAAGAAGTAACCACAAGGACACTGAGCCTATTTATCTGAATGAGCTGAATTAACCTCAGCAGAAATATTCAATGGACTGGAGGGTATGAATAAGTTTTGATGATCAAGCTATCAGTGTCAGGCAAGCCAATAGCTTATTCTTTGTTTATCACTTTTGCTAAGATTTAAGCTACATTTGAGTGCATTTGTTTTGTAAGCCTGAAGAGAGCCATTTAATTTTTTTGACTTAGTCATGAGGTAATCTCAGCAAAATTGAAAGTTCCTACAAAAACAATCTAGGAAACTAGCTCAGTGGAGTGGAGCTAATTGTTGAGAAAATACATGAACACTATGGGTTGTATTCAGGTCCCAATCATCCGCTGAACATGAAATCTGGAAGGGCTGCCTGGAAACAAACTGTCAACTTGGTCAACACAGTTTCCCACAATAATAAAAATTTGGACAGCTGCAGAGAGTATTTTAATAAGATTTCAAAGCTGGTGAAAGAAAAGATTGTTACAACAAGCAACTGAAAGAGATTGCCTAAGGTTCCAACACACTCTTAACTCCTGCTGAGAAGACCATGGGCAGCTCCTCGCAAGGCCTCATAAGGGTACAGTCCAATTTAACCCTGGAGCTTCATATTCTGAAATCTTATTATAAATGCACATGCACATCTATACACATTTGCAAGCCAATATGAATGCATACATTTCATTACCTCCAATGTGGCATTCTCACTGTGGAAATGATTTTTCTCACGTTTTAGTTTATATGCTTCAGGAGATAGAAGCCTCATACACAGTAGAATCACAAACACCGTCTGGCGCAGGATCAACCATCATCTCCAGATATTATAACTGCCACTCAGTATTGCGTTTTGTGCCTCAATGATGTGCAGAAATGATGCTCACCAAGTTCAATGTGTTAATACATCTTTATTACACAGTTTTTAAGAGGCCTGTGTTCTCAGGCTTGCTTTTTTTATTCTTTCATAGGATGTGGGCATCGCTGGCCATGCTATGGGCATTGTTGTCCATACTTAATTGCCCTTGACAACCTAGTTGCCTATTTCAGAGGGCATTTAAGTGTCAATCACATTGCTGTGGCTCCGGAGTCACATGGAGGCCAGAACAGGTGAGGGCAACAGATTTCCTTCCCTAAAGGATATTCAGGAACAGATGGTTTTTTACAATCAACGATATTTTCATGGTCGCTACAAATGAGAATAGCTTTTAATTCCAGATTTTATTTTATTGATTGAACTTATTAATTTAAATTCTATCAGCTGCCGTACGGGATTTGAATCTATGATGCCAAAACATCAACCTGGGTTTCCAGATTACATGGATGTTTAAAGCGCGGATGGATGGATTCCTGATCGGTAAGGGAATTAAGGGTTATGGGGATCAGGCAGGTAAGTGGTACTGATCCACGTCAGATCAGCCATGATCTTATTGAATGGCGGGACAGGCTCGAGGGGCTAGATGGCCTACTCCTGCTCCTATTTCTTATGTTCTTATGTTCTTATGTCCAGTGATATTATCACTATACTGTTTTACCACTAAGCTTACTGCTTAGTTTCAGTTTCTCTAACTATGCCACAAGCTTGACTCACAGCACTAAACACAGTGAGCAGACACACAGAAACACAAAACAATTGAACAATTGTAAACCATGGCTGGGATTTTCCATGCAAACCGTGTTTCATGATGGTGGAAGCAGCCCACACCTGGCCAGTGGCAGGATCTTCTGATCCTGTCGTTGTCAATGGGGTTTCCCACCGAATGCATCCCACATGACCAGGAAACCCAGAGCAAGAGTGCGCTGTTGGTGGGACTAGTAGGTCCTGTCGGTGTGAATGGCCGGAATGTTCCGGCCTACATCTTCCCCCCACTTGTAAAACTGAAGGACCTTATTTTAAATTAAACATGTGAAACAACAAACATGTATATCAAGTAATTTCTTAGAGTCCATTTTCTCTCAGAAGTCTATGATGTGAAGATTGCTGACAACGGCATGAGATTAACAAACTTGAGTTGTGGGATCACCTTGATGATCGAAATCACAATCACAAATCGGAAAAGGAAATCTATCCTCATCATCACTCTCCGTGAAATATGCTTGGCTGCTCACTATGAAGCATCTCACTTTTTGTTGTCATCCAATGGTTGATCATTTGTACTAAGGAACTACATTGATATGCTTTGGTCCTTATTTATAATTCATTGAAAGGGTAGTCATGGCACGAATCAATTCCAGCCTCCTGGACTACCTGGATCCACTATAGTTTGCCTACTGCCGCAAAAGGTCCACAGCAGACGCCATCTCCCGGGCCCTTCACTCAACCCTGGAACACCCTGGATAACAAAGCCACCTATGTCAGACTCCTATTTATTGACTACAGTTCAGCCTTCAACACCATTATTCCCACGAAACTCATCTCTAAACTTCATAGCCTGGGCCTCGACACCTCCCTCTGCGACTGGATCCTGAACTTCCTAACTCACAGACCACAATCAGCAAGGATAGGCAACAACACCTCCTCCATGATCATCCTCAACATCGGTGCCCCACAAGGCTGTGTTCTCAACCCCCTACAATACTCCTTATACACCTATGACTGTGTGGCCAAATTCCTCCAATTCGATTTTCAAGTTTGCTGATGACACCACCGTAGTGGGTCGGATCTCAAACAATGATGAGACGGAGTATAAAAATGAGATAGAGAATCTGGTGAACTGATGCAGCCACAATAATCTCTCCCTCAATGTCAATAAAATGAAGGAGATTGTCATTGATTTCAGGAAACGTAAAGGAGAACATGCCCCTGTCTACATCAATGGGGATGAAGTAGAAAGGGTCGAGAGCTTCAAGTTTTTAGGTGTCCAGATCACCAACAACCTGTCCTGGTCCCCCCATGCCAACACTATAGTTAAGAAATGCCTCTACTTTCTCAGAAGACTAAGGAAATTTGGCATGTCAGCTACGACTCTCACCAGCTTTTACAGATGCACCATAGAAAGCATTCTTTCTGGTTGTATCACAGCTTGGTAGGGCTCCTGCTCTGCCCAAGACCGCAAGGAACTACAAAAGGTCGTGAATATAGGCCAATCTATCACACAAACTAGCCTCCCATCCATTGACTCTGTCTACAGTTCCCACTGCTTCGGCAAAGCAGCCAGCATAATTAAGGACCCCACGCACCCCGGACATTCTCTCTTCCACTTTCGTCCGTCGGAAAAAAGATACAAAAGTCTGAGGTCACGTACCAACCGACCTCAGACTTTTGAATGGACTCACCTTGCATTAAGTTGATCTTTCTCTACACCCTAGCTGTGGCTGTAACATTACATTCTGCACTCTCTCCTTTCCTTCTCTATGAACGGTATGCTTTGTCTGTACAGTGCGCAAGAAACAATACTTTTCACTGTATGTTAATACATGTGACAATAATAAATCAAATCAAATCATTCATGGGATTGTGGGCATCACTGACTAGGCCAGCATTCATTGCCCATCCTTATTTGTCCTTCAGAAGGTGATGATGAGTGGCCTTCTTTGACCGTTCGAGGGACATTTAATAGTCAACCACATTGTTGTGGCTCTGAGTCACATGTAGGCCAGACTGGGTAAGGATGGCAGATTTCTTTCCCTAAAAGACATTAGTAAACCAGATGGGTCTTTATGGCAATCAACAATGGTTTCATGGTCCTCATTGGACTTGTAATTCCAGATTTTTATTCAATTCAAATTTCACCTTCTGCCATGGTGAGGTTCAAACCTGGGTCTCTCGATAACCTGTCCAATCCCATTGCCTCCTGATGGAGATGATGCAATGTGGTTATGATTTGGCTTGTTTGAAATAAACCCAACCTCCAACTTCAAATTATGCTTTATTTCCGTGTGTTCACTTTTTGCAATACGCAATTGCTTTAACTTGCTGCTTTGCAATTTCTTCAGCGATTGTGCTGAAATTCTTGTTGGATACCCATGACAGTTTCTGAATGGTCTTGGCATGGAAAAGTTATAACCAATCCTAGGTTCAGAATGTGTCTTTCTGGCCAGTGTGTGGGGTGGATGGATATGTGCGAAGTAGGGGATCGATGGATTGTTCAATCATTTTCTCTTCCTACATGCGAGCTTCCAGATTGTCCTTTAGCACAGTGTTGGATCAACAATGGCACCATTCAATTGTGGGTTATATTGTAATGGCAGTAAGTTCCATAAATTCCATGGAATGCAATGAGCTGACTTAAAGTAAACCGTGGTCCATCATCTGCTGTGATAGTCTTTTGTAAACCCCATTTTGTAAACAACTTGTCTAAAATGTGAACTTTGTAATGTTGAGATGTATGTCCCAGTGTTCACAGGTCCAGTTGCAGGCTTGTGCTTCCCACTTTCCAGTATAAAATATTTGTGTTCAGTCTCCAACATCAGGCATAACATGTAAGTGATTCATTTTCTTCAATGTACTGTGAGAATACAACTCCATTGCATTTCCTGACTCACCAATTCTGACACACATTTCTGCATGTGGATGAAATGCAGGGGGCCTGCTGGAGATGCTAACTTTGCCTTTAACATGACAAATGTTGTTTGTTGTGGGATTGTCAATACCTATTGTGCACCTTTGCACTATAGCTTTCAACTTGTCTCTGTGACCTTTGCACACTTAGAATGAAATTTGTGATAAAAGTTGTTAAATGGTGAAGAACAATACCAACTCTTTCACACTAGTCAGAGTAATTTGGCTTTGACACTGTTCTGAGTAGGCTTTACTCCAGCTGCTGTCACTCTGTACCCTAGAAAGCCAACCTCAGCTGCCGCAAATGTGCATTTGCCCTCGTTGAACATCAGATTGTGTTAAAACACTAGTGATAAACACTGATCATATTCTGTTTTGTCCATTTCGTGAGCAAGGACGTCAGCTTGTAGATTGAGCATCCACTCAACCTTTGACAAGACTGAAGAAACAATCTGCTGGAATGAGCTAAATGTTGAACTTAGTCCTTTCCATATTCTGTGGGACTTAAACACACCTTTGTGAGTAACACCAGCTGCAAGATATCAGCTTTGCTCCACTACCACTTGCCTCTGGAGATAGTTCAATCACATATCAAGCTGCATGAAGACTATGGAGTCATGAAATTATGTTGATAGTTCTTGGATTGTAGGAAGTGGATATTTATCTGCAATGATTATTTTGTTGACAACTTTAAGGCTGACATTTAGGGTGGGATTTTATAGCCTTGCTTGTCCTAAAACCGTAAAATCCCACCCGAGGTCAATGGGCCTTCCCATTATCTGCCCCCCACCCACACTGATTCCCGTGGCAGGCGGGGTGGCAAAATCCTGATGATAGTCCAAGTTTGCCATATCTATGTTGTGCAAGACTAGGCTCAATATCCATGGCGATAAGTTGATTTTCTCAATGATACCATCTGCTTCTCGCCATTTCAGCTCCTGTGACACTTCAACATAGATCTCAAAAGACAGTTGTCTCAAGTTTTGTAAAATTGGCAGAGTTGACATGTTGCTGTGAGGAGCATGACAGTACCGTTTTTTCTCCTCGAAACTGATAAATAAGAAAGGATAGTGTGTGTAGTCTGTTATCGATCACATTAATTTGTTCTGCAGTGGGTGATTCAACTTTGAAGAACTTTTACTCCTCTGAGATTTCTTCTGTTGGCTACGTCCTATATGAACCTGACCAAGGTGATATTTTTGTCCTCTACTGTAACTGTGATCATTTCCAAAACAGCAAAATAGCTGAGTCATGGTGAGTTTGAAAGTGTCCTGTCACAGGAATGATAGAAAGTTGCAAAAGATAACAATTGTTGAGTTTGTCGCTCAATACAGACATTTTCCTGCCAACATCGTTGAGGAACAACTCTGAGATGCCAGTGATCTGGATTGAGCATTCCTTAAAATGACCTGATGCTTCACTGTCTGTGATAGTATGCAGACACCATAACTCACTCTTAGCAATAGATTCATCCGTGTGTCAAATTGATGGAAGTTTTCTTCAGGGATCTGCACATCTTTGTGATGTGAATAGTGTCCTTCTGGGAAGGCAATCTGCTATCCTTATCTGGTCTGGCTTATATGATTTGACCTGATTTGATTTGATTTATTATTGTCACATGTATTAATATACACTGAAAAGTATTGTTTCTTGCGCGCTATACAGACAAAGCATGCCGTACATAGACAAGGAAAGGAGAGGCTGTAGAATGTGATGTTGCAGGGTGTAGGGAAAGCTCAACTTAATATGAGGTAGGTCCATTCAAAATCTAGTGGCAGCAGGGAAGAAGCTGTTCTTGAGTCGGTTGGTACATGATCTCAGAAATTTATATTTTTTTCCTGATGGAAGAAGCTGGAAGAGAGTTTGTTCGGGGTGCGTGGGGTCCTTAATTATGCTGGCTGCTTTGCCGAGGCAGTGGGAAGTGTAGACAGAGTCAATGGATGGGAGGCTGGTTTGTGTGATGCACTGGGCTTCGTCCATGACCCTTTTTAGTTTCTTGTGGGCTTGGCCAGAGCAGGAGCTATACTAAGCTGTGATACATCTGGAAAGGATACTTTCTATGGTGCATCTGTAAAAGTTGGTGAGAGTCGTAGTGGACATGCCAAATTTCCAGAGCCTCCTGAGAAAGTAGAGGCATTGATGGGCTTTCTGAACTATAGTGTCAGTGTGGATGGACCAGGACAGGCTGTTGGTGATCTTGACACCCAGAAGCTTGAAGCTCTCAACTATTCCCACTTCATCCCCATTGATGTAGACAGGGGCATGTCCTCAACTACGTTTCCTGAAGTCGATGACTATCTCCTTCATTTTGCTGACATTGGGGGAGAGATTATTGTTATCGCACTTTATCCACAGCAATAGTTGGCTTGTAACTGCCCAGTAAGCCAGTCAGTTCAAAGGCAATTATGAATGGGCAACAATTGCTGGCTTTGCCAGTAACTCCCATGTCCCAAATAATAAAATAATTATTTCTGATTATGGGGTGCATTTTCTTCTCCTCAAGCTGGACATGTTGCAGGAAATCAATGGGTACTTCCACAATTTGGGTACATTTTTGAGGGTAGTCGATCCAGGACAAAGCAACCCACTTTATTGGCACCACATCCACAAATACCAACTGCCGATGCTCAGTGGGAGCAGTGTGTAACATCTACGAGATGCACCGCAGCAATTCACCAAAGATCCTTAGACAGCACCTACCATTCAGAAGGACAAGGGCAACAGATACATGGGAACACCACCACCTCCCCTCCAAGCCACTCACCATCCTGACTTGGAAATATATCACCGTTCCTTCACAGTCATTGGGTCAAAATCCTGGAATTCCCTCCCTAACGGCATTGTGGGTCAACCCACAGCACATGGACTGCAGCGATTCAAGAAGGCAGCTCACACCACCTTCTCAATGGCAACTAGGGATGGGTAATAAATGCTGGCAAGCTAGCGATGCCTATATTCCATGAATGAATTTAAAAAAAACTTGTTGTCTAGGAAGGTGACGATTCATGAATTTCTCCTCCTTATTAAGGCATGCTTGATTGCCTTAAAGTTAAAACACCATGTATTTTGGGAACCATTCATTGAGGTACTGGATTTATACTTGTTTCAGAATGTAATAGGTTTGATGAAGGGTTTGAATGGTTATATGCACATAATCAATAATGCCTTGTATTTTGGAATACAATAAATTTGATCAAACATTAACTGCCTTGATGATTGATGAAGAAGTTGGAAACGTTGGGTTTGTAACAACACAAGGCTTCGGTTACATCTTTATTAAAGCCATGAAATGGTAAAGGACTGACAGAATGCCTCTTTAGAAACATATGGATATATGTTAAGTTCAGTGTTTGGCTTCCCAATCAGTAATAAACCTCTTTGAACGATTGCCTGACCTGACAGGTCTTATTTGATTAGATGACACACCTCAAAGGAAGCTTTTCTGCTGAACCTACTGTCACATTCCTCATTCTTGATGTTCAGATACCTGATTGTGCCACTTTAGTCTCAGAGGCCTGGGACGAATGCCTGTTCTGTCATGTACTTTCCACTTTCTGTGCACTTCTAAATCACCATTTCTTTCTCCTGCTCATTCACCCATTGTGAACTTTCTGGGAATGATCACTCTTTCCATGCTGGGGGCAGATAAAAGAAATGCATTATTCACTTTTACGACTGCTGTATTTCATTGAATTCTTCCATGCATCACTTTCAGTAATGCTGGGTCGAACCTTTCCAACTTCTGCTCTGTATAATTTTGCACAATTGATAATCATCTCCTCACAAAAGCTTAACAAGTAACAATCTGCCTTTTCCTCCTGATTAATTTTCATAATCAAAATCTTGGATAGAGCAATCCTCAGAGCAGCAATGAACAGACAAATGGTTAATGTTTTTTTTAAACTGGAGGTGCCTCAATGGTCACCATCAATTACTAGCAGTTGGAGAATTTAATCCATGTAGTTCCTGCTGTCATTCATGCAACATCTAACACAAAGTACTGAGCAGCATTAACCTGACCAAAGAAAAAAAATGAAGGTGTTAGTTCATTGTTTTCAAATTGTTAACATTTTGTACTTGAAAATCCTCATCAGGCTACTGGAGAGCAAATGTACATTATATTCTTTTGACATTCTCCTCTGTTACTTTGGCAGTGGTTTTAACCATCCTTAAATAAATGGATTAACACTTCTGCTAATAGAGTGAATAAAGGATGTGTAATAAGCACATGCATTCATATACTATTATCTTATGACGTAACCTCAGTTTTAAAGTTTATTTATTAGTGTCATACGTAGGCTCACATTCACACTACAATGAAGTTACTGTGAAAATCCCCTAGTCACCACACTCCGTTGCCTGTTCTGGTACACTGAGGGAGAATTTAGCATGGCCAATGCACCTAACCAGACATCTTTCCAGACTGTGTGAGGAAACCGGAGCACCCGAAGGAAACTTATGCAGACATGGGGAGAATGTACTGACTTTGCACAGATAGTGATCCAAGCCAGAAATCGAACTCAGGTCCCTGGCACTGTGAGGCAGCAGGGTTAACCACTGTGCCACCCATGGGTGGGTTTTAAGTGAGTGAAGTATGATGTTTTACTTGATTTTAATGAGGGACTAATTTCTGTATAAAGTAAGCTTAAAGCTGATGCCTCATTAGGATGTTACTGCACACATGTTCATTCTTATAAGAATGCTAGTTGTTCAATTTTATGTATTTATTTGCAAAATCAAAGAATGTCACCACAAGATAAATACCGAATGCACCTGTTTGAATTAATTTGGTCCTGGGGTCTTCACAGAACACTAATTGTTTCGCAGTACTTTAAGTGAAACTACAGCCCTCTTACAACAATATACGACACTGAAAGTGGAAATTACACCAGATAGAAAACAGATGTTGCATCAAATTCAAATCCTGTTGTCAAAGCCACACGACTGAATTTGTATGACCGTGGAAGTGCAGTTATTTTAAGAAAGAAATATAGGAGGTAATAGCATATAACAAGTAAAACCATCCATCCAGCTTATTAAGATGATTGATTCACTGCAATTGTGGTTTGCAGCAATTATAAAGCTTAAAAATAAGAATAATTTATTTTGCCAAGACAAGCAACTTTATTTCCATCCTTGCCTCAGACAAAACCACATATCAGCCTGGGACACATACATTTTGATAGTCTATTTTTTTCATATTTTTATTTAAAGTGTAGAAGATCTAAGAATCAGTAAAGTGGTCCAGATATTGAGGGAAATAAAGTTTAAATGGTATCAGCCAAAGATGTTTGAGATCAATCAATAAAATGTATTACCTGAATTTATCTGTTTGGAGGTGATAAGAATGATGCTGCTATAAAACTCCAATTTCCTTTGGATTTGGAAAGTATTGCAAAATCAAGCAAAACTAGTACTTTACTCACTTAGAGCTGATGCACCAATGACGTTTTCAACAGCAATTTGGAAACAGGAAAGAAAGCCTTACCTGGCACCAAGCCAAGAGCATTGCCACTTAGGTGGAGGAGGGATTTGTTTCTTTTTTAAACTGGAGTTCGATTAAGTGTTGGGCCAGAATCTAATAGAGGCAATGAGGGTCTCGGCAGCTTGTTGGCGTACAGGTGAGTACGTTGCATCTCTTCATTTTGGGAAGGCCCATTGTATCCTGTTCCACTCAGGCACTTGACCAGCCAGCGACAGGTCATCCCCGAGGGCTAGGTGTCCTGCTCAGTAAATGGCCAATCAAAGGATAGGAGCTCCATTGAATGGTAGCACCCACTGGGAAGGCAGTGTCTGCTGCTGGCGCAACATCCACCTGATGCCCAGGTTCACCACTGGATCCCAAGCCAGAGATGAGTAATGGATGACAGGGTCATGGGATGGGCTAGTTATGAGCAGGGGGTAGCACCCCCCACCTTTCCAATGCAAGGTACCTCGATCAGGCACTGAGTGCCTGTAAATGAGAGATCCCTTTACCACACACAGGTTTGCTCATTGTGCTTCCTTCAGCACCATGTTAACACCAGCAGTGGTGGTACTGGACCCTTATGTGGCCATTAATGTCCACTTAAGGGCCTCAGTTTGCAGTGGGGCAGGAAATCCTTTCTACTCTGGATTGAAGTGGGCTGGAGGCAGGGAGGCACCATCATCCTACCTGATTAAATGCCCTCCTGCCAAACACCCTACCACAGAAAAGAGAACAGAATTCCATCCTAGGGTTTGATGATCATTGTCGAATCATCACTTAACTGTTCATTCATTCCTATTATTTAATAACCCTACCATTGCATCCCCCTCATTTGAAAGTAGACAATGAATTCATTCTCAAACAGCATTATTGAGTATTTAAATCATAAGCAGCAAGTTACGATAATCAAAATGTCCTTTCAGCTATTTAGCATATTTAAATTTTCCATATTTGTTTGTGATAGTTATGGTATTGTGCATTGCTTGATCTGGTGTTCAACTGGAACTGATTACAGCTTGAAAGAAAGAATTACATGGGTGGGAAAGAAATAATCTATTTTAAAAGCTCCTCACTTTTAAGTGACTGTAAACAAAAACATCTCCAAAAACGGAATATACAGAGGAATGCTTTGTACTCCTGGAGTTGTGGCATTTTAAATAGCATTGTTGAAGCACAGGATCAGGGGATGACAGGGAACATGGCAGGGTTAAAATGAGGGGGCAGTGACTTTCTGCTGTTGACTCCACTATTGTTTGGGCACAGAATCTTTCCTAAGCAACAAATTAATGAGTTGTGGCTCATCCTGTTTTCCAGGCCTAAATTGGAAAACCTGCCGCTCCTTTTAAACCAACACTGTGCCTAGTTATCTAAACTAAAGTGTCACTGAACTTGACTTGCCCCTTAATTCTTCAATGCCACAGCGCCTTTGAGTTCCCACTGGGAGTTATTCCATATGTTCAAATGCTGCGACTATGGATTTGAGTTAAACCCATGGATCATTAGTTCCAGTGCAAATTTTGGGATCTATCTGCCAGTAATTTTGCCTAGCAAAGTTTTCAGAGTCAGGGACGTTTGCTATTTTAATAGTTCAAGAGATGCCTGACTGCTAAGGGAAACTTTGGGCAATGATATCCACACCAGATGCTAGGAATCCCAACAGAGTGTGTCAGACCTGAGGCATAGGAATGGTTAGATCTCCTCCCACATCCCGAAAGAAACCATATGTGCCTCCTTGGTCAATTTTGATTTGGGAAATTATTTCTTCATCTCAGGCCTAGATTGCCATGGTGGACTCTAATTTGTTATTGGATGGGCCAGTATACTTAGTCCCAATGGTAGACAAGCCTGCTGATATTACAACAAGCCAGGAAAGCTGGAACTCCCAGCATGGGCATCTCCGCCCCGTCTCTATAGCTACCTGCTTGCAGGAATTGGACATGCAGATGCTCTGCCCTTCACAGAGCACTGTGCAATTCTGGAACTATTTTCTTATAGCAGAGAAGTTGCACTGATGCATGACTTCCAACATTGGACTTCTTCATATGTCTGGATGCTGGGACTTCAAGGCACCCTCTGAACAGCATTCCCTGTGGTCCCGACTGCAGGCTTATGTGGGGTATTCTCAGCATGGATGCTGGACCCTGTGGTTCCTATGGTGGCTGGCGGCAGGTCGCATCAGGTACAGGATTGGAGAGAGGATTTGGTGGGCTTGTGAGGTGTTGGAGCCAGTGCTATGGGTGCAGCCAGGTCTTTTGGATCTGAATTACCTCTTTGTCTTACTAATCCTGTGTAACAGGCTCAGGGGACAGAATGGACACCTCTTCTTCCTATCGCTGTCTTCTTTGAAGGCAGAAGATGGAACTGTAACTTTAACTTAAACTTTGATCAGGGGTGACCTCTGAACATGCTTAAATTGTTTTAACCTTAAAATAGCTCTTTTTCTAACTTAAAATGTTTGGTGCCAGTGGTATAAAAAGTCACTGAACTGGAACCTTCATGCATTACATTCTGATCTATCTGTCACATCTGATTATGTGAAAGGCGCAATGTAAGTGAAAGTTTTTTTTGAATTGTCAAGAAGTGAATTCTTGCCTTGAAGTTACTGTTCTTGGCTTTATACATAGATATCAGCTGTAAGCCAAACACTTCTTACAATTAGTTTTGGACAAACAGTGGATGAGTTACACCAGGATGTCCTCATTCATTCTAGTAGACAGTCATTAAGTTGCAAAAACAGTGGCTTTGGAACTGATCACAGAACCAATTAAGAATGGAAGAGGTCATGGCAAAGGAAGTAACTATAAAAAAGGGTAGAATTGAAAACAAAATGACTTGATTGAAAATAACTTGATTTTTAATAAACACTGCACTGCAGAAAAGTTTTAGATCAATTTTTAACTTGGACCAAGATCCTATGGTCCACCATGGTGTGTCTCCTCCGGCCAATATGCGGGGTCATTTAATTTGCCGTTTACTTTAGCGGGACCGTAATATCCCACCAGGTGGGAGGGGCCGTATTCATCACCTATTTGGTGTCTTCAAGTTTTATTCTTGTTTTCATTTTCCTTTAATTAACCCATTTCATTCTTTATATTTTAAAACTTTTTTTTCCATTTCTCATCTGTATTTTTGACTTAAAATTCCTTTATTTTAATCCTTTCTTTTTAAACTCTTCATTATTGTTGGAAAAGGAGGACTGGTTAAAAATCAAGAGTGGGAATTAGAAAGAAAAGCAGATGAGAAGCTAAAAAGAATGAATACGAACATAATCTTCTGGATCAAACCATCAGGGATTTTCGAAGAATAGCTGAAAGGATCAAACTGAGAAGATTGTACCGGAAGATTTCTGTGGTAACTCTACTAATGTCTGTTTTCAATGTTGTTTAAACTTGCAGAAATCTCACTGAAATATTTCAAGTCACAAGGGGGCTGAAAATCTTCATCCCTTCCAGCGTACCCCTATTTCAACTCTAGTGCATGTGTGACAGATGGATGAAATATTTTTGAAGTATAGCCACTGTTGTGATGTAGGAAATGTGGCAGCTAATCTATGCACAGCAAACTTTCACAAACCGCAGTATGATCATGACCAGATAAGATGTTTTGAGATGTAGATTGTAGGATAAATTTTGGCCAGAACATCAGGGATAACTCTTTAGCTCTTCTTCAAAAATATCCCATGAGATCTTTTACGTCCACCAAACAGGGAGAAGGGGCCTCGGTTGAATGCCTCATCCAAAGGACAGTGCAGCACTCCCTCAGAGGTGCACTGGAGTGCATTGAAAACCATTGGCATATGTTCTATATTCAACATAATTATACTTAATAATGGGAGTATTTTAATACATAACTTCACTAAAGGAATGATAAAGGTAATGATTGGTTAGCCATGATGTGGAGATGCCGGTCTTGGACTGGGGTGGGCACAGTAAGAAGTCTCACAACACCAGGTTAAAGTCCAACAGGTTTATTTGGAATCACAAGCTTTCGGAGTACTGCCCCTGCATCAGGTGAGTGTTTTATATTCCAACCATTATCTTGCAATTGAGTATTTGTCTATATATGCCGTGTTTGTGAAACCTACCTCCCCACTCACTTGATGAAGGAGCAGCGCTCTGAAAGCTCATGATTCCAACTAAACCTATTGGACTTTAAGCTGGTGTTGTGAGACTTCTTACCATGCTTGGTTTGGTATAAGATAATGTAAATCATGTTTAAAAAGTCCCTAAAGATTTCGCATTGAAAACATTTAAAGGTTTAACTTATTTTTTTTGTGTGTCCAATATAAACGCCCTCTTTCCTCTCTCTATTTTGGGTTTTCACTGTGCATAAGGAGTCACTTAGCTAGTAAAAACATCCATCTCCAAACCTTTCCACCATCATCCAACTGGGTGGGACTGCACTTGCCTGGTTCCATTCTTACCTATCTAATTCTTGAAATAGTTTCTCTGCTTTCTTCATTGTTTTGTCTCTGGTGTCTCCCTCCTTGGTCCTGTCTCATTTCTCATTTACATGCTGACCTTCAGTGACATTATCCAAAAACTCAGAAATTATTTTCACAGCTGGCTGTTAACTTTCTCCAACATTGCTAAATTATCAGAGTGCTTATCCAACATTCAGTACTGTCTGAGCAGAAATTTCATCCAGTTAAATATTTGGAAGACCAAAGCCATTGTACTTGGTCCCCTCCTCAAAATCCATTCCATACTATCCACAACCTTGGTGTCACAGTTGACCTTGAGATAAACCTCCAACCATATAGTTGTGACATCATTATAACTGTCTCACGATGACATTGTCCAACTTTGTTCCTGCCTCAAATCATCTTGTATTGAAACCCTCATTCACACCTTTGTTATCTTTGGATTTGATCATTTGTAGTAAACTCCATCTCATGAAGTGTTCGATAAATCCAACAAAAACAGCAAAAAAGTATGCATGTGAAAGACAAGGCAATCAAGTTCAAATCTCAAAGGGAGGCTATATTCACACCTGGAATCATAGAGTCATAGAATCCCCACAGTGCAGAAGAAGGCCATTCAGCCCATCAAGCCTGCACTGACAACAATCCCACCTAGGCCCTATCCCCGTAACCTCAGATATTTACTCTGCTAACCCTCTGACACTAAGGGACAAATTAGCATGGCCAATCCACCTAACCTGCACATCTTTGGACTGTAACCGGAGCATCCAGAGGAAACCCATGCAGACATGGGGAGAACATGCAAACTCAATACAGACATTCACCCGAGGCCGGAACTGAACCCAGGTCCCTGGTGCTGTGAGGCAGCAGTGCTAACCACTGTGCCACTGTGCCACCCTATCTAATGCCATTATACTATCCAATACAGGGTAGCTGAGCCAACTCTCACAAAAGTTAGGCATCAGACCTGGGTGGATATGCTAACAATTACATGGGCCACTTTGTCCTGGATGGTGATAAGTTTGGTGTTGGTCTAGATTCTGTGCTCAAGCCCTTGAGTGGAACTCAAACCCACAATCCTCTGACTCAGAATGAGAGAACGATCCAGTTGAGTCAAGCTATATTATATAAAGTTAACTTTAGTACAGAATAGAAAGCAAAGGAAACAGGGACATTCCTATCATACTTGGGTGAACCTCCATCTCCACTATTATTACACGCTGTCACAATTAGATTGTAACCTGTGCCAAAACTTTGCCCAAATACATTTTGCCCAAATTATAATTACAAATTGTCTTCCCTCGTGGGGAATCTAGAACGATGAGTTACAGTTCCAAAATAAGGAGTCTCCCATCAAAGACTCAGATGAGCATTAATTTCTTCTCTCAGAGAGTCATTAGAGTTTGGAATTCTCTACTAAAATAAGTAATGGAAGCTGGATAACTGAATATATTCAAGGCTGAGTTAGGTGGATTTTTGATTGACATGGGATTCAAGGATTTTGGGGGACAGGCAGTAAAGTGAACTTATGGCCTCATCAGATCTGCCATGATCATATAGGCTGGTGGATCAGGCTGAAGGGGCCAAATAGCCTTCTCCTGCTCCTATTTCTCATGTTCAAATACATTTCACATAAGCTTCTCACAGCTAGCAGAGGATATTAAACCCATCAGTCCTGTTTAATTCTAGCTGAATTGCCAGAATGAACTAGAGTTATTCAATTGCCAGCCAACATTTTATCCACATAAACTAAAAAATGACAGTTATGTTCCTTCAAGAATCTGAAAAAAATAGATTAGGTGAGATCAGTTTCTTAGGAAAGAAAAATGATAGGGATTGAAACAAAGGGGAAGAGGAAGTAAAGGGAAGCAAAGATAATAAGCGGAGAGAAATGAAAGATATAAAACAAGCAAAAGTAAAGAATCACAGCAAGAAGAAAATCCGATGGAAACTAATGTAAAGAAAATAAACATTGGAGCAAAGAAGCTGTAAAGTGGAAAAACACGAGAGAGAACAGTGAGTTATAAGTATTACAATATAATTCAGAGACAGATGTTTCCAGTAGCCACATAAAGTAGAACAGGAGGAGTGTAGAAATGTATTTTTGTGTGTTCGGTCCTGTTTGCATGCAAGAAATGAGTTAGCAACTAATGGGAAGAATGTCTAATGTAGCGTAGAAAAATAATCATGATACAGGCAACATTGTCCGTTATACAAGGGATGGATGAATGAACTGTCACAATTATGCTGAACCACGACAATACAAAACACGTGTAGACTCTCAAGGGTTTGTCGTGCTCACTGGCAAGTCCTGACCTCTTTTCTATTTTTACGTTTTGTTTTCTCCAACCAATCCTCTTATCTTCTGAAGGCATTGACCTTTTGCTGTTACAGTGGCAGTGCTCACTGGCAATGATAGGGGGCAGGAAAGCAGAATGCCCTCTTACCATGCTGGTTTAGTTCAGTTAACTCAGATTACATTGAACACTTTCTTGATCTGTGTGGTTCATCTCCATAATGAGCAATCAGGGGAGCTAGAATCCTTTATTTGAACGAATTTAAATGAAGCATATAATGCATTCAGATAGAAATATAAATATTCTAATAAATGCACAGAAAAAGCTGGTGCTTTATTTTCGAACACGAGGCAGTCATATTGGCAAACTTTTGACAACGTTACTTGTTACTTGTGTTGGGTATTGCAGCTCAGTGGTTTTCCCTTCAACCTGGCTGCATCATGTTGCACAAAGTGTATTTAATATTTACAGTAATAGCTTTTCTCACAGCCTCAAGTTTTCCACAGACGTTTTCTCACTCAGTCTTAGGAAATGCATAATAGGGCATTGCCTCTAAACTTAGGACTTAGGCAGCAGTTCACTGTCCTCATGGAACAGTTTTTCATTGGCTCTCTGTCTATCAGAGGAGTGCAGAATCCCTAAGTCATGACATCTTTACCTACTGAGGGATTTCAATGCAAGAATGATGATAGATCATGAGGCATGGCCCTCCTGCCTGGGACATTATGGTCTGGAAAAGATAAATGAGAACGGACAGAGACAACTTGAGCTTTGATTCTACTATGAGGTTTGGGTAACTAACACCTTCTTTCAGAGCAAACCACGCCAGAAGGTGTCCTGGAGACATCCAATACCAGGGCGTTGGCACCAGTTGAATCTGATCATTACCAGACATGACTCTCTGAACAGTATCCTCAACACTCACAGTTACCACAACACTGACTGTGATACAGATCATTCCCTGGTGTGCACCAAGTTCAGGACACAACTTTGAAGATCTTTTTTATTCAAAGCAGAAATTATGCCCTTGTATCAGCATCAACCACACTATCTACGTAAATAAAAACCAGCAGTTCTTTGACTAGATTGAACAGGGGCTCGCCAGCATTCTCACATAGAGTGCAGAAGCAAAGCCATTTACAATAATACACTCTCCACACATGGGAAAACCAAGAGCAGGAAAATACTGACTGATTCGAGGCTAACATCACTGACACAGAACCCCATCATTGAAACGAAGCGGTCTGCTCTCATTGATCGCAGGATGGAGTTGATCAAGAAGATTCTGAATGCACTAAGTGCTGCTTAAAGTAAAGCCTGATGTGGAGATGCCGGCGTTGGACTGGGGTAAACACAGTAAGAAGTTTAACAACACCAGGTTAAAGTCCAACAGGTTTAATTGGTAGCAAAAGCCACACAAGCTTTCGGAGCTCCAAGCCCCTTCTTCAGGCGAGTGGGAATTCTGTTCACAAACAGGGCATATAAAGACACAAACTCAATTTACATGAATAATGGTTGGAGTGCGAATACTTACAACTAATCAAGTCTTTAAGAAACAAAACAACGTGAGTGGAGAGAGCATCAAGACAGGCTAAAAAGATGTGTATTGTCTCCAGACAAGACAGCCAGTGAAACTCTGCAGGTCCACGCAACTGTGGGGGTTACAAATAGTGTGACATGAACCCAATATCCCGGTTGAGGCCGTCCTTGTGTGTGCGGAACTTGGCTATCAGTTTCTGCTCAGTGACTCTGCGCCGTTGTGTGTCGCGAAGGCCGCCTTGGAGAACGCTTACCCGAATATCAGAGGCCGAATGCCCGTGACCGCTGAAGTGCTCCCCAACAGGAAGAGAACAGTCTTGCCTGGTGATTGTGAGCATCTCGCCAAGGCCATTCCCACACCCCCACTTCTTGCCTTCAAACAACCACACAACCTCAAACAGACCATTGTCTGTAGCAAACTACCCAGCCTTCAGGAGAACAGTGACCACGACACCACACAACCCTGCCACAGCAACCTCTGCAAGACGTGCCAGATCATCGACACAGATGCCATCATCTCACGTGAGAACACCATCCACCAGGTACACGGTACATACTCTTGCAACTCGGCCAACGTTGTCTACCTGAATCGCTGCAAGAAAGGATGTCCCGAGGCATGGTACATTGGGGAAACTATGCAGACGCTGCGACAACGTATGAATGAACACCGCTCGACAATCACCAGGCAAGACTGTTCTCTTCCTGTTGGGGAGCACTTCAGCGGTCACGGGCATTCGGCCTCTGATATTCGGGTAAGCGTTCTCCAAAGCGGCCTTCGCGACACACGATGGCGCAGAGTCGCTGAGCAGAAACTGATAGCCAAGTTCCGCACACATGAGGAAGGCCTCAGCCGGGATATTGGGTTCATGTCACACTATTTGTAACCCCCACAGTTGCGTGGACCTGCAGAGTTTCACTGGCTGTCTTGTCTGGAGACAATACACATCTTTTTAGCCTGTCTTGATGCTCTCTCCACTCACGTTGTTTTATAGAACATAGAACAGTACAGCACAGAACAGGCCCTTCGGCCCACGATGTTGTGCCGACCTTCATCTGAAACCAAGATCAAGCTATCCCACTCCCTACCATCCTGGTGTGCTCCATGTGCCTATCCAATAACCGCTTAAATGTTCCTAAAGTGTCTGACTCCACTATCACTGCAGGCAGTCCATTCCACACCCCAACCACTCTCTGCGTGAAGAACCTACCTCTGATATCCTTCCTATATCTCCCACCATGAACCCTATAGTTATGCCCCCTCGTAATAGCTCCATCCACCCGAGGAAATAGTCTTTGAACGTTCACTCGATCTATCCCCTTCATCATTTTATAAACCTCTATTAAGTCTCCCCTCAATCTCCTCCGCTCCAGAGAGAACAGCCCCAGCTCCCTCAACCTTTCCTCATAAGACCGACACTCCAAACCAGGCAGCATCCTGGTAAATCTCCTCTGCACTCTTTCCAGCGCTTCCACATCCTTCTTATAGTGAGGTGACCAGAACTGCACGCAATATTCCAAATGCGGTCTCACCAAGGTCCTGTACAGTTGCAGCATAACCCCACGGCTCTTAAACTCCAACCCCCTGTTAATAAAAGCTAACACACTATATGCCTTCTTCACAGCTCTATCCACTTGAGTGGCAACCTTTAGAGATCTGTGGATATGGACCCCAAGATCTCTCTGTTCCTCCACAGTCTTCAGAACCCTACCTTTGACCCTGTAATCCACATTTAAATTAGTCCTACCAAAATGAATCACCTCACATTTATCAGGGTTAAACTCCATTTGCCATTTTTCAGCCCAGCTTTGCATCCTATCTATGTCTCTTTGCAGCCTACAACACCCCTCCACCTCATCCACTACTCCACCAATCTTGGTGTCATCAGCAAATTTACTGATCCACCCTTCAGCCCCCTCCTCTAAGTCATTAATAAAAATCACAAAGAGCAGAGGACCAAGCACCGATCCCTGCGGCACTCCGCTAGCAACCTGCCTCCAGTCCGAAAATTTTCCATCCACCACCACCCTCTGTCTTCGATCAGACAGCCAGTTACCTATCCAATCGGCCAACTTTCCCTCTATCCCACACCTCCTCACTTTCATCATAAGCCGACCATGGGGGACCTTATCAAACGCCTTACTAAAATCCATGTATATGACATCAACCGCCCTACCTTCATCAACACACCTAGTTACCTCCTCAAAAAATTCTATCAAATTTGTGAGGCACGATTTGCCCTTCACAAATCCGTGCTGACTATCCCGGATTAATCCGCATCTTTCTAAATGGTCGTAAATCCCATCCCTAAGGACCTTTTCCATCAATTTACCAACCACCGAAGTCAGACTAACCGGTCTATAATTACCAGGGTCATTTCTATTCCCTTTCTTAAACAGAGGAACAACATTTGCCACTCTCCAGTCCTCTGGCACCATCCCCGTGGACAGCGAGGACCCAAAGATCAAAGCCAAAGGCTCTGCAATCTCATCCCTCGCCTCCCAAAGAATCCTAGGATACATTTCATCAGGTTCCAGGGGAATTATCGACCTTCAGTTTATTCAAAACTGCCAATACATCCTCCCTCCGAACATCTATTTCCTCCAGCCTATTAGCCTGTAACACCTTCTCTTCCTGAAAAACATGGCCCCTCTCCTTGGTGAACACTGAAGAAAAGTATTCATTCATCACCTCGCCTATCTCTACTGATTCCATACACAAGTTCCCACCACTGTCCTTGACCGGCCCTAACCTCACCCTGGTCATTCTTTTATTCCTCACATAAGAGTAAAAAGCCTTGGGGTTTTCCTTGATCCGACCCGCCATGGACTTCTCATGTCCCCTCCTAGCTCTCCTCAGCCCCTTTTTCAGCTCGTTCCTTGCTAACTTGTAACCCTCAGTCGAGCCATCTGAACCTTGTTTCCTCATCCCTACATAAGCTTCCCTCTTCCTTTTCACAAGACATTCCACCTCTTTTGTGAACCACGGTTCCCTCACTCGGCCATTTCCTCCCTGCCTGACAGGGACATACCTATCAAGGACACCCAGTATTTGTTCCTTGAAAAAGTTCCACTTTTCATCAGTGCCTTTCCCTGACAGTTTCTGTTCCCATCTTATGCCCCCTAATTCTTGCCTAATCGCATCATAATTACCTCTCCCCCAATTGTAAGCCTTGCCCTGCCGTCCGGCCCTATCCCTCTCCATTGCAATAACAAAAGACACCGAATTGTGGTCACTATCTCCAAAGTTCTCTCCCACAACCAAATCTAACACTTGGCCCGGTTCATTTCCCAGTACCAAATCCAATGTGGCCTCACCCCTTGTCGGCCTATCCACATATTGTGTCAGGAAACCCTCCTGCACACACTGCACAAAAAGTGCCCCATCCAAACTATTTGACCTACAAAGGTTCCAATCAATATTTGGAAAGTTAAAGTCCCCCATGACAACTACCCTGTGACCCCCACACGTATCCATAATCTGCTTAGCAATTTCTTCCTCCACATCTCTATTACTATTTGGGGGCCTATAGTAAACTCCTAGCAACGTGACCGCTCCTTTCCTGTTTCTAACTGCAGCCCATATTACCTCAGTGTGCATATCCCCCTCAAAGTGCTTTTCCGCAGCCGTTAAACTATCCTTGATTAACAATGCTACTCCTCCACCTCTTTTACCAGCTTCCCTACACTTACTGAAACATCTATACCCCGGAACGTCCAACAACCATTCCTGTCCTTGTTCTACCCACGTCTCCGTAATGGCCACAACATCGTAGTCCCAAGTAGCAATCCACGCCCCAAGTTCATCCACCTTGTTCCGGATGCTCCTTGCATTGAAGTAGACACACTTCAACCCATCTTCCTGTCTACCGGTACCCACCCTTGACCTTGATACCTTCCCCAATACCTCACCACCCTCAACACTGACTTCTGGACTACAACTCCTTTTCCCACTCCCCTGACAAATTAGTTTAAATCCCCCTGAAGAGCCGTAGCAAATTTCCCTCCCAGGATATTGGTGCCCCTCTGGTTCAGGTGCACCCCGTCCTGTTTGTAGAGGTCCCACCTTCCCCAGAACGTGTTCCAATTATCCACGTATCTGAAACCCTCCCTCCTGCACCATCCCTGCAACCACATGTTTAAGTGCACTCTCTCCCTGTTCCTCAACTCGCTATCACGTGGCACCGGTAGCGTACCAGAGATGACCACATGTTTTGTCTTTGCTCTCAGCTTCCAGCCGAGCTCCCGAAATTCCTGTTTTAAATCCCCGTCCCTTCTCTTACCTATGTCGTTGGTACCAATGTGTACCACGACTTGTGACTGTTTCCCCTCCCCCTTAAGAATCCGGAAAACACGGTCCGAGACGTCACGGACCCTGGCATCCGGTAGGCAACAAACCATCCTCGAGTCTCTTTTGCTGCCACAGAACCTCCTATCTATCCCTCTAACTAACGAGTCCCCAATAACTATTGCCCTCCCGCTCTCCTCCTTACCCTCCTGAGCCACAGGGACGGACTCAGTGCCGGAGATCCTCTCACTGCGGCTCACCACTGGTATGTCGTCCCCCTCAACCGTATCCAAAGCGGAATACTTATTGCTAAGGGGAACGACCACAGGGGATCCCTGCACCGACTGCTTCTTCCCAGCCCCTCTCACCGTCACCCATCTATTTTCATTCCGCGGAGTAACTGTATCCCTGAAGCTTCTGTCTATGGCCATCTCTGCATCCCTAATGATCCTAAGTTCCTCCAACTCCAGCTCCAGTTCCCTTACACGGTTTTGGAGGAGCTGCAGATGGATGCATTTCTCACAGGTATAATCAGCAGGGACACTGACGTCGTTTTGTTTCTTAAAGACTTGATTAGTTGTAAGTATTCGCATTCCAACCATTATTCATGTAAATTGAGTTTGTGTCTTTATATGCCCTGTTTGTGAACAGAATTCCCACTCACCTGAAGAAGGGGCTTGGCGCTCCGAAAGCTTGTGTGGCTTTTGCTACCAAATAAACCTGTTGGACTTTAACCTGGTGTTGTTAAACTTCTTACAAAGTAAAGCCTGACAGACTGTTGGACAGTGTGTCAATGACTACTAGTGAGAACTTTGCCGGAACCTCCAGACATCCTTCAGTAGGGAATGCTAGAATCAAAAAGGCAACAGGTCCATCAGCAAAGAAAATGGCTTCCTTGAAAGCAAAGGCAGAGGAGATCATCGTTGCCTGCAAGGAAAACAATTGCAGAGATGGATGGAACATGACCTTGAAATGTACTCCAGTGAGAATACTGTTACCAAGGCAGTTCTGATTCAATAGAAAGCTTGCCTGTTCTGGCAGACTTGGATATTAAATCCGCAATGGAGGAGCTTAGGAAAATTATTGACTCACTTGTCATGGGCAAAGCTCCAAAAACTGATGGCATGCCAGCTGAACTCATCAAACATGGGAAATTGGCATTCCTGCAGATCAGCACAAATGTCTTTGCTGGAGGAAGGGGCATGGCCCCTTGGTAAGTATGATATAAAGATTGTGACCCTATACAAGAATAAGGGCAACTGCAATGATTGTCTCCTGAAAATCATGGGAACAGTATTTGTCCATGTTGCTCTTACCAGACTATAGACCCTCCTTAAAACATCAAGCCAAATTCAACCGTGATTTCAGAACTTGAGAAGTCTTGGCAATCCAAGATGGCAGCAGAGGGTAGTTGATTCCATGCTTTGGGTCTTTGGAATGAAGATACTCCTTTGGAGCAGTAGATTTCTGCGCAGCACAGCTGAAGAGCTGACATTATGCTCATGAGTTGGTGCTTGAGTACAGATTTGGGAATCCAAGAGAACAGAATCTCAGGAGATGAGATTCAAACCCTGTGAGGTGGGCCATCCGTGATACGGTCTGAATTGGAGCAATGTTTGGAGAGATTCCCAGGTTAGATCTTTAAGGGTAAAGACTGGAACTCCTCAGGAAAGAGACACAGCTTCAGTGAGATTGATTGACTCACAGGGCCTGCTTTTACCATTTTGAGTCTAAGTGCCGAATCTGGGCGTCAATTAGATCCGCGCCTGGAATCCTCTTTCCAGCCCGCCCATACACGTTTTACCGGCTCCGGTCCGATTCGCGCTGTGGGCAGGGCCTACCGCTGGTGGACTGATCGGAGCTCTGAACTGCGCATGCGCAGTTCGAAAAAAATCTGACAGAGCGCGCTCGGACGCAAAAGAAAAAGAAAGCAGAAAGTGGAGAGCGCGGCTCTCTGACGATCATCCTCTGGTCGGGCGGGGGGGGGGGGGGGAGGTGGTGGGAGGGAGGAGGAGGGTGGAGTGGGGGGAGGAGGGGGGCGGGACCCCCCAGATCATCCTCTGGTCGGGGTGGTGTCCGCTGCCAGTCTGTGACCGATCCCTCCTCCTGGAGTGAACGTGCGGCCATGCCATCCCACAAAACCTTCAGGATGAAGCGATTCCTCGCTAAGAAGATGAAGCAGAACTGGCCAATTCCACAGTGGATCCGCATGAAAACGGGCTACAAGACCAGTACAAGTCCAAGAGGAGTCACTGGGGAAGGACCAAGCTGGGCCTGTAAAGGGATACACCATCACTGGTACACTACCAGCCACAGATTACTCTTCCCTGCAGGGGCAAGAGAGCGGTAGAGTTGGGCACCGGACCCGCGCCCGAATCGGGTGTCAGTAAAGCTGCGATCTGCTCGGAATCGGGTGCAGATTGCGGTATAGGCCCAACGCCCAACTTTACCGCGATTTACGGGTGCGAAGTTTTGGTAAAATCGGGCCTACAGTGTTAATTATTGCATGGGTGGGTTGTTGAAAAATCCATGGACTCTGTCTTGGTGTACCTACTATTTATTGTGTGGTGTGGTGTGTTTGATGACAGTTTGCCTATTGATTCACATGTAACTCATATTTACCCTGAATATTCGAGTATAAGATAGATATTGCAACTTGTTTTAACTTGTTGACCTTGTGTAGCAAAGTTTATTTCTGTTTGTTCAAAACCAATGGTAATCTCATGGCTTTATTCACTTAGTAGGTGTCTTAAATCTCAATCGTTCTCTACTTTAAACAAAATGCTATTGATCACTGACCGGATCTTACCAAAAACCTGGGAGTCTGACCAAGGATCATAACACTTAACATATCTAGGCCCTACAATCACCAACAATCTGTCATTTGATGCTGAAATCAGCAATCGCATCACAAAAGCTGCAGCTGTTACGTCCAAGCTGAGTAGGAGAGTTTGAAACAACAGCAACCTGACCAAGAACAGCAGACTGCAAGTCTACCAAGCCTACAGCACACTTCTCTACAGTGGTGAGATCTGGACAAGATAGGCTAGGCTGGCGAAAAGGTTGAGCAGTAGTCACCATCCTTGACATGACTTGGCAGGACAAGGTCACTAACTCAGATGCCCTGGAGTGTGTTAATTCTATCAGTAAGATCAAGTGCAGTAATGCGGATGCTGCGCTTGGTTGAGGTCATTAGGTTACATTTAAGCTTCATTTTCATATGAAGCAATTTTTAAAAGCGGCATCTCGGCCTTTTGGCTAAGATGCAAATGAGATCAAGCCTTGGAGGAGGAAGACCTGTGCCTACTCCAATCAGCTTGGCTCATGTAGATCAGGCCCAAGACAAGGGTTGCAGACCCTGTCTTGTCAGCTTGGATCGGGAATGTCTCAACTCGATGAGACTCTGAATTGGACTTGATTTGATTGAATTGGAAAAGTATAAAGAAAAATCAGTATACATTGTTTGCTTAGCAATGAATGTATGTGCTGGTTCCACCATGTTCATTGGAGGGATGGCGGCTGTATAGCCAGAGGCATACTACCCAGTGAATTGACCACTGGGCTATGACCTGCCGGACATACGAACCTCTGCTACAAGGACATCAGCACGCAGGATATAAAGATGACAGACATTGGCATGATAACTGGGAGATAGATGATGGTGGCCGTGACCTTGAGAACTGACTGTTTGGAGGAGCATTGGAAGAGGAGAGCAGAGGTGAAAAGCTCAGTTGGCTGAGAAAAACAGAGGCCAGTGAATCCTGCACCTTCTCAGCCCACTGCCTTTACCTACAGTAAATGGGCAGAGCTGCCATATCCAAGTAAGAGCAGCTGAGCCACACCAGGCAATGCTTAACACAGAATTGACCACCATGGCGCAAAACCTCATTTTACGAGATGGAAGGCTGCCACATATCTGCTGATCAGAGAAATGTTCTGCCAGCACAAGCTTCAATGAAAAAGGAAGCAATTACTTCATAACAGATTCAGTGTAGCCTGAGAAATTCTTCTGTTGTTATATAGAAGCACATCAGTCTTCCCAGTAAGCATAATCCCTTATGCTTATTTCAGAAAACTACCCAATTCTCAAGACAATATTGCACATTGTCTTTTGAAACATGAGGAGTTGGAATTACTGAATACAGTTCTGGCCTGGTAACATGTGCAACAATGTGGAGGTACTCTTAAGGATCCCAGGAGTGAAGCTGAGTCAGCTGATGGTGATAGTTTGGAGTCATCAAGCTGCAGAACTTCAGTAAAGTGCATTGCAGTTGTTTCCATCTTATTCTGCACAAGAGAGATGATGTGGATTTTGGCAGAATTCTTGTTTGGCTATTAGACGATATTAAAGCCTTGCAAAAAGAACTGACAAATGGTGACCACACATTTAGGGAATGGATCCAACAACCCGGATAATAAAAAAGGTGCAAAATGGCACATTGCACAAATAAGTAAAACCGTCAGTGAGCTTTGTGTTACTTGCATCTTTTTCTTGGTCACAATCAAACTGTCAAGCTTTTAAAGTTATGCATTAATACAACTAGTTTCCCAGTAAGCAAAAGAACGCTGGAGAATTGGATAAGCAATATATTTGCAAGTTTGAAAACACGCTGGGTGGTAAATTGACATTAATAGACTTTAACTGCCATTAAACTGCTAATGTATTTTACGCCAGATCATCGCTTTTTAACTTATTGTTTGTCATAACTTGATGGAATGTTCATTGAAATTATTATAACCCAATACTCTGACAACTGAAAATAAGACCACTGTCCTATGTAAACTATCGGCCTGATGGTAAAATGAGGAAAATATTGTTAAAGGTAAAGTTACAGTACAGATCACAATTTAAGAATGAAATGTATTGGGAAATCGATACATAAAGTAAAATATTTCTTGAAGCACAAAAAAAGGCTATTAATTAACAAATACCTTTCATATCTTCAGGACATCTTCAAGTGCTTGCTAAGTAAGTAGGAAGAGCAATTTGTCATTAGGTAGGTAAATACGGTAGCATCAAAGCCTCACAAACAGCAAATCAGGAAAAGTGATCAACTTTTGATGCTGTTGGTCGGGGGATAAATGTTGACTAGGACACCAGGTGTATTCCCTGCTCTTCTTCAAACAGGGTTCTGGGATCTTTTTCATCCATCTGAACAGGCAACTGGAGCTTTTGACCACACAACACTCCCCCAGTTCTGCACTGAGTTCTGTACTCCGAACTGTTGAGCCTGCAACTTTTGAGTACAGGAGAGTAACTGAACCAAACTGATCTCCAGAACAAATTGCTTACAATACAACACCATCAAAAGCCTTAGTGTGGACAAGGATGGAGGACAAATCCATCATCTGAAATGTTCAAGGTTTGAAATAGTCAAAGTGGATTACTGAGGGAAAAGGGGGTAAACAATTCCAGGCAGGAGGCTGGTGAGGCAGAAATTATTTGAAATCTGACAAGCAATTTGATAATAAAAGCAGGCATAGTTAGTGCAAAAAGTATTATTTATTAATATATATTTATATTAACATTACTGCCATCAAGGTAGAAACACCTAAGTTTTCTTAACACCATTGTCCACCATTGCTTTGGAGGAAAAGCCGTGACAATTCTAGACAAAACAGTGCAAGTAATCTTTCCAGATATCTTACCCCAAAGTTACATGTGACGATAAAGAGATGGAAATTCACCTCCCATGGTATCCATTGCATTTTTATTGAATTAATTTTTAAAGGGCGTGGGCATCACTGGATAGACATCCCTAATTTCCCTTGTGAAGGTGGTGGTGAGCTACCTTCTTGAACCCGCTGTAGTCCCTGTGGTGTAGGTACACCCAGAGTGTTGTTAGAGAGGGAAGGACCAGCATGCTAACCCAGTGACAGTGAAGGAACGACAATATATTTCCAAGTCAGGATGGTAAGGGAATAGAAGGGGAATCTCCAGGTAGTAATGTTCCCAGGGATCTTCTGCCTTGTCCTTCTAAATGGTTGTGGATTTGGAAGATGCTGCCTAAGGAAACTTTGTGAGTTCCTGCAGTGCATCTTGTAGATGGTACACAAGGCTGTCACTGTTTGTCAGTGGTGGAAGGCTTCAATGTTTGTGGAAAAAGTGCCAATCAAGTGGGCTGCTTTGTCCTGGGTGGTGTTGAGTTTCTTGAGTGTTGTTGGAATTGCACTCATCCAGGCAAGTGGAGGGTAATCCATTACACTCCTAACTTGTAGATGATGGTCAGGCTTTTGGGATTCAGGAGGTTACTTACTTGCCACAGGATTCCTATCCTTGACCTGTTCTGGTAACCACAATATTTCCCAAGATGTTGATAGTGTGGAATGGTAATGTCATTGGCTGTCAAGGAACAATGGTCAAATCTACTCTTGTTGGAGATTGTCATTGTTTGGCACTTGTGTGGCATATATCTTACTTGTCACCTGTCAGCCCAAGCTTGGATATTGTACAGGTCTTGCTTCAGTATCTGGGGAGTCGTGAATGGTGCTGAACATTGTGCAGACATCTGTGAACATCCCCATTTCTGATCTTATGATTGAAGGAAGTTCGTTGATGAAGCCGCTGAAGATAGTTGGACCTCGGTCACTACCCTGAGGAACTCCTGCAGTGATGTCCTGGAGCTGAGATGAATGACCTCCAATCACCACAACCATCTTCCTTTGTGCCATGTATGACTCCAACCAAGAGCATTTTCCCCTGATTCCCATTGGCTCCAGATTTGCTAGAGTTCCTTGATGTCAAGCTTGGTCAAATTCTGCCTTGATATCAAGAGCAGTCACTCTCACCTTATCTCTGGCATTCAGCTCCTTGGTCCTGTTTGAAGCAAGGCTGTAATGACGTCAGGAACTGAGTGGCCCTGGCAAAATCCAATCTGAGTGCCTGTGAGCAGATTATCGCTGAGTGAGTGGTGCTTGATAGCACCACTTCCATCACATTACTGATGATTGAGAGTAGACTGATGGGGCACTAATTGGTCAGGCTGGATTTGTCCTGTTTCTTGTGTACAGGACATAACTGAGCAATTGTACACATTGCCAGATAGATGCCAGTGTTGTAGCTGTACTGGAACAGCTTGGCCAGGGGTGCAGCATGTTCTGGAGCACAAGTCTTGAGTACTATTGCTGGAATATTGTCAGGGCCCATAGCTATTGCAATATCTAGTACCTTGATGTTACGTGGAGAGAATCGAATTGGCTGAGGACTGACATATGTGGTGCTGGGGACCTTCGAAGGAGGTTGAGATGGATCTTCCACTCGGCACTTCTAGCTGAAGATTGTTACGAATACTTCAGCCTTATCTTTTGCACTGATGTGCTGGGCTCCTCCATCATTGAGGATGGGGATATTTGTGGAGCCTCCTCCTTCAGTGAGTTGTTTAATTGTCCACCACCATTCATGACTCACGTGGCAGGAGTGCAGAGCTTAGACCTGATCCATTAATAGTGGAATCACTCACTATTATTTGTTTCTTATGCTGTTTGGCACGCAATTAGTCCTGTTTTGTAGCTTCACCAAATTGACACATCATTTTCAGAGCAAGCTGGCATCCAATAAGTTGGCTCTATGTATGCAGCCCATCAAAGATCTTTCATCTGAACTAGAAAAGTTAGAAATGTAATGAACTTTAAGCAAGTGAAAGGGTCTCAGCTTGGAAAAAACAACCGAAAAAAAGGACCTGTGACAGGGTGAAGACAGAAGAGGTTAATTGAGAAAAAGGTTGAAAGTACAGAGCCAAGGTGAGTGGTTATGGCACAGCTAAAGAAACAAAGGATCTTTCTAGAGGAAGTATGAAATGCAGAAGGATGAACAGCTGCTGTCCAAAAGCCAAGAAAGAGCAAAACAAGACAGTAAAGCCAAAACCTGCAAAGAGAAAGGCAACAAAACAGGGGCAGAGGTTTCACTGAACTAAGTGTTGAGTTTGGAAGCATGTGGAGTGCCTGATTGAAAGATGAGGTGTTGTTCCTCGAGTTTGTATTGAGCTTCACTGGAACACTGCAGGAGGCAGAAGACAGAGAGATCAGATTGGGAAAATTAAAATGATGAGTAACTTGTGCCTTAGGAGGTGGTGCAAGCAGGCACATTAGCAACATTTAAGATGCATCTCATGAATAGGGAGGGAATAGAGGGAAAAGGGCCAAACAAGGGCAGAAGGTTTTGTTTTAGTTTAGTTAGGGCATCATAATTAGCACAGGCTTGGAGGGACTGTTCCTGTGCATTTCTTTTCTTTGTTCTTTGAAACTCTGGATCATGTTTATGTACTAAACAAAGCAGTCACCCAATCTGAATTTGGTCTCCGCATTGTTGAACAGACTGCAGTGAGAGCAAAGAATACAAAATACCAAATTGAAAGAAGCACGTGTCAATCTCTGTTTCAGCTGGGAAGAGTGCTGGGGCCTCAGATAATGAGGAGAGAGGAGAATTTAGCACTGGGACCCTTAAATAGGAAGAACCAGATTGTAAACTCCAGAATTATATCATGGAAGCATCTAAAAAATATATGTTGACAATCTTAGTTTTGTTTTTTAAGGATTTTCTGAGCTGGTGAATAGGGGGAAGTCTTACTGGAATGAGGTCATGGATGAAGTATGATCGATTCACAGACTGGCTGATCCCAATGGATAATACATTGCAAAATTCAATTTGGAAAATAACTGGCAATGGGCAAGTAATCTAGCAGCTTGGTTCATTGAACAATATGAGCCAGTGCTTCTCATTTTAACTCAAATATTGTCAGTCAGGTAGTTGATGAGCCTTGTTACTGAAATGTTCAGGTACTGTTATTTATGGAGAAGCTTTTTATATGGTGCTTTTTTATTGCGCTGGCACACGCGCACATGATCAGTCGGCTGAGTTCATCATTGTCCTCTTCTTGCTGGTGCCAGATGGAGGATTTGAATCGTTAACTCTTCTGTGCACCTTTGATGTAGTTTCAACACAGAATAAATCAATTTGTATTTAACACTCCAATGCGGCAATTAAAATGGAATCAGCTTTCCCAGCTTGCATTCTGTTCAAGGCATTATTACACTTTAGGAAGAATGGCAAATTCTCAGAGAGAGAGTGTAAGGAGGATTGACTAAAAGAGATGAGGAGGGACTGCAGAAGTTGGTGCGTTCTCCTTGGAGCGGAGAAGGTGAAGAGAAAGTTTGATAGAGGTGTTCAAAATCACGCAGGGTTTTGACAACGTAAACAAGGATAAATGATCAGGAACCAAAGAACACAGATTTAAAGGGATTGACAAAACAACAGCGGTAACATAAGGAAGCATTTTATACAAAGAGAGTTGTTGTGATCTGAAATGCGTGACCTGAAAACATTTTGGTAGCAGATTCAATAGTAATATTCGAAAGGGAATTGGGTAAATACTGGAAAATAAAATTGTAGTGCTATGGGAAAAGAGCAGGGGAGTGTAACTAATTGGATTGCTCCACAAAATAGCCAACACAGGAACAATGGACTGTATGACCTTCTGTGCTACATCATTCTATGCTTTGGCACTTTCTCTACAATTTCATCTCTATTTAAAAGATTAATTGGCAATTAATCACCATGACAATAAACATTACTGCTAATTATTAATTCAAAGTGGAAAATCCAAACTGGCAGAAATTGCACCAACTATGCATTTACTGGTCAAAATTAAATGTTACCAGCAGTGTTAAATCTTCCCAAAAGTTGAACTGATTAGAAAATGCAAACTCCCTTGCAATTTCTTTCTTCCAGCAGTTAGGCAGATTGATCATTTTATAATGAGTAACAATGAGTCCCTTGAAAGATATTTAATTGCTATTGTGGAAAATATTTTAGAATTGGGTCATTAAAGAAGTCACGAAAAATGATCACAGAGCAACTCTAGAGAACGCTAATGACTATTTTGAGAACCTCGTCCCAGATATCTCAAGCTTGATAAAGTCCTGAGCAATTACTGTGAAATTTTTCCATGTGCATCAGGATCAGAAAGTGCAGAAAGGTTGGCGCAGCTTCAAGTTGGAAGCTGCTGCAGTAATGAAGTTAGTGTCAAAGTAGATCCAGCCAACATTGTCAAGTAAACTTCACATGTAAACCAATTTCTGTCTTTCTAAAATATGTTTTTTTTTCACTCCATGCTATTACAAGATAGTGCTTCTGGATCTCATCTACCATTACCAGAATCAATGTGTCAGAAACTAATCCAGCAAACATGATCATCTTCACTTTTCCTACGGCAAATGCCCCGATCCCCAAACACAGCACTTCCCAGGATTGAGGGTAGGGCATCTTTCACATATGCCTTTTTTATGGAGGCAGCTGGACACTTAAATTATCAGCTACTTCCACTCCAGTTGAACTTTGGTAGCCTAAGGGTTTGGAACCCAAAGTGTACAAATGAGACCTGGTAAGAGCTGGAATTTATTTTATTCGATCGTGGGACATAGGCGTCGCTGGCTGGGCCAGCATTTATTGTCCATCCCTGAGGGCATTTGAGAGTCAACCACATTGCTGTGGCTCTGGAGTCACATGTAGGCCAGACTGGGTAAGGGTGGCAGATTTCCTTCCCTAAAGAATATTGGTGAACCATTTGGGCCAATCGACAATGCTTTCATGGTCATCATTAGACTTTTAATTCCAGATTTTTACTGAATTCAAATTTCACCATCTGCCATGGCGGGATTCGAACCCGGGTCCCCAGAGCACTGGGTCTCTGGATTACTCGTCCAGTGACAATAATACTATGCCACTGCCTCCCCTGGATAGCTGGGATAGCGACCCCTTTGGGAAGGTAGGGTACTCCTCTGGAATTTGCTTAAAACTTTTATTCACAGTTCCAGGAATGGCACAAAACAAATTACAGCTGTTTCCCTTTAGCCCAAGGGAGTTGTGTGTGTGTGTGTGTGTGTGCTTGTGTGTGTGTGTGTGGGAGGGGGGAGGGGGGGGGTGCATTGACATGTGCACCCAGGTGGCAGGAGAAACTTTGTCTTGGAGAAAAACACATACTGTTTCATGCGAAGGAACAGAGAAGATGGGCATGGCACCTTCACACATAGAGGCCATAGATACCAGTCACTGTGAATGGCTGGAGGCCAGAGGGAGGGCAGAAGTTCAGGAAGGAGAGGCTGCTGCAAGTACACCAGGAAGGAGGAGGAGGAGGAGAGGAAGGACAACCAGCTGTGGGAAGGATGTACAGACTTAGGACATCCGACTTCGGTGTGACGGAGAACCAATGTTGAAGGTGACTGAGGCTAAGCCATGAGCTGGTGATGGACAATTTCAACTTCTATGCCTCAGGATATTTCCAGGGATCATCAGGTGACCAATCTGGTATATCCCAGTCTGCAGCACACAGCTGCATTAAGGCTGTAACTGATGCCCTGTTTGCTCATTTTGGTGAGCGGATTAATTTCCCTATAGATGTCGGTGTCTCGGATGCAGAGACCAACAGTCTTTACCTAGTTAGCAGGCTTCCCTCATCTGCAAGGTGTACAAGTGGTTTGTGATCACAACAAGATCTTTCTTCATGGGTGTGCAATGTTCCCTGGCAGCTGCCATGATTCCTGCTAGGGCTGATCTTGCGCAGGACGGGATCAGCGTCATCAGGTCCTTGTCAAGAATAGATTTACATAAGGTCCTTCGATATCACAATTGTCATCGGCCAGAACCTGTTGACATATTTCCACCAAAAGAACCTTACACATCGACTCTACAATTACCACATGGGAGAGAATAAACATCAATGAGTTTGACTCAATCACATTTCTATGCTGAAAATCTCAGCATCGTAATCATGGGCCTCACACAGTTATAGTTTATTTATTTTGTCACAAGTAGGCTTACATTAACACTGCAATGAAGCTACTGTGAAATTCCCCTAGGTCGCCACACTCTGGCGCCTGTTCGGGTACATGGAGGGAGAATTTAGTGTGGCCAGTGCACCTAACCAGCACGTCTTTCGGACTGTGGGAGGAAACCGGAGCACCCGGAGGAAACCGATGCAGACACGGGGAGAATGTGCAAATTTCACACAGACAGTGACCTGAGTTGGGAATTGAACCCGGGTCCCTGGCACTGTGAGGCAGCATTGCTAACCACTGTGCCACCGTGCTGCACCATGCATATTGCAAACAAACTTGGTAATAAATTATTCACAATCTAGCTCCCTCACATCAACACTAAATATCATAAATGAGAGAAGCATTCAGTCAAATTGTCTGTAATCAAACCATGTCCATAATACTGAGAGTGATAGAATTCAAACCCTATACATGCTGATAGGATTGTACATTGCAGCAAAATTGCAGATAAGGCATCTCGTGCATGAGAAGCCTGTAACTGTGCAACAACAGCTCTTTGAAAGAAATTGTGCATCATCCATTCCAGCCAATAGTCCCGTTTCTGACGTGGGCTCCACATGCAACATTCCTGAATCCCATCCCTCTGCTTATTGCACAAAGAATGTCCCGTGGCACCGGGAATGCAAATACAGCTTGGCACCACTTTGTGATGCAGAGTTCAGCATGTGATGAGTGAAGCTTTGAGGTGGATGAAAATTGAAGTTCTGCAACATGTGTAAGATCCTAATTTACATAAATAGTTTCCCCCTTTGAAAGCTGCTATCTTATTCAATGTGCTAGGCTCTCCACAATCAGATGGAAATGTTTCTCCCCTGGCGAATTTGGAGGTTGTTCAGCATCTGAGAAAGGAATGCTCCTCAGTCATTACTTTTGGCCATGGAATTCACATATATTTAATGCATTTAGAATGCATGGCTGCAGAGAATGAAGCTTTAGCTATGAGACTGTTAGATGCTGTAAACAAATGGGAGATTTAGCAGATATTTATTTTCAATTCATATGCTTTTGATTAGTTCTTGGGACAAATTAAAAACAAAATGCTCAAATGCTTGGAGAAACCCAGTTTTATCATTCCCAGTTAATTCTTTTATCATTCAGTGAATTTTCTCCACTCCGCCATTTTACAGGCTGGGCTGGAGTCTATGCTTCCCTGTTGGTGGGTTTGAAGCTGGGGGGTCTAATTCAATTCAGCAGTGGGCAGCTTGCTTCCTTCCTGTCTGCCCCTGCCACCACCATAATGATATTAGCTGGGGTTTCTGGTGTCAGTTGACCTATTGCCAGAGGGCCAATTGAGCATTTACTGTGGGTGTGCTTACACCTCATGGACTGCAGTGGTTCAAGAAGGCAGCTCACCACTGTTAGGGTCCCGCACCAGAACACCAAATGTATATTTTGAAGCCAGACCTGACCCCAACAATTTTTCTATTTTTGAATAAATGTGAGAAAAGGATTCTTCCTTCTAGGAATGATTCCACTTACAAATACAGATCTTTTATGGGGAAAAAACTTTACTTAAAAACACAGTCTAAATATAACTCTAACAAATGAAACAACTAAACTATTAACAGTTGAATATTTAAAAATGAAAAAAAAAACTTTAATTTCTAATTTATCATTGTTTCAGTTCCAAATAAGCAACATTCCTCTTACCGATTTAAATGCTACTGCAAATACAGTTAGTAAGTTTACGTATACTTGCTATAATGAGTGCAGGCAGTTTTGAAGCTTTCAGAAAGAGATAGAGGGCCCGATTTTACCATTGTGTTGCACCCGTTTTCAGGCCCAAAACCTGGTAAAGTCAGCCGTGAGGCCAACGGCGCAATCAGTGCACGCCTCCATGCTGGTTCCCCCTTTACCAAGGCCCGAAAATGGCTGTGATTGGGACCGTGCCCGAAACGGATGCAACAGCCATTTAAATGAATTTGCATGCATTTAAATTACCTTAATGGGCTGCATGCCCAACTTTACCAGCACTTACCCCTTCTGGATGTTTGCCCATCCAGAATTGGCACGAAAAAGACATGCTCCATTGAAGTCCGATTTGGGCGTTCCTGTTAGTGAGGAGGTAGGTGCCTTGCATCCGACAGTTCTCTGCCTGAGATTGGTGGGGGAGGAAGGGTGTTCTGCTGCCACTGTGCTTGAGATCAGTGGAGGGAAAGGGAGGGGGTTCGCTACCAGTCTGCCTGAGATCAGTGGGGGGGGGAAGAGGGGTGTCCTCTGCCACTCTGCCTGAGATCAGTAAAGGGAAAAGGGGGGGGGGGGTTCGCTGCCACTCTGCCTAAGATCGGTTGGGGGGAAGGGGGTCTGCTGCCACTCTGCTTGAGATCAGTGGGGGGAAGGGGGAATCCATTGTCACTCTGCCTGAGATCAATGGGGGGAAGGGGAGGGATCTGCGATTGGTCTGGGTGGCGGGGGTGGGGGGGTAAGGGGGTCAATAATGTTGTGGGGGTGGGACAATGTCTGTAGGGGGCAGGGGGAGGCATTATCTGGACCAGGAGGGATGTGGCAGGGGAGCAACATTCTATCATTTTTATTCTGCGCATGCGCATTTGTGGGCTCTGATCGAAGCTGCAGGATTTTGGGCGTGGTAAGCCCCACCCACAGGCTTGTGCAGTGTGATTTGTACCCGCTGATATTTTTGCAGGCAGGCTGCATATGGGGGCACCTGAGAACGGGCCTAAAAGTCAGATCTGGAACACTCCCAGTTTCAAGTCCACCCAGCACTTCGAATCAAAATGGTAAAATAGGGCCCAGAGTTCCAGAAACCTGCAAAATCTTTCTAACCAACCAGGCTTCAGCTGCAAACAAGCTGCCTTCTCCAAAAGTTTTTCTCTCTTCACATAAACCACACCATCACATGATCCTGTCAATCATTCTAATCAGAAATCCCAGGGGAATTTAAGTAAACAAAAATCCATTAACTCTACTTAACATAACCACTTGCAAGGTTAAAATTAGTACTTATCCTGCTCTCTCAGTATCTGAGCTGCATTCCTTCCAGACATATCAACTGCTTGTAGCATAAAGCTGAATTTTTAAATATTCCCCTTAAATAGCATACTATCATCACACCACCACCTTCTGAAGGGCAATTAGGGATGGGCAATAAGTGGTCGTTTAGCCAGTGACACACATCCGTAAATGAATTTTTAAAAAGAAGCAAAAACCTGGGATTTTCTAACCCAGAGATGTTGAGATCAATATATGTCTTCGCTGAACTCAGCTGATACAGTGCAGCCTCTACATTGAAGCTGGGGTTTTCCAGATTAGTAACATTCATATAAACACCATTGGGAAGGTTGGGAGGAGGCCCCTCTTATCCAATTAATTCTGAAGGCTCATCAGAGTAGTGTCAGTACAAATTATGTGTGCTCAATTTCTCAACCTTTTCAAATGCAGTTCTGTCTTTGTCGAGCTTTCAACTAGTAGAGTGTATTGAGATAGAGCATAAGTGCTTTCTAGATGATTGTAGTAAATTGACTTTTCAAAAACACGAGGATTAGTTTAATCCTGAGAGGGTTTCAGGCAGGCAAATGGCAGGGCAAATGCAAAATGCACTTGATGACCTACGCTTCAGGCCAGGGATATTTTAACTCATTAGATGCTATAGAAATGTAGAGAGTTCGGAGCAGCTGGCAGCAGCATCATGTATAGCTAAGTGGCAGGGAGGGTTCAGGAGGTTCTAGTCAAGAGTTGCAGAGATGTCCAAGACAGGGGAGGCTGATACGTTCCCTGTGGAGCTCCTCCTGGCTCCACAAATAAGAGGTTGACACTTGGTGAGCCTCTTCTGTCTGTATGTCCGCTGCAGATTGGCTTCATCTTCTATTCCACTCCAACTAAAATTCAGTCAAGGCCTCATTCATGCATTGAGACACTATTCTTCATAAACTCATGAGGTCTCCACTTCGTTTAAAAAACAAATTTAAAATGGTGCAAAATGGCTGAGTTCTGAGTGGATAAATAACCTGTTCATTTTCAATTGTGTATCCACCCAGTTTCTTAAGGCTGTGATATGTAGATTTGAAAACCAACCCCACTAAGATGGCATCCGAGAGTTGATCAAACTTTTGGCTTTATCACTGGGATGTGCCAAGATGCATAGGTTAGATGGATTAGCCATGGGAAATGTGTGGGGTTAGAGGAGTAGGGTGGGGGAGAGGGCCTGGGTAAGATGCTCTGTCAGAGAGTTGGTGCAGACTTGATGGGCCAAATGGCCTCTTCTGCACTGTAGGGATTCTAGGATTCTATGGTTGAATCTGTTTCTAAGCAACAATTGAAATTTGCCACATACCTACTTTCTAACTGTGAATAAATGATGGCAGTTGTCAAGTTGTACACATTTACAGGTGTATTAAATTACACACAAGCACTCCCTTAATATTTTAAAAATATCTTAAGGGTCTCAGAAACAAACTTATAAAAATGTTTGACACTGGCATATTGGTGTATCAAATAATGTCCTTGCCAAGCTACACAGACCCAAAAAAGTGCTCTTACTCTAAGCATGTTTCTCTAAGCTTCTCTAAGCATTTTCTCTAAGCATATTCTATTAGTTTTAAGTTAGCTATGGAGAATGATAGGTCTGTCCCAAAAGTTAAAATTCTAAATTGGGGCAAGGTCAATTTTGATGGTATCAGGCAGGAACTTTCAAAAGTTAATTGGGGGAGTCTGTGGGAAGGCAAAGGGATGCCTGGTAAGTGGGAGGCTTTCAAAAGTGTGTTAACCAGGATTCAGGGTAAACACATTCCTCTTAGAGTGAAGGGCAAGGCTGGCAGAAGTCAGGAATCCTGGATGACTTGGGATATTGAGGCCCTGGTCAAGAAGAAGAAGGAGGCACATGACATGCATAGGCAGCTGGGATCAAGTGAATCTCTTGAAGAGTATAGGGGGTGTAGGAGTAGAGTTAAGAGAGAAATCAGGAGGGCAAAAAGGGGACACGAAATTGTTTTGGCAGATAAGGCAAAGGAGAATCCAAAGAGCTTCTACAAATACATAAAGGGCAAAAGAGTAACAAGGGCGAGAGTAGGGCCTCTTAAGGATCAACAAGGTCATCTATGTACGGATCCACAAGAGATGGGTAAGATCCTAAATGAATATTTCTCATCAGTATGTTGAGAAAAGCATGGATGTTAGGGAACTTGGGGAAATAAATAGTGATGTCTTGAGGAGTGTACATATTACAGAGAAGGAGGTGCTGAAAGAAAATTGCGGGTCCCCTAGCCGAGATATTTGAATCATCGATAGTCACGGGTGAGGTGCCTGAAGATTGGAGAGTGGCAAATGTTGTGCCTTTGTTTAAGAAGGGCTGCAGGGAAAAGCCTGGGAACTACAGGCCAGTGAGCCTCACATCTGTGGTGGGTAAATTGTTGGAAGGTATTTTGAGAGACAGGATCTACAGGCATTTAGAGATGCAAGGACTGATTAGGGACAGTCAGCATGGCTTTGTGAGTGGAAAATCATGTCTCACAAATTTAATTGAGTTTTTTGAAGGAGTAACCAAGAAGGTAGATGAGGGCAGTGCAGTTGATGTTGTCTACATGGACTTTAGCAAAGCCTTTGACAAGGTACCGCATGGTAGGTTGTTGCATAGGGTTAAATCTCACGGGATTCAGGGTGAGGTATCTCAATGGATACAAAATTAGGGTGGTTGTAGAGAGTTGTTTTTCAAACTGGAGGCCTGTGACCAGCGGCGTGCTTCAGGGATCAGTGCTGAGCCCACTGCTATTTGTCATTTATATAAATGATTTGGATGAGAATATAGGGGGCATGGTTAGTAAGTTTGCAGATGACACCAAGGTTGGTGGCATAGTGGACAGTGAAGAAAGTTATCTCCAATTGCAACGGGATCTTGATCAATTGGGCCAGTGGAATGGCAGATGGAGTTTAATTTAGACAAATGCGAGGTGATGCATTTTGGTAGATTGAACCAGGGCAGGACTTACTCAGTTAATGGTAGGGCATTGGGGAGAGTTACAGAACAAAGAGATCTAGGGGTCCATGTTCATAGCTCCTTGAAAGTGGTGTCACAGGTGGACAGAATGGTGAAGAAGGCATTCGGCATGCTTGGTTTCATCGGTCAGAACATTGAATACAGGAATTGGAATGTCTCGTTGAAGTTGTACAAGACATTGGTAAGGCCACACTTGGAATACTGTGTGCAATTCTGGTCACCCTATTATAGAAAGGCTATTATTAA
Source organism: Mustelus asterias (assembly GCF_964213995.1). Lineage (NCBI taxonomy): Eukaryota > Metazoa > Chordata > Chondrichthyes > Carcharhiniformes > Triakidae > Mustelus > Mustelus asterias. The sequence goes on from NC_135805.1 coordinate 91,593,098, forward strand.
ACTAGAAAGAGTGCAGAAAAGATTTAGTAGGATGCTACCGGGACTTGATGGATTGAGTTATAAGGAGAGGCTGAATAGACTGGGACTTTTTTCTCTGGAGCGTAGGAGGCTGAGGGGTGACCTTATAGAGGTCTATAAAATAATGAGGGGCATAGACAAGGTAAATAGTCAATATCTTTTCCCAAGGTAGGGGAGTCTAAAACTAGAGGGCATAGGTTTAAGGTGAGAGGGGGGAGATACAAAAGTGTCCAGAGGGGCAATGTTTTCACACAGAGGGTGGTGTCTGGAACAAGCTGCCAGAGGTAGTAGTAGAGGTGGGTACAATTTTATCTTTTAAAAAGCATTTAGATAGTTACATGGGTACGATGGGTATAGAGGGATATGGGCCAAATGCGGGCAATTGGAATTAGCTTCAGGGTTTTTAAAAAAAAAGGCAGCATGGACAAGTTGGGCCGAAGGGCCTGTTTCCATGCTGTAAACCTCTATGACTCTATGACTATGTGTGTGTGATGTAGCGACCTAGTTAGTAATCATAGCAGTAATCATACTGTATCAGTTCCTCTACATGAGAGGAACTGTGATTAAAACATTAGTGAATTAATGGAATTTGATTTTGTATTACAAATAGAAAATACTTTCTCTGGGAAAAATGAGGACTCCTATGTATCTGACACCTACTCTGTCATATTTTACATATTGGCTTTTAAACTGCATTGACCAGCTGGAATAATGCCAATCCATCGTGAGCTGTATCTTGTTTGCATTTCTTTCTCCTTGCCTATCTCTCACATCATACATACACTGTGGGTCTCTATAATGTCTCTCTCGAATTCATGTTGAATCACAGCCCTGTGATCTCATTGCCTTGCATGTGTGTCTTCAGCTGTGTCCATTTGCCATTGCCCGGCTTCCTGCTAAAAGTGAATTGTCTGTCTTATGCACTTTTAAATCATGAACATACTTGCCTGTTGATTAACCAAAGCACTGCTGATGTTTCAACATCATGAATGCAATCTTCAACTCTGGAGCAAACAGGAAATGAAGCCCAATAGACCATCCCAGGCTTAACAAGGCATGTTGTGCAAGCATTGGTGGCATGGGGCCCAAGTAATTTAGTGAGAGCGGGAGAAGGAATCTTGTTCTTCCTCACCCCATAATAATAAAATATAAAAATATTTAGGGACTATTGGTGTTGTGCCCAGCATGGGGCCATGGGTCCCTTGCTTTGTCATTCACTGTCTAGTTCAATTGGACAAAATATGCTTAATGCTTACTTCAAACACTTATGCTTCAAAGTTGCAAACAAAGTCCTACAACAACAGGAACCAAGGAATCAGGGCCTGAGCATATCACCACCTGGTGAAGAAGCCGGACCAAGTCATCATGTGGTCACTCATCCCTCTATCACTGGATTTGATGGAGGTCTGCAAGCTAGTCAGGCACAAGCAGTGGGTGGTATTCGAATAAACATAAGGTTTTCCTGCAGATTAAAGATTTTAAAATGTAATCTAACCCCATGGTTCATTGACCCCTTTTAATAAGTTTGACCTGTTTCTGAATATATTGAGCAAAAATTACATGATGTGTCACAATACATTTTATACACATGCTGATGCTAAAAAAATGCATAATTACTTGTCCAAAAGCATGATTTAGTTGCACTGATTCCTTGTTTCGAACCGTTTTGATATTTTTGCACAGTAATAAGAAGCAGACTGGAAAGGCCAGGCAACAGATGGTCACGCCAAAAATGTTTCCCATCACTATATGATGGGCCCCTTCAGGGCTTCGCCCTGATATAAATCATTGCCTAGTTGCCTGGCTATTAAAAGAACAATTCAGGCAACTGGATTCTGTCCAACCTTTGCTTATGTAGACAAATGGATGAGGAGGTTAGCTCAAACCGTAATCTAAATTCCGAAAACACCAACCTGTAAAAATCTGGATTTTGATTAGAAAGAACTTTCCCACTTTAATTTTTGCTTAAATCCACTGATATCTTCTTTTTTGGCAATCTCCTTGATATTGTTTACAAACATGAAAGACAGTATCGTCTTTGATTAATGCTCCATCCATATAAAAAAAAAATCTGGTATTTGATCCCTCAGTGATGTTCGTAAGTAGATTTCCTGTGGCTAAACAATTAAATGTCAAACTTTAATCAAATGTCTGAGAAACAAGCAAAGGCCATGTTGTTCTTCAGCTTTTACTTTGAAACTCAGACGTACTGAGAGCAGGGCAAGCAAGTAGACCCAAGATATACCACTGGCTCCTTATCATTATCTGCCCAAGGAAAGCAGAGATCTGTGCATGTGTGCAATTAAACAGTTTGTTGACAGCATCTGAACACAAGTTAAACTTTAATATCAGGAGAGACTGATGGTTCCCTCGTACAGCTGCTGACTAAAAAAAAAATTTTTAACTTTACTTAAAAGGAAAAAAATAATAATTTCATGACTCCAGTCAATATAAGCTGCTAATAAATTGAAACTAGCAAATGTTTAAAACTCACCGTCAAGTTTACTTACAAATTAGAAAATTGTGCATCATTTTCATGCTACAATAGTATTGTGCAGTATCTTACCAAAGGATACATTGATGATCTCGTTGTGGGTGTTTATTCAAAAGTTGAACATATTCCTTAATCAATGTGCACACAGCACTGTTGAGTATCTTTATCACGGGGTTAACCAACTCTTCTATCAGAGTATTTTTGAGTTGAGGAGCGCTTCTTCTGTAACTGGATGTGAATGATTGTATATTTTCATTGACATTAGCCAGTCTTTCCCTCTGAAGGAATACCTTGAGTGTTTTTTAAAGGACATTTGTTGTATGGACCACCATGGGAAAAAACCTAGACTGACAGATGGTTTTTCCGAGAGTGTCATTGTAACTATGAATGGATGCTATGGAATTACTTATTTTAATAATGTCTCCAATAAGGTCTTTTTATTAAAGAGAGGGATAGGACCCATTCTACCTCAAGAATGTCTTCCCCAAAATCTGGATGAACAGCAAAGGGTTATTGAAACTTTATAGTGGCAAACCACATTTAAATGAAATCTGGTCCTGCCCACTGAACCAATACACCCTTGGAAAACAATCTGTTAGATCTTGTTGATCAAGTTAGGAGTTATCAAAGCTGGGATTTTGGAATGCATTTTCTGCCTATTATTGAACAGACATATGAGTCTGTAGCTCTGGTGAATGTTAGCGATTTCCTCAGTAGCAGCCAGGAATGATCCAGTTGTATAAATGTTCAGGGTGGTTATACATTGTGAGCCATTGACAGTATACTGCCTGAGGTGGAGGTAGGCTGTAAGTAGTGTGTGGACATAACACAGTGACTGCTCCATTGCAGCTGGTGTAAGTGGTAAAGCGATTTTCTGTGAGCTGGAATGCCTTTCTACCTATTTCTTCAGGTTGGTGCTGTGCACCACGAATACTTCACTATCACCGTAACATTGCCTTGTCATTCTTTCGGTTCTTCATCCAAAAACTAGACACAAAGTGGGAAAGATTTGTTTGCATATCATATGGCACTATGCAGTCTGATGTTCATTTCCAGGGTATAAGCAGTGCTAATGGCTGCAAGCTGCATGGTTCAAGTGGTAATTTTATCATCATGATATTTTTAGATATTTAGATATCATTGTGCCATATTGATACTAGAAATCATAACCCATGAATCTGCCTACCCCTTGCTCCCAAATATCTCCCTCTGGGAATCACATTAAGTTGCTTGGCACTGTCAGAAGCCAACTTTTCCCCCCAAAGAAATTGTCAATGCGAGTCCATTATGCCCTGTCCAAAATTGTAAGTTGCAATTTCACAATAAATGGCACAATTCCAATCGAGCAGTTAATTGGTGACAATGAACAAAGTAAATATAATCGCCATAATCGATTCAGAATTGAGGGCCCACGTTTTGACTTGTTTAAAAGTAGATGAGTCTAGGTTAGAAACTCACCTATTGCTCCAAAAAGGAAACTAGGATATTTTAACTCCTCAGCTTCATTTAAATCACATCTTCCAATTTCCAGCCCAGTACAGGTGGAAGTCGATGGCAAGTGACAAAAAAAAGCACAGCATGAAATTCTGTCCCTGACCTACCTTTTATTATTTCATGATTTCTGGGCATCACTGGAGGCCAGCATTTATTGCCCATCCTAATTGCCTTTGAGAAGGTGCGTGGGAGCTGTCTTCTTGAACTGCTGCTATTCCCAAGGTATAAGTACACCCACAGTGCTGTAAGGGAGTTAGTTCCAGGATTTTGAGCCAGCAATAGTAAAGGAACAGTGATATAACTCCAAGTCAGGATGGTGAATGGTTTGGAGGGGAACTTGTAGGTGGTGGGGTTCCTAGGTATCTGCTTCCCTTGTCCTTCTAGGTGGTAAATGTAATGGGTTTGGAAGATGCTGTCTAAAGAGCCTTGGTGAGTGTATTTCCTAGATGGTCGACAGTACTGCCACTGAACATTGGTGGTGGAGGGTGTTGATGTCGCAGGTGATGGATGGGGTTCCACCAAGAGGGCTTCTTTGTCCTGGATGGTGTTGAGCATCTTGAATGCTGTAGCTGTTGCCTCATCCAGGCAAGTGGAGAGTATTCCATCACACTCATGACTTGTACCTTATAGATGGTGGACAGGTTTTGGAGAGTCAGGAGATGAGTTATTCTCCACAGAATTCACAGCCTTTGATCTGATTTTGCAGCCATTGTATTTATATGGCTGATCCAGTTCAGTTCCTTGTCAATGGCAAACCCTCGGATTTTGATAATGTATGTGTGCTGGCAAGAGGGGGGTGGGGCGGGGTGGTGGGGGGTTGTGGGCATGTTCAGCAGTGCTATTGCCATTGAATGTCAAGGGGACGTGGTTAGATTCTTTGTTATTTGAGATGGTCATTACCTGGTATTTGTATGGCACGAATGTTACATGGCGGTTATCAGGCCAAGCCTAAATGTTGTCCATGTCTTGCTTCATATGGGCACGGCCTGCTTATCTGAGGGGTTGCAACTGGCACTGAACATTGTGCAATCAGCCAGCATCACCACTTCTGACCTTATGATTGAGGGAAGGCCACTGATGAAGCAGCTGAAGATGGTTGGCCTAGGACACTGCCCTAAAAAGTTCTTGCTGTCCATTGGCAATTTATTTGGGGGAAAGGTTTGTTTCTGACAATGCCAAGCAACTTAGTGAGATGATTGACGTTCAACAACCAAAACCTTTGTGGTAAATATGACTCCACCCAGCAGAGAGTTTTATCCAATTCCCATTGACTCTAGTTTTACTAGGGCTTCTTGATGCCACACTTGGTCAAATGCTACCTTGATGTCAAGGGCCCATCACTCTCACCTCATCTCTGGAGTTCAGCTCTTTTGTCCATGTTTTAGACTAAAGGTTATCATTAGGTAAGTGCTGCTTGGCGAAGACACTTTCCATCACTTTGCTGATGAACACGAGTAGTTTGATGGGGAGTTCATTGGCTGGGTTGGATTTGTCCTGTTTTTTGTGGGTAGGACATCCCTGGGCAGTTTTCCACATTGCTTGATAGACACTGTAGCTGTACTGGAACAGCTTGGTTAAGGGCACAGCTAGTTGTGGAGCAAAAGTCTTCAGTACTATTGCTAGAATGTTATCAGGTCCATAGTGTTTGCAGTATCTGTCGGTCATGGGATAGGGAGGGAAGATCTCTGGCTTAATGATATGGCCTGAAGGAGAACTCCTATTCCACCTCACCCCACGAGAGGGGAAAAAAAACATACAAAAGTTAACTTTTTTGAGCCACTTCTGGCTCTGATATTCTTGACCTGGTAAGAAACTCACTATCATTCCCTGATCAAGCCTCCTGGTGAAACATTGCAATCCGTTCCCAACATTGTCAGGATCCAAGACGCATATGCCAAAAAGTGGACATCTTTGATGCCTGCTCAGGTGCAGCTGTAAATCCAAAACTGTCAGTTCTCAACTGCACAAGAAGGGGTAAGAATCCTGGACAATTTTAACTGTTCACTTACTCATTTTGGACAATGGGTAGGATGTGAATGGCCCTGAGATTTCAGGAAATCCACAAAGATGGAGTTTGGAATCTTTAATCTCACTATAGCACCTTCTTACAGCACTTAGCAGCTCGAGGTACCTGGTTTATATAAGGAAGACCACAACCTGCCATAATAAAATGGAAATGATGGGAACTGGGATGCATGTTGTGACGATGCCATTACAATGCTTGTTTGCATGGAGTAACTCCAAACTGGATCAGCATTTCCATTTTTAAAAATGGGACCGGTGTTAAAAGGGTGCAGAATTATGATAGAATTGAACTCATTGCCATTTGTTACAACAGGTGGTAGAAATTCAGGCTTTTGAATTTTGGAGGCTGCATTTCCATCAGGATTCTCCCACTCATTCATGGGACTTTGACAGTAAAACACAGAAATCTAGGACAAATAGTACTAATGTGGTCATTTACACACTATTATATCCAAGGTACGAGGCCCCAATAGTAATTCATGGTGCCTGTAATAGAAGAGTTCAGAATTGATCGACAATCTAATTAATCTATCCCGATATCTGATCAACATTGTCTATTGCATTCGTGGTTTGCATGTGTGCGGCATGTGTGTGTATGCGTGTGTGTGGCATGTTTGTGTGCGCATGTGTGTGTGCCTATTTGCATGTGTGTATGGTGACATCACCACAATCCTGTTAACATAATTTTAAAGATCTATGTTGTACAGGCTGAATTATGCAGTTATCCAGACACTCTGATAGACCTCTCAGTATTACTACTTGAAATCAATATAAATACTGGGAGAGACATACAAAGACCAGATTATTTATTATCATGCATTTTACACCATCACACAATACCATAATTACCCAAGGCACTATTTCAGACAATAACAGGAAGTTATCTCTTACATCCCAGCCAACGTTTGATTACCACTCAACATGATCTTGTCATGATCACATTGCTGTTTTGTGGGAGCTAGCTGTGAGCAAAGTGGCAGCCACATTTCCTACATTAGAACCAGTTAGCTCAGTTGGCTGGGTGGCTGGTTCGTGATGTGGAGTGATGCCAGTTGAGGTTAACCCATCTCAAGCTTGCCCCTCACCTGAAATATGGTGGTCCTCAGATTAAGTCACCACCAGTCAGCTCTCCCCCTCAAAGGGAGAGCACTCTATGGTCATCTGGGACTCTGGTGACTTTACCTTTATTAGAATAGTGGCTGCACTTCATTGCCTGTGAAGTTCTTTGGGACAGCCTGTGGTCATGAAAGACACTACATAAATGCAAGTTTTTTCTTTCTCCCATAGCCCAGTGTTGGCAACTGGACTCAAAGCATATCTCCAGTCCATTCAATGAAATATTTTCTGTTAATTCTCCCCTTATATTTCTCCTGACAGCGGTGACTCACACAGATTTACAGATTCTCCAGAACTGTAATCCTCCAGTACCCTGCCTAAGTGGCTCTTTTATATTATTTTTCCTTTCCTAGTAGTGAAAGATTGTTTCCACTGCTTGCTAACAAGATGCATAAGGGCCAGTTTTCCCAAATGTGTGCTCTTGGCATGGACTCTTATTCACCACAGCACATATTGGACAATTGTAGATTTGGTTCAATGTTAAACCTCCCAACCTGACAGACAGGAGAGGGTTGGAGATTAAGGAGATAAATAAGGAAATGTGACCCTCAACACATATCTACCCAATGGCCGGAATTTTATGAGGCTCGCAGAACGGAATTCTCTGTTGGCCTCGGGTGGGATTTTACAAAACTCGCCTGAGCGAGGTCGTAAAATATCGGCCAATGTCTTTTTTATTGTGATAGACATTGTGGCATTAGCGGGAGGCTTCATTTACATATTTAAATAAGGCTCCCATGGTGCAATATAGAGGTTGATTTAAACCTGACTATTGTGTGTTTCCCAGGATCTAGCAGAGAAAGGGAGATGGGGCTCCACAAGAGACATGGATCTTTCATCATCCTTGTGAACCAGGAGGAGCAGCAGGGCTCCCGTGCTCCCGCATGGGAACCTTTGAACACTTCTCCACCCTCCACCCACCACACAGCCCAGCCCTAATCGCCAGCAACCCCACCCCCAGCCCTCATGGTTTCAACCTCTCTCCTATCTCGCACACCTTCCTGATGAGTTTGTGGCTGTGGTCTCATTTCATTTGGCTCGTTGCTTGGCAGAAAATTGTGCTGAATCATTATAGTGAAGTCCTGTCACTCCTTGCGTGAAGTTCTGGACACCACGCTAGCAGAAGGATGTGGAGGCTTTGGAGAGAGTGCAAAGAAGGGTCACCAGGATGTTGCCTAGTCTCAAAGGTGTTGGCTATGAGAGGTTGAATAAACTAAGATTGTTTTCACTGGAAAGATGGAGGCTGAGGGGAGACCTGGTAGAGATGTACAAAATTATGAGAGGCATAGACAGGGTGCATAGTGAGAGGCTTTTTCTCAGGATAGAAGTGTCAATTACAAGGGGGCACAGGTTCAAGGTGAGAGGGGGAAAGTTTAAGGGAGATGGGCAGGGGAGGTTTTTCACATAGAGAGTGGTGGGTGCCTGGAACGCGCTGCCAGAAGAGGTGGTGGAAGCAGGCACATTAGCAACATTTAAAAGGCATCTGGATGGATACATGAATAGGGAGGAAATAGGCGGATACGGACTGAGTAAGGGCAGGTTTTTTTTAAGTTTAGTTAGGGCATCATCATCGGCAGCGGTTTTGGGGGGGGTTGGGGGCAGAAGGGCCTGTTCCTGTGCTATACTTTTCTTTGTATTTTAGAGTTCTGTATCCTTGACTTTACTAGGTTCCTCACTTCTCTGTAAATATTGGGGCTGTAGAGCTCAAGATTATCACAGGAAGAGTGAAGATTAGGAAACTTTTTCTATATATAGACTTATGGGACTGTGGAATGCTTTAGGTTGCAAGGCAAAAAAGTGATTGGATTCGTACCTGTAGCGGGAGAAAAGTGTAAACAGAGATAAAGGATTAGAATAGGTGGCTCCCAGAATGAAAAACCAGCAAAAACTGGGAAATAAAAATTCTGGTCCAAACTGTTCTTTACTTCTGGCTGCAGTTGAATAGGTAGCACTAGAAGGTAGGGAAGGCAGAATGGCAACACCAAGTTTAGAAAATGAAGGTTTGAAGGCTGTTTGGCCCTGGAAACTATTGCAGTAGTGAGTAATCTTATCCTCGCCTTGTGCAGTTTCCAGCAACAACTCTGATTGAAGTTTCCTCTCCCTGGCTTCAGGACACTAAGACAAATTGTAATGTCTCCAAAGCATCTCAGCTGACATCAGCTAGGTCAGCATAGATGAAAAATCAAAGCTAGGACCTTCCTCTTCTCTGTGAGTTAGTTCTACACCAGAGAGAGCATTAACCCCACTGTAACATCAGGGAGTTGCTAAAAGTTGCTAAAATAGAGTTTGTGGAACTCAATGTAGCCCCTGATGGAAATGCGTCGGATTCGATAAATGCAATATGGGGAATGTCTCCCCAGCCTGTCATGCACATGTCCAACAGTGTTTATACCAGAGAATCTAAGCGTTCTGCCCTGCAGAAGCGGAACATTTCATTGTCACGTTTAAATCAGACTCCAGTGCAATTGGGAGCCTGATTTAAAATTCACTGCTGCTGTCTGGGTCCAGGGGTCGGAAAACTCGACAATAAATGCGAGGTGGGAATTACCCGATTACTGACCTCCCTCACCCATGGGCCTCTTTAAGTCTTCAGGGCGTTGCAGCCTCCTTCCACTGGCTGGCTGCCAGGCCGAAACGGAACTGAAATCCTTCATGTGATCAATTGCCATTCACTTTGACGGGATCTCCACAAATCTGGTTTAATTTTGAACCCCACCTGCACCCTTCCAACCTCCTCCCTCTACAGATATTGGAGCCAGGGTTTCAGAAATACAATGTTTAATCCTTAGCAACAAAATAACCAAACAAATAGCAAGAAATAAGCTATGATGGTTTTGAGCCTTGGAGTACAATGGAACATTACATTTTTAAGGAATTATTCCGACCTTTTCATTTGTCTTGCATTCTCATTGAAATCACCATTGTAAAATGAAGACAGGTTGCTTCGTTCCTGCAGATGTCCAAGTTTAAAATTGCATTCTTTGGTTTTTGCCACATTTCATCAGCGTTTTCCTTTACTCTCTCCAAAGACCAACTCCATGTGATCTGGAGATTACTGATGCTTTTTTGGATCTTATATCAAATGTTGCTACCTAATCCCAGTCCGGTCTCCGCAGGCTCACACCTGGGGTTGATTGAATCCTCCTGGACTACAAAGGGCTAATTTACAGCATCCAGGATACAGGGATAACTGCAGCTGGACTCCAGCAGGAAAAGGAAGTTGTACATCATACCGTGCATGTTTATTTCACAAGCGGTAGTGTACTCAATATGTAGCACGTATGATAATTGTCAAATAAATGACACAATACATTAATTTACTTGACATTTTCAAGTTAAATATTTTTGGGCATGGAGCATGAAGTATGAATTCTTTTTTTGTAACCTTTACCCTTTCCACACCAGGTGGGTTACGATCTCTTCAGTTTCATTTCCCTCCCTCTATCCCACTCTCTTTCAGTAATTGAAATTCGAAGATTTTACTGCTGTCTTTACTACTTTGAAGAGATGTACAAGTACAATTGAGCCATAAAACAAATGTAACAAAGTTATAAGCATATTATTTGGCACATCACTTTGGTGATATGTTTCTGCATTTATTGTAGAATCGTCCCCAAAGGAACTTTGCTAAGCAATTACATTTTTGGCACTTTGAACATTTTTCATAACATAAGGCTCAAAAAAATTTTTGAGAATAGAAATGGGTTATTGCTCAATCATTATGATAACTTCTAAAAAGATTGTATTTGTCCCTGGTGTCTATTCAGAAATCCAAAATGAATGCACCATTACTGGGTTCCTGGCAACCAATGGAGGTGTGCGTTAAATTTGACAGTGAGAACACTCAGAGACTTCCTTGCTGTTCTGATATGAACTCAAGTTTTAAATTTCTCTGCAAATAAACTTTGCAATCACCACATTGACTGAATGGACAGTTGCTCTGTCAACATCCACAGTATTATTTTTCTGTGGTGACGTTCTTCAACTAAAGAGGTGTCAATGCCTCAGGAGGGAATTTTTGGAAAGCATTGTTCACATATTTTGCTGCATCTCATATGCACCTTTTTTATTTGGCTGTTTTCTCCTTCACCCTTTGACTTGAAGTTTCTCCACCCTGCAGGTTATTACAGGTGGGAGCAGATAACAGTTTGGTGAGATCAATGGCGCATCTGAGACCTTCATGGTCAATGGGACCAACAGTCTATCTCCTTCATCAATGACGTTTCAACATTGGGAAAGAAACATGCAGATGATGGAAAAGGAAATGATGTGAATTATAGTCACAGAAATAAAGAAAAAGAAATAAGGAAAAGGAAAGACATTGGATTAAGTGAGGGAGAGAGAAAAGAGATGAAAAAGAAGTAAAAAACAAATAAAAATTGACATTGGTTTTATAATCAGCATTATCTTTGCCCACAGAAGTTGTCTGATGAGTGATACCAGAAATGAAACCTACTTAGTAGTATTTAATTGGCTGTTAAGTGTTTCTGGACATCCAGAGACCGTGAAAGGTGTTACATAAATGCAAGTGCTTAGTTTTTAATGTGTTATTTGAATGGGCCTGCCCATATTATGATTTTGCCAAATGTCATGGACAATGTGAGTGTCTTGGAAGTTGTGAAGAGCTCAAATTTCTGATCCCCACCCTTGTGCCCATCCCAAAAGTTGCTCTGGGAAATGGAATTTTGAATAATTTGAATTAAACTTTATGACACCCACACCTAATAGAACCGTGCCCAGAGTTTACCTCCACACTGAATTTAATGTCTTTTATGACACTTCAGTAGAATACATTTTCCCTTAAACTCAAAGAAGCAGTTCTTGCATTTTTATTTTCCTCAATAAAAAGTCTCTTTGGATAGTATGCATTCTGTGCCATTTTGAGCTTGCTCCATAACTAACCATTCAGAACTATAAATCTTTCTCTTATGGACCCATGCTAAGAAGAGAGGAAAACATGCTGAGTCTGTGCTCGTTTAAGAGGTAACCTTCTGACTCCACATTTCCAGGAGGGAGCCTCTTCGATTGGCAGCTAGCACCAGATATTTTGATGTTACACACCTGAAATTCCAATTTATGTCGCTGTTGGGTATTACTCCTTACTGGCAGCACAAATCAGATAAATATTCCTTTAATGTTGTATTTAGGAGAGATCTCATTCAGCAGAAATGTTATAAAAACAACTTCCATTCATATAAAATATATTGGCCAGGACACTTGGGACAACTTCCCTTACTGTTCCCCAAAATATTGTCATGGGATCTTTTACGTTGACCCAATAGGGCAGATGGGACATCAGTTTCATATCTCATGGCTCTTTCCCCTCCTGGGAAATGAGTTAATTCTCCATGTAAACCTTTCTGAACCCTCACAGTCATTTATAAATCCTGCTGTTTGATTCTGTTCCATTTACTTTAAATTTGAAATGTTTAAATAACCTTTTAGGTTTGAGTGATATTTCTTCATCCCACAAAGCTTCAAGCACTGTCACCTTCCTCAGTCTTTATGTCAGAAATTTTTACTTGGATTTGTAATCAATGGTCACTCCTGTAATGAACCTTATTACCCTTACAAAAAAGTATGTGTTGTTATCTGTCTAACGTCCATGTTAAGTGTGATCCAGGGACTGAAAAGGAGATCCCTAACCACTGTGTTCTGACATTTTGGATTATATTTTGAATGTCTTTATCATTAAAGAGATTATTGAACTTCCTGAGCACAAATAGTATAATTATAGTACTGTAATTACAACTTTTACTATCTTCCTTGAAATGTCAAAACAATGAAAATAATTCTCAACATGAAAGATAGAAAATGTGACCCTTGAAACAGGGGAACAAATTTTCATGGTCCAAATGAGGTGGCCAGAATTCCCTCCTCCTTTCTCACCCTTGGCCATTTTCATGAGGGCAGGGAGCAGGTCCCAGAACTTGATCAAGCTTGACTCTATGGCTAAAACAGTATTGTGGACTCAATAAGAACTTGCCTCAGGTAAGTTTTTTTATTGTTATGGGAGCAACTGTACTTAAGTGGCTATTGGGTTTTACACCAGCTTCATGGAGTCATGAATCATTGATTAGAGTTAGAAAGAATTTAAAAGGCAATTGAAATGGCTTTCACTCCTTTACAGTTCATCATCAAATGCTGTAGCATGAGTTGTATTTGTATTCAGGAATATGAGTTATGACAGTGCTGTAATTGCAGGTCCTGAATGTACGGTGGCACAGTGGTCAGCACTGTTGCCTCACAGCACCAGGGACCCAGGTTCGGTTCCTACCTTGGGTCACTGTCTGTGTGGAGTTTGCATGTTCTCCCCGTGTCTGTGTGGGTTTCCTCCGGGTGCTCCAGTTTCCTCCCACAATCCAAAAGACGTGCTGGTTAGGTGCATTGGCCATGCTAAATTCTCCCCAGTGTACCTGAGCAGGCACCGGAGTGTGGCGACTAAGGGATTTTCAGAGAAACTTCATTGCAGTGTTAATGTAAGCCTACTTGTGACACAAATAAACTTTACTTTATCATTTAGAGATGCACTGAAACAAAGGACATCAGAAAATTATGTCTCATAATCCTAGAAGGTTATCCATCATTCGCAATTTGCCAATTACAGTTGACAGACAATTGGATCTGCCAAGTACTGTAAAAACAAATATCTAACAGATTTCCTATTTGCACACACCCAAAGTAGCTGACCAAATTGAACAAACTGTTTTTGCTTAATTGATCTGTGTCAGCTAGTCAGAATGATCTGTTAAATAGTTCTTTAATGAAGTATAATGATAACAATTAAGCCAGATAGTGCAAGGCCTTTCAGTCCAATACATGTCTCTTCTTTGTCCTAATGTTCATTAATTAACCACAATACACTGCATATCCTATACGATTTAAAGAAACAGTAAAGGACCTATTTTTGTTAGATTTATCAGACACCTTCAAGCTTGTCATATTTTGGTGTGCAGCGATTGGTTTCCATGTACGACTGATCTAAAGAGAACAGAAGAAGAATGTTCTGGTATGAATGATGTGTATATTTACTGACCACTTACACACACTGAACAGGCTAAACAGGAAGCGAATAACCACTTTTCTGAATATTTGTTCCCAGTGGCCGAGGCTCCCCATATGGAGGGCACATTTGCAAAATCAGCCTTTTCACAAATCAAATCTCAGCCAAACGAAGGACTGGCAAGTTTAGCTGCCCAGTGAGACTGCTGTGTTTCCTGATTAGTCATACTCTAGGCAATGATTAAAAGCTACATCTATGTTACACTGATGTTGCTCCATCAGAAAAACCTGAGGAAATACATAGAATATGGAAACAGGAGTAGGCCATTCGGCTCTTCAAGTCCACTCCACCATTTATTTTGATCATGGCTGATCATCAAATTTAATATCCTGAATGTGCCTTCCCACCATATCCTGTAATCCTTTAGCCCCAAGAACTATATCTAATTTCTTCTTGAAATCACGCAATGTTTTGGCCTAAACTACCTTCAGTGGTAGTGAATTCCACAGATTCACCACTCTTGGTGAAGAAATTTATGGAAACATACAAAATAGAATACTTATGTAGATAAGCTGCTTGGCAATGATGATGGGAAATGAACCTCTCGGGGTAAGTGTAAAGTTACTGTGACAAAATATTAATACTGTGAATGAGCTTGGATTCTAGAAAAATAAAAAGTTCCTGGCATATATTCAGCTAATGGCAATTTACTATTTTGATATTCATAGATTTCTTGCAATTTGTACTTCCTCTAAGATTCTTAGAAGCCAAGTCTCCTTCCACCATTTCTGCTCGTGCATGTTTCGTGGAAAGCATTCTGAAACTAGCAGAAGAGGTGATCCTGTGGATTTGCAGTAAGGTGTCCCATTGATCTGTGGGCAAAATAGTTTTTTTTCCATAAATCCTCTACTGAATACACATTACACTTGCAAAATTTGTGCAAAGTTGAAGGGGGAGAAATCCTTCAGATACCAAAAAAATCAGCTGGTCTCAAATTCAATCCTTACTCTGTGAATCATTGCCATAAGCATGAGATATCTCATCCAGTAACCCATTGATCAGTTACCCTAATTTTCTATGTTGTGAAGGAGGGACTATACTCAAAATGTAATGGTCTGTTCTCTTCACAGAGGTTGACTTGCTGGTTGTCATTCAGATTTCCAGCATCTTCAGTTGTTTGTGTTTTGCCAACTATTTTCTTATTTGTCACTTCTGTCTGATGAGTCAATCTAATTACCTATCAATTTGACTCTCTCCACAGACATCTAGAAATACTTTGAAAAATATATAAAATACTATGCTGACTTTTGAAGAAGTTCACACAGTGTCAATTCATAGTTCAGTTGCTCAAATTATAAAATGCAATAGGTCAATCCCAGTTGTTAAACTAAGGAGTTAGAACATGTTTGTAAGTGTTGTTAAGCTAATGTTATTATACTAACTGCCTCTTTAAATTTATTATGGTCATAGTGCAGCCCGAGTGTAACCCTATGCTAGAAGTGTTTAAATGTTGGACTTTGATTGTTCCCAAAGTGCTGATTCTGTGAACTTTAGGTTTATTGATTTGACACTTCTCACCTTAACCATGTGAGCAAGGTCAGACTTCATTATAGATGTATTTAAAGATAACAGAAGGACACAGAGCAAAAATAGGTCTTCAGCTAAAAAGCAACTTATTTCAAGCTCTGTGGCTTGAGACGCATAATGCATTGATCAAACTGATTGTAATGAAATGCACTCTTGTGTTATTGCCACAATGTAACCATAAATAGCCAGAAAAAATGAATAGAAACTGGAACCCCCATAGGAATGAGAAGTTAGCAAGCTTTCTAGTGTCAACAGAAATGTCATTGGAATTCAAATTATTCAGAAACAAAGAAACTAATAAACCCAAAGAAGAACAGACAAAAATCAAAGGAGAAATTAACATCAATCATAGATTACAATAATCGTTTATATTTTAGTATCAATCCAGAATATTTTTTTAAAAATTTACATAGAAGCTTCTTTGATTTGGACTGACAACAAGTGACTTGATTAAATGGGGGATTAGCACTCAAATAATATTTCTCAAAAGGAAAAAAAAACAAAACCCCTCAAGGGTAGAATGATTGTAACAATGACAGAACTGTATTCGTTGAACATGAGCTACTTTATAAACCCTGCATGATGCTTTCCTCAAAAGGTTAAAATAACAATCCTATGAGAGTATCGAAAGGGTGAGAAAGTACACCTACGTGCATGTTCTAAAGTTTCATTAAAATCAGGGTGTGTGCAATATAAGAACAGTCATTTTGCACAAATTGAAAAAACAAACTTCCAAGAGATTCATAGGTCCTGAACTTTAACTCTAGATTTTAACCATTTGAGGTTAATAAGCTAATAATAAATTTGATAAATATATGCTTTTTCCCTTCATATGATATTATGAAAATGAAATTTTCAGTGATGGCTTTTATGAAGTTGAACATTGCAGACGTACATTTTTTATCCAATGGGCACTTTTTATAATCCTTTTTTTTTCTAAGTGCAATTTTGGATCATCAAATCCCTTTACAGGTTTAGTGAAGCACAACAATCACAGTTCATTAGAAGTGAGTGATGAGCTGGATTTACAAATTTAAATAAAGCACAAGTAGATGTGTAAAATTGTCCACATTGGGTGAGAGATTTTGCTGATGTAAGGACGCACTGGGGTGCTGAAGTGAAGGGAATGGGTACTGAACACCTCCACTGAGCAAATTTCAAAAGCAGCTCGTAAGAGTTCTGCCCAGAACCACTCAAGTAAACTTTTCTTGACTTTCTTCAGATGACCTTCTTGACCTCTTATAGTATGGGACACCCATGTTAAAAGTGGCAATCAAGTTTTGCACCACTTCGGAATAGGATATTCAGCTTTGGAGGATCAGGTAATAAAAGTAGTGGGCTTGTGTGCATGAGTTAGGGTCCACGCTTCCCATACTTAATCTGTTTTAGCCCCTCCTGTCTCTCATCATGGGGTGAGGGGGTTAATGTTGAGGTCATTGAGTTACTTTGAAGTACAGTTATTGTTGTAATACGGGCAAATGCAAAAACCATTTTATGGACAGTAAGGTCCCACCGACAGCAATGAGCTGAATGGCCGGCCAATCTATTTTTGGTTAAAAAGGATGTTTGCTAAAATACCTTCAGCTGATTTAATGGAATCATTTGCCCACATTGGGACAGATTGGACAACATCGCCCGCAGCTGGGATTCTCCAGTCTTGCTGCAGAGAAAGGAGATTTGGTTGAGCGCCAAGTTCTCCATTCTCGTTGGCAGCAGTGACAGGGCGTGAATGGCTGGAGAATTCCAGCCATTATACAGCCAGACTTAATATAGCAGCTGCATGGCACTTCTGAAACTGCAGTACTTCTTCAGTCTGACACTGGAAAGCAGCCCTGATTTGATGTTTCATTGACCTTTAAACGCATGCTACAAACTGAGCTAAGTTAGCAACCACAATCTCTCCCAAGAGTTAAATGCTTTTGTTTTTGCTCCACATGAGTTTCCTCCAATCGTTCCTCATCTAAATATATCATTGTAACTCTCCATTTCCTTCACACTCATAAGCTTGTGTAGTTTTCTCTTAAATGCATATGTCCAGGCTGAGGAGAAGGCAGTTGGTTTGTTCACTACATTTATTTATTTATTTTAAGTTAAATTTGTGTAAAAAATCGGAGGTTTTTTTTAAAACAGGAAGTGGGCCCAGCAGGAGTCTGGGAAGGTTTTTGGAGGGTTTAAAAGTGCTTAACTTGCAGTTTTCAGCCTCATTGTTCCACAGGACCAGGCTGAGGAGAAGGCAGTTGGTTTGTTCACTACATTTATTTATTTATTTTAAGTTAAATTTGTGTAAAAAATCGGAGGTTTTTTTTAAAACAGGAAGTGGGCCCAGCAGGAGTCTGGGAAGGTTTTTGGAGGGTTTAAAAGTAGGCCGCACTTTTGAGCGGGCAGCGTCGTTAGCGGGCAGTGAGTGAGCAGGAGGCAGAGTGAAAGCTGTAGGGCTTTGGCTCACAGGGCTTGGGCAGAAAGGGCGAGCAGGGGTGAGTTAATTCATTTTTTGCTGTTTCTACCTGGTACTGGCAAGGTATCTAGAGAGGATGGGTGTGAAGGCAGTGCAATGTTCCTCTTGCACTATGTTCGAGGTGAGGGACGACGTCAGTGTCCCTGCTGATTATACCTGTGAGAAGTGCATCCATCTGCAGCTCCTCCAAAACCGTGTAAGGGAACTGGAGCTGGAGTTGGAGGAACTTAGGATCATTAGGGATGCAGAGATGGCCATAGACAGAAGCTTCAGGGATACAGTTACTCCGCGGAATGAAAATAGATGGGTGACGGTGAGAGGGGCTGGGAAGAAGCAGTCGGTGCAGGGATCCCCTGTGGTCGTTCCCCTTAGCAATAAGTATTCCGCTTTGGATACGGTTGAGGGGGACGACATACCAGTGGTGAGCCGCAGTGAGAGGATCTCCGGCACTGAGTCCGTCCCTGTGGCTCAGGAGGGTAAGGAGGAGAGCGGGAGGGCAATAGTTATTGGGGACTCGTTAGTTAGAGGGATAGATAGGAGGTTCTGTGGCAGCAAAAGAGACTCGAGGATGGTTTGTTGCCTACCGGATGCCAGGGTCCGTGACGTCTCGGACCGTGTTTTCCGGATTCTTAAGGGGGAGGGGAAACAGTCACAAGTCGTGGTACACATTGGTACCAACGACATAGGTAAGAGAAGGGACGGGGATTTAAAACAGGAATTTCGGGAGCTCGGCTGGAAGCTGAGAGCAAAGACAAAACATGTGGTCATCTCTGGTACGCTACCGGTGCCACGTGATAGCGAGTTGAGGAACAGGGAGAGAGTGCACTTAAACATGTGGTTGCAGGGATGGTGCAGGAGGGAGGGTTTCAGATACGTGGATAATTGGAACACGTTCTGGGGAAGGTGGGACCTCTACAAACAGGACGGGGTGCACCTGAACCAGAGGGGCACCAATATCCTGGGAGGGAAATTTGCTACGGCTCTTCAGGGGGATTTAAACTAATTTGTCAGGGGAGTGGGAAAAGGAGTTGTAGTCCAGAAGTCAGTGTTGAGGGTGGTGAGGTATTGGGGAAGGTATCAAGGTCAAGGGTGGGTACCGGTAGACAGGAAGATGGGTTGAAGTGTGTCTACTTCAATGCAAGGAGCATCCGGAACAAGGTGGATGAACTTGGGGCGTGGATTGCTACTTGGGACTACGATGTTGTGGCCATTACGGAGACGTGGGTAGAACAAGGACAGGAATGGTTGTTGGACGTTCCGGGGTATAGATGTTTCAGTAAGTGTAGGGAAGCTGGTAAAAGAGGTGGAGGAGTAGCATTGTTAATCAAGGATAGTTTAACGGCTGCGGAAAAGCACTTTGAGGGGGATATGCACACTGAGGTAATATGGGCTGCAGTTAGAAACAGGAAAGGAGCGGTCACGTTGCTAGGAGTTTACTATAGGCCCCCAAATAGTAATAGAGATGTGGAGGAAGAAATTGCTAAGCAGATTATGGATACGTGTGGGGGTCACAGGGTAGTTGTCATGGGGGACTTTAACTTTCCAAATATTGATTGGAACCTTTGTAGGTCAAATAGTTTGGATGGGGCACTTTTTGTGCAGTGTGTGCAGGAGGGTTTCCTGACACAATATGTGGATAGGCCGACAAGGGGTGAGGCCACATTGGATTTGGTACTGGGAAATGAACCGGGCCAAGTGTTAGATTTGGTTGTGGGAGAGAACTTTGGAGATAGTGACCACAATTCGGTGTCTTTTGTTATTGCAATGGAGAGGGATAGGGCCGGACGGCAGGGCAAGGCTTACAATTGGGGGAGAGGTAATTATGATGCGATTAGGCAAGAATTAGGGGGCATAAGATGGGAACAGAAACTGTCAGGGAAAGGCACTGATGAAAAGTGGAACTTTTTCAAGGAACAAATACTGGGTGTCCTTGATAGGTATGTCCCTGTCAGGCAGGGAGGAAATGGCCGAGTGAGGGAACCGTGGTTCACAAAAGAGGTGGAATGTCTTGTGAAAAGGAAGAGGGAAGCTTATGTAGGGATGAGGAAACAAGGTTCAGATGGCTCGACTGAGGGTTACAAGTTAGCAAGGAACGAGCTGAAAAAGGGGCTGAGGAGAGCTAGGAGGGGACATGAGAAGTCCTTGGCGGGTCGGATCAAGGAAAACCCCAAGGCTTTTTACTCTTATGTGAGGAATAAAAGAATGACCAGGGTGAGGTTAGGGCCGGTCAAGGACAGTGGTGGGAACTTGTGTATGGAATCAGTAGAGATAGGCGAGGTGATGAATGAATACTTTTCTTCAGTGTTCACCAAGGGGAGGGGCCATGTTTTTCAGGAAGAGAAGGTGTTACAGGCTAATAGGCTGGAGGAAATAGATGTTCGGAGGGAGGATGTATTGGCAGTTTTGAATAAACTGAAGGTCGATAAGTCCCCTGGGCCTGATGAAATGTATCCTAGGATTCTTTGGGAGGCGAGGGATGAGATTGCAGAGCCTTTGGCTTTGATCTTTGGGTCCTCGCTGTCCACGGGGATGGTGCCAGAGGACTGGAGAGTGGCAAATGTTGTTCCTCTGTTTAAGAAAGGGAATAGAAATGACCCTGGTAATTATAGACCGGTTAGTCTGACTTCGGTGGTTGGTAAATTGATGGAAAAGGTCCTTAGGGATGGGATTTACGACCATTTAGAAAGATGCGGATTAATCCGGGATAGTCAGCACGGATTTGTGAAGGGCAAATCGTGCCTCACAAATTTGATAGAATTTTTTGAGGAGGTAACTAGGTGTGTTGATGAAGGTAGGGCGGTTGATGTCATATACATGGATTTTAGTAAGGCGTTTGATAAGGTCCCCCATGGTCGGCTTATGATGAAAGTGAGGAGGTGTGGGATAGAGGGAAAGTTGGCCGATTGGATAGGTAACTGGCTGTCTGATCGAAGACAGAGGGTGGTGGTGGATGGAAAATTTTCGGACTGGAGGCAGGTTGCTAGCGGAGTGCCGCAGGGATCGGTGCTTGGTCCTCTGCTCTTTGTGATTTTTATTAATGACTTAGAGGAGGGGGCTGAAGGGTGGATCAGTAAATTTGCTGATGACACCAAGATTGGTGGAGTAGTGGATGAGGTGGAGGGGTGTTGTAGGCTGCAAAGAGACATAGATAGGATGCAAAGCTGGGCTGAAAAATGGCAAATGGAGTTTAACCCTGATAAATGTGAGGTGATTCATTTTGGTAGGACTAATTTAAATGTGGATTACAGGGTCAAAGGTAGGGTTCTGAAGACTGTGGAGGAACAGAGAGATCTTGGGGTCCATATCCACAGATCTCTAAAGGTTGCCACTCAAGTGGATAGAGCTGTGAAGAAGGCATATAGTGTGTTAGCTTTTATTAACAGGGGGTTGGAGTTTAAGAGCCGTGGGGTTATGCTGCAACTGTACAGGACCTTGGTGAGACCGCATTTGGAATATTGCGTGCAGTTCTGGTCACCTCACTATAAGAAGGATGTGGAAGCGCTGGAAAGAGTGCAGAGGAGATTTACCAGGATGCTGCCTGGTTTGGAGTGTCGGTCTTATGAGGAAAGGTTGAGGGAGCTGGGGCTGTTCTCTCTGGAGCGGAGGAGATTGAGGGGAGACTTAATAGAGGTTTATAAAATGATGAAGGGGATAGATCGAGTGAACGTTCAAAGACTATTTCCTCGGGTGGATGGAGCTATTACGAGGGGGCATAACTATAGGGTTCATGGTGGGAGATATAGGAAGGATATCAGAGGTAGGTTCTTCACGCAGAGAGTGGTTGGGGTGTGGAATGGACTGCCTGCAGTGATAGTGGAGTCAGACACTTTAGGAACATTTAAGCGGTTATTGGATAGGCACATGGAGCACACCAGGATGGTAGGGAGTGGGATAGCTTGATCTTGGTTTCAGATGAAGGTCGGCACAACATCGTGGGCCGAAGGGCCTGTTCTGTGCTGTACTGTTCTATGTTCTATGTTCTATTCACTTCAACCTCTCCCTGTTGTGGCAGGTTCTGCATCCTCACCACTCAAGGGTGAAGAAATTTCCTTATTGGACTTATTGGTGACTATTTTATGTTCATGGCCATTAGTTTTATGATTTGATTTCTTATTGTCACATGTATTGGGATACAGTGAAAAGTATTGCTTCTTGTGCGCCATCCAGACAAAGCATACCGTTCATAGACTACATAGAGGAGAAGGAAAGGAGAGGGTGCAGAATATAGTATTACAGTCAGAGTTGGAGTTGAAAGAAAGATCAACTTAATATAAGATCGGCCCCAGGAAGAAGCTGTTCTTGAGTCGGTTGGTACGTGGTCTCAGACTTTTGTATCTTTTTCCTGATGGAAAAAGGTGGAAGAGACTATGTCGGGGGTGTGTGGGGTCCTTGATTATGCTGGCTGCTTTTCTGAGGCAGCAGGAAGTGTAGACAGAGTCAATGCTCATCCCCATTGTGGGGAAATCACTGTATTTGCTGTATTGAACACTTCCATAACTTCCATAAGGGGCGGCACGGTAGCACAGTGGTTAGCACTGCTGCTTCACAGCTCCAAGGGACCTGGGTTCGATTCCTGGCTGGGTCACTGTCTGTGTGGAGTTTGCACATTCTCCTCGTGTCTGCGTGGGTTCCCTCCGGGTGCTCCAGTTTCCTCCCACAGTCCAAAGATGTGCGGGTTAGGTTGATTGGCTATGCTAAAATTGTCCCTTAGTGTCCTGGGATGCGTGGGTTAGCGGGTAAAATATGTAGGGATATGCGGGTAGGGCCTGGGTGGGATTGTGGTCGGTGCAGACCCGATGGGCCGAATGGCCTCTTTCTGCACTGTAGGGTTTCTATGTTATGTTATAATTTTAACAACCTGAATAGGCCAGCACTCAGCCTTATTTATTTTCAAGAGGAAGTAGATCTAGGCTGACAATCCCTTCCAGATATGTACGCATTTCTGGGATCATCTTCGCAAATCTTCTCTGCAAACACTTCACTGCTTCTATATCCTTATATTGATCAAAATTGCACAAAATGCACTAAGTTTGGTTTGACCAAGATACAATACAGGTTCAGCAAAACTTCTGTATTTTTTAATTTTATCCCTATAGAAATAAAGTTGAGTGCTTTTTTTTAGATTAACCTATGATGCAATTTTTAATGATTGGGGTATATTTACTCCGAGACCCTTTTATTCCTCGACCTGATCTAGACTTACACCTCCCAAATAATAAGTGATCTCCCTTGCTTCCAATAAAACTTACCACTTCGCATTTATCCGTCTATATTTTAATTTTAGTTGCACATTTTATAAATTTGTTAATGCCCTCCTGTAATTTGTTGCAGTCCTCATTTGTATTGACTATACCCTCCAAATTGGTGTCATCTGCAAATTTAAACATTGTGAGGATGATTATCTGGCCCCACCCGCTCAGGCACAGAGTGCCCTGGGGCCGGACATAATCTGGTTCCCACCCCAGCAAAAGCAGGAGCAAGATCAGCCTATTTGAACACCGATTTCAACCCAGATTCTCCCTGCTCCTGGGGTTCTCCGACCCTCAGGTGCAGCAGGAACCTGACGCAAATCACTAATGTTCTCCACAAATGGAGACCAGGTGTGAATGGCCATGCACGGGGGCTCGGAGGCCATTGAAGCCCTCGGGTAGTTGGGGACATGTTTTGACAGTGCCGAACTGGCAATGTCAGGGTGCCAGGTGTCAGGGCCAAGGGGTTGAGGCCTGAAGGGGGTGTGACCTGAAGGGCTGGGGGCCTAACAGGGGCAGGGCATGAAACGGGCTGGGCATGAAGGCGTCCCATTGGAAGGGCACCAATGACCTGATGCTGATGATCTATGTTCGGGGTTGGGGGGACACCAGGTCAGTGATCTAGATTGGGAAAAAGGGGGAAACATGCCTTCAATGAGAGCAGGGCAGTTCTGATGTATTTGGGAAAAGGATGGGGGGTCTTCAGTTTCACTTTCAGATCAGCCTTTAATAATGGCGGTCAATCTCTATGAAGTCTCGCTTGCCAGAATATTTAAGCTCTGCCCCTCTCCAAACTGGTGCAAAACTAACCCCCCTCCCAAAAAATGACTAAGTATGGGAAGATCACGATTAGATTTGCGCTGGATGAATCGCATTGATATTCTCACCCAAATGACACTTAGGCTAGAATTCTCCGGCCGTTCATGCCCTGCCGCTGCAGCAAGCATCATCACCTCTGAAACTTTCACCATCAACATCCTAGGAATTACCATTGACCAGAAACTTAAGCAGACCAGCCATGTAAGTACTGTGGCCACATGAGCAGATCAGGGGCTAGGAATTCTGTAATGAGTAACTCACCCCCGACTCTTCAAATCCTGCCCACCATCTACAAAGCACAAGTAGGAAGCGTGATGGAATAGCTTCCATCTGCCTGTTTGAGTACAGCTCCAACAACACTCCAGAAGATTAAAACCATCCAGGACAAAGCAGCCCACTTGATTGGTATCTTATCCACCACTTTAAATATTCACTCTCTCCACCACTGGTGCACAGTGGCAGCAGTGTACCCCTTCTACAGGATGGCCTTCAGCAGCTTGTCAAGCCTCTTTCAACAACACCACATCTGCCTAGAAGGACAAGGGCAACTGACTCATGGGAACATCGTCACCACTCTGATTTGGTATTCTATTGCCGTTCCTCCACTGTCACTGGGTCAAAATCCTGGAACTCCAATCCTAATAGCAACATTACCTACACCACATGGACTGCAACAGTTGAAGAAGGCAGCTCACCACCACCTTCTCAAGGGCAATTCGAGATGGGTAACTGATGATGGCTTTGCCAACAGCACTGATCCCAAGAATGGCTTTTAAAATACAATATTTCTGTCACTGCTTTATCATAGCATCCATATACTTTTTCTCTTCCTCCTTTGAATTCATCAGATGGGATTTTATGGCCTCGCTCATCTCGAAATCATAAAATCCCGCCCGTGATCAATGGGCCTCTCCATGGTCCGTCCCTCTCCCGCTCTGATTGCGTGTCGGGCAGGACAGTAAAATTGCGGCCATCATGAGCACACGTTCCTTGATCCAATATACATAACCTTACATTTTATCACATAAAAATTCCTCTCTCATGTTTACGTGTATTAGTTTAGGTGTGCCAGATCCATTAGGTCGTGAATTATTTTCATCTATTTTTGTCATTAATTGGAACATTGTGTTTTGTATAGAGAAGTTTAAATTGGAGTCAGTGTGAGACACACCCTCCCCAGTGAAAATTGCCGGGAAGGGATTGAGCAACATTGCTGGGTATGCTTGAGTGCTTTGACACTGCAGCTGATTTACTTAGAATTACTATGGTTTTATACCTGATGTGAAAAATCCAAAGTAAATCTGTGTAGTGCAAACAGCCAAGTCTCCATGAATATGGCCATCTGATCCCACTGTCATCGGAATTACAGAACAGTTTCAGCAAGGTAAAACTGGCAACTGGAACATCTCACATACATACTTCAGCTGTGCACATGTTGGGACTTTCTCAGGGTGCCACTCAATAACATATTTTGAGTTGGAGGCCTCCCCTTGTATCAGAAGTTTACCTCTACACGGATGCTGCCTGACCTGCTGAGTATTTCCAGCAATTTCACCTGCTGCAGATTTCAAGGGTCTGCAGCGCATTGCTTATCAATTACGTTAAAAATATAGGCCGCAATTCTCTGACCTCGCCCGCGGCGGGGACTCTGGTCCCGCTGCAGTGAATGGAGATTTGGCTGAGAGCTAAATTCTCTCTGGAACCAAAGGAAAGTTCTTTCTAAAATACATCAATGTCTGAGAAAAAAAATCCAATGCATTTTTTTGTTTTGCCAATTATTAACACAGCCAGTTAATGGATATTACAGGAAGTACTGTTTATGCATGTTTATAGATTGGACCAACATTCAATTAGACTGTGATTTTGCATAGGAAAAACAGGATTCTGCACCATCATCGAACATCAGACTGCCAAAGCATTTAGCGAAACATCATCACATACGTACAACTGATTTATCTTCAAGCATTAGTTGGGAATATAGCTACTCAACATATTTATCTGATGGATTTGTCTGTTACCACTGTAGTATCTCTGCAGTGTTGATTTTCTGATCCAATGGAGTTGCAACAGCTACATTGTTAGAATCACTTTGCACCTCATAAAATTGTATTCAGCTCTGATGATGGGAGTGCTGATGGTCCCAGATAGGTGGTACATTATTAACAAGACACTTGCATCTGGTTCTAGTTTTCTTTTGACGAAAGTTATGATCTCACTGTCACTATTTATTGGCAAGATTTTGTCTGCTTCCAACCAATTAAGGCAAATATCTGATGTAGTGTAAACTTCCACAGTCAATTTACTCAATGGCCTTTAGCCCCTGGAAGAGACATTGGCTGACTCCTGATAACGGGTGCAGGATTGCAGTATATGATTCATACACGCCATTCACTTTACATGAAGGCTGCATAGGGCCAGCACTGCCCACATTGTTCCTCAGCTGCAAGCAGCAGCAGGAGGTCCAATATCAGGAAAAGCTAGCAAGGCCAAAAGGTAGCTAGCACCTCTTAAAAGGGAGCTATATCACGGCTGCAAAACATGATGGGAGTCATTTGAAAACTGAAACTGTGCTGTGATACTTTGAACATGGGAGAGAATGAGCTTCAAGGTTTGCAGACTATGCATTGGAGGCCTAGGTAGAAGAGGTGAAAAGAATGTGAGACATGAGGCTAGATCTTACCAGAGAGTTTGAAACCCTAATGTCAAGAGCAGATTGGGATCATGAACCTGCTCTCGGTGGAAACGCATCCACTAGCTCAATCTTCACATGGATGGTCTTTGAACTGATAGCGCCTGCATTTGTCAGCCTACTAAGGCCACAGGGTGGTTTTTTTATCCTGCTGGCTCAGAGAGAGGGTTGGCAGCTCTGGCGCCTGTGCAGCCCCACTGGGATACCTATACCTCATTTTCTTTCCTGTTCTCCAATACTTTCTCACGTTTTCTTCCTCAGAAGCTGCAGGTTGTCCCAGTAAACTTTCATTGCTCTTCACTGCTACCCAATCATCATTCCTTTTTCCTTTAAGATACTCAAGAACCGGAATTTTCCCAGTCAGTGCAGGGAGAGGAAGAAGACAGTGAAGATGAAGAGATGCCATAACTCAATCATACACTCATAGCCATCAACTCCAATATTAACTGTGGAGGCTACTTTAGAGGTAGGACTTGCATGAGTTCATGATTCCTTCATGTAGAATTGATGGAGGGGAGTTTAGGAGGGTGTTCTTCATGAAATTTAATGTCATGTTCAGCTGCATGAGGTTAAACTAAGCATAAACTGAAATATTGCACTCGAACATGACAGCCCTAGTGTCAAATTAGCACTGCACATTGATTGGGGTTATAATTAGCTTGCTCCGTTTATTATTGATAGTTGTCAGGTACCTATGCACAAATCCCATTACAAGTGGTCTCTTCCACACTTTTCATTGGATATATCTACCTCACTTGCAATTTTTGGATATTAGGCTTAATGCCCAAAAAATGGATGCAACACAGCCTAATTTTTCTCTTGTCATTTCTTGACAGAAAAAAATCTTTGGATTTGTCTCATATTTAGTTGTTTGAACTCCTAGCCTATCCTATTGTTGATCGTTGAGAAACAAAAGAAAGTGAAAAAAGGTGCACAAAACTTAATAAGTAAAGAGGCAATGCATCAGTATAATTTTAACAAAACTAGAAAGAATGGGGAGGAATTCATGAATTGAATACATCATTGAGTGCCCACAAATATATAAATACAGTACAAACTTTACTATAGACTTTGTGACAGCTTTTTATGGGGTTGGGAAAGGAGTAAATGCATAGCCCTGAATATTCAGAATTGCATTGTGTCCTTTATTAAAATCATGTTGGACTCAACCGTACATGGAAATAATAATAAGAAATAATAGTTTTTAAAGAGCTAGCATTCAGATTTCTGAGTCAGAAGATTGTTACCTTATGCCCCACACGAAGGCATCTAGTGATAATGTACGCAGAGGTGCAGATTGTGGGTCAAAATGTTCTACATCAGAAAGCCAAGTGGTGAAAAATAGACGTGGAGCCAATCTTTACATACTTCATAGGCTTTATTTACAGAGATAAGCATTACAAACATGCACTTGCTAACATTACCACCACAGTTTTAGTCTGATTCTATTCATAGGAGAAGAAATAAACAGCCAGTTCATGCACACCATCTGCAACATCATTGAAAGACAATTAACAGATTCCCTTTTCTCTCCTAAAATAAAAATTGGAGTTTATCTGCACGCCAAAAAATCCAAAATGTTAAATCAAAGTCTTCCATAATCTGCACAAAGCATTGCATTGTGAGACGCTCCACCTCTGGGACTGCGAACAATTTCTTCAATGACCATTGCACAGAACCTCACTTAGAATACTCGACAATGGAATCCTCATCCACTGCCTCCAGAAGAGGCAGTGTTTCGATAGTCAGAATACCTTGAACAACTCTTTTTTAAAATTTACTTAGCTAACCTAAAGGACTGTGTTTCCCATTCTCATTCATGGGAAGTATTATTAAACCAGGTGCACTGGAATATACATCAGTAAAGTAGTGCTAAAAATGACAAGCTTCACCTTCTTTGGAAGAACTAAGAATTGGAACAAGTAGGCTTATATTAAAACTGCAATGAAGTTACTGTGAAAATCCCCTAGTCGCTACACTCTGGCGCCTGTTTGGGTACACTGCGGAAGAGTTTAGCATGGACAATGCACCTAACCAGCACGTCTTTTGGACTGTGGGAGGAAACTGGAGCACCCAGAGCAAGCCCACACAGACAAGGGAAGAACATGCAAACTCCGCACAGACAGTGGCCCAAGCCGAGAATCAAACATGGGTCCCTGCGCGCTGTGAGGCAGCAGTGCTAACCACTGTGCCACCCAACACAGCACAGCACACATTTCTCCTCGTGCATTTTTAAAATGTTTTATTTGCCCTTAAAACAAGTTCTACATTAGGTTGTTTTATCATGGTATTTAAGTCCATTAGCAGTAAAATAGCATCTGATCCAATATGACTGCCCAACCAATTAAACTGGCCAATCGAGCTTCCATCACTTCCTTAGATGTAACATCATCTATTTGTGATGATTTTGTACAATTAATCAGGATAGGCATAACGTTCCCTAAATAGATTATTGAATTAAGACCCATTAACATCTAACCCAATATATTGAAAATCATCACTAGCCTGAATCCTAATTTTAATTTCAACTCTAATCTGATTAATAATGGATCACAAATTCCACAGGACCACCCCTTAAGAAATCATCAACATGACACATAATACAATTAAAATCCATATTCAATTTACGAGATTGACATACTTGAGGTAATAATGAGGAATTTAAGATTAAACAAATCTAATTGCTTAGATGTGAAGGAGAGCCAGCTAAGATTGGTTAGGTAAATAGACTGAAAGGAATGGTATTAAGTAAACAGTGGGAATCATTTGCAGACATTACTCAAAACTTTCAACACAAGTACATTCTGTTAAAAAAACAAAGACTCAATGAGAAAGATTCACCATGCTTACAAGGAATGGTAAGGATAGTATTAGATTAAAAGAAGAAGCTTATAATGTTATGATATGGAACATTAGAGTAAGCCTGAGGAGTGGGAGAGTTTTAGGAACCAGCAACGGGTGACCAAAAAATTGATATAAAGGGAAAAACACAATATGAGAATAAAGTAGCCAGAAATATAAAAACTGATGGTCAGAGCTTTTATAAATATATACAAAAGGAGAGTAACTAAAGTAAATCTAGGTCCCACAGAGGCTGGGACAGGAGAAGTTATCATGGAGTATGAGGAACTGACATTGATAATGACCTCAGGCGGGCTTTTCCAGCTGCAATTGCCCCAAGGTTGGAAAATCCCGCCCAAGGTCAATGGACCTTTGCATGGTTCATATCCCACCCGTTATGATTCCCATGACAGGCAGGTCAGGGAAATTCTGCCTTTTGTCTCTATATTCACAGTAAAAAACACAAATTACATACTGCACGGTGGCACAGTGGTTAGCACTGCTGCCTCACAGCTCTAGGGACCCGGGTTCGATTCCTGGCCTGGGTCACTGTCTGTGTGGAGTCTTCATGTTCTCCCTGTGTCTCCGTGGGTTTCCTCCAGATGCTTTGGTTTCCTTCGACAATGCGAAAGATGTACTGGTTGGGTGCATTGGCCATGCTAAATTCTCCCTCAATGTATCCAAACAGGCGCCGGTGTATGAGGACTCAGTGGCGGATTAACTACCACCCGGACCCCTAGGCTGAGCTTTAGTAAGGCCCCCTGACCTTGCCCCCTGCCCCCTGCCCCACCCTTCGTTGAATAGAATAAAGTGACATTAAGTGACGTTAGATAACTTATATCGTTGTACTATGTATAATGTACAACATGTATAATATCATAAAGTTATATGAATCAATTACAGCCCTTTTATTCATTTATTTTTCATTTTCTTTACATTTGTACTTTAAAAAGCTTCCATGTTTTTTGGTTTACAAAAGTGTCGATAACAGCATGTAAATCAACAGATCGAAGCATGTCTGATTCAATGTGCATGAGTGCCAGATGACTAAGTTACTCATCGCTCATTGTTGAGAGCAAATAGATTTTGATCCTCTTCAGTGCCGAAAATGAACGCTCACCTGAACAGTTAGTGATTTTATTTGCTCTCGGGCCCCCCTCCCTTCCGGGCCCCTATGCTTAAGCCTACTCAGCCTAATGGTTAATCCGCCACAGTGAGGACTAAGGGATTTTCACAGTAACTTCATTACAGCGTTAAGGTAAGCCTACTGGTGACAAATAAATAGATAAACTTTAAACTTGAATAGAGGGTAACCAAGGGGTTAGTTAGGATGAGGGTATTAAAGCAATTGATATCGGCAGGTAAAAAGGATTAGAGAAATTTAATGGAGTAAAAGCTGACAAACCCCCGGACCTGATGGCCTACATCATTGGGTTCTAAAAGAGGTAGCTGCAGAGATAATGAATGAACTGATAATGATTTTACAAAATTCACTCGATTCTATAGTTACCCTAATGAATTGGAAGTTAACTAATGTGGCACTATTTCAAAAAAGGAGGGGGAGAAAATAAGAAGCTACAGGCCAGTTAGTTTGACATTGATTGTCAAGAATATGTTGTCAGCAATCATTAAGGACCTCTGAATGATATGCATAGAAAATCAAAGCATGAAGGGACAGAATCAACTTAGTTTTATGCAAAAAATCGTGTTTGACAAACTTATTAGAGTTTTTGATGATGTAACTAGTAGAGTGCCTGACAGGATATAATATACGGTACTTGAATTTCCAAAAGGCATTCAACAAGGTGCCATACAAAAGACTGCGATACCAGCTAAGAGTTTGTGGAGTTGGGGGTAATAACATTCCTATGGGTGAAAGATTTTCTAACGCACAGGAATCAGAGAGCTTCAATAAACAGGACACTTTCAAGTTGGCAGACTGCAACTAGTGGTGTTGACACAAGGATCAATGCTGGATTTTAGCTTTTAACAATCTATATTTATGACTTAGACATACTTTGAAAAGTATTCAAATTTTCTAATGAGGAGGATGCAAAGAGGCTAAAAGAGATATGGACAAGTCAAGTGATTGAGCAATGGGTGGCAGTATAATTTGGGAAAGTTGTGTTTATTCACTTTAGTAGTAAGAATAGGCAAGCAGAATTGTTTCTTTTAAAAGGTGTGGAACTTCAAACATTGATGTTCAGAGACACTTGGGTATACTTGTACAAAAGAAAACACAGAAAGTTAACATGAATGTAAAGCAAGCAGTTTGGCAGACAAATGGCATGTTTGCCTTCATTGCAAAGGAATTGGAGAACAAGAACAAAGGAGTCTTGCTCCTATTATATAAGGTTTTGGTGAGACTACACCTGGAGTATTGCATGTGGTTTTGGTCTCCATACCTTAATAGGATATGTATGCTTTGGAGGCAGTATAGTAAGTGTTCACTAAGTTGGTTCCTGGAATGAGATGATTGTTGAGATATTAAGTAAATTGGGCCTCTACTCTGGAATTTAGAAAAATGAGAGATAATTTAATTGAAATATACAAGATTTTGAAGGGACTTGACAAAGTAGACACTGAGAAGTTGTTTCCCTTGGTCAATGAATCTAGAACACAAGGGCACAGTCTCAGGACAATGGGTCCATCTATCATATATACCTGAGATAAGGATAAACTTCACTCAGAGGGTTGTGAATGTGTTGAATGTTCTATCCCAGAGGATTGTGGATGCTCTTTTGATGTGTATATTCAAGAGACAGATTTTTGGACTCTTTGAGAATCAAATGGTGTGAAGAATGGGCATTAAAGTGGGCCTGAGGCAGATCAGCTATGATTGTGTGGAATTGCAGAGCAGGCTCAAAGGGCCATATGATCTTACTCCTGCTCTTATTTCTTATGTACTTATGCATCAAAAAGATTCCTGAAAGTTTCTCTTTATAATAGCAATGAAACATTATGGGATCTGCTTTTGGTTGAACACAAACTTTCAGCAAAACAGATCACACTGGGAAATGCCTGGAGACATCTTTCAGGCCGTAGGTGCTTAGTTTACATAGTTCACCTTCTGCATCTGCTGCCTCTTTGGGCAGTTTTAGAAACACTTCTCTCTGTGAAAAGTATCACACTGCAGAACAGTTGATTGATCTACACTCTCATGAATATCTAGCCAAAAGAGCAAAAAAAAGTTAAGATTATTTTTCCAGCTGTGGGAAAATCCACTTTAACATCTGTATCAGCCCATCGCTCTTCAAAACTCTGAGCTACTAACCATGCTTTAATCTATTAGTCCCATCTGCAAGGACATTTTCTGTACAAAGCCGTTGATGTGACTAAGCTGTTGTCCCTTATTTGGTATTTTAGAAAAAGTCTAAGCTCTCTCCAACTATATAATTCTCTTTTAATTGTCTCTCTTATTAGTTTATTCTCAGGTTTATTGGCAAACATCAAAACTTCACGATCATGAGAACTTCTACTTCTAGTTCTGTTGCATGACTGTTCTATGGCCTTTATTTAATTGCCTAATTTATCAAGCTTGGCCTCAATTTCAACTTCTGTCCACCACTGTAAGATTTCCTTTTTGCACCATTGGAAGGTCATTCTCCGATACGGGATGGTTTACTGCTGCACCACACTTGCTTACTTTCCATCCTTTCACCCCCTCTGCCAATCCATTGGCCATCATCCTGAACATACAACCTAGATTAACCTAGCCAGAGCTTTCCCAGCTCATCCTTCTATTTACTACACTCCGCTTTAATATAGGCCACCCTCGCACCTACTCTAGTCCGTTGGCCTGTGGATGTGAAAGCCCTGCCTGTATTTCAAGATAACTCATATTTTTCATATCTAGCCCTTGACCTGCTGCTGTATTTTGTTGCTCAGGCCCTTCATCACAAAACAGATGAACATTTGACGTACAAGGGGCCAGATTTTCATGCCCTCCTGAAGTCAGGAATGGGATAAACAATTGCCAAAATGTTGTTCTTTTCACAGCAAATTTAACTGCCCAAATAATACCAGACCCAAGTCATTTTCCCACAAACAGGAAGGTGTTTAGGTCATTTTCCTACACGCGTCATTTGGTATCAGGGTCGCCAGTGGCAGTCATAGGGAAAATGTTTATTTCCTGTCCCCAAGTATTTTTATCAGGTTGGGTGGATTTTGAAAGGGTTCTGAAAGCCTGCCAGAAAAGAAAGTTTAGAAACCTTGGAGAAAACCTGCTGAGGAGTTGGGAGCTTTCTGAAGGTAAAGTGTTAAATGTCTTGACAAGTTGAAATGTTATTATTAGATGCTGTGTTATAAGTTAGATATGTTTTTACTGTGATTATTGATCATAAATTGATGTGCTGAGAAAGGTCAGCATTGAATAAGTGTTGAGATGCATTAGAGTACCTTTCCCATTGGCAAAATTATTACTAAGGATTTAAAAATGAGGAAAACTATGCTTAGGAACTCTAGTGTCAAGAACTAAAGAGATTTAAATCCCCAAAACACTTTAAATGCGAAATAAAAATGTCTGGAGCTTTTACTTAGATAACAAAAAGCCACCTTCACCCAGACTGGTTTGATTGATAGGCCATCAGATGCAGCTTAGAAAAAACCTTGCCATCTGCTTTTCCAATCTGAATAGATTCCATTGTTTGGAGCTGTAATGATTTGTTTTCACAGCTGAGCCCATTATGGCAGCTTGACTGAGTTTCAAAGGCTGTGAGTCACATATCTCACCAGGTGGTACTGTATACAGTTTCATCAACAGTTTCAATAGATTATTGTAGGATTACCTATCATTGATGCTTTTACTGAACAGATATTTTTGTTTTTACAAGTGAATGACCTTTTTTGAGTCAGGTGCTTCTTTTTTAAAAAATGAATGGTTGTGGTTTTTGGTGAAAGCTCCATTAGCTTATTCGAAGTTTAGTTTTTTTCATGCCAATTTCAAAGACATGCCATTCCTATCATTTGTCTCCTAAGGACTATGCATAATGGATGCTGGGTGAGTAGCTATGGAGGATACATGGGGACATGAGGAATGTGAGTGACATGAAGTACATGTGGACAATGAGGAGCTATGAATGGGACATGGCGGATATGAGGGTTATGGCGGGACATGAGGTGGATGGTGGTGTGAGGGTTAGGCTGAATAAGAATTTTGTGCAGAGGTGAGCCAAAGTCCCAGTGAACATAGGCAGATCTTCTAACCAGCCTGCCTTGCACCAGCACTCCTGTGATGCTGTCTCAGGAGTCAGGAAACCTGTGTCTTGCACACACACGTTACCCGGAGATGGCAGTATAGTGGGTAAGGGCAAAGGTGATGAACTCATGTTTCTGAAGTTGAAAATGGCTGACTCACATTTCCTCATCCCAACATACAAATCCAATCCAAAATGTCTGATTTACTTTTATCAGCTGCTTAGTGTCAAAATGTTATTATTAATTGTAATTTATCATGAGAAATGATCATCAACAGTTTGATTACTATGTTTGATAAGGACAGTTCTACCGTCACATTTTATCAATTTACCAGGGTCTTTCCAATCTAATAACGCTCTCTTTTATGGTACATCTAATCTCCTGAATTAAAGTCAGTCTCAGATGGTCTTAAACAATTCCTCAATGATTTCTGAACCTTCTCCAAGACCTCAACCTTGATCAAGGTCCCTCTCCCTGCATGCAAAGCATTCAGGGGGCAGAAAAATTGAACCAATTGAAGGACCTGTGAGAGCAAGCGGACTATCACATAGAACAGAAGGCAACTTGGGATTTGTCCATTGATTAAATGAAAGGAACTATTATCCTCCAACCAACTGGAGTGAATTATTGTCAGGAACCCACATGTCAGGACAGCTGTCAGCTTGGTCAGCCGAAATTTTACGCAGCAATTTATCTATCGATAAGGGCATGATTCCTTTCACAGAGTTAATTGCAGAAAGGACATTACACTGTATCATTCATGATCATGAGATTCATGCTTTCACACATGTTTCTGAACTCACTTTTGGCAAATTCCTCTTGATTACCAGTTCAATGTGTCACTGCTGTCCCAAATCCAGTCCCTATCCATTTCTCCATGATTTTGTCTATGATAATCATTTGGGCATTATTGTAGAATTAATAAATCTGATTGCCAGGTCTACAAGATGAACATAATTCTCTCTTTGCCCCATACATTTAGATCCCACAGCTACAACTTTGTTAAAAGCAAAATACTGCGGGTGCTGGAATCTGAAACAAAAACAGAAAATTCTGGAAAATCTCAACAGGTCTGCCAGCATTTGCAGGGAGAGAATAAAGCCAACGTTTCGAGTCCAGATGGCCCTTCGTCAGAGCCTTTGTTAAACTGCCAGTGGAAATTTCACAATAGGACAATGCAGTATCCCACAGTACTTTCTACACATTTCATGCTTCTCTTATATTGAATCATAGAATCATAGAAACCCTACAGTGCAGAAAGAGGCCATCTAGCCCATCGAGTCTGCACCGACCACAATCCCATCCAGGCCCTACCCCCATATCCCGATATATTTATCTGCTAATCCCTCTAAACCTACACATCTCAGGACACTAAGGGGCAATTTTAGCATGGCCAATCAACCTAACCCGCACATCTTTGGACTGTGAGAGGAAACCAGAGCACCCGGAGGAAACCCACGCAGACACGAGGAGAATGTGCAAACTCCACACAGACAGTGACCCAAGCTGGGAATCGAACCCAGGTCCCTGGAGCTGTGAAGCAGCAGTGCTAACCACTGTGCTACCGTGCCGCCCATATTGGCCTCATTATACTCTTCATCAACTACACCTGCACATTTTACTGGAAAGTTGGGGAGAAAATTGCCTATTTTTAAAAAATTAATTCATGGGACATTGGCTTCACTGGCGAGGGAGCATTTATTGCCCATCCCTAATTATCTTTGAAAGGTGGTGGTGAGTTGCCTTCTTGAACTGCTGCAGTCCAAGTTGTGCAGGTACCCACAGTGCTGTGAGGGAGTACATTCCAGGAATCGTAGCGGGGGGTGGGGGGGTGGGGGGTTGTGGGGGGCGGGGGGGCGGGGGGGGGGGCACACCATGTAAAGGTCCATTGACCTCAAGTGGGATTTTCCGGTCTTGGGGTGAGTGCAGCAGGAAAATCCCGCCCTGTGAGTTGGTGGTAAAGTTGGTGGCGGAGTCAAAGTTTGTGATGGAGGCATCAATCAAGCTTTGTCCGGATGGTGTCAAATATCGTGAGTGTCTTTGGAGTTGCACTCAACCAGGAAAGGGGTGAGTGTTCCATCGCACTTCTGACTTGTGCCTTGTAGATTGTAGACAAGCTTTGGAGAGTCAGGAGGTGAGTAACTCACCACAGGATTCTGAGCAGCTGACCTACTCTTGTAGTCACAGTATTTATATGGCTAGTCCAGATAAGTTTCTAGTCAATGGATGTTGATAGTACTCAGTGTACTCAGATAGATTCAGTGATGGTAATACCATTGAACACCAAAGGGTGATAGATAGATTTTCCCTGGTCATTGGCTCACATTTGTGTGGCATAAATGTTACTTGCCACCTGTCAAAGCAAGCCTGGATATCGTCCGGGCCTCACTGTGTTTGGACATCGACTGTTTTAGTGTCTGAGGATTTGTGAATGGTGCTGAACAATCATCAGCAAATATCCTCACTTCTCATTTTATGATGGAAAGAAGGTCATTGATGAAGCAGCTGCAGATGGTTGGGCCAAAAACACAGCCCCAAAGAACTCCTGCAGTGATGTCCTGGAACTGAGGTAATTAATCTCCAACATTCAAAACTATCTCCAGGTATGACTCCAACCGGTGAAGAGTTTTCCCCCGATTCCCATTGACTCAGCTCTTTTTTCCATGTTTGAACCAAGACTGTAATGAGGCCAGGAGCTCAGTGACATTAGCTGAACCCAAACGGAGTGTCAATGATCAGGCTATTGCTATGCACTAGCTGCTTGATAGCAATGTTGGTTTCTCCTTCCATCATTTTATTGATGATTGAGAATAGACTGATGGGGTGGTACTTGGCAGGGTTGGATTTATCCTGTTTTTATGGACTGGATATACCCAGATTTACACATTGTTGGGTAAATGCCAGTGTTGTAGCTGCACTGGAAGAACTTGGCTAGATGGGAGCGGTAAGTTCAAGGGCACAGATCTTCGATACAATTGCTGAAATATTGTCAGGGCTGATAACCTTTGCAGTATCCAGTGTCTTCAGCTGTTTCTTAATATCACATAGAGTGAATCAAATTGGCTGAAGACTAGCATCTGTGATGCTAGGGACCTCTGGAGGAGGCTGAGATTAATCATCCACTTGGCACATCTGGCTGAAGATTGTTGTGAATACTTCAGCCTTACTTCTTGCACAGATGTGCTGGGCTCCCCCATCTTTGAGGATGGAGATATTTGTGGAACCTCCTCCTCCAGTGAGTTGTTTAATTGTCCAGCACCATTCAGGTCTGGTGGTGGAATTGCTTAGCTCCATCTATCACTTACTGATTATGCAAGTGGTGCTGTTTTGTAGCTTTACCAGGTTGAAACCTCATTTTTAGGTGTGCCTGATGTTGCTCCTGGCATGCCCTCCTTGCACTCATCATTGAACCAGGGTTGATCTGCTGGCTTGGTGGTAAGGGTAGAGTGAGGGATAAGTCAGACCATGAGGTTACAGTTTGTGGTTAAGTAGAATTTTGCTGCTGCTGATGGCCCACAGCCCCTCATGGCTGTCCAGTCTTGCGTTGCCAGATACCTTTGAAATCTGTCCAATTTGGCACAGTGTCAGTATCACAAAACATGATGGAGGGTATCCTCAATGCAAAGATGGACCTTTATCACCACAAGGACTATGTAGTGCTCAGTCCTACCCATACACATATGGACAGATGTATCTGCAATATACAGTTTGGTGAGGATCAGATTAAGTATGTTTTTCTCTCTTTTTGGTTCCCTCACCGATTATTGCAGACCCAGCTGAGCAGCTATGGCCTCCAAGACTCAACCAACTTGGTCAGTAGTGGTGCTACTTAGCTATTCTTGGTGATGGTCATTGAATTCCCACACTCAGTATACATTCAGCCTCCTTGCAACACTCAGTGCTTCCTCCTAGTGGTGTTCAACATAGAGGATACTGATTCAGTAGCTGAGAG
The DNA here is from genome assembly GCF_964213995.1 of Mustelus asterias. NCBI lineage: Eukaryota > Metazoa > Chordata > Chondrichthyes > Carcharhiniformes > Triakidae > Mustelus > Mustelus asterias. Next base: position 91,632,036 of record NC_135805.1, read on the forward strand.
GGTAATCAGCAGGAGATTCCTTGTCCAGGTCCATAGAGAGGCATCTGTGTCGACACAGACTTGGTGGGCCGAAGGGCCTGTTCCTCTGCTGTACTGTTCTTTGTTCTTCATTCTTTATGCTTGATTTGAGACTTCATGGAGTCTGGAGTTGATGTTGAGGGCTCCCAGGGCAATTCCCACCTGCATACCAATGTGCAGCCATACCTGCTGGATCTGTCCTGTTGGTGGGACAGAACATACACAAGATTGTTGAAAGTGGTATCTGGGCCATTATCTGTATGGGATGATTCTGGTAGTGTGTTTCTTGACTAGTTTGTGGGACAGCCCCCTCCAATTTGGCACAAGCCCCCAGATATTAGTGAGGTGGAGTTTGCAGCATCAACAGGGCTGGGCTTGCCATTGTCATTTTGGTGCCTAGGTTGATGCTGGGTAGTCCATTCAGTTTCATTGTTTTGCGACTATTCAGTGGTTTGATACAACTGAGTGGCTTACTGGGCCATTTCAGTGGGAACTTAAGCGTCAACACATCGATGTGTGTCCAGAGCACATGTAGGCCAGATCAGGTAAGGATGGCAGATTTCCATCCCTAAAGTACATCAGTGAATTGGATGGGTTTTTACAATGATCAACAATGGTTTCACGGTCAGCGTTAGACTTTTAATTTCAGATTTAATTTTTTTTTCACATTGAATTCAAATTGCACCACTTGCCATGTGGGGACTTGAACCTGGGTCCCCAGAGCTGGTTTTCTGGATTACTAGTCCAGTGACGATATCACAAAGCCAATGCTTCTCCTAACTTTAAGACAATCAACGGGATTTTCTAGCCCTGCAGCAGCAGGTTTCCCTGCAGCAGATGTGGTGGGCCATTCAAATCCCCATTGGCTTCAGTGGGCCAGAAGATCCTGCTGGCGGGTGCATATTTCCCTTCTTATTCTTATCACCTGATGCTTGTCTTGCACTCTGATAGAAAGTTTCACATTTTCTTTAGGGAATAAAATAATGCCCTGTCTGGGTAAACTGCAAATCAATTGACTTACCAAATATAATTACCTCACCTTGCTTCCTGTCAAGTTTAGTTTATGCCTTTTTACTCTAGGAAAGACACAGCTTGGCATTTGACTGTGTTTGTGAAAGCACTGCTTTAATGTTTTGAATCAACATACGGTTGCTGGGATAGATTGGGATATATCTCCTGTACATTTATTTTACTTATTCATTGATTTACAGAACATAAGCATCACTGGCTGGGCCAGCATTTGTTGCCTATCCCTAACTGCCCCCCATTCCAGAGGGCATTTGAGAGTTAACCACATTGCTGTGGATCTGGAGTCACATGTAGGCCAGACCGGGTAAGGACGGCAGATTTCCTTCCCTAAAAGACATTAGCGAACCAGGTGGGTTTTTACAGCAATTAACAGTAATTTCATGGTGCTCATTAGACTTCTAATTCCAGATTTTGTTACTGAATTCAAATTTCACCATCTGCCATGGTGGGATTCAAAGCTGGGACTCCAGAACATAAATATAAGAAAGAAATTGGTGCAGGTAGGTACAGGACAATCCAGCAACACCAACCACCAAGCAGACCAATATTTTAGACTGGGCATGACTGTCCTTTGTAAATTTTCTTTTGAAATATTTTGCCTGACTTTTTTCTTTCCTTCAGGAGCCTCCTGGAAACCTTGCACTTTGTCAGTGACTTTGGTCTCTCCTTAAATATATTCACTTCCACTTCTTTTCCTTACATTCATCTTCATGGATATTTTTCTGTAAGCTATTGATACGTGTGTATTAAGTAATCAAGCACCATAAGGTTAAAGGCAGGAGAATATAAGATTTCTTAACACACAGTAATTTCCATGTTTCATTGCAAACTGGACAACTTCCAGTTTTCAATGCACTTAAATTTAGCATAAAACAACATTTGTTTCAGAAGCAGAGAAGGTTCTTCTATTTGTGCAATGATGGTGGTCTGCAAAATCTGCCTCAATTAGATCCAGGGGGAAAATAACTGGAGGACCTCAGTTCCAGACACTTCATTAACCAGAGTAAAATGAGTATCTTTGTAACCATTAACCTGCAGTGAAGATACTGAGAGTTGAGAATCATGCCCACCAATAACATTTTGGGAGGTAACTGGAAAGTTTCATTGAATGATAAGATGGTTCACTATACAAATGGAGTTGAGGAACAGATCAAACATAATTGAATTGATGGCAGACCAGGGTCAAGGAGCTGGATGGCCTCCTCCTGTTCCTGTGTTGCCAGAGTCCCAAACATACTTAAAGAAATCAGAAGGAGCAATGAAGTCAGCACACTGCTTTTGGAAACAGCTCAGGAATTTCTATCTCCTGTAACTTGGTGTCACTGCTTTTCCGACATTTCTTTTTCATGCTGCGCATTGGGAAAACTATCAGGAAGCCGCCTCTGATTCTCAGCGAGGTGGAACCAGGCCAGCAGAACAAGAAAATATGCAGAATCTACTCTCGTCCAAAGCAGGATTTTGTGCAAACAAATTCTTAGATTGGATTTATGACATACCACCTATTCCCCATGCCTGCTGAGGGGAGGTCAAATACTTTAACATAATGGAATGTTGATGCACACTACAATTAAATCCGCAACTTGAAACGTAAAGCATTCCTACTCTCTTTTTAGAAAATAAAACAAATGCTCGGTATTTTACCTGCTCTTAAAACGACATTTCAACATGCGTTTATCAATGTTATTTTGCATTTAAAATTACAAACAGACCTTTCAGAGTGGTGGGGGTGGCGGGGGAAGGGAGTGATCAGTAAAGCGTAACTGAAAGTGGATACGTTCCAAATTTGTCTTTGGTCTCGTGATGCTTAATGTTTATATTCACTTCTCACAGAGGCTTTGAAGTTTTATGCCAATAACTGCTCAGAAATGAAAAATGTCACCTTTGAGAAATATCTGCTAATTCATCTATTTCCTGAGATTTACATCAGGGAGCTTCAATATTTTAAGCAGAAACACAGTTTGGTTAGAACCACCAGGCAATAATGAACAACACAGTGTGAAAATGTCAGAGGTTTCAACTATGCCAGTATTTGTTTAAACACAGGATGAAGCAGGGTGAAAAGGCAATTACTTGCTAGCACAGTAAAATCTTGGGATGAAGCTTCGCACTTTGGGCACAATTGGCAACTGGGTACAAACGAATCGTAAACAAATGCACTAGTTTCAATCAAAGATTTTTGCCTGGGTTCGGCTTAGAGTCACTTGCATATTGCCAAGCACAAAATCGGCCATCAGGCAGTTTAAAGTTTACCTTGTAGTGACAAGTAGGCTTACATTAACACTGCAATGAAGTGTAAAAGTTATGGCAAACTATTCTAAGCTGCTGGGCGGCACGGTGGCACAGTGGTTAGCACTGCTGCCTCACAGTACCAGGGACTTGGGTTCGATCCCGGCTTGGGTCACTATCTGTGCGGAGTCTGCACGTTCTCCCTGTGTCTTCATGGGTTTCCTCTGGGTGCTAAAGTAAAATCCCCCAGTCACCACACTTCGGCCCCTGTTCGGATACACTGAGGGAGAATTTAGCCTGGCCAATGCACTTAACCAGCACGTCTTTCAGACTGTGGGAGGAAACTTTAGCACCCAGAGGAAACCCATGAAGACACAGGGAGAACGTGCAGACTCCACACAGATAGTGACCCAAGCCGGGATCGAACCCAAGTCCCTGGTACTGTGAGGCAGCAGTGCTAACCACTGTGTCACCGTGCCGCCCAGCAGCTTAGAATAGTTTTCCATAACGTTTTCAGTGGTAATGACACAATACTGCCAGCGTTTGCTGGCATTATTCTTCTCAAACTGCAGACAACTCCTGCACACATGTAGAAACATGTGGAGATTTAAAATTGATGTCAGTGCTTCTCCGCTTCTCCCGATGGCCTCACAGAATACAGTAGAATAAAGTCAAAATCACGACACTGATGAAAACTTTCAGTTTTCCTCAATTAGTCTCAATTTTAAAACACATGCAAAACTTTAATCTTTTTGTGTGAGGGTATATAAAGTTTATAATTACTGTTGGAAAACCTCTCTTACACGCAAAAAATATAGTTTTATTTGAGTGAATGTCAAAATTCTCCAATGTGAGGGCAAAATTCACACATTTTTAAAATAATATATTTTATGGTTGATTTATGACATTTCAGCTTCTACCTTAACCCGGTGTGTATGTCCTAAACATTTTACTCTCTGTAAAGTGTAATTTAAAGTGAAAGATAATTAGTGCATTTTACTTCATGATTTGCTGTCTGTGAAAATACTTCAGTGTGATTGGCAGTTTGCAATATCCCTGCTGCTGGATGCCTGGAGATCCCGTGATGCAGGAAAGGGAACTTCTGTGACACAGAGATCATTACATTTTTGTGGGCAGCTTTCTCCGAGGTTAGTACCATTGCTTCATTAGCAAACCACAAAATCCAAGTCAATTTCCTTTCAGAAAGTTTGTTTTAAAAAATGTCCCAGGATTATTTGGGAAGAGTGATAATTTGGCGAATTTTGATGAATATCGCTTAAACCGGATTTATCACAAAAAATCATTTTAAATCCGTGTCAATTTGCCACCTGTGAGGAACCTGTTTTTAATTAATTGAAAATGAATTGTTGGTAAGTTAATAATTGATTTGGCTGCTGCTAATAGGATGCAGACGTAGGCCTAATCGGAATTTTCGCCCCATTCCCGATTCTCTTTTACACCAGCGGGAAAACACATCAGCCCAGAACACATCTGGACCGACATAGCATGCAAAAGTCAGGACTTAATTTGAGAGCCTTGCTCACATCACAGACCTCCAAGGAGAAAATTTGAGACCTGTAGCTACCAGACCCTGGAAGAACAGTTTCCCTGGAGGAACACATTGCCTGGAATGGAGGATAATTTTTTTAAAATTTGTGCATGGGATGTGGGCGCCGCTGGTTGGCCAAGCATTTATTGCCCATCCCTGAGGGCATTTAAGAGTCCACCACATTGCTGTAGCTCTGGAGTCACATACAGGCCAGACCGAGTAAGGATGGCAGATTTTCTTTCCTTAAGGACATGAGCGAACCAGATGGGTTTTTACGACAATTGACAACAGTTTCATGGTTATCATTAGGCCTTTCATTCCAGATTTTGATTGAATTCAAATTTCAGCATCTGCTATGGTGGGATTCGAACCCTAGTCCCCAGAGCATTACTCTGGGTCTCTGGATTACTAGTCCAGCAACAATGCCACTTCACCACCACTTATCTGTGGCGCTGCTGCAAAGCAGCTCGCGGAAGGTAGGGAGTCACTACACTGCAGCTTTGGCTTTGCTGATGTTGCTTTGGAACATCAGTGTTTTCATCATGTTCTGGCAAGGATGCAGCGAGGGAGGTGGGTGAAGGAAAATTAGGTGTGGGTGGGAGAGAAAGGGTTTATGCAGGTAGTGGTGAAGCTGGAAGAGGGAAGAATAAAGATGTTGGGGTAATGATGCTGGGAGAGGGGGAATGCAGAATCCAGGGGGTGAGGCTGAGATATGGGGTAGGTAGATAAGAGCGCTGAAGATGTCTGAAGGGCGGAAAGGATAGCAAAGGAGAAAGGTGGAGCTTGGGGGGGAAGGTGTTGTGGGAGTGAAAGGACTGAAGGAGGGAGTTGAGAGTGATGAAGGAGTAAGGATGGAGGCAGAGGTCATGGGGAGAGAAATTGGAGAAGGGGTTCAGAGGACTGAAGGTATCTGGGGGCGAAGAAGTGGTAGCGGGGAAGAGAGATGGAGCATTGGGGGGAAGGTGTCGTAAAAGAGAAAGAAGTGATGGAGGGAATAAGGAATGGTGAAGGAGTAGAGAGAGAAGAAGGACTGAAAGATGACACTGGAGTGGAGGGAGAGGACAGATTGAGAAAGGATGGAGTATGAGCACTGGAGGAGTAAGGGAAAGAGTAAGGAACACTGAAGGTGGAGAGGGAATGGTGTGCCGCAGGGATCGGTGTTGGGTCCATTGTTGTTTGTCATCTATATCAATGATCTGGATGATAATGTGGTAAATTGGATCAGCAAGTTTGCTGATGATACAAAGATTGGAGGTGTAGTGGACAGTGAGGAAGGTTTTCAAAGCTTGCAGAGGGATTTGGACCAACTAGAAAAATGGGCTGAAAAATGGCAAATGGAATTTAACGCAGACAAGTGTGAGATATTGCACTTTGGAAGGACAAACCAAAGTAGAACGTACAGGGTAAATGGTAGGACTCGAAAGAGTGCAGTTGAACAGAGAGATCTGGGAATACAGGTACAGAATTCTCTAAAAGTGATGTCACAGGTGGATAGGGTCGTAAAGAGTGCCTTTGGTACATTGGCCTTTATAAATCGGAGTATCGAGTATAAAAGTTGGAGTGTTATGGTAAGGTTATGTAAGGCATTGGTGAGGCCGAATTTGGAGTATTGTGTAGTTTTGATGACCTAGTTACAGGAAGGATGTAAATAAGGTTGAAAGAGTGCAGAGAAGGTTCACAAGGATGTTGCCGGGACTTGAGAAGCTGAGTTACAGAGAGAGATTGAATAGGTTGGGACTTTATTCCCTGGAGCGTAGAAGATTGAGGGGAGATTTGATAGAGGTGTATAAGATTTTGATGGGTATAGATAGAGTGAATGCAAGCAGGCTTTTTCCGCTGAGGCTAGGGGAGAAAAAAACCAGAGGGCATGGGTTAAGGGTGAAAGGAGAAAAGTTTAAAGGGAATATTAGGGGGGGCGTCTTCACGAAGAGAGTGGTGGGAGTGTGGAATGAACTGCCGGATAAAGTGGTAAAAGTGGTCACTTTTAACATTTAAGAAAAACTTGGACGGGTTCATGGATGAGAGGGGTGTGGAGGGATATGGTCCAAGTGCAGGTCAGTGGGACTAGGCAAAAAATGGTTCGGCACAGACAAGAAGGGCCAAAAGGCCTGTTTCTGAGCTGTAGTTTTCTATGGTTCTATGGTTCTATGATAGAGTGAGGCACAATGCAGGAGTGGAGGGAGAAGATGGAGTGAGGGATGATACAAACTGACAGGAGCGATCTTGTTTCTCAAGTCATCTGAACTTTGGCAGCTATCCCAGAAGAGCAGAAAAGAATTGAATGCTATAACAAATGCAATCTCTTGTGACAATATTAATGTTAATTTGACTTTTGAAGCACCAGCAGGAAGAAGAAGTGGTAATATTTTTATAAAAATGATGAGAAACCCTTGCAAATATGTAAATATGTAGGGGTCGAGAGTGCAAATGTAAATAACATTTATATCAAATCCTTGATCTAAATGGTTAAATAGATTCAGAGAGCAAGGAGAAGCAAAATGTCTGAAATGATTTCAAGAAATGAAGAGTCAGGACATTTGGAAAATGCACAACGGGAATTTAAGATACTAAAATTTGAATTCAGGATTGAAAGAGAAAATAAACTAGAATTGGGGAAGACGACTGAAGCTGGAAATATATCTCATCAAATGAGGTGAGCTGGTGGGAAGCTTAACCTGATCACAGACAAATTAAAATGGTGGAGTTATTTAATTTTAAAAGTAGATAGTTCTGATAGTTTATATTCAATAAAATGCTTAAAGTCACATTTTAATGGTGCAGTAAAGATTTTACACCGGAAGTCCAGCTTTATTTAAAAGGAAACTGCAGGCTTTAAAATCCGATGGGGGTGATTTTGACTTTGTGCAATAGTGTAAAACAGATGAAAGCTACTGGACAGCCAGTTTTACATTTTCCCTGTGCTTCTTTCCATTAACACAATGATCTGACAGGGGATAGGCTGCTGTGGAAGGAAGCCACTGAGAGGTTTGTATCATTAGACTAAAGAATGATTGATGGATTTTGTGGTATCTATCAACCCAAGACAGTTTATACTGGAACAATAAACAGCAAGCGTGCATGTGAAATGAAAGAATACCCAATAGCAAGAGTGGAAATAGGAAAAAAAAAGACTTACATTTATGAAAGGTCATCAAACTAAAGCATTAACTCTGTTTTTCTCTCCACAGGTGCTGCCTGACCTCTTACCTTTCAGCATTTCCTTCAGTTTTCCAGCATCTTCAGTATTTTTCATATGCATTTATATATAACCTTTCACATCATCAGGAAACCCCAATGTGTTATTGATGAATAGTCACTGTTGTGTAACAGGTAAATGTAGGAACCAATTTTCACACAGCAAAATCCCACCAACAGCAATTAATGTTTCAGTTTCATGATCTTCCTTCAGGGATGAACATTGAGCAGGCCAAATCCTCTGCTCTTTAAATAGTGCCGTGACAATTGTTACATCTACCTTAAAGGGAATATTTGATTTAATTCCCTGCACCAAAGTGTGCAGGGATCACATGCTGAATTATCTAGAATGGAACTTAAACTCACGACCTATTGACTCAGAAGGAAAGTACTACTTTCTCCCATGTTTTGAGCGGCCTTCTGTAGGTTGTCCAACTCTCTGAAGCCATTCATGAGTGTAGGGTCACTGCTGCCTGCACGGTGGCACAATGGTTAGCACTGCTGCCTCACAGCGCCAGGGACCCAGGTTCAATTCCTGGCTTGGGTCACTGTCTGTGTGGAGTTTGCACATTCTGTGCGTTGGTTTCCTCCGGGTGCTCCGGTTTCCTCCCATAGTCTGAAAGACATGCTGGTTAGGTGCATTGACCTGAACAGGTGCCAGAGTGTGGCGACTAGGGGAATTTCACCGTAACTTCATTGCAGTGTTAATATAAGCCTTACTTGTGACTAATAAATAAACTTTACTACTGAGCCATGATGAAACCTGTTCTCCTCTTAGGCAGTCCTTTGGGATTGGGGATGACTTGTTTCTACTCTGGTTCAATGGGTTTTAAAGTGGCTGATAAATCCAATGCTTTACCACAGATGGTGCTTGAAGGGATGGATGGATGGATGCATTGTTTAGGTGTTTGTGCACTCCCTCTGACACCTCAACTTCTCCTGTGCACATTCCTAACAAAGTCTTTCCATGTGTTCCATGCTTTCCCAAATGAGCCTTCTCCATTTTGGTTAGTCACAAGCCAAGTTCTCCCATGGTGGATGTATTTCAACTCTTCAGGGGTGCTTTAAGGACAACCCTAAAGTATTTCCACTGTCCACCTGGTTGTCTCCTGCTGTGACTGAAATCTGAGTAGAGCAGTTGTTTTGGGAGTCTGGTGTCAGGCATATGAGCGACATGTCCTGCCCAGCAGCTAGCACCTCAATGCTGGGCATGTTAGGTTAGGACAGGGCCCTGCTGCTTGACTGCATTTCTTGCCACCAAATTTGGAGGATCTTGCTAGGGTACTTCTCCCATGTTTTGAGTGGCCTTCTGTAGGTTGTCCAACTCTCTGAAGCCGTTCATGAGTGCATGGTCAGTGCTGCCAGCTAAACCATGACCTGACACTTATAATGTCTACTAAGGATCATTGAAATTAATGGACAATAAATTGCATCTTAAATGTCATTACTCTTTTACATAGAAACATAGAAACTAGAAACAGGAGTAGGCCATTCGGCCTGTCGAGCCTGCTCTGCCACTCATTATGAACATGGCTAATCATCAAATCCAATATCCTGATCCCCCCTTCCTCCCACATCCCCTGATCCCTTTAGCCCCAAGAGCAATATCTAATTTCTTCTTGAAATCACACAACATTTTGGCCTCAACTTTTTTCTGTGGTAATGAATTCCAATTTTTCACCATCCTCTGGGTGAAGAAATTTCTCCACCTCAGTTCTAAAAGGTTTCCTCCTTATCCTCAAACTATGACCCCTAGTTCTGGACTCCCCCACCATTGAGAACATTCTTTCTCAATTTACCCTGTCAGAATTTTATAAGTTTCTATGAGATCCCCTTTCACTTTTCTATACTCCAGTGAATATAATCCTAACCGATTTAGTCTCTCCTCATATTACAGATCTGTCATCCCATGAATCAGTCTGGTAAACCTTCGCTGTACTCCCTCTATAGCAAGAACATCCTTCCTCAGATAAGTGCACCAAAACTGCACACAATACTCCAGGTGTCTCACCAATGTCCGATTGCAGTATGTTTTCTCATTTAGGCAAATCTGGCAACCAACTCGAATACAGCAGAATCCCATAGACAACAAATGAGATAATGGGCCTGATTTTACCATTAAGTTGCACCCGTTTTTGGGCGCGAAAACTTGGTAAAGTCAGGCGTGAGGTGAGTAGTGCCCACCTCCTCGCCGGTTCCCCCTTTACCAAGGGCCAAAATTGGCCGCCATTGGGACCACGCCTGAACTGGGTGCAACGTCAATTTAAATACATTTGCATGAATTTAAACGGACTTAATGGGCTGCACACTCAAACTTACTGGCACTTCCCCCCTTTACCTCCGCGTCCAGATTTGGCACGAAACAGACATGGTTCCCCAAGGATCGATTCGGGCACTCCAGCTTCTGAGGAGGTAAGTCCCGAACTTTCGGCAGCTCTCTGACTGAGATTGGTGGTGGTGAGGGGCAGGGAGGTGGAGGTGGGTCAGATAGCCTCCAGTCGCCGGGGGGGGGGGGCGGTGCAGGGAGGTGGGTCAGATGGCTCTCTGACTCAGATCGGGGGGGGCAGGGGGGTCTGTTGCCACTTCTGTGTATGATTGGTGGGGAGGGAGGGGTGTCCCCTGCCACTCAGCGTGTGATCAGTGGTGGTGGGGGGTGGGGGGGGGGGGGGCGGCGGAGAGGTGGTGTCCGCTGCCACTCTGCGGGCCTGATTTTACCATTTTCATTCTCAGTGCCGAATCTGGGCGTAATGCAGATCCAACTTAGAAATCTGCTTTCAGGCGCCCCCATACGCTCTCAGCCATCTCCAGTCCCATTCGCGCTGTGGGCGGGGCTTAGGGTGGCTGAAACGATCGGAGCTCTGAACTGCGCATGCGCAGCTTGAAAAAAATTTGAAAAAGCGCACCCATGTCAGATCGCTCCCAGGCCGCAGAAAGCGGAGAAAGCGGCCCAGGAGCGAAAATCGGGAGTGAGGGTGCACACACATTCATCACTGTCCCCCTTAGCCACCCCGCCCGACTACCCACACACATGACAGCCCCCCTTTTCCACCCCCCCTACCCACACATGTCACTGTCCGCCTTATCCACCCCCCACTACCCACACACATCACTGCCCCCCTTTTCCACCCCCCCACTACCCACACACATCACTGTCCCCCTTATCCACCCCACCCCCACTACCCACACACATCACTGCCCCCCTTTTCCACCCCCCCTACCCACACATGTCACTGTCCCCCTTATCCACCCCCCCACTACCCACACACATCACTGTCGCCCTTATCCACCCCCCCCCCACTACCCACACACACAACTGCCCCCCTTTTCCTCCCCCCCACTACCCACACACATCACTGTCCCTCTTTTCCACCCCCCCATTACCCACACACATCACTGTCGCCCTTATCCACCCCCCACTACCCACACACACAACTACCCCCCTTTTCCTCCCCCCCACTACCCACACACATCACTGTCCCCCTTATCCACCCCCCCCCACTACCCACACACATCACTGTCCCTCTTATCCACCCCCCCATTACCCACACACATCACTGTCCCCCTTATCCACCCCCACTACCCACACACATCACTGTCCCCCTTATCCACCCCCCCCACTACCCACATACATCACTGTCCCCCTTATCCACCCCCCCCACTACCCACACACATCACTGTCCCCCTTATCCACCCCCCACTACCCACACACAGCACTGTCCCCCTTATCCACCCCCCCACTACCCAGACCGATCGCCACCCCTGCCCCCCTCCCCTTCCCACCGATTGCCTGCAGAGTGGCAGTGGACCCCCCACCAGAGATCCATCTGCCCCCCCACCAGAGATCCATCTGCCCCCCCACCAGAGATCCATCTGCCCCCCCACCAGAGATCCATCTGCCCCCCCACCAGAGATCCATCTGCCCCCCCACCAGAGATCCATCTGCCCCCCCACCAGAGATCCATCTGCCCCCCACCAGAGATCCATCTGCCCCCCCACCAGAGATCCATCTGCCCCCCCACCAGAGATCCATCTGCCCCCCCACCAGAGATCCATCTGCCCCCCCACCAGAGATCCATCTGCCCCCCCACCAGAGATCCATCTGCCCCCCCACCAGAGATCCATCTGCCCCCCCACCAGAGATCCATCTGCCCCCCCACCAGAGATCCATCTGCCCCCCCACCAGAGATCCATCTGTCCCCCCACCAGAGATCCATCTGCCCCCCCCACCAGAGATCCATCTGCCCCCCCACCAGAGATCCATCCGCCCCCCCACCACCAGAGATCCATCCGCCCCCCACCACCAGAGCTCCATCTGCCCCCCTGACCAGTGATCCATCTGCCCCCCCCCACCAGACAACGTTCAGCCCTCCCCCCCACCACCAGACAATGATCGGCCCTCTCGCCCCCCTCCCCCCACCAGAGATACATCTGACCCGCCTCCTCCTCCTCCCCCACAAACCAGAGAATGATTGACCCGCCTCCCTCCTCCCCCCATCACTGATCTGAGTCGAGAGCCGTTGGAAACACTGAACGCACTCTTCAGAAGCTGGAGCGTCCGTTTCAGTCTTTTATTTAGCAGGTCCATTACGGCGCGGTTCCGGATCGGCAAACGCGGTGGTAAAGGGGGAAATGCTGATAAAGTTGGGCGGGCAGTTCATTAATTCAATTTAAATGCATGCAAATGCATTTAAATCGTTGTTGTGCCCGTTTTGGGCGCAAATCAAATCGCCGCCATTCCCGGGTTTCGGTAAAGTGGCAATCTGCGCAGATGCGGGCGCGGATCGCGATAATGGCCTCTCACCTGACTTTACCACGTTTTCGCACCCAAAAACGGGCGCGAGGCAATGGTAAAATAGGGCTTTGCGTGTGATCTGTGGGGGTAAGCGGGAGGGGCCCGTGATCGGTCTGGGTGGCAGGGGGTGGGGACTTGCCAATTTGTAAACTCAATACCCTGGCTGATGAAGGCAAGCATGCCGTATGCCTTCTTGACTACCTTCTCCACCTGTATTGCCACTTTCAGTGACCTGCGTACCTGTACACCCAGATCCTTTTACCTATCAATACTCCGAAGGGTTCTGCCATTTACTGTATGTTAAACCCTGGTTTAACATCTTAAACAACAAGTTGCATCCATAGCGCTGTAAAACTCCCACCATACTCCACTGAACCATCAGTCTACATTAGTAACTTGGAGTCTGTGATAACTAAACCCACAGCCTTCTGCCTCAGAAATGAGTGCTGCCACTAAGCTGTGTGGAAAACCACAGCATGTGAACCACATGCAGTCCACAAATCCTGGATGTCCGAAAACACCTGGTGGAAGTTTCTGTTTGTGTCCTATTTCCTAATCTGCTTCTCCTAGTCTGGGAGCTATTAGTGCTGAGAGTATGGAAGTATGCTCCACCATGCTGACATCTCTGTGCCCAATCTGCCTGTCAGAACCTATTAGTATAAAGCACAAGCACAACAAGACAACACAGAGTCTCGTTGCATTTCAGCCAAGAACAACATTAAATGGGCAGGAACAATGGAAATGCCAAGAACAAATGGAAAAACAATTCATTTATTCAGGATTTCTATCTGTACAATTCTTAAAGAAGAAGGGTAAGTCTTTAAATCTGCTCCAAGTGCACCAAAAATGGTAATTCGCTTGCTGATCTTCATCTTAAAATATAAGTTTGCTGTGAGTGTGTTTTACTGCTGAGATGGCAGCAGTACTGAACGTACAACCCTGAGGGTAGAAATTAGACCTCATTGTGCCTGCATTGGACATTAATCCCACACACCAAGGCCCTATTTTGTGTGTCAGTGCAAGACCTGATCCAAAGTTTGGCGTAAAATATGTGTTTGAACCCTTACTTATGTAAATGAATGCTCCAATTCCTGTTTAGAAGAGCGACGAGCAGACCAAATGTCATTCAAGATTCTTCAGAGGTTCTCAAATAAGGATCCATGTTATAAACCAAGTTTTTAAGAAACCTTCCTGTGAAGCAAACAAGACAAGCTATTCAATGTGCAAGCTGCATGTGAAGACACAACAAGTGCTGGCAGCTTGAACAAAGAAACCTGCCTCAGGCTTCCTGTAAGGAGCCTCACAACACCAGGTTAAAGTCCAGCAGGTTTATTTGGTAGCACAAGCCACAAGCTTCCGGAGCGCTGCCCCTTCATCAGGTGAGTGGGAGTTCTGTTCACAAACAGGGCATACTGAGACACAAACTCAATTTACAAAATAATGATTGGAATGCAAGTCTTTACAGGTAATCAAGTCTTAAAGGTACAGACAATGTGAGTAGAGAGAGCGTTAAGCACAGGTTAAAGAGATGTGTATTGTCTCCAGCCAGGACAGTTAGTGAGATTTTGCAAGCCCAGGCAAGTCATGGGGGTCACTGAGCAGAAACTGATAGCCAAATTCCGCACACATGAGGACGGCCTCAACTGGAATCTTGGGTTCATGTCACACTATCTGTAACCCCCATGACTGTGAGACTTCTCACTGTGCTTACCCCAGAGCAACGCCGGCATCTCCACATCAGGCTTGCTGGTCAGAGCCTGCTCTGCCTGTTTAGCACTGATTCTGGACTTCAAATAGGCCCTGATGAATTCACGTCCCACTCCTGGGTGCCCTTCATGACTGTTTTGGAGGACGCTGGTAAGAAAATTGTAATGTGGTGCAGCGTAATAAATGGAAACTTTATGTGCGCAGGAGGGTGGTGAAGGGTGGTGTTGGTTTGACTTTGAGCCTCCCCTTTTTATTCAAGGTGGAATGGAGCAGATATCTAGTCAAGGGGATGACGTATTTGCTGCCATGTAGTAAGGGAATGATTTGTAAAACGTTCGCGAAGTCTGGTGAATAATGTCAGCTGTTGTCAGGCGGTTGTGCTTATATCTCCACATTCCTTTCCAAATGAGCCATATCACAAAATTAGCAACGCAATGCTGAACATACACTTCATCACTAAGAGTAACATTGAACTGATATAGCACAATCATTGTTTATTCAAAATGTCAAAAATACAAACATTTTTTGCATGAAAATGTCAGCCTATTTCCAAATATTTCCCAAATAATTTCCCAAATATCGATTGGAATATCCCTAGGGTAAGGGGTTTAGATGGGGAGGAGTTTGTTAGGTGTGTTCAGGAGGGCTTCCTGACACAGTATGTGGAGAAGCCTACAAGAGGAGAGGCTGTACTTGATTTGGTATTGGGAAATGAACCTGGGCAGGTGTCAGATCTCTCAGTGGGAGAGCATTTTGGGGATAGTGATCATAACTCTATCTCCTTTACATTAGCATTGGAGACAGATAGGATCAGTCAAGCTAGGAGTAAGGGCTTTATTCGGAGTAAGGGCAATTATGAGGCTATTAGGCAGGAAATTAGAGGCATGAATTGAAAGGAGGTTTTCTCAGGGAAATGTACAGAAGAAATGTGGCAAATTTTCAAGGAAAATTTGTCGGAAGCTCTGCACAGCAATGTTCCAATGAGACAGGGGAGTTATGGTAGGTTACAGGAACCATGGTGCACGAAAGCTGTAATGAATTTAGTCAAGAAGAAAAGAAAAGCCTACAAAAGGTTCAGGGAGCTAGGTAATGTCAGAAATCTAGAAGAGTATACGACTAGCAGGAAGGAACTTAAGAGGGAAATTAGAAGAGCAAGGAGGGGGTCATGAAAAGGCCTCTGCAGACAGGATAAAGGAAAACCTCAAGGCATTCTACAAGTATGTTAAGAGCAAGAAGATAAGATGTGAAGGAGTAGGACCTATCAAATGTGACGGTGGGAAAGTCTGTATAGAACCGATAGAAATAGCAGAGGTACTCAATGAATACTTTACTTCAGTATTCACAGTGGAAAAGGATCTTGGTAGTCGCAGTGCAGACTTGCAGTGGACTGAGAAGATTGAGCATGTGGACATTAGGAAAGAGGATGTGTGGGAGCTTTTAAAATGCATCAAGTTAGATAAATCGCCGGGACCAGATGGGATGTACCCCAGGTTATTGTGGGAGGCGAGGGAAGAGATTGCTGAGCCTCTGGCGATGATCTTTGCGTCATCAATGGAGACGGGAGAGGTTCCGGAGGATTGCGGATGTGGTTCCGTTATTCAAGAAAGGGAGAAGAGATAGCTCGGGAAATTATAGACCAGTGAGTCTAACCTCAGTGGTTGGTAAGTTGATGGAAAAGATCCTGAGAGGCAGGATTTATGAACATCTGGAGAGGAATAGTATGATCAGAAATAGCCAGCACGGCTTTGTCCAAGGCAGATCATGCCTTACGAGCCTAATTGAATTTTTTGAAGATGTAACTAGACACATAGATGAGGGAAGAGCGGTAGATGTAGTTTATATGGATTTCAGCAAGGCGTTTGATAAGGTGCCCCATGCAAGGCTTATTGAGAAAGTGAAGGGGCATGGGATACAAGGGGACATTGCCTTGTGGATTCAGAACTGGCTTGCCCACAGAAGGCAAAGAGTGGTTGTAGATGGGTCTTTTTCAGCATGGAGTCGGTCACCAGTGGAGTGCCCCAGGGATCTGTTCTGGGACCCTTGCTCTTTGTGATTTTTATAAATGACCTGGATGAGGAAGTGGAAGGATGGGTTGGCAAGTTTGCTGATGACACAAAGGTTGGTGGTGTTGTGGATAGTGTAGAGGGATGTCAGCAGTTGCAACGAGACATAGATAAGATGCAAGACTGGGCGGAGAAGTGGCAGATGGACTTCAACCCAGATAAGTGTGTGGTGGTTCATTTTGGCAGGTCGAATAGGATGAAAGAATATAATATTAAGGGTAAGACGCTTGGCAGTGTGGAAGATCAGAAGGATCTTGGGGTCCGGGTTCATAGGATGCTCAAAGCAGCGTCGCAGGTAGAGGCTGTGGTTAAGAAAGCGTATGGAATACTGGCCTTCATCAATAGAGGAATTGAGTTTAGAAATCGGGAGATAATGCTGCAGCTATATAGGACCCTGGTCAGACCCCACCTGGAGTACTGTGCCCAGTTCTGGTCGCCTCATTACAGAAAGGATGTGGGAGCCATAGAAAGGGTGCAGAGGAGATTTACAAGGATGTTGCCTGGATTACGTGGCATGCCTTATGAGGATAGGTTGAGAGAGCTAGGTCTTTTCTCCTTGGAGAGGCGAAGGATGAGAGGTGACCTGATAGAGGTATATAAGATGTTGAGGGGTATTGATAGAGTGGATTCTCAGAGGCTTTTACTCAGGGCTAAAATGGTTTCCACAAGAGGTCACAGGTTTAGGGTGCTGGGGAGTAGGTACAGAGGAGATGTTAGGGGTAAGTTTTTCACTCAGAGGGTGGTGGGTGCGTGGAATCGGCTGCCGGTAGTGGTGGTGGAGGCGGATTCGATAGGGTCTTTTAAGAGACTTTTGGATAAGTTCATGGAAGTTAGTAAGATAGAGGGTTATAGGTAAGCCTAGTAGGTAGGGACATGTTCGGCCCAATTTGTGGGCCGAAGGGCCTGTTTGTGCTGTAGCTTTTCTATGTTCTATGTTCTATTCCATTGATGGTTCAGGAAGCAGTAACATCAGGTTTTACATAGATAAAAACATACAAACATAGAAAATAGGAGCAGGAGGAGGCCATTTGGCCCTTCGAGCCTGCTCCACCATTCATTATGATCATGGCTGATCATCCAACTCAATAGCCTAATTCTGCTTTTTTCCCCATAATCTTTGATCCCATTCACTTCAAGTGTTATATCCAGCTGCCTCTTGAATACATTCAATGTTTTGGCATCAACTACTTCCTGTGGTAATGAATTCCACAGGCTCACCACTCTGGATGAAGAAATGCCTCCTCACCTCCATCCTAAATGGTCTAGCCTGAATCCTCAGACTGTGACTCCTGGTTCTGGACTCTCCCACAATTGGGAATATCCTCCCTGCATCTACCCTGTCTAGTCCTGTGAGAATTTTCTCAGTCTCTGTGAGATCCTTCCCTCATTTGTCTGAACTCCAGTGAAAACAATCCTAACCTAGTAAATCTCTCCTCATACATCAGTCCCGCCATCCCCGGAATCAGCTGGAATCAGCCTGGTAAACCTTTGCTTCACTCCCTTGAGAGCAAGAACATCCTTCCTCAGAAAATGAGGCTAAAACTGCACATAATTCTCTAGGTGTGGCCTCACCAAGGCCCTATATAATTGCAACAACACATCCCTGCTCCTGTACTTGAAACCTCTTGCAATGAAGGCCAACATGCCATTTGCCTTCTTTATCGCCTGCTGCACCTGCATACTTACCTTCAGCGACTGGTGCACAAGGACACCCAGGTCCCGCTGCAAACTCCCCTCTCCCAATTTATCGCCAGTCAGGTAGTAATCTGCCTTCTTGTTTTTCCTTCCAAAGTGAATAACCTCACATTTATCCAAATTATACTGCATCTGCCATTGATTTGCCCACTCACTCAACCTGTCCAGATCATTCTGAAAGATCTCTGCATCCTCGTCACAGTTCACCCTCCCACCCAACTTGGTATCATCTGCAAACTGTTACATTTTGTTTCCTCATCCAAATCATTAATATATATTGTGAACAGCTGAGGTCCCAACACCGATCCCTGTGGCACCCCACTAGTTACTGCCTGCCAATTTGAAAAGCACCCATTAATTTCTACTCTTTGTTTCCTCTCTGCCAACCAGTTTTCTAACCATCTTATTGCACTTCCGCCAATCCCATGTGCTTGTGCGGGACTTTGTCAAATGCTTTCTGAAAGTCCAAATATAGCACATCGACTGGTTCCCCATTGTCAACTCTACTAGTTACATCTTCAAAGAATTCCAACAGATTTGCCAAGCATGATTTCCCCTTCATAAATCCATGCTGACTCTGTCTGATCCTGCCACTGCTTTCTAAATGCTCTGCTATAAAGTCCTTGATAATGGATTCGAGAATTTTCCCCACTACCAATGTTAAGCTTACTGGTCTATAATACCCTGTTTTCTCTCTACCTCCTTTTTTGGATATTGGAGTGACATTAGCTACCCTCCAATCTGCAGGGACTGTTCCAGAGTCTATAGAATCCTGGAAGATGACCACCAATGCATCCACTACAGGTTTTAGGGAGACAATATACTCCTCATTTGCATCTTGAATGTTTAAAAGAAATCTTGGTGCCCAGATTCCTGACTTCCATAAACAAAAGGATCCCTGCTTCATCTCACCTGCTGCTGAAGTCTTTACCTCCAGACGTGACTATTTCAACACAGACCTGGCTTGTCTTCGATGCCCTATGCTCTGCAAACTTGAAGTCATCCAATACCTAGCTGCCCAAGTATTAATTTTCATCAGCCCCGCTCACCGATTACCTCTTTACTCACTGACATACATCCACTTCCAGTTAAGCAATGCCTTGATTTTAAATTTCTTCTCCTTGCTTTCAAGTCCCTCCATGATCTTGTCCCTCCCTATCTCTTTAATCTCTTCTAGCCACATAAGCTTTCTGCATTCCATTAATTCTGGCCTTTGAGCATCTCCAATTTGCTATAACTCCTGCCGCTGAGCAGAAAGGCATCAGGAAGAGTTGTGCATGCCCAATCAGCCCACCCTATAGCTGCTGTCACACGCTCAACTCTTTCTAACACCCTTCCAGTTGACGACGGGAATTCAGAATATGAGAGTTCCAGTTTGTTTTGCACCCCATCCATTTCCCACAAGTTATATCACTTGGGTGCCCATAAACTTGTCCTACAAAACCAGAGCCTTGAAAGTGTACTATTTCCTTGCTGTAGGAGCTTTATATATAGCTGGTTACTTAGATGGCAGATAATGGGGCTCTTAATTCAATGTCATCAGTTCAAGTCCCAATTAGGCAATAATTTTTTTCAAAAATGTTTTCAAATTACTTTTTCTTAAGTTTTTTTCCCCAAAAAGTGTATTTAAACTAAATATTAAATTACATTCACCTCTGAGTTCCCTGTATGTTGGCAATCTGATTATCATAGAATCCCTACAGTGCAGAAGGAGGCCATTCAGCCCATGAAGTCTGCTCCAATAACAACCCCACCAAGGCCCTAATCCCGTAACCCCATATATTTACCCCATTAATTCCTCTAACCTATGCATCCCAGGACACTAAGGGGCAATTTAGCATAGCCAATGCACCTAACCCGCACAGCTTTGGACTGTGGGAGGAAACTGGAGCACCCGGAGGAAACCCACACAGACATGGGGAAAATGTGCAAACTCCATACGGACAGTGACTCAAGCCAGGAATCAAACTCAGTTCCTGGGGCTGTGAGGCAGCACTATGCCGCCGTGCCTTTATGTCTTTATCATTTACTGAATCATCCAAAAGAGTTGGTAAATTATAGTTACACTGGATATAGGAAGTTGCAGCTAGTTAAGAACTGCACAGACTGAAGAATGGATAGCTTGAATTTTATTGTTAGTTTCTGTCAAGCCAATTTGTTTGTTTTAATGCAAGCAGCTGATATTTTAACAGGGACAGAGACTGCAAATGTGCATGTCCTCCCCTTCATGTTGCAGCACAAATAATAATTTAATCATCTTTAATCATTCTATCATTGGTGCCAATGCTTACAGCTGCCGAGGCTTCGATCTCTAGATTTCCCTCTCCAAATCACTCTATTTCTTCTTTTACAACACTTCTTGGAACTTAGCCCTTTGACCAAGGTATTGGGCATTTGCCCTAATGTATCTTTATGTGATCGGTGTCAAATTTTGTTTAACCATGCTCCTGCAAAGTGATATGGAATCTTTTACATTAATGCCATGATATGAATACAAGTTGTTCTTGTTTTCTTTAGGTACAGACAAGTGCAGACATCAGAAAAGTCATAAAGGAAGTTTAGGTATAATTTTATCTAGAAGCTGATAGCAGTAAATGATTAGTCCATGTTTCAACTGCATTGCACTCATTTATCAGGTGATATCTGGGAGTGGAGAAGAGGGGTATTTAAATTTGGAGACACAGATATTTGGTGAGCTTTATTTTCCATACTTTTTCTTTATTGGTAGAAAAAAGTCTAATTTCAGCTGTAATTTAGCTAAATTTAAGCCGAGTGAAGCATACAATTGTAATGACAAAAATACCAGCTTTTAATTTAGCAATGGTTGTGGGTCAGTTGGTATTTTCTAATATAATCATTTATATATACAATCCAAGGGTTCCCATGGTAGACAACTATGTGGGCGTAAGGAAAAGATTTGCTTCTCATTCTTAACCAAACATGGAAGGTTTCCAGTTATTGTGAATCTGTTCCCAACAAATCAAGTCAAATGCTAGAGATGCACCTTGAAGGGATTTAACTTTAACTCAAAACAGGTTATTGTAATTTTGTATAGATCATTGCTAAAATGACACTTGAAACTGTGCATAGTTTTGTGCAACTTGATTTGAAGAAAGTGCTTGTTGGAAAGAATTCAGAACAACATGACAAAAATGATTTTGAACACAGTGCTCTAAGCTTTGAGGAAATGCTCACTGAGCTAAATTTTCTTTCATTGCTGAAAAGAAGGTCGAGAAGAGGCATGTGAGGCCGAGATGATGTGAATGTAAGTGATTAATTAAACTTTACTTTGTATTTATAGCACAAAAATTAAACAGGTCATTCAGCCCAACAAGTCTGTGCTAGTAAATTTGAAAACACAATGCTGAATCAGATGACTCTAATTTAAAATTAATAACTCAACAGAGAAGAAATATAAGAATATTTTTTTCCCCATAGAATAATGGAATTGGCGATTGGACTTCCAGCAAAGACAATTGGTGCTTTGTTTTTCATTTAACCCCAAGTGGTCTGTATCTCACTGTCCACCTTTCTGATCATTTCAAATTATCATAGAATCCATAGAATCCCTACAGTGCAGAAGGAGGCCATTCGGCCCATCGAGTCTGCACCGACCACAATCCCACCCAGGCCCTGTCTCCACAACCCCATGCATTTACCCTAGCTAGTCCCCCTGACACTAAGGGGCAATTTAGAATGGCCAATCCATCTAATCCACACATCTTTGAATTATGTGGTCAATAATCTCAGGCAGAAATGTAAGAAAATGTAGGCTGGGTGGCATTTTTTATTACCAAATTACATCAATTCACACAGATGCTTTCTTTTGCTTCAGTAGAATATCCAACTCAAAAAAACAATTCATGAGATTTATCAACTGTAACTTTAGACATTGTGCCAGTTCAGCGAATGGAAGCACTGTGACAATTATAACAGTTGGAATCATTTTTCGCCCTGTTCAAATTTGTCCACATGTAAGTAAAATATTTGTGCTTTAGCTTGCACGCACTTTTAAAGAGAGCACCAGTCTGTTTAACAAAATCTAAAAAGCTTTGCAAACTGGGATTGAAAGACCTGCTTTGATTACTGCATCAACCGAATGATAAGGGTCTCACAAATGTATCCTATTAAATTCAGGAAAATTGCTTTTCAAATCACCTTGCAATGTAATCCATGTAGACAGCACAACTGTTGCATCTACAAACGGCATCTGATCAGAACTTTTGAAATTCAGCCAATGCAGGAAAGCAGTGAATGAACTTGAATTGCGAAGCCTGACCATTCCAGTTCTACCACTGCGGTATCGTAGAGTCAGTTCCCTCACTGATCAAAAGGAACAAACAAAAACCTCATGGCAGGGGCCTCATATATCTTGGGAAATTCACCAAGTGGACCAATAAGTTTCACCAGTTTTTACTGCGGCTTTGATATGTTCCAGATCCAGTGTCTCTGTTAAATAATTTTGTTTTGGCCAGTTTATTTGTAGGAGCTCCTCTTGCAGCAAGTGTACATTTGTGATAATGTTTTCCACATCTGTCTGATTGGAACTAATACCAGACTGTAACTGATGTGAAGAAATTCATGAAACATGTCTTCTTGATTGTCTCCATCCTCATTGTGACAAATCGAGGGCGACTCGATGAGACTAGAGAACAAAAGACTTCATTGCCAACAAACAAATAACTACATTTACAACATGGTCAGACAGAATAATGATGCGACTGTATTCTACTCCTTCCTGGTTCCAACTGCGGATCCTCCCCCGCCCGGAATATCTGCCCTCGCACTCGATTGGCTCAGCTTCCCGCCTTGACACTCCATAGGGTCTGGCCTGACCACGAGGCCCTTAAAGGGGCTAGGCTACCACACTCACATTTTTTTCCCTTTAGCGTTCCCACTGTCCACTTTAGGATATTTGGTTACTGGTGCTAGATAATTGTAATTATGCAATTTATCCACTGTCTTTACTCTCAAATGTCATTGCCCTGTGAAACTTGCACACATGATTTACGCATGGCTGTTATATATTCACAAAGATCTTCATGCTCACTGCGATAGAGTTGCCCATTTGTGATCCACACTTTTGCTTGGCAGTGGATTTAGTGATTGTCAAACAACACTGCAAGTTACTCACAACACTCTGTCCTTTAAATTTTTGATGTAAACATTTTTGTGTTTGTTTTTTGAATTCTTGTTTTTCCATGTGATTTCATTCTTTAAGTGTTTATTTTAAGGCTGATTTGAAAGACATGCAGTGACTTGCCTGATTTTCCTTCCTTGTCTCTGCAATCAAGATTATTGCTTACGTTTCCCTCAGCAGCTCATTAAATTGAGGCACCTAAAATCAGGACCATCATAGGAATAGAAGTATATTTAACATGCTTTAACACTGTTTTGCCCCATTCATGTTTGATTTGCTAAGAGCATCCAAGGATGTTTGAAAATGGACAGGTTTGACTAAATATGCTTTACCTCAGTTTTTTGGTTCAAAGTTTCAGCTGGGCTTTGGCAGTATTGAGATTTTCTTATTCCTACTCAATATAATTTGCTGCCCTTGTTGAAATGTCAGAGATTGGGTAACACAGTGGGTTGGTACAAAATTAAGTTTTCCACCTCAGGAATCAGATTTAAGTCCGCATAAGATGGCAACTTCTTGTCTTTGACAGTTATTAAAATTCCTTTGTGAGTTTTAACGCAGCTTTTAGTTGAAGTGAGACCACAGCACAAACTTCCAGAATTCTGCGCTAATTTGTATTAATTGACAGGTGGACTCAGAGAGGATGGAGGGTGTGGAAAGTATGAAGAGAAAACACAATGATACTGGATATATACTGGTAAATATTTGCCTTTTTCCACAGCACTAGTTTCCTCACTTCACAGGATAGATAATTTAACAAAACTAATCAAATAAAATTATTTCTGAGAGCATCGTGAGTATTTCAGCAATTTTCTATGAAATGCCAAATTTAAGAAGTTGTTCAGTGGCATTGTATGAGATGGCAAGAGATTTGATTGAATGATTTGTTGCTTTGCATTTGCTCCTGCTGTTTATTAGCCTGGTGGAAGGAGCCGGTCTTGAGCTTTGGTGAAACTTTATCCTCTTGTATTTTAAGGAATAACAGCAGCTTCTCCATTAATCACATTTCAAACTTTGAACTCCTTCCTGCCTCTCCTGTTCCTTTAAGGCTGCAGGAGAATTTATAACACAAGCTTGTCAGCCAGGGCAAAAGCCAGAGAGCTCCACCCCAAAGAAATAAACTTTAATGTGATTCCTACCCAGACTCCTTTCAAACACACTTTGTGTCCATGTTGGGGTAACAGGGTGGAAACAGGTTAATTACCTTTGACTTACTCAACTGGAGTCCCGCAATTACAGGACTGGAATAAATCTTGAAAATCGGGAATTGATCACAACTCATCAGCTTTCCCTGTCACTGGGCACTCAGACACTGACCTGATGTCATGCTGTGAAGAGGCCCATTTGTATTTCTTACACTCCCAACAGAAAACTCTTGACACTGCTTCTACCCTTGGATCTGAAATGAAAGTTGAATAAACCAGCAAAAGGTTATTGCGTGGCACATTTGTTCTAAATTGCATGACATGCTGTGTCATCCCTGCATTTCAAAAGAAATTGTTTTGATATTTAGCCTGGATCAACAAGCCAAAGTGTACTAGGCATTATTTATTGGAGCCATCTTCAACAGTATTTAAAAGGTTGGAATTGTAACTGCCTTTTTTTTGCAAAGATTACAATACAATAATGCATTTCGGTGGTAGGCTGGAATGAATTTGAAATATAATGAGAGATAGCTACACTTATCAGCACTAAACATCATGCTTTGGGCAAACAATTGTAACTGCTGCGGTAGTACTTCCAGATTTATTTTTTTACCTTGCTTCCAGAACAGTTGGCCCCAGTGAAATGCATTCCTGATCCAAGCGTTAGACTGATCTGAGCATATAATTCCTCTGTACTAAATCACTTCCAGTTCATTCCGATTATGTGGAATTCCTGAAGTTGGTGTAACACATAATTGTATAAAATTTCATCCAAGAATAATAATTATCCCCAAATTTTCACCAGGTCAGCAGCACATGTAAGATAGTTAATCTTTAACACAGTAATATGTAGATTTCCTATTGTTACAGCACCTAGTCATACCTTATTTATTTAACAGGGTGGGGATTAGCATCCACTTGG
The DNA here is from genome assembly GCF_964213995.1 of Mustelus asterias. Taxonomy (NCBI): domain Eukaryota; kingdom Metazoa; phylum Chordata; class Chondrichthyes; order Carcharhiniformes; family Triakidae; genus Mustelus; species Mustelus asterias. Next base: position 91,657,514 of record NC_135805.1, read on the forward strand.
AAGATTGTTAATTCTTTTGATTGCAAAGTATCCTTTTTTTAAATTTGAAGCATTTTTTATCTGATTGCATTAATGCAGCACAATTGGAAACTATTCATATATATAAATATCTATTATGTTTATATAAATAAATGTAGGTTTAATCTAAGTCCTTCATCAAAACAAAACAGTCTTAAAAACATTGGTGTATCGTTTATTAATCACCATATTTGAGGGATGCAGTCCTTCCTCATGATGGGTCAAAATCAGATAACTGATGAGCAAGTGATTGCCAAGTTCTGGTGCTGGATAGTTATAATTGTTCATGCAATTATTGACACCAGGAGAAAGAACCAAGAGAAAATCCTGAAATGCAAGAAGGAAGAAAATTTGAGCTGTGCAACAATGGGTTGTATATTAAGAGGCAAAGTGCGGATGGTTACACTCCTGCCCCCACACCTTGGAAGGAAAGTTGACATGGAACAGACTCTCCACACCAGCCTCCCCGCAGTCATAACGTATTGAGTTGTGGCAGTGTGGGACTTCCCATTTCAATCTTTTTTTTAACAATGTCATCAATTGTCACAACTGATCTTATCCAGTTATATTTTTCACTTTTACCATTGATTTTTCATTGATTTCTACACTAGCCCTTGATAGCAATATTACTTCATGTTATCTGATGTTCTTTATAGGCTAAAAGTAATACAGTTAATACAACTTCAGTTAATTACTCATTACATTTACAATATGTTCAGTCATTCATAAAAGCATTTCATATTATTTAGAATACCAGGCCTGTATCAATCAATTCAGTCGTTTGTCACTAATTCCTTGCCTTTGTGTATATAACATTTATGTATAAGTCTGACCTGAGATCAGTGATTCTGAGACAATTTCTGGAAGAAAGTTAACTTTTGTTCCACTGACTTTGTCATTCTGACATTGGGGCATCATAGAATGTTCTTCTACAAATGTTTATAAATTAATGCTAAAACTATATCAGTTTACTAAGTGCATTTCCAATCATGTTCTTTTTTATTAAAATAATCTAATAGCTCTTAAGTGGTTTGTACAATCATCTTAACACTCCACAAAGTATGCAAATAGTTTACTGCTGCAACTCTTTAAATTGGAAAAAAGATGTTTACAATCTCTCAAGTACTGAGAAGGGTGCTCATGTGGATGCGCCATGTGTGTATCTGAGACTTTGCAACTGGCCAGATAATGATGTCAAATGGCGACTCTGGCTGATTTGATGCACTATTTACAAACCTGAACTACGCAAGCCCATTCAATGCCTGTCACACACCGAAAACATTTGTAAAGCTGCAAGGAGAATTCAACACAAATTTATTTAAATGGTCAGGCACTCAACGTGCACTTAAGATATGCAGGTTAGGTGAATTGGCCATGCTAAATTCTCCCTCAGTGTACCCGAACAGGTGCTGGAGTGTGGCGACTGGGGATTTTCACAGTAACTTAATCGCAGTGTGAATGTAAGCCTACTTGTGACTAATAAATAAACTTTAAAAAAAAATGTAAGTTAAATTTTGATCCACACTCACTTCTGTTATTGCAAAGCCTCTGGAAGTATTATGGAGGTTTAGAATGTGTTACTTGGAGTTCCCAGATTTGGTTGGGAGAGTTGCTGCATTCTCAACAGAGGGTGCAAAGGATATGATGACCTGCCAGCAGGGAGGGTGCAGAGATGGGACACTCTGCACAATGTCCTCTGCCAAGTAGACAGTGATGGGATGCTATCTGCAAAGCAGCCAATGAACCCAGCATCTTGATTTGCACCCTGATCAGCATTTTCCTTTATGCCGCCCTAGCAATGTACTCAGTTGAGCTCCCTGTCGCAGACAAATGCCAAAGCCTAAGTACTTTCCCATTTTGTTCTTTATGACCTGTGCTGCCAGTATATTTCTGGAGATGGCTGGTAATAATGACCGGTGAATTGTATCCTCCTTGAGTGGTGACTGACTCTTCACATCTCCATTGATTGCTCCTCTTTTGCAATAATGATATAGAGTGTTGAGCCAATAGAAAAAAACATTCCTGCTCCTGGAAAGTTCAGAAATATTTAAATGTAATTTCCCTGTGAGAGGCTTTAAGAATTAAGCTCAGGGCCTGAATTTTTGAGACATTTTTGCTGACTGACTGCCTACACTTATTGGAGTGTAGAGAATCTAAGCATTTTCCACTGACCCTCACTTGGGTCAGTGGGTGAAGTACCACCGAAGCTGCTGGCTGCTCCCCAGACCTGTAGTAACAGCCCTGCAGTGGACAGAAGTGGAACTACACCAACCTGACTGAACCCAAATGCCGAAACTGGAGGACAAGGTAAGGGGTCCCAGGGTGGATGGGTAGAGAAGAAATGGGGAGTCACAAGAGAGGGTACTTGGAATCCGGCAGTCATTGGCACTTAAATGAAGAGTGCCCCCAGACAGAAGGGGGCTTTTGATGGAGGTGCCACCACCTCCTCTTTCCACCTGAGATCCAACTTTGATTCTTTCCAGCCTTCCCTCAAGGAGATTCAGGGGGCGATCGAGCGTGAAAACGGGAGAGAACCGCGCCCATTTTTTGGGCGAGCTCCCAGGCACAATTGTACAGCACTTAGAAATAAAATGAGCCCAAATATGATTTTCACCAACAGGGTGTGTGGGTGGAGCCTATTCATGCTGGGAAGTCGGCTGCTGAGCTCTTGGGGCACCTGTGCAACCTGCAATGGGAGATCTGTCACTCTCCCCAGACATTGTCTCCCCCCTCCCGCAAGATTGATAGCCTCTGATCACTGTCCCTACCCTCTGATGCAGAGTAAACACTTCTCCTTCCACACCCCTATGGAGCTCCCCCACCCCAGCTCTCTGTCAAAGCCCTGCCCCCCATCATGGGCTTGCCCCTTCTGGCCCTGCCCCTTCCCCTCAGGCCCCAACCTCTTGACACTGCCTCACCCAAGTGAGCTTTGCCCGAGCGAGGTTGTAAAATCCTGCCCATGATCCTGGCAGTTACTGCATCTCATAAGTCATCCAGGGTGCAATAGTATGTCATCCAGGGTACAATAGCACAAGTTATCCAGCGTACAATAGTATATGTTATCCAGCGTACACAGGCAAACTGCAGCTGCAGTGTCACTGGCTCTTGCTCTGACATATAAAAATAGGGTCAATGGTTTTGGGTAGATGCATAAATCAGGAGAAGACTTGAAAAGTGTGAAGAAAGTTGGGCAAGTGTTTTAAAGCTGCATCTGAATTTCCTCACTGAATCAACACACAAACCTTTTTCCTGATTTGTTACAGAAAAATCTTAACTAGAGAACAATTCTTAGTGTATAAAAATACAAGAAGAGGAAAAATGCACTTATTGACCACAAACATTCAAACAAATCTTTGTCCTGACTCATTATTCAGAATTTTATAAACTTCTGAAAGAACACCAAGTAAGAAATTAAAACAAATAATAAACACGGCAAAAGCAAACTGGGACATTGTCTTTGTCAAATGACCATTTCTAATATTGCTAATATTAACAGTTGTGTATACTGCATAGCTGCTGACAGGCATTGAGATCTTTATCTCAGCAATATCATAGCACCTGACTGGGAAACACAAAATCTTGATCTGAATCATGTATATTTTAGGGTTGATGTGGAGATGCCGGCGTTGGACTGGGGTAAACACAGTAAGAAGTTTAACAACACCAGGTTAAAGTCCAACAGGTTTATTTGGTAGCAAAAGCCACACAAGCTTTCGAAGCTCTAAGCCCCTTCTTCAGGTGAGTGGGAATTCTGTTCACAAACAGAACTTATAAAGACACAGACTCAATTTACATGAATAATGGTTGGAATGCGAATACTTACAACTAATCCAGTCTTTAAGAAACAAAACAATGGGAGTGGAGAGAGCATCAAGACAAGCTAAAAAGATGTGTATTGTCTCCAGACAAGACAGCCAGTGAAACTCTGCAGGTCCACGCAACTGTGGGAGTTACAAATAGTGTGACATGAACCCAATATCCCGGTTGAGGCCGTCCTTGTGTGTGCGGAACTTGGCTATCAGTTTCTGCTCAGCGACTCTGCGCTGTCGTGTGTCGCGAAGGCCGCCTTGGAGAACGCTTACCCGAATATCAGAGGCCGAATGCCCGTGACCGCTGAAGTGCTCCCCAACAGGAAGAGAACAGTCTTGCCTGGTGATTGTCGAGCGGTGTTCATTCATCCATTGTCGCAGCGTCTGCATAGTTTCCCCAATGTACCATGCCTCGGGACATCCTTTCTTGCAGCGTATCAGGTAGACAACGTTGGCCGAGTTGCAAGAGTATGTACCGTGTACCTGGTGGATGGTGTTCTCACGTGAGATGATGGCATCTGTGTCGATGATCCGGCACGTCTTGCAGAGGTTGCTGTGGCAGGGTTGTGTGGTGTCTTGGTCAAAGTTCTCCTGAAGGCTGGGTAGTTTGCTGCGGACAATGGTCTGTTTGAGGTTGTGCGATTGTTTGAAGGCAAGAAGTGGGGGTGTGGGGATGGCCTTGGCGAGATGTTCGTCTTCATCAATGACATGTTGAAGGCTCCGGAGGAGATGCCGTAGCTTCTCCGCTCCGGGGAAGTACTGGACAACGAAGGGTACTCTGTCCACTGTGTCCCGTGTTTGTCTTCTGAGGAGGTCGGTGCGGTTTTTCGCTGTGGCGCGTTGGAACTGTTGATCAATGAGTCTAGCGCCATATCCTGTTCTTATGAGGGCATCTTTCAGCGTCTGGAGGTGTCTGTTGTGATCCTCCTCATCCGAGCTACGGCATCTCCTCCGGAGCCTTCAACATGTCATTGATGAAGACGAACATCCCGCCAAGGCCATCCCCACACCCCCACTTCTTGCCTTCAAACAACCGCACAACCTCAAACAGACCATTGTCCGCAGCAAACTACCCAGCCTTCAGGAGAACAGTGACCAAGACACCACACAACCCTGCCACAGCAACCTCTGCAAGACGTGCTGGATCATCGACACAGATGCCATCATCTCACGTGAGAACACCATCCACCAGGTACACGGTACATACTCTTGCAACTCGGCCAACGTTGTCTACCTGATACGCTGCAAGAAAGGATGTCCCGAGGCATGGTACATTGGGGAAACTATGCAGACGCTGCGACAACGGATGAATGAACACCGCTCGACAATCACCAGGCAAGACTGTTCTCTTCCTGTTGGGGAGCACTTCAGCGGTCACGGGCATTCGGCCTCTGATATTCGGGTAAGCGTTCTCCAAGGCGGCCTTCGCGACACACGACAGCGCAGAGTCGCTGAGCAGAAACTGATAGCCAAGTTCCGCACACACAAGGACGGCCTCAACCGGGATATTGGGTTCATGTCACACTATTTGTAACTCCCACAGTTGCGTGGACCTGCAGAGTTTCACTGGCTGTCTTGTCTGGAGACAATACACATCTTTTTAGCCTGTCTTGATGCTCTCTCCACTCCCATTGTTTTGTTTCTTAAAGACTGGATTAGTTGTAAGTATTCGCATTCCAACCATTATTCATGTAAATTGAGTCTGTGTCTTTATAAGTTCTGTTTGTGAACAGAATTCCCACTCACCTGAAGAAGGGGCTTAGAGCTTCGAAAGCTTGTGTGGCTTTTGCTACCAAATAAACCTGTTGGACTTTAACCTGGTGTTGTTAAACTTCTTACTGTATTTTAGGGTTCACAGTGTTCACAATGCCCTTCTGCTCGATTTTAGAAGGCAAGTATATGGCCTTGCCGTATACACCTGGGCCACATAATTATTCAAAAATCAAGTTCTGATAATGTTTTTTGGACTTGAAGCAGTTTCACCTCTGGCCAACATGAGTTGTGCTATGAAAAGCTGACATTTAACATTTTTCTAAGGTTAGATTTTAAGCAGGGGTGATCCTCTAGTCTGCACAAAGAATACTTAGACCTTCATGCCTCTGTCCTCCATTCTCATGACGAAGGGAATGTGCATAAACTTGTGAACAGGAAATCATGTCTGTCCTTCATGTGAACACAGGAGATCCAACATTGGATCTTTCACCCTTGCTTCCCACCATCTTGACTTCAAAAACCCCTTCCAGGTGAAATGGTGATCACCTACCCGTCTTCTAACCTAGTGTACAGTATTTGCTGTTCATGTTGCATCCCCTGCCATTGGTGATTGCTTTGCTGAAAACCTCCATTCAGTCCACTGGCATGACCCTGGGTTTCTGCTCGCTTGCCACTTTAATTCTCTATCTCACGACACTCTGACTTAATCCTCCTACACTTTTTCAATGTAGCTCAATGCAAGCTTGAGGATTGGTTTCTTCTCTTACCTTGAGGCATTTAACAGACTTACACCCTTAACATTGTGTTTAAGAGCTTTAGGCTTCAAGTACTTCTCTTATATTCTTGGAAAGCAAATGTTGATAATGGTGGATGTCTATACCAGAGCCACTGAGAACGGAGGATGGTGCTTGGGATGGCAATCCCTATCGGTAATCCACTCCCCTGGAATTTAAATGCCTTTCTTTCTCGACTATGGAAACCTTTGCTTCTTAGTTCGGTTTTCCCTTTCTCTTTGATATTCTGCTGTAACCGTTTACACACCCTCTTTCTGCTTCTATAAGGTCAAGCTCTGATGAAAGTCGATTGACCCAAAATATTGAACAGAATCTTGTGCCCTCCCCATGGGGAGTTTGAGGGCGAGGGCATTTAATTGAGTGGGAGGGTGACTGAAACCCCATGGTGGCAGGGGCCATTGGCGGCCTTCCTACTCTACAGCCAACTGGGTTTTCACCCAGTACCAGGAGGGGCAGTCACCATTCAGGGAGCACAATTTTGAAACCCTGGAGTGTTTGCTCACAGGCTCTCGGGGTGCAGGGGACCACCCTCCCCACCCAGGACTTCCACCCCACAAGCCTCATTCCATCATCAGTCAGCTGTGGCCTGGGTCAGTGGCAATCCTAGGCCTTCGGTACCCGTGGTAGCCACCACTTCCCCAACAGGGCTGGAAGCCTCTGATTGGCTGGAAACTCATGGCAGGCAGGACTTTCATGCTTGGATTCCTTGATCCTGAGGAAGACCCACCACTGGCCAGTTAAGCCTGAATGATACATGATGCACTGGGCATTCCTGGAAAGAGGCAATGCAGGGCTCACGCCCACTCTGCACCTGGTGGGCAGGATTCCTGTTGCTTCCATTAAACACAGTAAGAAGTCTAACAACACCAAGTTAAAGTCCAGCAGGTTTATTTGGTAGCAAATACCACTAGCTTTCGGAGCGTGCTGCTCCTTCGTCAGGTGGAGTGGGAGATGTGCTCACAAACAGGGCATACAGAAACACAAACTCAATTTACAGAATAATGATTGGAATGCTAATCAAGCTAATCAATGCTAATACAGTTAATCAAGTCTTAAAGGTACAGACAACGTGAGTGGAGGGAGCATTAAGCACAGGTTAAAGAGATGTGTATTGTCTCCAGACAAGACAGCTAGTGAGATTTTGCAAGTCCAGGCAAGACGAGTCTTATTACACAAGTCATCAACAACATCAGAGAACAACTTGATAGCTTTAGACTGGGACCAAAGAAAGGAAGTAACTGGCTGGAATGGCTAGTAGGGGGGGGTCCTGGGAATTTTACTTATTACATGGACATCTCCTCCGGAGCCTTCAACATGTCATCGATGAAGACGAACATCTCGCCAAGGCCATCCCCACACCACCACTTCTTGCCTTCAAACAACCGCACAACCTCAAACAGACCATTTTCCGCAGCAAACTACCCAGCCTTCAGGAGAACAGTGACCACGACACCACACAGCCCTGCCACAATAACCTCTGCAAGACGTGCCGGATCATCGACACGGATGCCATCATCTCACGTGAGAACACCATCCACCAGGTACACGGTACATACACTTGCAACTCGGCCAATGTTGTCTACCTGATACGCTGCAGGAAAGGATGTCCCAAGGCATGGTACATTGGGGAAACCATGCAGACGCTATGACAATGGATGAATGAACACCGCTCGACAATCACCAGGCAAGACTGTTCTCTTCCTGTTGGGGAACACTTTAGCGGTCACGGGCATTCAGCCTCTGATCTTCGGGTAAGCACAAGGTGGCCTTCACCACACACGACACCGCAGGGTCGCTGAGCAGAAACTGATAGCCAAGTTCCGCACACATGAGGACGGCCTCAACCAGGATCTTGGGTTCATGTCACACTATCTGTAACCCCCACAACTTGCCTGGACTTACAAAATCTCACTAGCTGTCCTGTCTGGAGACAATACACATCTCTTTAACCTGTGCTTAATGCTCTCTCCACTCACATTGTCTGTACTTTTAAGACTTGATTAGCTGTATTAGTATTGATTAGCTTGATTAGCATTCCAATCATTATTCTGTAAATTGAGTTTGTGTCTCTGTATGCCCTGTTTGTGAGCACATCTCCCACTCCACCTGACGAAGGAGCAGCACGCTCCGAAAGCTAGTGGCATTTGCTACCAAATAAACCTGTTGGACTTTAACTTGGTGTTGTTAGACTTCTTACTGTGTTTACCCCAGTCCAACGCCGGCATCTCCACATCATGGCTTCCATTAAATCCAGTCCATTAACTCTGTTTCTCTCTCCACAGATGCTCCTGGCCTGCTGAGTATTCCAGCATTTTCTGGTTTTATTTCAGGTTTCCAGCATCTGCAGAAGTTTGCGAAAGAGATGCTGCATTTATACTTCATGATGACAAACATATGTAACTGACTATGGTGACATTGTTCTCAGAGGCTGCATGATGCTAACATCATGGCTTGATATCAAGTCCTTTTGTAGCATATATATAAGTTTAAGTTTTAAGTTTACGTTTATTTATTAGTGTCACAAGTCGGCTTACATTAACATTGCAATGAAGTTACTGTGAAAATCCCCTAGCTGCCACACTCCGGTGCCTATTCGGGTACACTGAGGGAGAATTTAGCATGGCCAATGCACCTAACCAGCATGTCTTTCAGAAAGTGGAAGAAAACCGGAGCACCTGGAGCAAACCCAAGCAGACACCGGGAAAACGTGCAAACTCAGCACGGACAGTGACTCAAGGCCGGAATTGAACCTGAGTCCTGGTGCTGTGAGGCAGCAGTGTTAACCACCGTGCCGCCCTGATGGCACCAGCATTGTCATTAACTTGAGGATAAATGTTGAAGGTGAAGTAACTGAAATGTAAAATGATTTCTCTTGCTGTTTTCCAGCAAATTGCCATTTCGCTAGTTTTGTAGATTGCGCACTGTGCATTATACACACCCAGTTACAGCCTTGTGATCTGAAGCACTATTGTTGTACAGGATTACAATTGTTATGCCAAAAGCATTTTCATACACATGATAGTTGTAAAATTGCATAATGCCTCACCATGGGGTGATTTTATGCAAAGTCTTGTGAGTAATCCCATTCCTCATTTTTTGTTCTGTTTTGTGAGAGGGAAAGGGTTATTGAAATTGAAGCTGCATAGAGAAATCACCATATGAGTTTGATTTCCAGATGCACAGATTTCTTCCAAGATCTAAAACCTTGTGAGCACATTAAACTCTTTAAACAATGCCAGCTGTAGGATACTTGTCTATTGCTCAAAAATCACTGGTACTTAGGAAAAAATTGAGCTTACAAAAACATAGCCATTGGCAAGTAGTTGCACACGGATCAGGCAGCTTAATGCTCATTTATATAAGTTATTAACCACTCACAACAATGTTAACCACCAGAGCACAAGAGAAAAGAAACCTGCAACAGGGGTTGTAAATTTGTTTATCGAAAATTTACTATTTTGAATAAAAATATTGTTTTTCTGGTTGGAAGAAGTGAGTTCTGCCTGTAAGTCTATGTGCTTCCTCTTTTCAATGTACCCACTCCATATCTGAAGATAGCCCTCTGGGCAAAAATACAAAGCAACTTAATGGACAGTCGAAATCTAAAATGGAAACGTTGTGGTTTAACAGTGTATTCGAGGGATAAGGTTAGGAATGAGAATGAGTGCCCTGATAACCACTCTATGCATTGTGATCAAGCAGGCGACTTGGACTTTAGTGTTTGAAGTAACCCTTTTTCACCCACCATGAGTGACTCTGGCCTTGTTAGGGTAGGCCATTTTCATTTAGCATCAGTTCTTTATAATAACGGGAGGTCTTGTGATACAGAGGGTGCAGTCCCTGCTTTGAGACAGATGTTCCAGGTTTAAGTCCTACGACAGGACTTGATGAACAGGAAGGTGTTTTCAAACAAGTTGAATATCTGTCTGCAAACCAACACATGCCAATGGCAGGTGGTAAGAACATAAGAACATAAGAAATAGGAGCAGGAGTAGGCCATCTAGCCCCTCGAGCCTGCCCCGCCATTCAATAAGATCATGGCTGATCTGACGTGGATCAGTACCACTTACCCGCCTGATCCCCATAACCCTTAATTCCCTTACCGCTCAGGAATCCATCCATCCGTGCTTTAAACATATTCAGCGAGGTAGCCTCCACCACCTCAGTGGGCAGAGAATTCCAGAGATTCACCACCCTCTGGGAGAAGAAGTTCCTCCTCAACTCTGTCTTAAACCGACCCCCCTTTATTTTGAGGCTGTGTCCTCTAGTTTTAACTTCCTTACTAAGTGGAAAGAATCTCTCCGCCTCCACCCTATCCAGCCCCCGCATTATCTTATAAGTCTCCATAAGATCCCCCCTCATCCTTCTAAACTCCAACGAGTACAAACCCAATCTCCTCAGCCTCTCCTCATAATCCAAACCCCTCATCTCCGGTATCAACCTGGTGAACCTTCTCTGCACTCCCTCCAATGCCAATATATCCTTCCTCATATAAGGGGACCAATATTGCATACAGTATTCCAGCTGCGGCCTCACCAATGCCCTGTACAGGTGCATCAAGACATCCCTGCTTTTATATTCTATCCCCCTCGCAATATAGGCCAACATCCCATTTGCCTTCTTGATCACCTGTTGTACCTGCAGACTGGGCTTTTGCGTCTCATGCACAAGGACCCCCAGGTCCCTTTGCACGGTAGCATGTTTTAATTTGTTTCCATTGAGATAGTAATCCCATTTGTTATTATTTCCTCCAAAGTGTATAACCTCGCATTTCTCAACGTTATACTCCATTTGCCATATCCTCGCCCACTCACTCAGCCTGTCCAAATCTCTCTGCAGATCTTCTCCGTCCTCCACACGATTCACTTTTCCACTTATCTTTGTGTCGTCTGCAAACTTCGTTACCCTACACTCCGTCCCCTCCTCCAGATCATCTATATAAATGGTAAACAGTTGCGGCCCGAGTGCCGATCCCTGCGGCACGCCACTAGTTACCTTCCTCCAACCGGAAAAACACCCATTTATTCCGACTCTTTGCTTCCTGTCGGATAGCCAGTCCCCAATCCACTTTAACACACTAAGATCAGGAGGGATTTCTGGTCAGTCATAGTGGAAAGTTGGAGCCTCTTCCATCACAGCTCCAGGCTACAACACACATGTTTTCACAGCAACCCGGACCCTGAGTGAACCTTAACACACCACACCACCTTTGTAACAATGGTGGACTATTCATTCAGGTGGACTTGGGCAATTTCAGGTTTGATATTGAGATTGCCACTATTGCCCTTCAAAGGTTATCAACATAGAAACTGGTGGCTACATAAAATTCCAAAGTTCCCATGCTCCAGGCCTTTTACAGCTTCTAATGCATGTACTGAGACCAGTTTGCCTGATTACATCCTCATACTCCCTGATGCACTGACAATTGCAGGGCCCAAATGGAACTTCCAACCAAGATCAAAGTGTGAACTCCCAAAGACCTGGCAGTGAAATTTTGTCTCAAGCGTGGTCTTTTTTTCATCTTGCACTCAATATTTCTCTTTCCTTCACCAGTTTGATGATGATGTTGTGTCCTTCCAGCAATAGATAAACATAGCCAGCAGCCCTTCCATCCCCACAGCATTGATGTTCTCAATGTGCCACCCATTCAATGCCAACAGCTCCAATTAAATATTGAAATGTCCTGCCCTCCCAGTGTCTTGGAGGGCAGCTCATTGACATACAGGCGCTTCGGAAGCAGGAGTTTTGCTAAAGTTGCAGTGAGATCACACTCCTCCTAAATATCTTGGAATGAAAGCTTTGCTTGGAGGTCTATCTTGATGGATGATTTTAAGAAATCATGCTGTTAACGTGGAATTTTACACCCTGCCGCACATATTCAAAACTAAGGAGGTGATATTAGCGAGCTCCGCAGGAAATTCAATCTGTTGAAATTTTAAAGGGCCAATGTGACCAACATTCTCAAATGCCCAATGTGTGCTCACACAAGGAAAGAAATTCATCACAGCTACCCTTCAGAGCAGCAAAATATAAATTGTTCCTTTTCTGTCTCTGTAAGCCAAGAGGTGTGGGTTGCCAGCACCGTCAGTGACCCAGAACAAACCAGAACTTCACAGCACCCGAAGGTCTTCATTACCATTATTTGCAAGCATAGTTACATATTCTGGAGGATACAATTACTCAGTTTCTTTCAATCATGAGAGAAGTCACAGTGCACCAGCAAAGAATCAATATCTTGATGCCTTTATTTTGTGGTAATCAATTAAGCAACCAGGCGAGGTAGGATAATAGATATTTTATTTATTTTATTTGGTTACCGGTGTCACAAATAGGCTTACATTAACACTGCAATGAAGTTACTGTGAAAATCCCCTAGTCGCCACACTCCGGCACCTGTTTGGGCGCACTGAGGGAGAATATAGCATGGCCAATGCACCTAACCAGCACGTCTTTCGGACTGTGGGAGGAAACCGGAGCACCCGGAGAAAACCCACACAGACACAGGGAGAACATGCAGACTCTGCACAGACAGCGACCCAAGCTGGGAATCGAAACCGGGTCCCTGGCGCTGTGAGGCAGCAGAGCTAACCACTCTGCCACCATGCCGCTAAATCAAGGATATCCTCTTCAATTCCAGCTCATTTCTCTCTTAAAATTTTCAATTAAAAAAAGACCATGCCCATTTAGTTTATCCTCTACCATCCTGGTAGCGACATGATACAATAATAACAGAGGCCTGACTTTTACCCTTGGGGTGCACATGCAATTGGCAAGCCTGGAAGCAGATGTGAGATCTGCTGTCACCCGCAATCGGATCCCCACCCCGATTTCATGCTGGCTGGCCAATTAACGGCTGGTCAGCATGTACCACGTGTTGAGATTGGCTCAGCATTGCCGGCAGGGGTGGGAGCATAGCAGACACCAGGTCCAATGGGGTTCCAGAGTGGGTATTTAAAATTGGACAGGGAGCACTCTGGAGGCTGCCAAGAAGTATCCAGCAGACTCAGGGAGCTGTCTGACACTGTGTCATTGCCTGGCATGAGTTACTAATTTCTTGCATTCAGTGATCTCAAGAGCTGCAGCCCATTACAGGCAGGTGGGTAATGCCAGTGGGCTGTCTGCCCCCTGCTTCTCACTGTGCCTCCACTTCTCAGATGGATGCCTTCATCTTCTACTGGAGGCAGTGAGTGCATGGGCAGAGGCGGTTGCCCAGTTTGCTCTGCTCCTGGGTGAGCAGGGATGAACTGGTTTCTTTTTCTATTCAACCCCTAGGTTGGACACAACAAGGTCAATATGAAAAGGATCCCTTCCCTCGTCAATATCTTCTCACAGATCAAATGTACTATATTTTTAAAAGGGGCAATTTAACCAGACTTTCTTGATTTAAAGAAAGAACGAGTTTACTAGTTACTGAAATGTGAGGAAAAAGTAACAAAATGCGACACATACATCCAGATTAGAGATGAGAACTGAATTCAAAAAGAAAAGCTAAAAAAAATATATAAATATATAGATCAGCCTTTGGCTTGTCCATAAGGAGTAGATGGTCAAATGTTGCAATCATTAAGTTGAGAGATTCTGCTGACTCGGGAGTAGAGCAGTTTGTTTGGAGATTCTTGTTACTGCAGGTTAGCTGAAAGGAGTTGTCCTGTTTCTTTTCCGACTGCGCCTTTGCTGATTTGTGACTTGCTTCCAGCAATCAGAGAAAGAGGGAATTTTTTACCTACAAGCTGAGGGGTGGCATGGTGGCCCAGTGGTTAGCACTGCTGCTTCACAGCGCTAGGGACCCAGGTTCAATTCTGGCCCCGGGTCACTGTCTGTGCAGAGTTTGCACTTTCTCCCCGTGTCTGCGTGGGTTTGCTCTGGTTTCCTCCCACACTCCAAAGATGTGCGGGTTAGGTGGATTGGCCTTGCTAAATTGTCCCTTAGTGCCAGGGGATTAGCTAGGGTAAATGCATGAGGTTATGGGAATAGGGCCTGGGTGGGATTGTGGTTGGTGCAGACTCGATGGGCCGAATGGCCTCCTTCTGCACTATAGAATCTATGATGCTAAATGGATTTTCTTCAGCTGTGACCTTCACAGCACACAATAGCATGACATAGCTCAAAAAACAGACAAGCAGCCAAGACCAGGGCTGCAGTTGGTTTTTAACCTTTATTGTGTGTTCCTGAAGAGAAACAAACAAACATGTATTTCACTCAGAAACTGCTTTCTTTCAACTCACAATATGGCCACAGTCTGGGATATAGCTCACAGGAGATGGTTTCTGCTGAGATGGTAACCAGCCTCCATTCAGTTTTTGAAGTGTCTCTGTCTGAAGTTCCTTGCCATGCTCCAGGTGTAGACACTCCATGGTCTCTCTTGGGGTCACATATAATCCACTCTGAAATCTTCCAGACAGCGAGAATTACACTCTCACAGTTTACACCCTCAGCTGTTGTTGTCCTTTCCTTAAAAACACATGTCTTACTTAAAAGTTCATCAGTATTTCAGGGCTATGATCCGTTATCATGACAGTGGTGAGGGAACATTATACTTGCCTGAGGTGCTGGCAGAGGTAGAGGGTCCACAGAGTGCCAGTAGCTGTAGGATTGCTGGAAACCAGAACACTGGTGTATCCGAGGGTTATGATGAGCCTCTGGAGTCATCCATCAGGTAGCAGATGCTGGATGTCCAGCAGGATGCATGGGAAGATCTAGCATAGATCCCTGGGGGTCTGTGTAACATTGTCCCTGTCTTGGAGGAGTCCATGCAGAGTGGGAGTATTGTGTTGACTCCCAGTTCTGAACATACAACCACCACCATAGAGAGAGAGATGACTCGAAAACAAAAGTTTAAGTCACTTTGAGCACAAGAAGTATTGTCAAGAGTGATGCAGACAACAACATGAAGTGAAATACGCTCTGGAGGATATTGAAGTCATCCCCCTGATTCACCCAGGCAGCAGAACATCATTGTGAGTAGCTTTATGGTCCTCTCAATTACTGCCCTTGTGGAGACATGACTTTGATTTCAGCCCACCTCCACTTACGTCCTTGGGCATCTGAGTGACTGCATGAGCCACCTTTTCAGACGATAGCCTTGGTCTCCCAGGAGCCAAGCATCCAAGCGAGCTGGAGAAACTAAGAGCCTGTTGCACTTACTGTACATTATATCTCAAGGTACCTACATACTTTAACCTAGAATGATATTATCTTAAATAATTCTATCCAATTGCTTCTGAACAAATCAATACTAACTCCCTACACTGTCTGCCTGGGCACCTATTCTATAGCTTGACTATTCCCTCATTGAAATAATGTTTCCACAGATTTGTTTTGAATTTATCCCCCTTAAAGTGCAGGCTCTGGTTCTTTTGATCTGTAAGAAGTCTCACAACAGCAGGTTAAAGTCCAACAGGTTTATTAAAATAAATTATTAAAATAAACCTATTGGACTTTAACCTGGTGTTGTGTGACTTCTTACTGTGCTTACCTCAATCCAACGCCGGCATCTCCACATCTTTTGATCTGGACAAGGTAAAATAGATTGTTACAGTTCATATTATTTAGTCATTTTAGAATTTAAGAACTGCACTCATATCACTTCTCCACCTTCTCTTCCAGTGAGAGAAT
Organism: Mustelus asterias; assembly: GCF_964213995.1. Classification (NCBI taxonomy): domain Eukaryota; kingdom Metazoa; phylum Chordata; class Chondrichthyes; order Carcharhiniformes; family Triakidae; genus Mustelus; species Mustelus asterias. The sequence goes on from NC_135805.1 coordinate 91,673,463, forward strand.
GCTCAATTTATGTAACAACTCCTCATAAAATAGTGAAACACTTTTGTAAGACGAGAATTTTTAGGGTTACAGAACCTAGGCTGGGAATAGAATATAGATGAATCCTGATGGTGGAACCGGTTCGATGAACTGAATGTCTTCTCCTGTTGCTATGCATGTTCTAATGTAACTTCTCCATTCCTTCAAACCTGCTTGCTCCCTTCTGTAATTTTCAATAGCTGCAACATTTTGTACTGCAACAACCAGAGAATCCATTGTATTCTCAGTGCTGTATCACCAATGATTTATAAAGTGGCAGAGTTGCCTCACTATTTCAACTCAACATTGTACTTTATACATTCCTATGTCCGATATACTTTACTCACTGTCAGCAAGCATTGAGATATCCATAAACAAGAGGAGAAACATTATGTAATGAAGCCCATTGAGCCACCAGAGACAAGGTGGAACATACTATACCAGTGTTAAAACATTGGAATTTTAGATTGTTGAGCACATTGTAGTTGGAAGGCAATCTGCCAAGCCTAAAGACCCTAGTAGCCTGCTGCAGATTGTCATCCAAGATACTATTGCCATGGAACAAAAAGAAAAATAGGCCCAGAGGTAATCAGTGGCAAAAGAGAACACTGAGACTACCCCTAAAGACATACCTGCTGAACTGCAGTCACAATGGAACGGGGGTAGACCAAAGCAGGTTGTTTCCAATTTTTGAGGGTCTGGAATGAGGAATTATAGATATATGATTAAATGTAAGAGATTTAGAACAGAGGACAGAAGGAGCTTGTTTTAACCAGGGAGAAATGGCATCATGAAATTCACTTTCAAGACTAATGATTGAGGCAGTAACTGTAGTGGAGATTTCCTTGGAGTTGCTCTTGCTCTGCACTGTAATTATGCTGGACACAGTAAGGAGTCTAACAAAACCAGGTTAAAGTCCAACAGGTTTATTTGGTAGCAAACGCCACTAGCTTTTGGAGCGCTGCTCCGGAGTGGTGTTTGCTACCAAATAAACCTGTTGGACTTTAACCTGGTGTCGTTAGACTCCTTACTGTGTTTACCCCAGTCCAACGCCGGCATCTCCACATCATTATGCTGGACATGCAGTGCAAAGTCTGTTTATGCACATAAACTGAGTTTCTACTGAATTTTTGGCAAAGTTAAGGCATTGAAACAGGATCGGCTCTGAAAAAGATCCTTGCCTTTGGCCCAGCATTTCCTTGTTCTGATTTACAGTGCTATTTTATTTTTAATGTTACATTTTGCCACTATCCTCTGGAAGCAGATACACAAAAACTTCCTGCATCTGCTGATTTATTAAAAAACCATTCTCGAGACATGTATGTTATTAGCAAAGCTGATATTTATTGCCCATCCCTAGTTGCCCTGATTGTAGTGGTTTGAATCAATTACTAAGCCACTTCAGAGGGTTATTAAGAGCCAACCACATTGATGTGGGACTGGAGTCAATTATAGACCAGACTGAGTATGGTTTCAAACTACATGAGTGAATTAATTGGATTGTTATGACAGTTCCAGAGCTTCAGGTTCATTTTTTTAATGATACTATTTTTTATTTGCTGAATTCAACAAAAAGAACCAAATTCAAACTCCCTTGGCGAGATATAATATCAAATTCGCTGGATCACTTGTCCAGTAACAGAACAACGACATTACTTTATCCCTTTGTATAATCTAATTATGCATGCATCAGTCTAACACTGGATCAAAACCAGTGCAAGCAGCTGGACAGCAAACAATTTTTGTGCAAGTGCTTAGCTCCATTGGCCTGGAATTTGTGATGAGAGTAACTGTGAACTACATGCGTGCACTGTTATAACAGTGGAATTGAGACAGCAACCTCTCAAGAATGCATACATGCAGTCAAACGTGGAAATCCTGATGCTGCTGTTACAGTCTGTGCCGATAAACTTGATTGAAATCATAGAATCATAGAATCCCTGCAGTGCAGAAGGAGGTCTTTTGGCCCATCGGGCCTGCAACGATAACAATCCCACCCAGACCCTATCCAACAACCCCACATATTTACCCTGCTAATCCTCTGATACCAATGGGCAATTTAGCATGGGCAATCAACTTAACCCGCACATCTTTGGAGTGTGGGAGGAAACTGGAGCACCCAGAAGGAACCCATGCAGACACAGGGAGAACATGCAAACTCTACGCAGGCAGTCACCTGAGCCCGGAATTGAACCTGGATCTCTGGCACTGTGAGGCAGCATTGGTAACCACTGTGCCACCATGCCACCCAAGGACAGAAATGGAAGGAAATGACTAAGGAAGTGACGAAGGCAATGTGACCTTGCCCACTAGTATACAAGAAGCGGCTGAAAAAATTAGTGCTGATGCATTCAGGAATGTGTGTTTTTCAGGGCATAATAAGCGATAATTACTGATGATTTTTTATTTGATTTGATTTGATTTATTATTGTCACATGTATTAGCATACAGTGAAAAGTATTGTTTCTTGCGCGATATACAGACAAAGCATATCATTCATAGAGAAAGAAAGGAGAGAGTGCAGAATGTAGTGTTACAGTCATAGTTAGAGTGTAGAGAAAGATCAACTTAATGCAAGGTAGGTCCATTCAAAAGTCTGATGGCAGCAGGGAAGAAGCTGTTCTTGAGTCGGTTGGTACATGACCTCAGACTTTTGTATCTTTTTCCCGACAGAAGAAGTGGAAGAGAGAATGTCCGGGGTGCATGGGGTCTTTAATTATGCTGGCTGCTTTGCTGAGACAGCGGGAAGTGTAGACAGAGTCAACGGATGGGAGGCTGGTTTGCATGATGTATTGGGCTACATTCACGACCTTTTGTAGTTTCTTGCGGTTTTGGGCACAGCAGGAGCCATACCAAACTGTGATACAACCAGAAAGAATGCTTTTCATGGTGCATCTGTAAAAATTGGTGAGAGTCGTAGCTGACATGCCAAATTTCCTTAGTCTTCTGAGAAAGTAGAGGTGTTGGTGGGCTTTCTTAACCATAGTGTCGGCATGAGGGGGACCAGGACAGGTTGTTGGTGATCTGGACACCTAAAAATTTGAAGCTCTCGACCCTTTCTACTTTGTCTCCATTGATGTAGACAGGGACATGTTCTCCTTTACTCTTCCTGAAGTCAATGACAATCTCCTTCATTTTGTTGACATTGAGGGAGAGATTATTGTTGCCGCACCTGTTCACCAGGTTCTCTATCTCATTCCTGTGCTCTATCTTGTCGTCGTTTGAGATCTATCTCACTATGATGGCATCGTCAGCAAACTTGAAAATCGAATTGGAGGGGAATTTGGCCGCACAGTCAAAGGTGTATAAGGAGTATATTAGGGGGCTGAGAACACAGCCTTGTGGGGCACGGGTGTTGAGGATGATCGTGGAGGAGGTGTTGTTGCCTATCCTTACTGATTGTGGTCTGTGAGTTAGGAAGTTCAGGATCAGTCACAGAGGGAGGAGGCGAGCCCCAGGCCACGGAGTTTGGAGATGAGTTTCGTAGGAATAATGCTGTTGAAGGCTGAACTGTAGTCAATAAATAGGAGTCTGACATAGGTGTCCTTGTTATCTAGGTGTTCCAGGGTTGAGTGCAGGGCCAGGGAAATGGCGTCTGCTGTGGACCTGTTGCGGCGATAAGCAAACTGTAGTGGATCCAGGTAGTCTGGGAGGCTGGAATCGATTCATGCCATGACTAACCTTTCGAAGCACTTCATAATGATGGATGTCAGAGCCACCGGCTGTTAGTTATTAAGACACGCTGCTTGGTTTTTCTTAGGTACTGGGATGATGGTTGTCTTCTTAAAGCAGAAAGGGACCTAGCAGATTGTTGTAAAGAGAGGTTGAAGATGTCTACGAATACCCCTGCCAGCTGATCCGTGCAGGATCTGAGTGCTCGTCCGGGTACCCCATCCGGGCCAGTCGCTTTCCATGGGTTGACTTTCAAGAAAGCTGCTCTGATTAATACTTTATTTTGCCCTGAAAAGATAATTTTATAAGTGTGGAATCTCATTCCCTCATAAGAAAACAGGCGAGGTAGATTTTACAATAAAAATAAAAAATATTTTCTTACTCTTTCAGTCCAGTCTCTTTTATCCCTCTCCCTTAAGCTCATGTTTATTTCCCAGCGTCTTTTTACTTCATGTACATCATTTAAATCCATTTGATTTTTCCCACTTTCTATGTCCTGATTTAAACTCTGCCTATTTTGGTGAGATTTCATCAGGCTGGGTGGTTTCGGAGCCTCGCTGTTGCTCATCCTGCTCACAGATATCACAGATCCCCTGCAGAGAGCACTATGTGAAATGGATTTCAGATTGGTAGAAATCCTTGCTGACAAGCGTACACAACTTCTGTGGCTCTCTACCAGCAAGGTAAATGACAAATACTGTTCCTTCGCCACTGAGGGCAAAATCCAGGCCACAGTTCAGCCAACATTATTCAGCAAAACACTGGGGGTAAAAGGGACCTATAAAACCATGGGTGAAATTTCCTGACCCCTCTGTGGAGGGATCCCCAGCGGTAAATGTGGTGAGCTGGCCAGAAGTTCATTGACTTTGGCCGGACCGGAAACTTCCGGCTCATATTTTTGGCAGCCTCGTTCGTAGTGGATACCCTCCTGGATGCCTGTAGCCAACTCCATGATCATGTTTGGAAAGTGTATGCATGACATTAAACTAAAGATTAAAATCAAATTGTACCAAATCATTGTCTTTTCCATCACCCTGAATGGTGCAGAACCCGGATCTGCTGTGGGTGCCACATCAAAGCTCTGGAAAGCTTCTTTCAAAGACTCCTGAGGTCCAACATGAGAATTTGATGAAAGGACAAAAGCAGACATAATTAAGTCCTCCATGGGTGGCACAGTGGCACAGTGGTTAGCACTGCTGCCTCACAGCGCCAGGGACCCGGGTTCGATTCCTGGCTTAGGTCACCGCCTGTGTGGAGTTTGCACATTCTTCCCATGTCTGCGTGGGTTTCCTCCAGGTGCTCCGGTTTCCTCCCAGAGTCCAAAGTTGTGCAGGTTAGGTGAATTGGCCATGCTAAATTGCCCCTTCGTGCCAGGAGGACTAGCTAGGGTAAATGCATGGGGTTATGGGGATAGGACCCGGGTGGGATTGTGGTCGGTGCAGACACGATGGGCCAAATGGCCTCCTTCTGCACTGTAGGATTCTATGATTCTATGAGTCATGCTGAACTCAACAGCAAAGAGTCCACCCTTCAGAAAATTCAACTTTGATGGACAGGACAAATCTCTTGCATGGATGACTATAGAATTCCTAAGCAAATCTATGAGGATCTGTCTCAGAGCAAACAACTTCAAGGTGTTCAGTGCAAATGATACACAATCAGCCTAAAAAAGAAGCTGCAATTTGGCCCAGCTTGTTTTGAGGGCCATCCACTAATGGAATGGTCTCTCTTAAAACATCTTCTCATGACTATCAAGTTTAATACATCTGCCTCCCCCAGCCCCTCAAAAAATAAATGTCATAAGAAGACCAGGCCTTCCTGCTTAACTAGGAAACTATAAATTCAATTACCATTAACCTAAGTTAGCTTTCCGCATACATCTTGCTGCTTCTACTGACTTCAATATTCTGATTTGCCTCTCCAAATGAGACCAAATTGGAGGGAAGTAGTCCATATGAGGAGGTCTGCAAAGAATTACAGGACATGAACTAAAGGTACTGAAGTAGATGATTAGCCATGATCCTAGTGAATGGCAGAGCATGTTTGATGGGTTGAATGGCTTACTCCTGATCGTACGTTCCTACATTCTTACTAAACTAATCGGCAAGTAATTGATCATTTATCAATTCAGCACAAATAAATGTGAGGTCGTACATTTTGGTAGGAAGAATCGGGAGAGAGCAATGTAAAGGGGACTTACAAAGATAATGCCAGAAATGTGTGGGTGTACAAATCAGGAAAGGATTGGCAGCCTGGGCCTCTTATTCTTCAAAAGAATAAGGCAAGGCATGACCGAATAGAGATCTTGATAGCGTGACTACAAAGATCAATGGAGTGAATTTTACAGGGATGCATTTTCCTCACTCCTCGGAAGAAAAGCCGATGGGTTTAAATAAGGCTGCCTTGCAGCAATATTGGCTGCAATATTCATCTTAAGTACCTGAGAGGAGGGACTTCTGCCCATCAGTGTAAGGAAGTCCCAAACTCGAAGGCTGCCAGACAATCTCTTGCAGTCTCAGAAGCATCAGAAGAGAATAGTGGATGCTGCTGGGGCTGTAAGGAGGTCCACAAAAAATTGATGGCATTTGGACCCAAGTAAGTCCCAGACCTTTTGGGTGGGGAAGGGCCAGGCACCCCAGGGAGGGGGCAATGATGGTTGGGAGAGAGGCCAAGCAGGGTGGCAAAAAGGGTGGGTATGATCTTAGGGGGAATGCCCCCAATGTGCACAGGGCACTCTCCATAGGAGGTACCCCACGTCCTTCCCCCTCTTAAATGGCAGCCTTCCCATTCTTGCCCACCTTCAACTGCCGAATGCATTATGGCAGTGGAGGCTGATTGGGATCCTTAATTGTCTCTTGATTGGGTGTTTAAGTAGGCCTAAAGGCACTTAAGAGCTAGTGAAAACTGTGCCCACCCACCCCTCTATTAGGCAGATCAGGTCAGGGGAGGCAGAAGGCGGTGGGCTGCCCACCTGCCATATTTTACGTGCCCCATTCATTGAAAATGCACCCAGCAGGGGGCGGTAAAATCCAACCCAGTGTTTACTTTTGTGAGGAAGAGCATAACTAGAGGCCATCAATATAATAAGATAGTCTATAAAACCTAAAAATTTGGATTCGTGTGAAGAATTTTTCTGCTGCAAATTAATTATGCAATATTTGTGGAGTAACTTTTTAATTTGAACTCTGTTTGCCTTATTGAGCAAGTTACAGCTGTTTCTGTTCTGAGAAAACAAAGCACAGAAAACATTGTTAACAGCAACTTGGAAACTGACTTTGCTGCAAGTGGATAATGGTGGTCACCTTTTGGCCAATATAAATGATAGCCTGCATGTTTCAAAGGTGGATATTGGAAACCATATTTTTATTGCCCTTAGTCAGAATTTCCAGTGTACAAATGCCATCTGTGCTTATTCAGCCCTCCAAACTGTCCCAGAGGAGATTGAAAACATGATGAACATATTCTGGGTTAGCCTATGCTCGTACATCACTCAGAATTACCACTCTGGTGATGCTGAGGGAGATGACACTGACACAGACAGCCTCATCCTGGACTGCCCGCAGAACAACACTGCAAAAGGTTCCAAATCCTTGGCATAGCAGGCAAACATACTGAGCATTCTTCCTTTGCTTCCTTACTTGGGTCGCAACACAAGCAACATTCTGTAACTAGGACTTTACAGTACTTCTGGTTAAGGTGCCCTCTAATTCTCTATTCTTCACTTTAGCGACACAGCTCCCGAAACACAAAATAATTGCCCGTACAATTCCAAACCCGCTTCCTTCTCTCAAATCCTCAACTTTCTCTTGCATTTGCTCCATATATTTATAAATGTTGGCCTGAAGCGGGTTGGGGGTACTGTGTTCCTGCTGTGGGAACTAGTGAGGTTGGCAGCACTTTAATGCTGGTTACTGACTGAGTACTTGCATTCTCACCCTAAAATTCCTATGAAGAGGCACAGGCACAACTTTCCACGCTCTTCTCTGTTCCCATTCCTGCTTTCTACTGTCTCTTTTCACAACAATGGGGCTGTACAGGAATATGAAGATTACAACGAGGAGGTTAATAAGGGCCAAAAAAAATATAGGAGTTGCAGCAGCACATGCTAAACCTCCAGCCCTCTTTTTCATACCACCTTGCCTGTGGAACATGAGCGGGGAGACCAACCCGCTCAGAACCAGCCTCCAGAGATACAACCAGCAGCGGCTTAAAATCAGAAGCCAATTTCAAACCACCAGCCACTGATCTCTCTATAAAGGAGTCAACGACTACCACTGATATTGGCCCTCATTTGGCACTTGGAGGAAGCATAAACATTAGCCATCAGAGAGAACAATGTACCTCTTCCTGAGAGCTCCGAAGGTTGAAGGCTCTGACATGCTCACACTGCTTCAATCATCTGAGAAGCAAGTGCTGAATGCTAGAAGCAGTAAGGAAATTTACTCTCCTATGACTGGATTCAAGAGCAGATTGGACTGGTTAATATAAGAAAAGTGAACGAAGAGATGCGAGAACTGGATGTGTAAATCTGATTGACTCTTTGCAATTGGCTCACAAGAAGGGTAAATTTCTATATATTACTCCCAGTTTCTTATCAGCCATCCTAGCGCATTGCCCTGGCGAAGAAAAGTAGCATCCTGGATTCTCACAGGATAAAAGAACAATACTGCTGGGGGCAAGCATTGGCATGAAAGTGAGGTGTCTTGCAACGTTCACGATTTGCACTCTTAGGGAATGAAATTCCCAGCTGTTGATGAAGTCAGTAAGGCTTTCAGATGGATTATTTGATGCCATATGGGTGGTATCAATGGCGTCTTGCATGCGTGGGAACCCCATCAAGATGTTGCTGGGTTTCCCTCCTTCTGCTTTGCTGGGTCGAGATGGAAGTTACTAAATTCAAGGTAATGTCTGAACGGGAAATCCATGATGTATTGAATGCAGTTACTAATTGACAGATGTGACTTACATCATCACAGGCCCTCCGGTGGAATCTGGAAGTGTAAAAATACAATGTTAACTCATGACAAGGCTGTTCCCCTGCTGAAAATGGGTTGTCAACCAGGTTACAAAGGTGGACATATCTGCGCTACAGTATCTGTTGTGAGTTGGGGGCAAATGCAACCTTCTCATGCTTTGCTTATAGGAACAATCCAGATAGAATTCACATATGTCCCCTTCTGTTCCACCGTCGCTCCACCATTGGTGCCTGTGCCATCAGGTGTCTCGATCCTAAGCTCTGCAATTCCCTCCCTTATCTTCCAATGACTCTAATGCATTCTCCCCCTTTAAAATGGTGGTTGGGGGTATGAACCATTAGTGGGAGCAGGAAATTAGGTGGAGAGGGGATCCATGGGGTGGCGGGGGTGTCGTCTATTACATAGGAGGGGGAAGGGGGTTCCATGGAGGAGGCTCCGTGGGGGGATAGGTGGGAATTCCATGGAAGGAGTTCTCCAGCTTTAATTATTTCTAACAGGTGCTCTGATCATTTAAAGAATAAATTGCTGATAGGAGCCCGTCCCACCAGTGGGACCCATCCTTTCATTGTTTTTTAAACTAAATACAGAAAAAGGTGATGGAGGAAGCTGCCTTTGGAGCTGATGGCTTCTACATTATTTTTCCCGCCCTCTGCATTGTTTTGCAAAAAAAAGAGGAAATTCTGGCTAGTTTTTAAATCACAATTTCCGTTCATCTATATCAGTGACTTGAAAGAAGGGACCATATGGTAACTAAATTTATTGATGATACACAGATTGGTAGGAAAGTAAATTGTCGAGAGGGCATAATGGAGGAAATCTTACCAGAATTTGGCAAAGTGTCAGTTCCATGGAGGACCACCAGTCCCATCGGGCACCCAAAGGGATGAGGGTAGTCTGGTGCACAGCCCAGGGCCTTCCACCCAGGGGATCTGGGGGTGTTCAGCCCATCTGAGCCCCCCCTTCCTGTGAGTGACACACCTCCAGTCCTACATACCAACGAGGGCAGCACTACAATACCCACTGTCCGAAAGCAGGCCAGGGCCCTCAAGATCCAGGCCACCAAGGGATGCAGGCCACAGTCATCTCAGATAACAGGGTGTGGAAGTCAACAGGCCTCCTCAACCTCAGCTGCGGATCCTGGGGAAGAACCTAGATGTAGTGGGAGGGTGAGGAATATTAAGAAGTAATAGGCACCTAGCAGGCACAGGTGAAACTAGGCACAAGTATAAAGAGGTCACCACTGTGTATAGTTACAAATAAAAAAATCACTCTGTTCGCTCAGAGCCTTCACCCTGTCAATTTATGCCACCAAGGTCGGCAGACCCATGCACACACCCTGTGCTTCATTCTTGTGGAGTGTGAGAATGTCTGTGCTATGTCTCTCCCACGCTGAGGACAGAATAAAACAGCACTGCTTCAGGCGACCCCAACTCCCCACAATCCCTGACCACCCTTCCTGGGATCCCATTCATGGAAGGAGCAAACCAGCCCCCCCCCCCCCCCCCACCCCCCCACCCATCCATGCGGACTAGGGCAGTTCAATTTTGCATCTCTTCACCTGAACAGGAGAAGCCAAGGGATTGCCGAGGTGCTGATGCCCTCGGGTGTAAGATTAAAGTGAAAACCTGCCACATACTTAGAAGGGCCTGCAGTGCCCGAGACTAGTTATTCTCCAGTTTTGATTAACCCCATGATGTGCCTACTCATTGGCATGGTACATGCAGCTCTCTGTTAGGCAGAAGTCAGACAAATCGTTGAGGATGAGAGATGTTCCCGGCTTGGGTCACTGTCTGTGCGGAGTTTGCACATTCTCCCCGTGTCTGCGTGGGTTTCCTCCGGGTGCTCCGGTTTCCTCCCACAGTCCAAAGATGTGCGGGTTAGGTTGATTGGCCAATCTAAATTGCCCCTTAGTGTCCCGGGATGTGTAGATTAGAGGGATTAGTGGGGAAATATGAGGATTAGAGGGATTAGTGGGTAAATATGTAGGGATATGGGGATAGGGCCTGGGTGGGATTGTTGTCGGTGCAGACTCGATGGGCCAAATGGCCTCTTTCTGTACTGTAGGGGTTCTATGGTTCTAAGGATCACTTTGTCCTCACTGTAAGTCACCATCATTCTCCTGCAGAGTCAGGCCAATGGCTGCAGTCCCCTGCTATTGAAAACGTTCCAGTAAACAGTTATATAATGGTGGCACTTCATCATTAGCTTAACCTTACACCCATTGTTGGAGGCCTCACCACCTGCTACTCCCACTCATCCCCAAAACAGGAGCTGATCGGGGCATCCCTTGCTCAATGACCAATTCTGACCCTGTCCATGGCCCAGCATTCTTCCTCCTCCTTCTTGGTATCATCAGGCCACCACCCTCCTCATCCGAGGAGATCTGGCATTCACCCATCTCCTCCAGGCCTAAGTTTTCTCCCTTCTGCAGCACAAGGTTGCAGAGAACACATCAGACCCCTCTGGGGGCTGTATTGTAGGGCACCACCTGACCATTCCATGCACCGGAACCTGCTCCATCAACAGGTGCATTGAAGCGAAAGCCTCATTGTATCACGTCTCCGTTGGTGTTTGTTGCCTCCACAACTCACGTTGTCAACCACTTTCTGAGGGGGTACCCTTGTCCCTGAGAAGCAAACCCTCCAGCCACCTCTCTCCCTCAAAAACAGCTGAGATTTGCGAGTGGCCCATGATTTAACTGTCATGGGCGTTCCCCGGGAAACAGGACACACCTGCATGAAGCACATGGTGTAGATGGCGTTGACGTGGTGTCAAGCCGGTGGCAGCTGAATATCTGGTGTGGACTCAATATCCGGAGTGAGTGCTCGCTAGTGATATGCTGATGCATTCAAATTAGATTCACACCCTTCCCCGACATGTTCCACATCATTCCGCTGGCAAAGTTAGCTTAAAATTGGAAAACGCAATCTCACCAGCGAGAATCAGGCTTTTCAGAACTCCGCATTTTGAGCCTGTGCTGCCATTCCCGTGGACACTGAACGTGGGCTCAAGATCCTGCACATTGAGCCCACAGAGGGATTTGGATGGCTTAAGTGAAAAGGCAAAAATTTTGTAGATGGAGTATGATGTGGGAAATGAGAACTTGCCCACTTTGACAGGGAGAATAGAAAAGCCGTATATTACATGAATAGAGATAGGTGTCTGGTACATGAATCACAAAATGTTAGTGTGCAGGTGCAGCAAGTGATTAGGAAGGCAAATGGAATGTTGGCCTTTATTGTGAGGGGAATGGAATATTAAAGTACAGAAATGTTGCTACAGCTGCGTAGGGCCTTAGATCACATCTGGATTATTGTGCACAGTTTTGGTCTCCTCACTTAATTGCATTAGGGGCAGTTCAGAGAAGGTTCACTTGACTGATTCCTGGGATGAGGGGGGTATCTTATGAGGAAAGTTTGGACAGTTTGGCCTGTACCCATTGGAGTTTAGTAGATTGAGGTGATCTTATTGAAACATTTAAGATCCTGAGGGATCATGACTGTGTGGATACTGAGAGAATGTTTCCCTTGTGACGGAGTCTAGAACTATAAGGGACAAAGTTTAAAAGTAATGTTTCCCTTTTAAGATTGAGATGAGGACGAATTTTTTCTCTCACAGGGTCATTAGTGTTTGGAATTCCCTACCTCAGAGCAGTGCAGCCTGGGTCATGTATACTTAAGGCTGAGTTTGAAAGATTTTTGATTGGCAGGGGAGTTGGGGAGCAGGCAGGGAAATGGAGTTGAGGCTGCAATCAGATCAGGCATGATCTTATTGACTGGTGGAGCAGGCTTGAGAGGCCGAATGACCTACTCCTGCTCCTAATTCTTGTGTCTTCTTGTGAGTTTTAAGATTTTGTCAGGCGTCCTAATATCTCTTCTTGTAGCAATGCTTTCAAATTTTGTCTGAAAGTGGCTTGGGATGTGTTACAACATTGTTGTCGTAGGATTTCCATGATTTATATATGTGGTTGGATTCTAGTATAGACCATAGGATCCCTACAGTGCAGAAGGAGGCCATTCGGCCCATTAAGCCTGCACTGGCAACAATCCTACCCAAGACCTATCCCCGTAACCCCATGGATTTACTCTGCTAATCCCCTTGACACTAAGGGACAATTTAACATGGCCAATCCACCTAATCCGAACATCTTTGGGGTTACAGTTTTCTTTCTTTTTGGATTCTGATGGTTTGGTGTTGCTTACATGCATGATACCACACTTTGCTGTTTCCGTGCTTTCCTCCTCCAGTTCTTCATCATCCTTCACAAAGCTTAGAAGCAATGAAGCCTTGAAAATCAAATCTATTAATTGACTAAACATAGTTCCATTTAAATTATATACTGAATACCTTTAACTACTCAGGTACTGCAACTATTGGAAGCAATCTCCAGCATTAATGTCGCAGAATTAACAGCTGCTCTTTGTGGCCTTACATCTTTTTCCTTGCCTCTCAAGACACTGCGCTGCCCCCTTGATAGTGGTGATAACTCCCAGGATCATAAGTGGGATGAAATGTGGGAAATTACAAGGAAGACTTGGCCTCCCCCTTTACCTGCATTCAGTGGGGTATACCGAGAGAGGCTGACTCAGGTGACAACAGGGTCATGGCAGAAAAAGGGAGGAGCAGCGACACTCTGAAAGCTTGTGCTACCAAATAAACCTGTTGGACTTTAACCTGGTGTTGCGAGACTCCTTACTGTGCTTACCCCAGCCCAACGCCGGCATCTCCACATCAGAAAAATTTATGCCAGCCTAATTTTGGGGGAGAATTCAATGAGAAGACCCTACAACCCATTTTTCTTGCCAGACCACCTTCATAGCTGCACATAAATAGATGGGGGTGGAACATAACTTTTCCCCACTCTCTGAGATGCAGCCAGGTTGTGCGGGTTAGGTGGATTGGCCATACTCAATTGACCTAGTGTTATGGGGATTAGCAGGGTAAATGTGTGGGATTATGGGAATAGGGCCTGGGTGGGATTGTGTTTGGTAGAGACTTGATGGGCCGAATGGCCTCCTTCTGTACTGTAGGAATTCTATGATTCTATGAGTGGTTGATCACTCACTTAGCACAGGCCCCTACTCCATTTACTTTTTCCATGACCCCGCATTTCTTATCCTGTACTTTCTTCTCTTCCCCATTTTTACATGACTGTGGACCATATTTACTGCGCTTCTGCTCATAAAGTTAAGGAAATCTGGACAGTCACCGTGAAGCTCATTCAAATCCATTTTCAATCGATTCATCAAGTTAGCATCACTTGGATGATAGAGGCTGTCTGCTGATTTCAGTGCATATCTTTTTTTTTCAAGCTTTGTGCCATTCTTAATAAACATTAGTGCAATTTGACTTACAGCATATTGTCTGGCACACCTCAAGGGACTATCACTGTCAATAGTGGAAACACACCACATGGATGATAAATGTTAAGATCAGCTCTGTGCTATGTTGTGGATGTGAATTATGATCTGAAATAGCTTCAGCATCTGCAGTTTATTCTGGGGGAAAAGATTGCTTTGTGAATAGTGTAGGCGTTCCTGTGCTTTGGGGATTTGAGTTGCTGTTGCAGCTGCATCTGATAACAGCCACACCCACAGTGAGTTGCCAAAGGTGGGAGCAGGACTACATGTCCCATTAATCTCACGCATGCACATTGTCCTTGACTAGTTTTTCTCTGGCTCTAATTTAATCAATGGCCAGAGGTAAAGAAAAATATTTGATGTCATCTGATTGTGAAAAGCGATTATCAGGCCTTGTATCATTTATTATTGCTGAGGAAACTATCACAATTTACACTTTTCTCTGAGGTAACACCACAAACCACTGGCGTTCCAGTACATACTTTATTTCAGTAGTCATCAACCTAACATTCTCCTGGTCTCAAATGTTTTTTTTCTCTCACAGCTACTTGTTTTACATGCAGAAATCATTAAGGAGTGTGTGCAGTGTACATAAGACAAGCTTTCTCAGCCTGAAAAAAAATTCACTTAAGATGTTGCAACATGCTTCCAAAACCATGTTATGCTTCAAAATCCTTAACGCAATTTAAAGTTACATTGGATCAACATAATTTGATTAGTGGAGGATGCTTTCAAAGCTTGAAGGTACGTCACCTATGCAGTCAGCACCCCCTTCAGTTTATAATACAGAACACATGGCACTTGGGAGGTAACAGACATTCCAGCGTGTCAGTGGTCTTTATTTCTTTGTGCTAACATGGATCATCTGTCACTTAATTGTTTGTCTTATAAATTATGCCTAGAATGGACAAAGTGGAGACTTCTTGTATCATCTAACAATGAACACTTTTAATTAGCATTTCATGCAACTGAATCATGTTAAATACTTAGACATAAGCCTGGCAGCTTATTCTGCCTTTCATATGAATTTCATTACTAGTTTGCCAAGACATTCTATCTGCGCAGATATTAGCTTTTAATACGTGCACTTCATTTCTTATGAAGTAATTTCTAACTCAAACAACAGTGAATTTGGAAATGTTTTATGACTTGAACCATACTGAATTCCTTCTTTTTCTCAAACTTCCCAGTGCTGCAACCCACCTTGTACATAGAACCAGGTGCTTCTGTAAACTCAGCGTGATTTAAGAACATAAAGCGCAATGTGAGAAAAAAATTAATCATTGAAGGAATCTTACAAACAGGATCCTTTTAAGTCGAGAATGGCCACCAGAATTCTCCATTCATATTCCTTCTAAAATGAAGGATGGCAATGTCCTATCTGAGTTACCCCTGAATATTTTTTTAATGGTCGTTTTGACATTGAACTTCAACCTTTTACTGTAAACTTCCCAAACAAATTTCCCACATTTAATTTGGTGGTAAATTGATTACTCGAGGCTGGATACAAGATCAATTTTAAAAATCACGAAGCAGATCTGAGTAAAATTTGCAATTTTCCTCAACTTTTCACTGCACTGAATACGTTTTGTGGTCCATAAAAAAATGACCAGAATAAAATCATCAAGGATTTTATTGAATTTGAGTCAAAGTTCTGAGTTTTATACATCTAGGATAAACACATGTTACATAAGATTTACATGAAGGAACATTGCAAATGATCAAACATACGAATTAAGAGCAGGAGTAGGCCACTCGGCCCTTTAAGCTTTCTCCACTATTCATTAAGATCACAGATGATCTGATTGTAACCTCAACTATACATTCCCATCTACCGCAATAACCTTTCACTCCTTCACTTTTTAACAATCTATTTACCTCTGCCTTAAAAATATTCAAATATTCTTCTTGTACCATCCTTTGAGGAAGAGAGTTCCAAAGACTCATGAACCTCTGAGAGAAGAAAAATTCTCCTCGTCTCTGTCTTAAATGGTGACCCCTTATTTTTGAACAGTGGCCCCTAGTTCTAGATTCTTTCCACCCTGTCAAGACCCTCAGAATCTTATATGTTTCCATCAAGTCATCTCTTATGTATGGATGAGGGCGTACAATTGATGTAGCAAAACCTTAGACAAGGTCCCACATGAGAGGTCTATTGAGAAGTTGAAGCACATGGAATTCAGGGAAACTTGATACAATGGATCAGAAACTGTGTTAGTAATAGAACACAAAGGATGGTGCTAGAAGGCTGTTTGAGTGGCTGGAGGCTGGTGTCTAGGGGCATACCACAATGTTCAGTGCTGGATCCCTTATTGTTTGTCATATACATAAATCATATAGATGAGAATGTGGGGGGAATGAGAAGTAAGTTTGCAGATGACACTAAGATTGGTAGGGTGGTTAATAGCGAAGAAGAATGTTGTAGGTTAGAGGATGGTCAGATGGGTACAGCAGTGGCAGATGCTATTTAACCATAATAAGTGCGAGGTGATGTAATTGAAAGAAGTAACAGGCCAAGGGAGTGTTTAATGAATGACAGAACACTAGGAAACTCAGAGGAACAGGTGAATCTTGGGGTACTTATTCACAGATCTCTGAAAGTGGCAGAGCAGGTGAATAGAATAGTTAAGATGGCTTATGGAACATTTGCTTATATCAGTTGTGGTATAGAGTATAAGAGGAGGGAGGTTATCTTGAAGCTGTACAGAACATTTGGACAGGGTGAATAAGAAGCAGCTGTTCCATTTGGTCGAAGGGTCAATCATGAGGGGGTATAGTTTTAGAGTGGGAGGCTTGAAATTCAGAGGGGATGTGAGAAAAATGTTTTTATTCAGAGGGTGGAGAGAATCTGGAACGCTCTGCCTGTGGAGGTAGTGGAGGCTGCAAAAATTATCACCTGTAAAAGGTATTTGGATGAGCTCTTGAAATGTTCACCTCCAGTCACTGAAGATAAGCATGCAGATGCAGCAGGTGGTAAAGAAGGCAAATGGTATGTTAGCCTTCATTATGAGAAGTTTCGAGTACAGGAGCAGGGATGTGTTGTTGCAACTATACAGGGCCTTGGTGAGGCCACACCTAGAGTAATTTGTGCAGTTTTGGTCTCCTTTTCTGAGGAAGGATGTTCTCGGTCTCGAGGGAATGCAGCGAAGGTTTACCAGGTTGATCCTGGGGATGTCGGGACTGATGTATGAGGAGAGACTGACTAGGTTAGGATTGTTTTCGCTGGAGTTCAGATGAATGAGGGGGGATCTCATAGAGACTTATAAAACTCTAACAGGACTAGACAGGGTGGATGCAGGGAGGATATTCCCGATGGTGGGGGAGTCCAGAACCAGGGGTCACAGTCTGAGCATTCAGGGTAAACCATTTTGGACAGGTAAGGAGACATTTCTTCACCCAAAGAGTGGTGAGCCTGTGGAATTCATTGCCACAGGAAGTAGTTGATGCTAAAACAGTGAATGTATTCAAGAGGTGGCTGGATATAGCATTTGGGGTGAATTGGGTCGAAGGATATGGGGAAAAAGCAGGATTAGGCTATTGAGTTGGATGATCAGCCATGATCGTGATGAAGGGCGGAGCAGGCCCGAAGGGCCAAATGGTTTCCTTCTGCTCCTATCTTCTATGTTTCTATGTTTCTAAATATCATAACGTTCAGGGATATGGGACAGGAGCTGGAAAATGGGATTAGTCCGATTTTAGTAGCAGTTATTGTCAGTGCAGACTCAATGGGCTGAGGGAGCTTTTCTGCGCTGTACGACTCTATGAATCTACTCTTCTAAACTTCAACGGATACAAGACTAGCTTGTCCAACCTTTCCTCATAAGACAACCCTCCATTGCTGCTATTAGTCTAGTAAACCTTCTCTGAACTGCTTCCAATAGATTTACTTCTTTCTTTAAATATAGAGACAATTACTGTACTCCAGCTGTGATCTCACCAATGCCCTATATAACTGAATCATAGCCTCCCTACTTTTGTATTCAATTCCCCTCACAATAAATGATAGCATTCTATTAGCTTTCCTAATTACTTGCTGACCCTGCATATCAACCTTTTGTGATTTATGCACTAGATACCCAGATCCCTCTGCATCTCAGAACTCTGAAGTTTCTCACCATTTAGATAACATGCTTCTTTTTTATTCGTCTGCTAAAATGGACAATTTCACAATTTCCCACATAGTACTTCATTTGTCAGATCTTTGCCCACTCAATTAACCTATTTTTATCCCTTTGTAGCCTCTTATGTCACCTTTACGACTTACTTTCCTACCTATCTTTGTGTCATCAGCATATTTTGCAACAATGCCTTCGATCCCTTCATCCATTTGTACCTTCAGCATTTATATAAATTGTAAAATATTGATGCTCCAGCACTGAACCTTGTGGCGCACCACTAGATTTGTCTTGCCAACCAGAAAATAACCAATTTATGCCTACTTTCTGTTTCCTGTTAGCAAGCTGATCCTCTATCCATGGTAATATGCTACCTCCCAGCATATGAACTTTTATTTTCTGCAATAACATTTGATGTGGTATCTTATCAAATGCCTTCTGGAAGTATAAGTACAGTACATCCAACAGTTCCCCTTTATCCACAGCACATGTTACTTCTTCCACGAACTCCAAGAAATTGGTTAAATATGATTTCCCTTTCATAAAATCATGTTGACTGTATATGATTACCATAAATGTACCTAAATGCCCTGCTATAATGTCTTTAATAATAGCATGTAATGTTTACCATATGACAGATGTTAAGCCAACTGGTCTGTAGTATCTTGCTTTTTGTCTCCTTCCTTTTTGAATAAAACAGTTACATTCACTTTTTTCCAATCTAATGGTATCTTCCCCAAATCAAGGGAATTTTGGAAAATTAAAACCAACACATCAACTATCTCACGAGCCAATTCTTTTAAGCCTCAAGAATGAAATTCATTAGGATCCTGGGACTTGTCAGCCTGCAGCTCCAATAATTTGCTCAATGGTTAGTACTGCTGCTTCACAATGCCAGGGACCTGGGCTCAATTCCAGCCTTGGGTGACTGTGTGGAGTTTGCATGTTCTCCCCATGTCTGTGTAGACTTCCTCCAAGTGCTCCGGTTTCCTCCCACAATCCAAAGATGTGCAGGTTAGGTGGGTCGGCCATGCTAAATTGCCCCTTAGTTTCTAAAGATGTGTAGGTTAGGGGGATTAGCGGGGATTACGGGAATGGGGTGGACCTGGGTAAAATGTTCTGTCAGAGAGTAGGTGCAGACTCGATGGGCTGAATTGTCTCCTTTTACACTGTAGGAATTCTATGATTCCCTGGTGATTATAAATTTTCTTGCATTTCTCCCTCCCTTCCTTTTTTTGATTTACAGTTATTTATGATAGATAGATATAGATAGATACCCTACAGTGCAGAAAGAGGCCCTTCGGCCCATCGAGTCTGCACCGACCACAATCCCACCCATGCCCTATCCCCATATCCCACCCACTAATCCCTCTAACCTCGACATCTCAGGACTCGAAGGGGCAATTTTAGCATGGCCAATCAACCTAACCTGCACATCTTTGGACGGTGGGAGGAAACCGGAGCACCCGGAGGAAACCCACGCAGACACGAGGAGAATGTGCAAACTCCACACAGACAGTGACTCAAGCCAGGAATCGAACCCAGGTCCCTGGAGCTGTGAAGCAGCAGTGCTAACCACTGTGCTACCGAGCCGCCCGATGTTACTTGTATCCTTTATAGTGAAGACCAATGCAAAATATCTGCTCCATTCTGTCATCTCCTTACCTTCCATTATTAATTCCCCAGACTTTTTCCTACAGGACAATTCCCACTTTGATAACTTTAAAAAAAAATCTATAGAAACTCTTAATATTGATCTTTATATTTCTAGCTAGCTTTCTCTCGTGTTCTAGATTTTTCCTCCTTATAATCATTCTTTGATGTTTTTTATATTCTGTGCAATCTTCAGATCTGCCACCCATCTTTGCTCAATGCTGGGTGTGATCTTATCACCTGTTCATGCCACGCTCCTGCTGCAGCGAGGTCAGAAAATTTGGCGGCCAGCTGTTCACTGCAGCGGGATGGGAAAATCCCACTGCATGAACAGCAGTAAGCTTCCTGCCCATATGTTTTTCTTTAGGTTTGGCACGTAAGGCAATAAATGCATCAGACAATAAAACATTTTCCTCTTGAGTATGCATCAAAAATATATCACCCTTTCATTGACATTTATTCTGAATTTTTGTCATTCAAATCTACCCGGCTTGGGTCACTCTCTGTGTGGAGTTTGCACATTCTCCTTGTGTCTGCGTGGGTTTCCTCCGGGTGCTCCAGTTTCCTCCCACAGTCCAAAGATGTGTGATTTGGGTTGATTGGCCATGGTAAATTGTCCCTTAGTGTCAGGGGGACTAGCAGGGTAAATACGTGGGTTTAAAGGGATAGGGCCTGGATGGGGTTGGTGCAGACTCGATGGGCCAAATGGCTTCCTTCTGCACTGTATGGGTTCTATGATTCTCTATGATACATATTTAGTTGTGCACCGAAATGCCTGTATGCTTACCTTTCAGCTCCTTGCATTCTTGTGCACCAGTGAAAGTAATTATCAGCATGGGGTACTGAGAGCTAAAGCCAATCCACACTAATCCACATGAACATCCATCCTCTAAAACTGTGTGAATGGATCTGTTCGGTTAGTCCCACTCTGCAGTAGAATTCCCCAAAAATTGTTTTGTCATTATTTGTCTTTGGGAGATACGTTTTTCCGTGAATGCTGAGTGAGAGCACTGTGCAGCCGTGACCAAACATATTCCATTGATTTAAGTGTTGACCCTGTAAGGATTTCAAATAAGTGGTGTAGCTTTTAGTGTATCAAATAATTGATAAATAAATAAAAATTGATGCTGTTCAGGGTATACCTAAGGTGGATCAGTATCCAAGAAAGAATAAACAAGTTGACATTTTGGATGGGTCCCATCATTCGAGTTGGATCCCAGTCGAAAGTTAATCTCTCTTTCATGATTCTAGTGTTGAAGGAGCTGCTGTGTATTTCCCCAGTCAATTTTTCTTTAATGTGTAAATAACTCCTGGTGCAGTGATGGGAGTGTGGGCCACGAAGTTGGCCCTATAATGTTAAGACCATAAAAAGTACCTTTACAGCGTCCATCTTCTAAATGCACACTTTAGCCATGGAGCCTTGGCCGCTGTGTGTGCATATCAGGAAATCACAGTGTGCTTGCCATGATTTTCCATTCATTAATTTTAATAACAGATAATAATGGGAACCACATCCATGAGTTCCAGATACATTTCCCAGTGGGGGAGACTGTGCCAGGACCATGCATTTGAAAAAAATTGACCTCACATATGTATATAAGCATTTGTTTATTTTTCTAGTTAACTGAGTTATTATGTACTAGACAAACCACTTGCCATATACCTACAACAAGGAAGCAAGGATCCAAGGTTTAAAGGAATGAACCTGTGTTCCGCCGAGTGAAACAAGACTTTGACAACCTTGTATCAAAATTTTGTTCTATTCATTTTCTGTTTAAGTTGGCAAACTTTCACCTGGCTTTGAGGTTGCAGATGACTGTAAAGGGATTTTTCTTTAATTCAACAAATCTTCACCAAAAAGGGTGAATTACAAAACAATTATTACAAAGCAAAAGAAAACAGGAATTCAAACTCCGCTGTTGTTTCTTTACTGGAAACCTCACTATTGCCCATGGAATGGGTTTCCACCAATGTTTACAACTGCAAAGCAGAATCAACTCTGAGGAAATTCCAGCCATTAGTCGTTAACTTCACTTTTGGAGTCAGCTATTAAGTGGATTTGGAAATTTGATCAAAATTACCTTCAAAAGCACATATTAGAAGAGTCCAACATCTAATTGGTAACACCCTTGAGCTACAAGGTAATACTGAGGCAATTTCCAATGGTGGACTAATGTAATCAATGAGGACATGGGGCAAGTTTCCTTTGGATTTACCAAATACCTTTTATTTATGATGTGTCAATGAAACTATTCATGAAATTGTCTGGATGGATTGCTACCATCGGTGTAAAAAAGTAGAACTAATGAGACCAACTTTCATCTTCTGAGTGCATAAAATTGAGGTAGTAACAGGGCAGTAGAGACGAGGAAATCCAAGAGAAGTTAGTCTTGATGGATTTTTCTTGGTTGTGGGATCCATGTTATCTTTCAATCAGATCCAGAGTGTGCCGTTGAAATTCTATTCCAAAGCAGACAAAAGCATAATTTGTGGATGTCCAGGTATGTAAGAATGTGCCAGCCTGGGTCTTCTTGTTCATACTCATGCCCTCACATCTGTAGAGCAAGATGGCGTACCTCAGTTTGGTAAATGCTGGTGGGGAGGCTCCTCTCTCATCAACAGCAGACCCCCCCCCCAGTAACATCACAATGCAAGTGGATCCCTGACAGACCCATATGATGGAAGGTTCTTCAGAAGCATCCCAATCGCAGCATGCCATGGTACTAAATAAAAGAAGCTATACCAGGGTGATCATTTGCCAGTGTTGCTTTCTTAGCCAGACCTGCCAAGATGTCACCTATCATTTCCACGGACCTTGGTGAACATAGCTGGAAATTTCTCTGGTGACTTGCTTTGTCAGGGTATGGTTCAGTAAAGGGACGGATACTGAACTGTGACTCTGTAAACAAATGAGGCACAGCTCAGCACATTCTATTTGCTTTGTCAGCAGCTGAAGAGTTGAGCCATTGGCTGCAAGAGACCTATACCATTCATACAACAGAGAATTTGTACATGTGCAGAGGAAATAATGAGCAGGTGTGGCGTGAAATGTGCCCGCACCTTCTTGCAGGTACAATTCAGTGTTAACCTCTGGAATGGTCCTGTGAAAGGATTTGGAGGCAACCCTCTCCCAACAGCATTTTATGCAGCATTATCTCAACTTCAGCAGCAATCAAAGATGATACTGTGTTGGCTTGTGCTTCAATTATCTAGATATTCATGGGGACAGTAGTGCTGGTAATCCTTGGGGGTAGACAAATACATCAGGAGAAAATGAGTTCACAGTGAGG
Source organism: Mustelus asterias (assembly GCF_964213995.1). NCBI lineage: Eukaryota > Metazoa > Chordata > Chondrichthyes > Carcharhiniformes > Triakidae > Mustelus > Mustelus asterias. The sequence goes on from NC_135805.1 coordinate 91,696,547, forward strand.
AAGCTTCAGAAATTGATTTTTTTTTAAATTTGGAAATCAAAAGCTGGTATCAGTAATAATGGGTGGAATTCTCCCTCCCTGCCTGCCACGGGAATTGTAGTGGGTGGGGCGGACCATGCAAATGTCCATTGACGGCAGGTGGGATTTTCCGGTCTTGGGGTAAGCGTGGCTGGGAAATCCTGCCCAGTGACTCTAAAGCCATCAGATTGTCATTAAACTACAACAGGCCAGGATTCTCTGACCTCACCCCTGGCTGGGAATATCCAGCCCCACTGCAGTGAATGGAGGTATGGCTGAGCGTCAAATTCTCCATTCTTGCTGGCAGCAGTAGCAGGGAATATGACATCAGATAGTTCCAGCCCAGGTTTCTTTAGGATAGCAAACCTGTTATACTTATCTGGTCTGTTTTATGTATGACTCCAGCCCCACACTAACCTGTGTTGTAATATGCCTTTAAGGGATATTAGCATGACATCACTAGAAGGGAAATGTGTCATATGATCCAGTCCAGAGCTCAGAAACATGACTGTGATGTCTCCAAGTGTTATACCTATGCATAACTGCTCTCATGTGCCCAGTCTTAATAAATAACTCATAATATCCAATCCCTCGTGATCGATTGCTACTTTGTAAGGTAACAAGGGATTATGTTATTATAATAATATGACATGGCGATCGCAGCACTGAAACAGGTGGCAGCAAGAGTAAGTAGGTACAACATGGTGAATAACCTTAGGTCATGCTATGTGGCATGAGACAACCCTTGACATTTTGATCAAACTGCAGCAAAACCACAACAAATGCAGCATTATGACTGCAAAGTAAAGCTTTGAAGACAAATCATTGAGATAGTGCTCAGGTAAAGACCTGGTAAGCACACCGACTCCTCGTGGTGAGATTGCAGCACATAGCCTGTTAGTTTGGTGAGTGGGACAGTGCACTGAGGACCAGCACTGGCTTAACATAGTCGGGGAAGATGAGTGACCAGGGTATGGATGAGACTGATATTGAACGAGGGAGAGTCAAACAAAAAAAATCTTAAACATTGGGCCAGAGATGATTACGATTATAATTATTGTCTTCAGGTGTTGCTGAACACTAAATTGAACAAAAAGCAAAGACGCCATTACTCTGTGGTCCGTTTCTGCCACAACTCATCTTAGTGAATGTAGCTTCAGAAAAGCCTACGTAAAAACACTCATCCCAGGTACTGTAGGAGAAGGAAGTTCAAAGGGATATTGTCAGAATGTCCACAAAATTCCCCAGCTTGAATTGGGATGCAGCTGACCTACTCTTCGAATTTAAAATGTTTAAGCAGCATATGGAGCTCTGGTTTCTTGATTCAGACAAGCAAGCCATAAAAATACACCAAGTTCTCATCTCTTCATATATTACTTGGTTTATTGCATTTGTCAAGGTCCTCTCAAGACTGTGTATCTTGTGCATTTGCACCTGTGTTTTACATGAATGGATTGTTACCTTTGACACAGGAAAAGTATTATAAATTCTCCACTTCCAATATTAAATTTAGTTAAATAAATAGATTTAATTTGTTCTGTTTCCTTAGCACATGTACATGTTATGATTTAAAGATACATATTTTATTTTATCCAGCTGTGTTTGTAAATTTAAGAAGATAGACAGTTTAACAAATGTTAAACTGTCCATGTTCCAACTGACTTGAACCATCATTGATAATGTTGAAGAAAGTCATGTTTCCTTTGTTGGCTCACCTGATCTTGCTGGAGAAATATCCTCAATTAAATTATAAAGTTGTCGCTTTGTAGAAACTTGAGTTGGAACAAACAATAGCCTAAAAATGCAAAACTGAAAAGGCCAAGAACAGAATCAGCACAGGAATCAATTATCAATAAGCTGCATAGAATATATCAAACACATATAAAAATGTAAATGATATCATGCACCCCACAAAACACCTCACCCCTCCAAATCGATTTTCAAGTTTGCTGATGACACCACCGTAGTGGGTCAGATCTCAAACAATGATGAGACGGAATTTGTTGAACTGGTGCGACAATAATCTCTCATTCAAAGTCAACAAAACAAAGGACATAGTCATCGACTTCAAGAAGCATAGTGGAGGACACGACTCTGTCTACATCAATGGGAACAAAGTAGAAATGGTTAAGAGCTTCAAGTTTTTAGGTGTCCAGAACACTAAACAACCTGTCCTGGTCCCTCCATGCCAACACTATAGTTAAGAAAGCCCACCAATGCCTCTGCTTTCTCAGAAGATGAAGGAAATTTGGCATGTCCGCTACAGCTGTCACCAACTTTTACAGATGCACCACAGAAAGTATTCTTTCTGGTTGTATCACAGCTTGGTATGGCTCCTGCTCTGTATAAGACTGCAAGAAACTACAGAGGGTTGTGAATGAAGCCCAGTCCAATCAATCCAGCCTCTCACTCATTTACACTGTCTACACTTCCCGCTGCCTCGGAAACGCAACCAGCATAATTAAGGACCTCACGCACCCTGGACATATTTTCTACGACCTTCTTCTATTGTGAAAAAGCTACAAAAGTCTGAGGACACATACCAACTGACTCAAAAACAGCTTCTTCCCTGCTGCCATCAAACCTTTGATTGGATTTACCTCGCATTAGGTTGATCTTTCTCTACACCCTAGCTATGACTGTAACACTACATTTTGCACTCTCTCCTTTCCTTCTCTATGTACGATATGCCTTGTCTGTATAGCGTGCAAGGAACAATGCTTTTCATTGTATACTAGGGGCGGCACAGTGGCACAATGGTTAGCACTGCTGCCTCACAGCACCAGTGACAAAAGATTCGATTCCCAGCTTGGGTCACTGTCTGTGCGGAGTCTGCACGTTCTCCCTGTGTCTGCTTGCATTTCCTCCGGGTGCTCCCGTTTCCTCCCACAGTCTGAAAGACATGCTGGATAGGTGCATTGGCCATGCTAAATTCTCCCTTAGTGTATCCGAACAGGTGCTGAAGTGTGGCGACTAGAGGGTTTTCACAGTCACTTCATTGCAGTGTTAATGTAAGCCTACTTGTGACACTAATAAATAAACTTAAACTTAATACATAAGACAATAATAAATCAAATCAAAAAGTTACCAACATTTCCAACTATCCCAATTACACATTGCAAAGACTGCCTGATCCTGTCCAGACATGACTTGAGGTCAGCTTTTCAACTCTGCAATGATGTCAGTCGACTTGGCTTGTTGTCGGGGAAAACCTGATAATGAATAAAGTTACTCACTACCAGCATGTAATTGGAAAAATTAGGCTGTAAATTTATCAGAGATATGATTCTCTTAAGACTGCGTCATCTTTCTATTCTTAAAATACTGATATTTAATGTAATGAACATGGAGAAAAAAAAATACAAATTTGCTAATGTCAGGAATACGCCTGCCCAATCTTGTCCCTCAACGTAGAAGCAATTTAAAAATGGTGAGATTCTCATCTGGTCAAACTCAAGATTAATTTATGGCAAAGCTAAATCTACCTAGGTGGATGATATATATTGTTCTATGCAAAATATTTAAGAATGGTTATTTAAATCATCTTTCATTAGAAACAAATGACCATTATTTACAAAATGTTGTTCCCCTAAAAACATGGAAAAACATATTCTCCAGTGGGTGAGAGTGATACCTGAAGCAATATGCCTGTGTTCTAATCATCCCACCTACCCAATCTTCAAGTTCACAAATGACCCCTGCAATCAGTTATTCCCTCTGTGCTCCAAATACGCTATGGGGCTATTGATTTAAATGAAGCTCACAATCCTTTGTTGATCAAACTCACACCATCAACATGTTGCAACAATCTGTTAGGATAGCACTCTCTGTAAATCATCCTGTCATACAAATACGCCTGTCCTTGTGCTTAGTGATTTATCCACATGGGGTATAGTCAACTCTCAGAGAAAAGAAGCCTGCATATCCCAAGTTTTAACTAATTTCCCCCTGACAGATCTTAATAACATTTAATCCATGGTCTGCATGGCATGGTGAATGTACTAGCCTGCAGCCTTGAATGCAGAAGCTATACCACATACCATACATCTATCCATCTCTTTACACCTGAAGTAAGTAGTCAAGAGACTTCTCTACAGTGTTCTTGTTTCAATTATTATCCACAATCATTAAGTATTCTGACCCAAAGGACAGTAGGATAATGATTCACGCTTCTTCACTCTGAAATCTCGAATGACCCTTCATTACTTTCTACCCTTTCTTCATCATTGTTGCTTTACACTATCTAGTGCTTCCTTTTGCCCTTCCACACTAGTAAATATTCAGGTACTTTTAGTGTACTGTGCTGCTTTGGTTTCAATTGTCCTTCACTGTGTCCTGCAACCATAATGTAGAGAGAACAGCTTGTATAATTATGAGTGCTTTTACCATTATTTTTGTGAGTAATGACTTGGAAAACAACATGTCAATTTATTCAGATGTTGATGGCTTCACAAGCCAAGGAGAGGTTACATGAATTTGGAATATTTCTGTTGTAGCACATCTTTGTCTTTCAGTGTCTCCATGTTGATATAGAGCAACTTTCTTGAAGTTATACTCCACTTTTGTCTGACATTGAGTTAACATTGTGAATACGGTTCATTCAGCAAAATTGATCTAATTCTGAATACTTTTTCTGTACTTCAATTATCTGCACAATGCATTATTTTTGGAAGAAAAAGTCAGTAATAATAAATTACATAATCATATCTATGTATGCTACATAACTAAGTTGAGTCTACGGTGATAATGTTTGCAAAAATTTAAACTGACAGATCAATAATGTGAATAAATTGCATAATAACATTGTAGTTCCAGCTCTACATCAGAACAGTTTAAACTCAAATAATTACACTGCTGCTCTGCATCCCTTTACGCTCCTCCCATCATTCCATCCTCTCTAGTTTCTTAAGCTGTTCCCAATGCTCAGTCATTCATACTCAGACACTTTTGGACCCAAACTTATTCAGTGGACTTTACTCAGAATTCAAAACCAACTCCCAGGGATTAAGCAATTCACCGTTCTGCTTCCCTATTAACTTCCATTTTGGGCTTACTTTTCAGCTTTCGTTGGTTTTGTGTATAGCCTTTCACTCCCCGACTATAAAGAGGCCCTCCAGATCAGTGCCCTTTTTAAAACAAGGACCTCCAACTATCACTGGGGCAGCTTTTGTTCACTGAGTTTTGATGGTTGTTTAAAACTCATCTGCTCAGGAAAGAAAGAAATCAAGAGATATTTGAACTCTCAGGCACCATTTAATGCTGCTGGCCAACTTTCCTCTTGTGTCTGGTGTGAAGTGGTTCAGAATTGCATTGCCTGAGGACCAAGTAAGTCTCAGGGATTGGCTTCCCAACCATCTTGCGGTGAGTCCCCTCAACTGGTGGTGGTGGAGGAGCAGCAAGGGAGTTCTCAGATGTCTTTGTGGGGCTTGGAAGAGCATTGCTTCTCTTCTTGGCATAAGGACATAAGAACTAGGAGCAGGAGTAGGCCATCTGGTCCTTCGAGCTCGCTCCACCATTCAATAAGATCATGGCTGATCTTTTTGTGGACTCAGCTCCACTTACTTGCCCGCTCATCAGAACCCTTAATTCCTTTACTGTTCAAAAATTTAACTATCCTTGCCTTAAAAACATTCAATGAAGTAGCCTCAACTGCTTCACTGGACAGGGAATTCCACAGATTCACAACCATTTGGGTGAAGAGGTTCCTCCTCAACTCAGTCCAAAATCTGCTCCCCCTTATTTTGAGGCCATGCCCCCTTGTTCTAGTTTCACTGGCCAGTGGAAACAACTTCCCTGCTTCTATCTTATCTATTCCCTTCATAATCTTATATGTTTCTATAAGATCTCCCCTCATTCTTCTGAATTCCAATGAGTATAGCCCCAGTCTACTTAGTCTCTCCTCATAAGCCCACCCTTTCAATTTTGGAATCAACCTAGTGAATCTCCTCTGTATCCAAGATTTTTTTTTAAAGTTGATAACTAGCTTCATGGGGTTCTTCTATCTCTGATCCTCTTCCATTCCAGTTTGGCCTGGCAGAACACTGACTGTCATTTCCTGCTCAAGCTTCCTATGAAATGTTGCAATCAGGTTTCAGTAACACCATAAGAACCCTGTAAAATTTGGGCAGGTGCCCATCCTTGCTGTCCACAGTGAAACAGCAGGTCAGATCCCCATGCTTTTGGATGGCTCACTCATCTGAGGAACTTGAACTGTGCAGTCACCTGGCAGAAAGCGAGTGGTCAGCATTGAGATCAATCCCAGATTAACAGAAAATTATCACTAGTTTCATGTCATTTTATTTGCACCACATTTGTACTACAATTGCCAAGCTCTTTAAGTATTGCAAAGTATTGCTGGAAGGAGTTACTGACGTTGACTGGTGAGAGGATTAACATTAACACAAACAAGATCGCTAAAGGGAATTTCACTCTGAGCAGAGCGTTACTTTCAACATAAAATTCTTCCTGTGTAAAACCTGCTAAAATAATTTGCTGCATCTCCTTCCTGAGAAGGGGCTAATTATTTTTTGGATAACAGCCCTTGAAGACCAACCATGGATCTCCCACTCGGAAAAAAATACAAAAATGATGTTTCCAGTGGATCTTTCTCTGTATCTCCAAGATTGAGTTGAATGGGCAGCAGTTTTCCTATTTCTGGAAACCAATCCAGGCATCCACTGGTGATCAAAGGTTCAGTCCTGGAAGTGCACATCAAAGGCTCAGTGCCGGCTGGGAGCCAGTCAATGCTGATTCTTTTGGCATGTATGTGAGTGCCAGTATCAGCATCCAGGAATGGGAAGGAAGATGATCCCAACTCAGCTCATGGAAGTCATAAATATTCTACATGCTTGCCACTAAATATGCTTCTGATTTTCACAGCATTAACGTCACTGTATTTGAACAAATTAATTCTACACTTTTTTGTTAACACAAAACAGTGCGCTCGATAGGGGAGTAAGTCCACTCAATTCATCTTAAACATCGTCTCTTCTCACTGGGAGACAGCACAAGCTGTTTTCAAGTTGCTCAAATGTAAATCATTCTTTTGAAGGAGGAAATGTAATAAATACTCTTTTTTAACAGATCCTGCAGGAGAATTTCTTTTGAAAATCATTTTACTTTTAACTCATTGAGCTTCAGCATGTATTTAATTGTCCCATACTCACAGGACTCTCCAGCATCACCATTCAGTTTAAATTCAAAGCTTCAAAAAGTCAACACAAATTTAATCGGCAGAACTTGTTGTTGAAAGGTTAAGTAGAATTATTCATTAACTGAATCATTTCCAAGACGTACCGTGGATGTTGATGAGATTTGTCCTTTAATGTATTCACAGGGGGTAATAACATTGAGATTTCAGACAAATGTGTAAATTGTCTTCACGTTCATCTTGTGAAATTCTTTGATTTCTGTTTGCATTAATTTATAAAATCCAAACAACTGAGGAAAGGAGGTGGTTAATAATTACACACTATTCCATTAACAATTGACATCAAAGCTTGGTATGTGGAAATTTGGAAAAAACACAGCAAGCTAAGCCTACATAATGAAATACTTAAATTAAAAAAAAACAATTATAACATCTGTCACACATCAGACTTGCAATGGATTATATAACAAAAAACTATTGTTGGAAGCTAAATCACATCAGACATGAGTTTAACTATTTAATTATTTTAATTTAATTCACTTCAGCTGAGAGTGACTGCCCTTGACATCAAGGCAGCATTTGACCAAATGTGGCATCAAGGAGCCCTAACAAAACCGGAGTTAATGGGAAAGCTCTCCACTGGTCGGAGTCAAACCTGGCACAAAGGTAGATTGTTGTGGTACTTGGATGTCAATCATCTCAGCTCCAGGACATCACTGCAGGAGTTCCTCAGGATAGCGCCTAGGCCCAACCATCTTCAGCTGCTTCATCAAAGACCTTCCATCATAAGATCAGGAGCGGGGATGTTTGCTGATGATTGTACAATGTTCAACACCATTTGTTACTCAAAATCCGAGAACTTCCTTCCTAACAGCACAGTGGGTGTATCTAAACCATATAGACTGCAGTGGTTCAAGAAGGCAACCCACCACCAATTTCTCAAAGGCCTTTAAGAATGGACAAGAAATACTGACCCAGCCAGGAGCTTGCACCCACATCCCATGATTGAATAAAAAAATCTAATTGTACATCTAACTAGTGTGTGTAGGAAATGTTTACTTATCTATCCAGTTCTGGTTACACATTGTCAAACCAAACTGCATTCACTCTTAAATGCATGTGATAAAGTAGCCAGTTCATGCATAGCAATGACTTCTCTTGTAACATAACTTTCAGTGTGCAATGAGTAAACACCAATGACCCTCACCTTTTCTTTAGCTAAATGCTGCCCCTTAACAAGATCATCCATTTGCATGGGTTCAGAATTTGCAATAGGAATAACGCTGAGGCTATCATTACTCACTATTATTAAGCCGTAAATCTGACAGCAACCTCTGGCAACTACATGCTGTTAAATGTAGAAATCAGGGGATTACTATCTGAGTTGCCCTGCTCCAGAGACTCAACATTAAAACAGATGAAGGTTATGTACTTCCTATACTTACCCTCGTAACATACCAAGTAAAATTAAGAGTGGTCCATTCAAATGTAAGTGACTATTTAACAGTGTGTTAAGTTTTAAATACTGCGAAATAAGTAAGCAGGAGTGACAAACAGCCTTGGCACCTGTAAGCGTTTCAGGATGTAAGCAGCATGTGAGTTGCCAAAATGATATGCACAGACTTGTGTCTTGTGGTCACAGATGATCTGAACATTCATTGAGTGGAACCCTTTCTGGTTCACAAAGGTTCCCGGTTCACCTGCAGGCACCTTGGTCACCACATGAGTGCAGTCGATGACACCCTGGATGCGGGGAAACCCCGAAATTGGTGTGACGTCCAGAGTCTCAGCCTGGCTGGCTTCATCTGTCCAATAATGCATTAATGTCAGCAACCATGTGAAGGGAGCCTTGGTAGAAAATGAGGGTCACTTTGACTTTCAAAGCCAATGGCATTGGATGGCCATGCATACAGTTGGAGGTGATCTCCAGCCCAATTATCTGGCATAAGGTGGTGACAATGTCCCTAGGGAGGCGAAGGCTCCTAACTGGACCTTGGACTTGTTGAAATAGTTCGACCACTGCCTCAATACTCTGGCTGCAGGGTATTGGCATATCCTGTGGACCCTTCCACCTTGCTCTCCCATCAGGCCCTACTATGCTTGCGCTTCTCCTCTCACAAGTCGCTCCCTGGGATGCTGCCTGCATCTGGTTTCCTCTCCCTCCTGAATCCTCTCCTCCTCCTCCTCACCACCTGAGTATACAATGTCCATGATCAGAAATACACCAAAATATTATCTTATACATCTAAGGGTGCACTCTGCTGAAATCTTCAAACAAAGATGGGAAGAAAAAGTATTGCAAAAGAAAGCTGTCTACACTTGGAATGCAGCAGAAATCTCTCAAGTCACATAAATTTCACAGCAATTACTCGAACCTAAAGAAATAGAGCTTTTGCTCTGAGGGTCTTTTATCCCACACGAGGATGAGAAACCTGCCCGTGTTGCCTGTGCAATGACCACAAAGTCACACGGGCAATATAAAATTCCTTTCAGTCGGTAAAGTAAAGGCCTTAATTGGCCCTTAAGTGTCAGCAGCCATGCTTCTGATTCCCACGCACGCCCTCCAACCATAATATTGCTCACATGCAAGATCACGTCAGCACACTCGCCCAACATCTTCTCATGTAATTTTGTGCAAATTCGGTTTGGGAGCGCGCTCATTTCCCTCTTGTAAAAGCTGGCCTATAAAGATTGTAATTGCTGCTCAGAAGCTCAGGGAAGATCTGGAGGCACCCTGGAAGTGAAATGGATGGCGAGGCACTATTCCTTTACTGCTGATCACAAAACCTGGGTCAGGTTGTTCCACTGAACTTCAGCTAACGTTAACATGGTACAGCAGATATTCTTCAAAAATCTTCATCCTCATAGGGTCATATTTCACATACACACTGAGGACAGCTAAGTGTACCTCTCCACCTGCTCTCCTGATCACACTGGTGCTTGGAGTCCTGAATGAGCTATAATTCCTTCCAGTTAAAAGCTGGATAAACAGAAACCATAATTTTCAGCACTCTCCACAAACTCCATATCCACATCCTTGATTCCATCCATATAGCAGACCACTTTCTCAGGTTGGTCAGGCTGTTCACAACGCCAGTGTCCCAGTTGACCCCAAACTTAACTTGACTCCACTTCTTCTCCATGACCAAACCCACCTACTTCTACCTCTGAAAAAAAATGTCAGCTTAGGAAGTGTTAAGTTTAGATTTGACTGGTTTTGTCTGGTGGAAACTGGATGCTACAGGGTTAAAACTGCAATGGTTGGGGGGGGGGAGATGGTCGGCATTTCACTATGATTCACATCCCCTGGCATTCTCCTTCTGACATTTTTATTTTCATTTATCCATTTTAATCAGGAAAGAGCCACACAAATTGATGCAAATCATGGTCCCATGATGTACCTGTCATCTCACCAGTCAACTGGCTGAAGCATCTGCCATGGATACTCGCATTCAGTGTAAGTTGGAGGTGCAGCAGAAAAGCCCAGTCAAGTGACAAATTATTTCTGTAGGGTACTGAGAAGGATGCGTGCCATTCCAAGATGCAAAAAGGAATGCGGGAACACCCCTTGTCTATATGGCAATCCTAGACCTGCCTTATTTCCCTGTTGGCTATATCACATAGTCCAGAGCCAAGGAGCTGCACCAGGCTACTCATTAGGGGTGTGCATCCTGTCGCATATATATTAATTCTGCCAGCTATCCACTTGATAGTTGAAATCCACTCTAATAACCGGCCCCACAGCCCTATTACTGTTGATTATAACTCAGATTAATTCAATCAAGATTGGTAAATAATGCTATTCTAGCAGATTAAGTAACATGTGATTTCTGCAAAGGAAAACATCGAAGTTTGCAGATGACATGGCAACTTGGAAATGTTGCAAACTGCTTAGGAGAGATCGCAAGAAGGATATAAATGGTCTAGCAAAATGGACAGACGCATGACAAATTAAAAGCTAGCGCAGAGAGTTGTGCAGAGATTGATTTTGGTGGGAAGATCGCAATTTAAAAAGTAAGTTACATATTAAAGATGATGCAGGAAGAAATACTTGGGGCTCTAAGTACACAAGTTTTTGAAGGTGACAGGACAAGGTTCTATTTGATTCTATTTGAAAAACTATCTGGGATTCCTGGGTTTATGAGCAGAGGTGGAGGTCAGAAATTGTGAATCAGAGCAGATAAAGACAGCAGATTTCCTTCCCTGAAGGATATTAATGAACCAGATGGGTTTCTACAACAATCAACAATGGTCATCATTAGACTTTTAATTCCAGATTTTTTATTGAATTGAAATTTTACCACCTGCTATAGCAGGATTTGAACCCGGGTCCCCAGATCTTGTCCTGGGTCTCTGGATTATGCGTCCGGTGACAAAACCACTACACCATTGCCTCCCCTAGTTGCTTTCAGTTAAAGATAATAAGGAGAAATATGTTACAGATTAAGAAGCTAAAAACCAGTTGAAAATTAGAAAAAACAAATTATGATCTAATTAAATAACATCGGGCTAGAGGGCCAGGCGATGTGTTTTACCTGCGTGATGTGGGAGCTGGTGGACCCCATTGTAGTTCCTAGTGAACACATCTGTAGTAAGTGTTGGTTGCTCAAGGAACTGTGCTTCAGAGTTAATGAGCTGGAGTCTGAGCTCCAGACACTGCGACACATCAAGGAGTGGGAGAGGTATCTGGATGCTGTGTTTCAGGAGGCAGTCACAGCCCTTAGATTAACTACCTTTAATTCAGCCAGTAGTCAGAGACAGGAAGGTGTGACTGTGAGTGAGGCAGGTAGAGGGATCCAGGAGGTAGGATTTCAGGAGGCTCAGCCCTTGTCCTCATCCAACAGGTTTGAGATTCTTGCTCCCTACACCACTTGAATGGCTCCCTGTACCATGGTGCTGTGGTCAGTTTGCTCATTCTCCCTACAGTCCCTGCTCCCATAACAGTGGGAATAATAGGGTGATCCATGTCAGCCTCACAGTTGTACTCCACACCGCAATCATCCCACACTCAGTCACTGTTTTGAACTTGGTGAATTCCACGTCATTATTGGGGAGAGGGTGGGAGGCGGGGGCTAAACATGCCAGTGAGCCTGGCTTCAGGGCACTTGCACACCCTTTTGCAAGGATGCCCCGATTGCATAGTACACTTGGAGACCCCCTCCATCTTCCCATGGACATCTGGACACTCCTCACTGGCGACTTGCTCCCCCACTGCCAGCCCGACATGAGTTGCCGGCATCATGATATTGAGGCCCCCCTCAATGGGTCCACCATCATGACCCTCTTCATTATCCACCCTGCACAGTCGCCCCCTGCATAGCCCCCCATCGTGGTTCCCTGCATAGTCCCCCTGCCATGGCCCCCACTCAGGCCCACCCCCTTGGCATTGCCAGGGTGTCCAGCTGGCACTGCCAGGTTGTCCGTTGGCCACTGCCGGGATGTCTGGTGGGTGCTGTCAGTGTGCCAGCACTGCCTGTCCATGCCCCCGTCCACCTGAGGCCTTCGTTGGTCTCCGAGCCACCCGGCATGACTATTGCACCAGGTCTCTGCGAGTGGAGAACTATAGTGGAAACCAGTAGTAATTGGCTCTGGCATGACCTCCCGCCGGAGAGGTAGGAACATTCTGGGAGGGGAATTAATCGTGTGCTGAACTCACTAATGAGATTGAAACCCAGCCGATCTCATGCTAATCGGCCTTGCGCCCTTTCTGAGCATGATCTGGTTTGCGCCATTAGAAAGGGGCCAGGACGATTGCAAACTGTTTCACACCGGGTGAGAAACCTATTTTTAGGCCCACATGCTATTTTCCAGGATCGGCACAATCTGTGGCAGGTGCAGTGAGGTCAGAGAATCACCCCCCATTGAATATCCATATCATTTTATATTGTCATTCAGTCTCCTTTCCCTTCAAAGACAATTGAAATTCTTAACAGCATTCTTCTGCATGTGACTGATTTAAATAAATTCCAAATTCTGTAATGTTAAAAGTGGCCATTAAACAGAATGCAAATGTGCAGAAAGGAGTCACAGATGAAAACTGCTCCAGTCTAAAAATGTCTCTTGATCTCCAGGCAAACGTCAAAACATGCTGTGTCACAACAGGCAAACTACTGAGAGAGATGAACAGACTCTGTGTTTTCTGTCTTTTTTGAAGGCCATGCAACCATGCTGGTCTGCACTCTATCTCCCCAGTCCAATATGCAGGACTCTTTTCAACTCAGTGTGAAATGCTGCAGAATAAAGAGAGCAGTGTGACTTTGTATATACTGTTATTTAGTATTTAACTTAACAACTGGCTTCTTTTCTCCTTGACTTAGTCAAAAGCTTATGGGTTATTCCCAACTATCTAGCCAGAGGTTATGTTATTCATATTCTTCTATAGGCCATGAGTTTTAAAGGTTTTTTTATTGTTTAAATTGGCAGCTAAACTAAAGATACATTTTAGCCTTGAACTATTTGTTGAGGTGTAACATATTGTTGGGTAACGGAATGAGATGAAGCAAAATTCCTTCACAGCCTTATTAACTTTTCTTCATCTATTTACAGGAACTAAATATCATTCATCAACACAATCTATTTTTTGATCGTATGCAGCTGATTGTTTTTGATCATCATAATTCTACCTGCTGCTAATGATCATGCCTATAAAACATTACTAAGACAGGACACTTAATTCATATATTTAAATCTAGCTCTCATTAGGAGCCCAAAGTAAAAATCTTCACTGCTGGGCAGGTTTCCCAGGTTTTTCAGGAAGTTCAACAGCAAAATGGAGGCACAATCTACTGGCTCCATTGGCTCCTTTCTCAGCACTCTTTGCGGATTGGGGGAACAGGTTTGCTGCCTTCAAGGCCCTCAAGAGAGCTTCAGTACTTATCCCTGGGGTGTTGGTTTAGCTTAGTTGGCTGGACAGCTGGATAGTGATACAGAGCAATGCCAACAGCGTGGGTTCAATTCCTATACCAGCTGAAGTTACTCATGACCGCCTTCTAAGCCTTGCCCCTTGCCTGAGGTATGGTGATCCTCAGGTTGAAATCACCACCAGTCTCCCCCTTTGAGGGGAAGAGCAGCCCATGGTCAACTGGGAGTATGGTGACTTTACGGACTCCCAAACATCCTTCTCGCTTCATTGGCCCAAAGAATGATCATGTGACACCTCCTTTAATTAGGCCTGAGAGAAGCCTGGGCACTGAACTTGGGTTTCAACAGGAAGCACTTCTGGTGCACAATATACTAATTGTTCGAGAACAACTTGGGATAGTTAGATTGGCTCTCAAGTTCACAACTAAGTAAACTGACAACTACCTTGGACTTTTAGAAATTCAACGAACTGCCAGCAAATTTGCCGAGCATGAATGTTACACAATGTGCATCGATGGTCTTATAAAATATGTAAACATTGGGAAATGATGTTGCAACAGCAGTGGAATGATTATTTTTTTTGCATTTCTGTGAGTTACTATTTGTTACTCAGCCAGATTTTCATCTATCGCAATAGGGTGTGAGGCAATGGAAAAAGCATTATGCATTCAGACAGTATTGACTAATGTTTAAAGATGATAATTTTTATGTTGAATTGAAACATCTTAACCGCTTACTGCACCAAAACTAGGCTTGCAGAAAGCCTTCACCAGTAGCTCTGTGTACAAGGAGAGGGTGATGAGCAGGGCTCCAGTGGAATCACTCAAAGTCAACAGGGTAAATTATTGGGAAGTTGTTTATTAAGTAAATCTCATCAATAAATTTAATTTAACCTGCCTCCCAGCAGAGCAGTTCAGGCGATTGTTTGCTTCTTCAGCTGCAGTTGCTGCTTGTGATTATAAACAGTCTTTATCATATTCTGTTTTCTTTTGTGGCCCTGCTTTGTTGCATGTGTATCAGTCAACTATTCAGTCTGTTTGAAAAAAATTATCGGACTGTTTTTGTTCTCACATAACTTTCCTTGGATTCTGATATTAAACAGAAAACAGCACTAAAAACAGCATTGAAGAAATGAAAAAATATTTTTTAAATAACAAACAATAAGGGCTGGTTAAAAATATCCTTCATGCACAGATCTTCATTTTCATGAACTCCAGATGGGCGAACAGACCACACACGGTAACCCTGCCCTAAACAGATGAAAATATCATGCCATAGTCAATAGCTGCACTGACAAGAGAGGTGTGAAAGTGAGTACAACTGACCTGGGTCAATTTACAATGGTGCTCTTCTTTTCTTTACTCAAAAAATGATTCAGTAATGTTCTTGAAATTTACAGACCTTCTTAAATTACTTTCAACGGCCAGGGTTGTGAAGCCATTAAATGTTAATTGACTTTAGTTGCAATGTGATAGATTTTCACACATTTGAATATAAAAAATACATTTCTACAGTGATCACAGATGCTGATTAAGAATGTGGAGAAGAGCCAGTGCCTGAGCTCCACAATAAAAGCAAAATACTGCCTGCGGATGTTGTAAATCTGAAATAAAAACAGGAAATGCTGGATAAACTCAGCAGGCCCAATTTTACCATCAAGTTGAGCCCGTTTTCGGGCGCGAAAACTTGGTAAAGTCACGTATGAGGCGAGTAGCGTGATCCACAACTGCCTCCATGCTGGATCCCCCTTTACCAATGGCTGAAAATGACCGCGATCAGGACCGCACCCGAAACGGGCACGACGGCAATTTAAATACATTCGAATGCATTTAACTTGAATTAATGTGCTGTACGCCCAACTTTACCACCACTCCCCCCTTTACCACCGCGTTTGCCAATCAGGAATTGGCGCGAAACAGACATGCTCCATAAAAGTCCGATTCGGGCACTCCATCAGTGAGAGTTAGTGAGGAGATAAGTGCATAGTGTCTGATGGCTCTCTGCTACTCATGGGTGTCCTGTTGTTGCGGCCATTTTCTGTCTCGGGTCGGTGGCGGCTCTGCGAGTGTGTGGGGGTGAGGGGCTGTTGCTCTGCAGGGTCTCCGATGTCCGACTTGCAGCATGGACCCGGGTCTCAGCACTGACCTCGGGTCTTGCGGTGCTGCTGGGTCCTAGCGCACTCAGCTCACTTCCAGCTGAAGGATGTGCACAAAGCCCTTGCAAATTGCACTGCTGCAGCCTTTCAACTTTGCAAGGAGCTGTGATTGTGGGGAGCATGTCGCTGGGGGAATTGGGGGGTGTGATTGTGGGGAGCATGTGGCTGGGGGAATTGGGGGGCTTTGATTGTGGGGAGCATGTGGCTGGGAGAATTGGGGAGGTATGATTGTGGGGAGAATGTGGCTGGGGGAATTGGGGGGCCTTTGATTGTGGGGAGCATGTGGCTGGGAGAATTGGGGGGGTGTGATTGTGGGGAGCATGTGCCTGGGGGAATTGGGGGGGCTGTGATTGTGGGGGGCATGTGGCTGGGGGAATTGTGGGGGCAGGGGCTGTGATTGTGGATGTGCTCGGGGCAAGCAGCCTTCCATAACCTCTACATGTGTTCCTCTCCATCTCCAACAACCCCCCTTCAGACTGACGAGATGGATATTCTTTTGGTTGCTGCTGGAGCTGAGGAGGAGGAGCAGGAGGAAGAATTACGGACACAGGAGGCCTGGGCCTTACCAGTTCCAGGACCAGAGGGAGACGACCACCAGAGGAAGGTGGCCGCCATTTACCCAGAAGGGGGGCGTAGGACAAGGAGGGAGCAGAGACCCAGCAATTCCATGCATGAGTGTCCTTCGAGCAGCTGTCGGATCCCGTGTGCTGCCGATGTCTCCGACTCCGAACGGAGACCGTGCGACACCTGTGCAACCTGTTGCAGGACCTGTCACCTAGAGACACGGTGGCGGGGGGGGAGGGGGGGGCGGGTGGGGGGGGCGGGGGAGGCACCCACTCTCGGTGGCTGTCAAATTGACAGCTGCTCTAAACTTCTACGCTACTGGCTCTTTTCAGATCTCAAGTGAAGATGTCTGTGGCATCTCCCAATCTGCTGTGCACACCTGTGTGAGGCAGGTCACTGAAGCCCTGTATGCCCGGGCTGGCCAGTTCATCAACTTCAACCTGGATGAGGCTCAGCAGGAAGCCCGGGCTGCAGGGTTCACAGCCATTGCAGTGATGCCTAAAGTGCAGGGGGCGATCGACTGCACACATGTTGCCCTCAAGACCCCCCTACAGAATCTGCGGAGGGTTGTAAATAGGAAGGGGTTTCACTTCCTGAATGTTTAAGTAGTGTGCGACCATAACATGACCATCATGCACGTCTGCGCCAGACACCCAGGCAGCGTGCATGACAGCTTCATTGTCAGGAGCTCGGACATCCCGGAGGCATTCGAGGAGGAGCCCAGGTTGTGGGGTTGGCTCCTGGGTGATATGGGTTACCCGCTTCAGACATGGCTGATGATGCTGTGCGGAGGCCTGTGTCTATAATGAAGCTCATGTAGCCACCCGTGCGATAGTGGAGAGGTGCATTGGGCTCCTCAAGATGCGATTCCGGTGCCTGGACTGATCTGGCGGGGCCCTCCAGTACAGCCCAGTGATCTCCTCTGCATTGTGGTGGTGTGCTGTGCCTTGCACAATTGGGCTCGACAGAGAGGTGACCTATTGGAGGAGAAGAAGGACGTGGAGGATGACCAGCCGGCCATCGCTGGGGAGGATGTCCAGCAGGAGGAGGAGGAAGAGGAGGAGAAGGAGGAGGAAGACCACGTCGAGGAACACCAACCAGGCAATCGAGGGCTGGCAGCTCAAATGAGGCAAGAGAGACCCTGATCACCAGGTGGTTCAGTCGCTAGGGGCTTGTGTCTGTGGGTTCCATTCCCCCCGAAATTCCTTCTATATCCTGCAACATTGTCACACCAGAGAGGTGGGCCTGGGAACTCTGTGTTAGTGAGTTTTTTGGCAGGCAGAAGGGTGATGACGACTCGCTAAACACCATTATGATGATGCCCTGGTGCAAACTAGTCTGACTCCTACCTGAGCTCCACATGCACGCTGGCACCTGGGCCCACGTCTGTGTAGTGGATAAGGGATCCGAAACCCCCATACAGGGTCCTGGGGCAGGTGGGGTGGGGGACAGGAGGAAATCACTCATGGGGTCTGGGGAACCAATGGCTTCCTTTTCTCAGTGACACAGCATTGAGGGACCTCCCCAACTGACATCAACATGAAGCATCCCTCCAGCGATCATCAATGGAAGAGGATTCATGATCGAGACAAATTCGTCACAGGTGGGTGGTGAAAAAACATTTAATTACGATAAAGGTGTTTAAATAAGATGTTCTAACATAAAAACTTGCAAACGGAAAACGTTAAGGTGCTTAAATATCTTTCTAACGAGTGCAGCCCTTCACCCGTGCCATCTGAGTGCAACTACAACTTCCCAACCTTACGTGGCCTACCACTATGTCTCAGTGACTCCCCAGAATGTACATCGGAGGTGGAGGGGGCCAGCTGCCTACCATGCCCCGTGGCCTGTTATACGTGTGGCGGGTGTCCTCTGGAGGCTCTGGACCTTAAGGACCCTGGCCTGCTTCCAGGTGTCGGTGATGTTTCCATGACACCCTCTTCATCCCGCTGCCCATGATGCCCCGGTGTCAGAAAGTGGGGAGTCAGAAGGTGTAGCCACAGCCACAGTCTCCTGGCTGGAAGGCCCCAGCATGGGCTCAAGCCCTTCCCCCTCCCTTGGTGTTCCTGTGGGCCCCTAGGTCACTCCATGGGACGGCGGTGCTTCTGCAGTGAGCTCCAGAAGCTCCGGCGTCACCTGGCACTGCCAATCCTGGAGGACCACCTGCGTCCTACCCATGGTGGTCGAGCCCTCTGCGATGGCTACTTGAGTCGGGGGCCACCTCTCAATGGCCGCAGCAAGTGCCCTCTAAGACTGTGCCATGCTCTGCAACCCCTCAGCTGTGGCCCTCTGTGACTGGGCCCTGTTCTCAAGGGTTGCTGCCATTGCCCGCTGTGTCTCAGCGCTGTCCCATTGGGTCTCCTGCAAGCTCTCGAGCCTCTCAGCCATGGGCCGCAGAATCTCGAGAAGCCTGTTCAGTCCCTCAGCTGTGGCCTGCTGTGACTCGACCATCGCTTGGAGCCTGTCACCCATGGTGAGGATCCCCTGCCTCAGGCTTTCCACCGCAGACGCCACCCTTGCAGTGTTGGCCTGGGAAGAACACAAGACACCAATACCTGGTCCACCTGAAAGCTTTGGGACTCCTCCCAACAGCCTCGCAGTCGGTCCAGTGTGGCCGTCAGCCCCTCCTGCATTCCCTGGCTCTGATGCTGCATCTCCAGCAGCTGAGGGAGAAGTGATCTCAGAGGCCCAACATGTAGCCTGGGACCAGCTGAGTCCTCACCTCCGGCAGGCCCCCACATGCCAGAGGCCTCGGACGTTCCCTCCTCCACCCGATGTACATCAGCAGATGTGTCGCTCACCAGAGAGTGACCCAGAAGCCTCACCACTAACTGGACCCACCGACGTGTCAGTATCTGGGATGGTGAGTTGTGAGGTGGAAGCTGACGCTAAAACGGTGCCACCCTTGGAGGTCCCTTCACCCATATCCTCCGAGGACTCATCCTGGACCAGGATGGGCGGGAGCTGCAGCAGGGGCCTGGAGTCCAGAAAGACCCGGGGCATCCGGATCTGTCCCTGCAACACAGGACACAAGGTTAAGTGCAAGGGAGGGAGAGGAATCCGGGATGCCAAACACGTGATTCACATTTCTCCATTGAAAATAGAGCAAAGAACCAAGAAAATTACATCACAGGAGCAGGTCCTTCAGCCCTCCAAGCCTGTAGCGACCAGGCTGCCCATCTGATTTGTAACCCCCCTACCCTTCCAGGGACCATATGCTTCTATTCCCTTCACATTCACATAGCTGTAGAGATGCCCCTTAAAGGTCACTATTGTATCTGCATACACGATCTCCCCCGGAAGCGTTCCAGGGACTCACTACCCTCTCTGTACAAATAAACATGCCTCATACATCTCCTTTAAACCTTGCTCCTCACACCCAAAACTCGCACCCCCAAGAAGTTGCCTCAAAATGATTGAAGGAATGACAGGTATTCACGTCTTGACGACAGCCCAGCCATGCTGTCGCTAACAGCCCGCATCTCCCCTTCCCTTGACAGCTCCAGTGCCCACTCCTCAAAGGGGGTGAGGACCTGGAGGTCTGGCTCACCACCCCCTGTCTTCACTCTCTCTCAGGTGTTATGGTCGGTCTTCTCCAGTGGAGACAAGGAGCCATGAAAGAAATGGTGGCGTGATTCCTGCAGAGAATCAGGTGGTGGCCCTTGGAGGGCAAGTGCAGTGGGGCTCTTGGGGGGGAAGGAAGGAAGTGCTTGGGAGTCAGGAGCTGGAAGCATGCAGGATGCTGGGGATGGGAGGATCTGGGGGGAGATTTGGGGGAAGATGCAAGATGGGGTTCAGCACTCACCCTTGCTGCATGGATGAGGTCATTAACATTTTTCCGGCACTGCTTCCCGGTTCAGGGGACCAGTGCCCTGGCACTGACCGAGGCGGCGACTTCCTCCCAGACCGCATTTCCATCAGCCCCCCCTTAGTCTGCGTCCTCCTGGGGGGAAGAGGGTGTCCCGCCTCACCTCTGCTGCATCCAGCAGCTTCCCCAGGTCGCCCTCAGAGAATCGGGGGGCTGGTCGTGCGCACATTTTGTGTAGGAATGCCTGCCTGTTCATTCTTGTGTTTTTAATGGAGCTGCCCCTCCTTAGGGCAGATCAGCTGCCGGCAGTTTGGCCAAGCATTCCAGCAACTTCCATGCAGTTTGCTTGTTAGCATTGAGGGGAGGGCAAGTCAGCACTTGCAGGTGTGCTGATGGGGAGCGGGGGGGGAGGGGGGGGGCGGTGGTGTATCAATGCCTCAATGATTGGGGACAAGGGAGAGAGAGGGAGGTGTTACACGGCCATCGGAGTCCGGAGGAGATGGGGGCCTTGTGCGGGAGGGTCCGGGGTGGGGGTGAGGGGGGTCACACTGTCTGAAATCTGTAGGGTAGAGGGGGGAGGGTGGATCTCTCGGCCTGATATGAGTGAGGGCGAAGGGGGGGTTCCACTGCCACTCTGCCTGAGATCGTTGGGGGGAAGGGGGGAAGGGGCCACAATCGGTCCGGGTGGCGGGATAAGGGGGTCAGTAATGATGACGGGGCTGCGGTGGTGGGGCGGGGGGCAGGGGGGGGGGTGGGTGGCATTATCCAGGCCGGGTGCGATGTGGTAGGGGAGCAGCATTCTACCATTTTCTTTTGTAAGCACGCGCAGTTGGAGGCGCCGATCGGAGCAGCAGTGTTTCGGGCGCGATAAGCCCCGCCCACAGACTTGTGCAGCGCGATTCAGAATCACTGATATTTTTTCAGGCATAGTGCGTATGGGGGCGCCTGAGAACGGGTCTAAAAGTGGACCTGAAACACTCCCAGTTTCAAGTCCGCCCAGCACTTAGAATCAAAATGGTAAATTTGGGCCCAGCAAGTCTGGCAGCATCCATGCAGAGAGAAGCCGAGTTAATGGCCGGAATTTTCCGACCTCACCCACTGCTGGGTTTCTCCGGTGCCGCTGCAGTGAATGGAGATTTGGCTGAGTGCCAGGTCTCAGTTCTCGCTGGCAGCAGAGGCAGAGTTTACGAGACGGGGAATTCCGGTCAATGTTTCTAAATTAGACTTAAAACATTAACTGTGTTTTTCTCTCACAGATGCTGCCAGACCTGCTGAGTTTATCCAGCATTTTCTAATTTTCTGCCACGTTGCTCCCTTATGAAGTTCACTATATGGGGAAAGCCAAGTTCAATTCATAGAAACCGTAGAAATCATAGAAACCCGACAGTGCAGAAGGAGGCCATTCGGCCCATCAAGCCTGCACCGACCACAATCCAACCCAGGCCCTACCCCCACTTATTTACCCGCTAACCACTGTGCTACCATGCCGCCCAATTGAGTAATGATGGATCTTGGCCAATTAAATTGCAATCAATAGTTGGCAAGCAAAACAGCAACTGAATAATAGGCTACCTTTAAAGAAGAGATAGCTTGGCCACAGTCAAGGTATATTCCCAAGAGGAAAGGCAGAGGAAACAAATACAGAACTCCAGTCTAATGAAAAAGAGAGAGATTAAGATGAAGAAAAAAGTTTGCTCATGAGAAATATCAGGTGGATAATGGAGAACGTAGCTGAATATAAAAGGTTCAGAGGAGAAGTGAAAAAACAACTAACAAAAGCAAAGAGAAAGTATAAAAATAGGCTAGCAGCTAACATAAAACAGAATCCCAAAGTCTTCAAATCGGCATATAAATAGTAAAAAGGTGGGAAAAGTGGAATTGGGACCAATATGTGATCAAAAAGTGTATTTATGCATGGAAATAGGAGGAATGGCTGAGCTATTAAATTAATACTTTGCATCTATCTTTACCTAGGTGGAAGATGCTGCCCAGGTCATGGTGAAAGAAGAGGTTTTTCAGACACTTAAAGGGTTCAAAATTGATAAGATATTAGATAGGTTGTCTGTACTTCAAGTTGACTAGGATCCAGGACTGGATGAAATGCACCCATGGATACTGAGGAAAGTGAGAGTTGAAATTGCAGGGTCACTGGCCATAATTTTCCAATCTTTCTTAGACTCAGGGGAGGTGCCAGAGGTCTAGAGATTTGGAAATGTTCCACCCTTGTTCAAAAAAGGCAGCATGAGGAAAACCTTTCTCATGCAGTGAGTGGTTAAGATCTGGAATGCACTGCCTGAGACTGTGGTGAAGGCAGGTTCAATCAAGGTTTTCAAGTGGGAATTAGGTGGTTATCTGAAAAGACAGTATGTGCAGGGTTAGAGGGGAAAAGGCAGGAAAATGGTATGAGGTGAATTGCTTATTCGGAGAGCCAACACAGACATGATGGGCAGAATGGTCTTATTTTGTGCTGTAACAATTTGTTGATAGAATCCATGACAGAGATTGAGATCCAATCTAACAATCAACCATTGTTTTTGAATATCTCAGCCATTTCCACATCTTTGGTAAAGTCTCTGAATCACAAAACTTGCTGCAGAGGAGGCAGTGGTGCAGTGGTATTGTCGCAGAGCTAGTAATCCAGAGACCTGTACTAGTGCGACTAGTCAGACATTTGGGGACCTGTGTTCAGGAGAGACTTTAACCTGGTGTTGTGAGACTTCTTACTGTGCTTACCCCAGTCCAACGCCGGCATCTCCACTTCAGGAGAGATGGCAGAAGGTGAAATTTGAAATCAATAAAAAATCTAGAATTAAAAGTCTAATGATGATCATGAAACCATTGTTGTAAAAAACCAAGAAACAGCTATTGGATTTATCAGCCCATTTTGGAGCTTGTGGCATGAAAAGTTAATCCTTCTCATGGCGATGTCTCCAAGCCCAGTTGGCATCACAAAGTGCGTGTCAATTTAATCGATAGTGGGGGAGAATCCCGCTCACAGGGTCCCTCTAGACTTGTCTTGATTCAGCAGGGCAGCCAGCACTGTGCAGGCTGCTGCCTGCGTGACACTTTTCAATGATATCAATGAAGAGCGCTGGATGGGTTATGCAGATAGCAGCTATGGCGTTGCCTGCCTACCAAACATAAGTGCTGCTGGAAGCATTGCAAATGCAAACAAACTGCTCTCCCAGTATGTACCACAAAAAAGGGCCTTAAAATGCTGTTGCTTTCTTTTGAATGAGAAAGAAAAAATAAGTTAATATTCATGGAAATCAATCAAAATGGCAATGCACCTTTTCCTAAAATTGAATATATTTGACTAATTCAAATAACTCAACCAAGAATCTTTTAGCTTGGTCAGCTTTAGACAATTTAATTGCAATTTCTTACACAACGTTCAGAAATAGGATCCCAACAGTGCAAAAGGAGGCCATTCAGTCCATCGAATTTGCACTTTTTGAAAGACTACCTTACCTATGTCCATCCCCTGCCCTATTGCCATAGCCCTTTACCATGGCTAATCCACCTAACCTGCACATCTTTGGACACTAATGCCAGAATAATCTTTCCAATAAGAAAACAAAAAATAATTAAATGCTTTTGGTTAAGCACATTTTGTTCAAAGTTACATTAGAGTCAGAGAGGTTTACATCATGGAAACAGGCCTTTTGACCCAACTTGCCCATACCTCCCTTTTTTTTAAAACCACTAAGCTAGTCCCAATGGCCCAGGTTTGGCCCATATCCCTCTATATCCATCTTACCCATGTAACTGTCTAAATGCTTTTTAAAAGACAAAATTGCACCCGCCTCTACTATTACCTCTGGCAGTTTGTTCCAGACACTCACCACCCTCTGTGTGAAGAAATTGCCTCTCTGGACCCTTTTGCCCCTCTGGACATTAGCAAGTATTTATTCATCATGCTTTTTATTCAAGAGTGATTTGTAATGTCAGTCATGCATGATGGTGTGTTTTATGGCCAGAAAGTTATTGCTGCATTCAAAACAACCAAAAACTTAATAATTTAGACATTTTGAGAGTGGAAACAGTTGAAATGAAATTTTCTAAACAGAAAACCTGACTATACCCTTTCATATTTTCAAGTTTTTGATGACATGTCAATGATTTCCCTGCATATTTGACAAATCCACAGGCTGTTTGAACACAGGTTAAAAATATAATTTTACCAACAAAAATAGATTTAAATTTTTTCAAAGATTATGCAAAATAAATATGAAAACTCTAAAATAAATAAAATCAGTCACAGCTGATTATAGTGAAAGTAAAATAAATACAGTTTACAGTGAAAATAAAATCAATTTTCACTGTAAAAGTTCAATAAAATTCACGATCACAACTTTAGTAACTTTAAAGATTTATTACTTTACATTTCATTTTTTAAATTTCTTCAGTTAAAGGTTGGTGAGTTCAGCAAAAATAGACATTGTGACTATTTGTAGTTTCTAACTGATGTGATAAAACTCAGCTGAATATACCAAGCTTGTTCGCAAAGGGTTAATTAAGCTCCCCATGTAATCTATAACAGTAATGCAGTGCACAGAAGTTTTATAATTTCAATCACTATTCAGGCTCTGTACTTTGCTGTTTCCTGTTAGATAAATGTAAAGAAAATTTTATGACAACTTATTAAATGTCAAGTCAAACCCAAAGTTTTGGGTGCGAGTGAGGCTTTCAAGTTAAAACTTTAACAAAGGTACTAAAAGCCAAGACAATTAAATGTTACATAAAATAAATCATGTCATCGTGAAAGTTAGAAATTTCTAATTTTCACTTTCTTTAAAACTATGGCCTGGATCTCCTCAGAGTTGCTCCTATTCCACTGCTGTAACTTCACCAGAAATGAAGTGGCAGCCATTCTTGTATTAATAAAACAGTAGACAGTGTTTGATGATGTTGTTGGAATAATCGCCTCTGATAAAAATCTCCAATCATGATTCAATATTTCTGACGATCATACTTTACATTTACGAATATCCTTCAGCTCATCGTTTCCTCAGTGGGTGGACCCCCATTCTCCTCACAACACCACGGCTCAAATAGAAAAACTTGATTTTCTCCACAAAAACAGAAAATGCTCGAAAACCTCAGCAGGCCTGACAGCGTCTGTGGAGAGAGAATAGAGCCAATTGGATTTTCCCATCCTGCTGCAGGGAACAGAGATTTGGCTGGGTGCCAAATTCTCTGATTTCGCTAGAACGGGAGCATGGCGTGAATGGCTGGAAAGATCACGCCCATAGGGTGAGTTCCTTCTCTGTCTTACTCTCTCATCAAGAACCTCTGAGACTCCAGTTCTAGAGAACTGCTCCCTGTTCTATTCCTTTACTTGCACATAATGATTTCGAAAAACTAGCTTGTTGCTTTGTAAGTGATTTAGGTTTGGTGTGAACTCAGCATTAAGGTTGGAAGACGACAGGAAAGTCATTTATCAGCCCTGTTATCCTCTGACTGCTGGAAATATAGCCCATCCGCAGAATGATCTCCATCCCACATTTGTGCATTACGAAGTGGAACACACACAGAGCAACCACAAGACAAAACTCAAGAAATCAAATAAAACAATGGGCAACGCACCCGATATATGCACCATTCTTGGCGTTTCCTCAGGTTAACTGGCTCGCAACCACTGACATAAGTTTGACAAAGTGACAGAAAATTCAAAACAGAATGCCTCTTGAGAAAGGGTTCTTCCTGCCAAAAATTAAAGTAACGGAAAAGTCTTGAGATCCTTCAAAACCAATGCAGGACTGTTCATATTTCCCCATAAAATGTCACCACAGCCACATTTATATTCCGAACCTTGCCTCCACAGAATAATAACGAAGCTGCTTGGGGACAACTTGTACTTTCATATAACTAATGGGTGTCTATAAAACAATCTCTGATTAAACTTGATAATTACCACAAGTGGTCAGTTGCATTACTTCCATACGCATAAAGACTCTGGATTCTATTTTCCTCTCAGACAGCTTCATCCAAATGGTGCAAGTAAAAGCGGGAACAATTTCACCAGATACTCATTCACTAGCACAGCGCATAGTCTTTCAGCTTGGATTTAGGTCTGTACAAAATGCACAAGAGGTTCATTTTAAGTTGACAAAGAATGCTAATGGTTTGATGCATTGAAAAGAATTACATTTTCATTATTGATGCCCAACCCCATACACTGAGATTTGTTGTCAAAGTTCAATTTCAAAATCTATTTATTTAGTGTCACAAGTAGGATTACATTAACACTGCAATGAAGTTACTGTGAAAATCTCCAGTCGCCACACTCCGGCTCCCGTTCAGATACACTGAGGGAGAATTTAGTGTGGCCAATGCACCAAACCAGCACATTTTTCGGACTGCGGGAGGAAACGGGAGCACCCGGAGGAAATCCACGCAGACATGAGGAGAACGTGCAGACTTTGCCCAGACAGTGACCCAAGCTGGGAATTGAACCCGGGTCCCTGGCGCTGTGAGGCAGCAATGCTAACCACTGTGCCGCCTGCAACATTTACTATAAATGTCCATCAAATGCAATTTAGGAATTAAGAATTTATAATCTGAAAGCTGAAGGCAAATCCTGTGGACCACGCATCATCCATAACATTTAGTAATTTCCAGGGTGGGATAGATTTCCTTCAGCTTCCAGTATATGACACAGATTATGAAAGATAGAACATAGAACATAGAACATAGAACATTACAGCGCAGAACAGGCCCTTCGGCCCACGATGTTGCACCGACCAGTTAAAAAAAAAACTGTGACCCTCCAACCTAAACCAATTTCTTTTCGTCCATGAACCTATCTACGGATCTCTTAAACGCCCCCAAACTAGGCGCATTTACTACTGATGCTGGCAGGGCATTCCAATCCCTCACCACCCTCTGGGTAAAGAACCTACCCCTGACATCGGTTCTATAACTACCCCCCCTCAATTTAAAGCCATGCCCCCTCGTGCTGGATTTCTCCATCAGAGGAAAAAGGCTATCACTATCCACCCTATCTATGACGTAGTGGAGAACATATTTCAGTCAGTTGCATTTGCCTATTTGTACCCTCGATTCTTGTCTGCAAGACATAAAAATGGGTGTGGACAAAACAGACCACAGCTTGACATGCCTTCTGCTCTTTCACTCCCAATTCTGCCAATGAGTCAGCAAAGGGAGGTCTGCAAACCCTGACTAACTTTCTGAAAATCATAGAATCAAACAGTACAGAAGATGCCCTATGGCCCATTAATTCTGCACTGCCAAAACTATACTAAATCTACAATCATCCCAGTATCCAGCACGTAGCCCATAGCATTGAATGCTATGTCCATGTACTTTTTAAAGGTTTTGAGGTTTCCCGCCTGTACTACTCTCCTATTCAGTGCATTCCAGACTCCCACCACCCTCTGGGTGAAAACATTTTTCCTCAGATACACTCTAAACCTCCTGCCTCTTAAAATTATGCCCCCGCATTATTGACCCTTCAACTAAGGGGAATAGCTGCTTCCTATCCACTCTGTCCATGCCCCTCATAAGCTTATGCACCTCAATCAGGTCCACCCTCAAACTTCTCTGCTCCATAGAAAACACCCTGAGCCTATCCAGTCTCTCTTCATAGCTGAACTGCTCCATCCAAGGCTACATCATTGTGAATCTCCTCTGCACCACCTCCCCTTTTACATCCTTACCTGTCTCACCTTAAGATCCTATACCCCAGAATGTGGAGCAACCAATCCTGTCCCTCCCTCAACCACGTCTCTGTGACAACAACAATATCACAACTCCAGATGTCAATCCACGTCCTTAACTCATCAGTCTTACCTATAATGCTCCTAGAATTTAAGTAGAAGCCAACCAGTCTTGCCTTACTCCCTTGGAACTATGCTGTGTCCCTATTGTACTAATGCTCTGTGTCCCCTCCCCTACCGAATGAGCATAATTTCCTTCCAACAGCACTAGCAAACTCAGTCACAAGGATGTTGGGTCCCATTCTGGTTCAGATGCAGACCATCCCACTTGTACATGTCCCACCTTCCCCAGAAATGATCCCAGTGATCCAGGAATCAGAAACATTTCCTCCTGTACCAAAACTTAAGCCAGGCATTCATCTTCTCTATTCTCCTATTTCTGTACTTGTTAGCACGTGGCACCCTGAGTAATTCAGAGATTACAATCTGTGAGGTCCTGCTTTATAATCTGCTGCCGAGCTCCCTGAATTCTTGACCTTATCCTTCATTCCACCTATATCACTGGTATCAAGGTCTACTACGACCTCTGACTTATCACCTTCTCCCTTTAAGATATCCTGCAGTCGTTCAGTAACATCCCAGACCCTGGCTCCAGGGAGGCAACACACCATCCTAGAGTTACATCTGTGATCTCAGAAGTTCCTGCCTGTTCCCTTAGACCCTCTTGCTGGTATTGAGTTATTTGTTAGAATTGTCAAATAAAATAGCATAACAAAAAATGAATGAATCCCTTAGCACTATCACTCTTCCTTCCTTCTTCCTACTCTCCTGTACAGTCAGGCCACTTGTGGTGCAGGAGCTTGGTTCTGATTGCACTCCCTAAAGGAATAAGTGCCCTCACCAGCATCCCAAATTAAAGACTGATTTGAGAGCGAGACCCCAGGGGACTCCTGCACTACCTGTCTGTTTCTCTTGGACTGCTTGGTGATCACACTTCTTTCCTCTAGTCCCATGAGCTGCAGTGTGACCACCTCTCCAACTGTTCTATCCATGTAACTCTCAGCCTCACGAATGCGCCACAATGTCTCCAGCCGTCGCTTGAGCTCTGAAATTTGGAGCTCAAGTTTCTGCAGATGGGAGCACTTCCTGCAGATGTGGTCATCTATGATGCTGGTATGGTCCATGATTTCCCACATATGATAGGACTCACATTCTGCTCAGGTGACCTCACCTATCATGTCTTGAAGTTAAACATATTTTGTCTTCTTGCTAACTTTCCTAATTACTTAGCCTTAAAACATTCTCCTCTTAGCTTAACTTAGTCTCCTTGTCTAATTCCACTTTGGCCTACTCATCCTTGTATTACTTATTATAATTACTGATCACTTTATTATGCTGGCTCGAACTTTTATTTATCTCTGGTACTTCTCAGTTAATCCCTTAATATTACACTTTTCTAATATACTGCTATTCAGGGTCAATCCCTAAAAGTAGCTTCTTACCAGCCAAGTACAGAGTGCCTGACCTTACTCAGCCAGTCGGCTGCTTTCTCTTACCAGCATTACTTTCGGCACGGTAGCACAGTGGTTAGCACTGCTGCCTCACAGCACCAGAGATCTGGGTTCGATTCCTGGCTTGGGTCGCTATCTGTGTGGAGTCTGCACATTCTCCCTGTGTGGGTTCCCTCCGGGACTCTGGTTTCCTCCCACACTCCAAAGATGTGCAGGTCAGGTGCATTGGTCATGATAAATTCTCCCTCAGTGTACCCAAATAGATGCCGGAGTGTGGTGACTAGGGGATTTTTACAGTAACTTCATTGCAGTATTAATGTAAGCCTACTTGTGACACAAATAAATAAACTTTAAACTGTTCTGAATTCTGATGTCACCTCAGGAACTCTGTTTCTGGAGTCAGCGAAGGTTTGCTACTCTGCCCTTTTTAAAGTGTCCTGACTGCTCCCCATTAGTTTCGTTCTCTCTCCCTCCAGCCTCCAGTTCTCATCTTCTTCATCTGAAGTTGGTTTATTTCTTGAGTTCACAAATCAGTTGAATTTTGAGAGGGTCTCAAGCAAACTGTTGCTGAATTTTGACCTAGCTTGCTGACTGATTGTGTGTGGCCCAATAGCTTGGGAAGGAAGATAAGCAGAATGTCATGATGAATCTACATCTGGCATCTGACCTTCAGCCTCCCAGTTTCAGACTCCTTCTCTCAGCTGCCATTCCCTGCAACTCCAATGTTTCCTCCTCAACAGGGGGAGAGAGGTCTAAGATTGAGTAGCCATGACAAGTGGTCAATCACTCCAGTGTGTTAAAGGTTATCATCTCCTTTAAGTAGAATGTAGACAATGTCAATATTCTTTGAATTCCATGATTTGTTGCCAACCAAAGTGTTAAGTTGGTCAATTATAATGGGATGATGATAGGGACATTAAACTAACAATTAAATATTATGTGAAAGTGTTTTTGCAGACATCATGCATACTGTAAGCGAAAGAACTGGTGAAGGTTTGCAGTGTAAAGGGACCCACAAAATATTAATGGTAACCTCTTTAAGCACTTTAACACAATGATGGCAAAGGGGCTATAAACATAAATTTAGTTTGTACAGAGTAATCCTAGAAGGTGTACTGACTCTTTTTATCTTGTCAGGCAATGTCTCGCAGAAATGTCTCACAACAATGAGCTATCTGATTGGGATGGTGGGGTTGTTGGGTGTGGGGGGATGAGGTGGGGGGCGTGTCCTGGAGGGGGGGGGTGGAAGTGGAAGTTGAGGTCAAGGCAGCACTATCATTCAAGGATCTACTCAGCAATACACCTGAGCAGTTCCTTTGGCTGGTCTACTGATCTGTGTCCCAAAGGAACACTTCCCTCCTGATTCTGATGTGGGCTGACTGAGCCTCCATTTCAGGTCTCCATGGCTCCGCAAGTGTTAAAGTTATTTGAGGCAAGTCTTGTCCAGATGGTCCTGTGGTGTCCACCCAATTGGCAACTGTCATTAGAACTGGAAATTTAGCGATAATATTCAAATGAAATCAGTTCTGGAAAATTTGCTGGGATCAATACCAAATCTCTTGGATAGATGGAACTCACTTCTGCTGATAATCCCACCAGACAGGAAATCTAGGCTACAATAAGAGCTGATTTTGTGGCCATCTCGCTATGGCTGGGGAGTAGCAGAATGAAGAAAGTGGAAGGAAAGTAGACACCAACGAGTACTGGAAACCAGATGGTTGGTACAATCAAACAGCATACTTTCCCCTCCAGGTGATTCCAGGAACTGATAGTTCAATTGAACAGTTGATAAGGCCACATATCAAGCAACACTGATGAGCTTATTTTTTCACTAATGCACTTCAGGCCCAGATGACATTTTTAAAATTCATTAAAGGGATGTGGGCTTCGATGGCGAGGCCAGCATTTATTGCCCACTCCTAATTGCCTGAGAAGAAGCTGCCTTCTTGAAGTGCTGCAGTACATGTTGGTAGTTACACCCACAGTATTGTTAGAGAGGATGTTCCAGGATTTTGACACAGCCACAGTGAAGGAACAGTGATATATTTCCAAGTCAGGATGGTGAATGACTTGGAGAGGAATTTCTAGGTGGTGTATTCCCATGTATCTGCTGCCCTTGACCTCCTAGATGGTGGTGGTCATTGATTTGGAAGGTGTTGTCTAAGGAGCCTTGGTGCGTTCCTGCAGTGCATCTTGTAGATTGTACACACTGCTGCTACTGTGGTGGAGGGAGCGAATGTTTGTGGATGGAGTGCCAATCAAACAGGCATCATCAGGACCCAACTATAACTTCAGCCTGCAGGGGGAAACCACAGTACATTTTCTAGTTGGTGAAGAAGACATAAAGTGGATTGGGTCGAGAAGAAATCCCAGCAGGTAAGGTCATTTTTACTTTCCTCTTGATGATGTGAGCAGGGATGGTTCTCCACTGGGAAAAATGAAAGCTTAGGCCTCCTCAGCTATCTCAATGCTATCTCAATGCTCAATCATCAGGCCTATGTGACTTGGTACTGGCAGATCATCTACTTACCTGGTCACTTTGAGCAGCTTCTGTATTCCCATGTGACATGTATTTAAAGCTGTATATAAAGGCACAGCCTTATGAATAACTGTGAGTGTGTGTGTGCAGCTGACTGGGAAATCCTGAATATGCTGCGAGTCGCACACTGGAAGGACTTGGAGCTGAAAGCATTGAGTGTGGTTGTTGATAATGCATGGCTACCAGATCCAAGGAAGTAACCGGTCTTCCTGTCAGGGGCTGCATATATCTGTCATTATCTGATGTGGCAACCTCATCCTGTGGAAGCTGAACCTCTGTCTGTAAACCCTGTTGTGGAGATGCCGGCGTTGGACTGGGGTGAACACAGTAAGAGTTTTAACAACACCAGGTTAAAGTCCAACAGGTTTATTTGGTAGCAAATACCATAAGCTTTTGGAGCGCTGCTCCTTCGTCAGATGGAGTGGAAATGAGCACTGTTTGAGAGCACATTTCCACTCCATCTGACGAAGGAGCAGCGCTCCGAAAGCTTATGGCTTTTGCTATCAAATAAACCTGTTGGACTTTAACCTGGTGTTGTTAAAACTCTTACTGTGTGAACCCTGTGACATTGGTACTGTCTCTGATTACTTTAATCCCTCTCCTTTAATCACTCTCCTGTGCACCTCCCCCCTCTGCAACTCCCTCCTGTCCACCTCTGTCCTGTGCTCCTCCTGTGCAGCTCTATTCTGAGCACATGCTGATTTCACCACCCTTAGCAATTTCTGCAATGAATTCACCTTCTCTTCTGAGATGCAGTCAAACACATCCAAGGTGTCTCCCATCCTGATCTCACTGAGTTGAAATCACCAAAGGCTGTAAAAAGCTGTGTGCATATATGTCAAATGCTTGCCAGTAAGGTAGTGAGACACCACCTGCAGTAAGTGAGGTTTTATTCAGCAGGGACATTGACAAGTTTAAATACCCATCTGAGTTGTAGCTCTATCAAGACTCAATTTCCCTGGTCCATTTCCCATGTTCCAACAAGTCTATGCTGCTCAAGTATTAAAGCTTAAAAGTTTATTTTATTAGTGCCACAAGTAGGCTTGCCCACATCAGAATCAGGAGGGAAGTGTTCCTTTGGGACACAGATCAGTAGACCAGCCAAAGGAACTGCTCAGGTGTATTGCTGAGCAGATCCTTGAATGATAGTGCTGCCTTGACTAGTCACCACACTCCGGTGCATGTTCGTGTTCACTGAGGGAGAATTTAGCATGGCCAATGCACTTAACCAGCACGTCATTCAAACTGTGGGAGGAAACCAGAGCACCCACAGGAAACCCACACAGACATGGGGAGAATGTGCAGGCTCCACAGATATTGACCCAAGCAGGGAATCGAACCCAGATCCCTGGTGCTGTGAGGCAGCAGCGCTAACCACTGTGCCACCATGCCGCCCCAAAGTTTGGGATGCTGTTCAAAACAATTCAAAATGAGCTAATTACCATCTACTAAAATTTCTTGTACTAATAATTACCCCTGCATCCAATTACTAAGTCCCTGACTTCAGTGACTAGGTACGGTGCTGGCATCTAAAAGTGTCTAAACCCAGAAGTGGACACACTAGAACCACTTTAAAAATCAAAATATTTGACCCCCAGTTCACTCCTGACTCATTCGTTCTGTGGAGTTAAAATTTCCTTCAATGTCTAATTTCTGGAATAGGGGGTGATTTCTCCATCCCATCATTACTCATCTGCCCAAAACTGCCCCAGGGCTAACATCATGGTCCACTGTTCAATGCACACTTTCTACTCTAACTCACCATCCCAGAATTTCAAATTCGCTGAACTCCTTTGCTCCCTAAGCCTTATTTTTCTTCCATAGTTTATTTTTAAATTCAACCTTTATGCCTCTGAATCTTTGTTCTTTGATCTACCTGTGTGATTTCCTCCTTTTTAAAAATCTGTGATGGTGTTTTGCACTGAGGGCCTCTCAGGCTTTTTCTTTTGGGTTTAAAAGCTGGACTGGTGAAAGAACAAAGCTCTCATTCCCTCTGTAGATCTAATCCTTTGGATGCTATTCTCTCTGATTTCCAGACATCCCCATCTTACCAATATACCAGTCATACCCTCCTTCTCGTGTGATTATAAGCAGTTGTAGACTGGCAACCAACAAACGTCATGCTGTTTAAGTTGAACTAATTGTTCAAACAACAGTACTGAACACTGTGGGTACTGTGATATCAGCAAGGAACATCACAAACCCATAACTTGCCACAACAAACAAATCTTTATTGCTTTGAGAGCTGGAGAAACTTACATTCAGCTTGCGGTTAACACTAAATGAAGCTGATGTATGACGAGACTTTAATAGCACTGACCTGATGTCTACAACCAATAATTATTTCAGATTTATTCAAAGAATTAACCAGTCATGCCTCATAAGGTTAGAGATTCTACTTGGTACTTTGTTTGAGACTATATTCAACATTGATTTCAATTGTTTAGTCGGAATCATTCTCACCACCATTGCTTGAGCAATAAAGCAGGATAGTAAGTCACTGTCTGAATCTCCTCCTGCTTGCTATGAAACCCATAGCCCCTGATATCAACATGTGACAAGGTATCTGAACCAGTGAGTCGGTTCCTGCCCATTGTCTTTGTATGTTTGCATGTTAACATCAAAACCAGACATGTTAATATCTAATTGATTACTGAATCAAAGTTGTACATAGACTGCAATCCTGACAGTAACCCTTCTGAACTAAAACAAATCAACAACATCATTAGTAGGTATGGGTCAACAAGGCAGAGACATCAGCTCCAGAAACCATTTGATTTAGTGAATTACTTAAAAGGTCTTTTTGAGGAAGAGGCCGATCAGTTTTTGGAACAAAATGCCCACTGCCCTGTTACACAGGGAGTAAGATTGAATGGATCTTGCAATGATCGGTTGCATATATTGGTCCAAAACCTCTGATCTCTGTCAGGATGGGTGTACAATGGAGGTAATCCTCCAATTCCCCTTGCACCGAGTTGTACTGAGGGACCCCTTTGGAAGTGCCTGACTACATGGGAATTGCCCAGGATGTTTGAATTTCTGATGGGAATTCCTCTGCACCTGGAATCCTCAGAATTTCTGAATTAGAGTTGGAGACTTCAGATAGCTCCTACTCGCCTACCAGGAAGGCTCCCCAGGAGAGGTTAGAAGGGATTAAAACCAGTTTCTACTCCTGGCAATTATGTTGCTGACACCCCTCTTCCCCACCTCCCCACCAGATCCTCCAACTACTCTTCCTGACCCAACACCCGCCCCCACACACCCCCCCTCCACTCCCGATTACTGCCCTGAGCAGCCTGTTGCTCCCTCAGCCATTCACCTGCCATCGTCTCACCTCACTCTGGTGCAGGTAGTATTATTTAAGTAAAACGTCAAATTGAGGTTCAGTCTGCCTATTTAGAAGCAAGTAATTCTTAATTTGAAAATCACTAACTGCTGATAAGTGAATGCAAAAGAACTGAAAGTCAGAGCAATTTGGGGGAATTTGAGAATCATAGACAATTGTCCTTGTACTCAACTCATTCTGAACTCCTGAGGGAGGTGATTGAGCATTGCTAGAAGAGTGGAGATATCATGCTGAGTGTTTGTCCCATCCTCAATGACAATCAAATAACACAATCAAATTTTAATCCAACCTTACTAGCTGTTTTCACACTTACAACTCTGAAACTAGTTGCATTCATCAGATATCTAATCCATGTTTCAAGAGCACATGAAAGATTATTTTCTAAAGTATGTTCTTGTGACTTCCATTCCAATTCTTAAACTATTAATCCAGCATGTGGAGATGCCATCATTGGACTGGGGTAGACACAGTAAGAAGTCTCACAACACCAGGTTAAAGTACAACAGGTTTATTTGGTATCACGAGCTTTCGGAGTGCTGTCCCTTCATCAGGTGAGTCTCTCACCTGATGAAGGGACAGCGCTCCGAAAGCTCGTGCTACCAAATAAGCCTGTTGGACTTTGACCTGGTGTTGTGAGACTTCTTACTGTATTAATTCAGAGATACCTTTAAGTCTACATTGTGGCTCAAACCCACAATTGTTCAGGCAAAGGTGACAAAGACAATTCTTGGCTAATGCATACCATGGAGATGAAAAACCCTTGTAAGGGGATGGAATAAGCTTTCTTTTTAATATTTTTTTTAGCAATAGTATGTGTAGAAGAATAAATTATTGTTTAAAAATTGTCATGCAAGGTGTGAGAGGATGTGTTGAAAATAAACAAAACCACGAATGCCTGCAGAATATGGATGTTTCCTGTTATGGGTTAAAAGAAAGGCTTGTGTGTATATAGCACCTTTCATAACTTTCAGACAACTCAAAGCATTTACAGTTTTGAAGTATAATCATTGTTGTATTGCAGGAAACTTGCAGTCAATTTGTGCACAGCAAGCTCCCACAAACAGCAATGTGATAATGGCCAGATAGTTTTTTGTGTGCTGTTGATCTTGGGATAAATATTGGCCAGGAAACATGAGATAACTCTCACGCTCTTCTTTGAAATTATGCCATGGAACCTCTTCCATCCACTTGAGAGAATGCAAAGACAGTGGGTGAGATTTCACAGCCCCACCCATACCCCCACACACGTGTGTTTTCTGGAGGATCTTCCAGTCCCACAGATGTCTACGCCGTTTTGCATGGCTCGCTCATTCCAAGGCCAGGGAACCTGCTGTAGGGGGTCAACTTCACCGGGACTGGAAGATCCCACTGACATAAAAGGGCCAGAAAATCCCACCCGGCATCTGTAACAGTGCAGCACTCCCTCAGTATCAGATTGTTAGCTTTGATTTTTCTGCTGCCCTGGGGTGAGATTTGAACTCTGAAGCTTCTGATTCAGAGTTGAGTGTCGCAGTTTAAACGACTAGTGTAAATTAATGTTGCATGATGTGGAAGTGTGTTGTTTCTTTAAAAGGGTCAATGAGATTATCATGCATTAATTTATTAATAATTATTTTACTGATTCATTTGTGTTGTAAAGATAGGGCTCCTTTAATGCAATAATCTGAGTAAATTTTAAAGGTGCAGTAACTCAAGTAGTTTTATAACAGCAATCATTTTAAAATGTAACAATGGCTGGTTATTGGTCAAGTACAGAGGAGCAGAAAAACAGGATGCCTTCTAAAAATGTTGCCGAGAAGCAGGAAATGTCCCTGTAGAATTGAGCTCAAGGCATTTAACCATGCTGGATAAGCAGGAAAATCAGAAATTGAGCTGGTATGGACAGAAATGGTTGGATTTGTTGGGCTGAATTTCCCAAGGACTTCAGGAACTTGACGTCAGGACAAAATGGAGCTCCTGAACCTGCATTTGCTGTTAACAAGATGAGCTCAGCAATCTTCCCAGAGGAGGCCTCCTGGGTGACTACTTCTGGAAAGATCTCAACCTGCGACCCTTCTATCACCTTCTCACCAATTGCAGTGGGAGAGCACAGGAGGGACTGTTGATTAAGTTTTCTTTGCTCTTAGTGGGAAGCCTGGAGTGGGAAAAGTGACAGAGGAGAAACAGAAATCATTTTGAGAATGTCATTGGCTTGTTTGGTTTATCTGCCTGGTTCTAAGTATCAGGCGTTCTAATTCATTGCAGTCAACCTCAACCAATCAGGTTGGAATATGGCATAAAAATGTTGTCTTACTTTTTAAAAAATGCTTTGGATTAAGGATATCAACAAACCATGACAGAAGTGACACAGCAAATGTGACAGACAAGAAAAACTTGAAAGATAGATAAATAGATATAGATCAGGAGACCAACTGATATTTCCTGGTGTTATTGCTCAGGGATAAGGTGAAATTTGGATTTTGTGTGTGGTATTTAGCTGTTAATTTGGTATGTCTCTCCAAAGCCACTGCAGAAAAGTACCCTAAGTTAATCAAAATGTATTTGTCGTTTCTTATAACTGTCTGCACAATGCAAAATCTTTGGAAATTTTTGACTCCAAGTCAAAAGAAATTTATATACTTTTCACACTATCTGCACTGTACATGATGTCCAGATTATGACTTCTGGAGTGTGATGTCTGGCATGTTCTTGAAAGTTGTAAGTAGATATGCATGTTTCTGAACTGCAGATAGTAGAATTATACAAAACTATCCAATGATTTAGACAAGCATTTCTACTTCTTAGATTTTTTTTTGTCCAAACATTCATTTAGTTATCAAGCAGCTGTCTGAAAATTGTAAACATAAAATGCGGTCTGGGTTTTGGGTGCCCACTCTTGGCTATCAGTATATACAGTGAGTTTCTGGAAAGCCTGACTCACTTTGTGGGGATGTGTCCAGTGGCACAGATACAAACCACCTGGTATTTGACAGCTGTAATAATGCCAAGCTGTGCTGATTCATAGCAATGAAAAGGCGACCTGCCGACCTTCCAGTTTTGGAATCCAGACTCAGGCTGTGCAATTTTGGAAGTAGCACCAAACAAAAATGTCAACGAGATATATATATATAGTCAGGGATTTGAGATGTCACACTATATATTTTTATAAGGTGTATAGATATCCTCATGACCAATTTCTTAAATTTTAGTAACTGGACAAAGACCTTTTAAAATGTCTGAAGCTACGTTTGTCTGTCAAACAAAAGGAGCTAACATCGCAGTATCATTGAAACTTGCACTTTATTATCTCTTTAGGATGGCACAGTGGCACAGTGGTTAGCGCTACTGCCTCACAGCGCTAGGGACCTGGGTTCACTTCTGGCCTCAGGTCACTGCCTGTGCAAAGTTTGCATGTTCTCCCCGTGTCTGCGTGGGTTTCCTCTGGTTATCTCCCACAGTCCAAAGATGTGCAGGTTAAGTTGATTGGACATGGCAAATTGACCCTTAGTATTAGGGGAATTAGCTGGATAAATATGTGGGGTTACAGGGATAGGGCCTGGGTGGGATTGTCGGTATAGGCCCGATGGGCCAAATGGCCTCCTTCTGCACTGTAGGCATTCTATGATTCTATGAAGAGGCATTAAAAAGACCTGTTGGCTGCACAAACCAAATTTAAATATAACTATACAAAGGCCA
Source organism: Mustelus asterias (assembly GCF_964213995.1). Classification (NCBI taxonomy): domain Eukaryota; kingdom Metazoa; phylum Chordata; class Chondrichthyes; order Carcharhiniformes; family Triakidae; genus Mustelus; species Mustelus asterias. Next base: position 91,735,856 of record NC_135805.1, read on the forward strand.
TCTGCGTGACATAAGCCAGGACTGGCTAACCAGAGCCGATTCACCTGACAGGGCAAAGGAACAAAGAACAAAGAACAATACAGCACAGGAACAGGCCCTTCAGCCCTCCAAGCCTGCGCCGCTCATGTGCCCACTGGACCATTCTTTTGTATTCCTCTATTCCCAGTCTGTTCATGTGGTTATCTAGATAAGTCTTAAACGATCCCTGTGTCCGCCTCAATCACCTTGCTTGGCAGTGCATTCCAGGCCCCCACCACCCTCTGTGTAAAATATGTCCCCCTGACATCTGTGTTGAACCTTGCCCCCCTCACCTTAAACCCGTGACCCCTTGCGTTTGTCACCTCCGACCTGGGAAAAAGCTTCCCACTGTTCACTCTATCTATGCCCTTCATAATTTTATACACCTCTATTGGGTTGCCCCTCATCCTCCATCTTTCCAGGGAGAACAACCCCAGTTTACCTAATCTCTCCTCATAGCTAAGACCCTCCATATGAGGCAACATCCTGGTAAACCTTCTCTGTACTCTCTCCAAAGCCTCCACATTCTTCTGGTAGTGTGGCGACCAGAACTGGATGCAGTATTCCAAATGTGGCCTAACCATCGTTGTATACAGCTGCAACATCATATGCCAACTTTTATATTCTATGCCCCGTCCAATAAAGGCAAGCATGCCAGGAGGTGGATGGGGGCAAGGCAGTGGACGTGGTATATATGGATTTTAGTAAGGCGTTTGATAAGGTTCACCATGGTAGGCTTCTGCAGAAAATGCAGATGTATGGGATTGGGGGTGATCTAGGAAATTGGATCAGGAATTGGCTAGCGGATAGGAAACAGAGGGTGGTGGTTGATAGTAAATATTCATCATGGAGTGCGGTTACAAGTGGTGTACCTCAGGGATCTGTTTTGGGGCCACTGCTGTTTGTAATATTTATTAATGATCTGGATGAGGGTATAGTTGGGTGGATTAGCAAATTTGCTGATGACACCAAAGTCGGTGGTGTGGTAGACAGTGAGGAAGGGTGTCGTAGTTTGCAGGAAGACTTAGACAGGTTGCAAAGTTGGGCCGAGAGGTGGCGGATGGAGTTTAATGCGGAGAAGTGTGAGGTAATTCACTTTGGTAGGAATAACAGATGTGTTGAGTATAGGGCTAACGGGAGGACTTTGAATAGTGTGGAGGAGCAGAGGGATCTAGGTGTATGTGTGCATAGATCCCTGAAAGTTGGGAATCAAGTAGATAAGGTTGTTAAGAAGGCATATGGTGTCTTGGCGTTTATTGGTAGGGGGATTGAATTTAGGAGTCGTAGCGTTATGTTGCAACTGTACACAACTCTGGTGCGGCCGCACTTGGAGTACTGTGTGCAGTTCTGGTCCCCACATTACAGGAAGGATGTGGAGGCTTTGGAGAGGGTGCAGAGGAGGTTTACCAGGATGTTGCCTGGTATGGAGGGGAGATCCTATGAGGAGAGGCTGAGGGATTTGGGATTGTTTTCGCTGGAAAGGCGGCGGCTAAGAGGGGATCTTATTGAAACATATAAGATGATTAGAGGTTTAGATAGGATGGATAGTGATAGCCTTTTTCCTCTGATGGAGAAATCCAGCACGAGGGGGCATGGCTTTAAATTGAGGGGGGGTAGTTATAGAACCGATGTCAGGGGTAGGTTCTTTACCCAGAGGGTGGTGAGGGATTGGAATGCCCTGCCAGCATCAGTTGTAAATGCGCCTAGTTTGGGGGCGTTTAAGAGATCCGTAGATAGGTTCATGGACGAAAAGAAATTGGTTTAGGTTGGAGGGTCACAGTTTTTTTTTTAAACTGGTCGGTGCAACATCGTGGGCCGAAGGGCCTGTTCTGCGCTGTAATGTTCTATGTTCTATGTTCTATGTTCTATATGCCTTCTTCACCACCCTCTCCACCTGTGCTGCCACCTTTTAGGATCTGTGGACTTGTACACCCAGGTCCCTCTGTGTGTCTGTACTCCTGATGGTTCTGCCATTTATTGAATAGCTCCCCCTTACATTAGATCTACCGAAATGCATCACTTTGCATTTATCTGGATTAAATTCCATCTGCCATTTCTCCGCCCAATGTTCCAGCCTATCTATATCCTGCTGTATTCTCTGACAACGTTCATCACTATCCGCAACTCCAGCAATCTTTGTGTCGTCCGCAAACTTACTGATCACACCAGTTACATCTTCCTCCAAATCATTTATATATAATCACAAACAGCAGAGGTCCCAGTACAGAGCCCTGCAGAACACCACTAGTCACAGACCTCCAACCGGAAATAGACCCCTCCACTGCTACCCTCTGTCTTCTATGGCTAAGCCAGTTCTCCACCCATCTAGCTAGCTCACCTTTTATCCCATGAGATTTAACCTTTTGCACCAGCCTGCCATGAGGGACCTTGTCAAACGCTTTACTAAAGTCCATATAGACGACATCCACGGCCCTTCCTTCGTCAATCATTTTTGTCACCTCCTTACTTTATTTTACTTACTTTTTCACAGGGTTTCTTAGTCTAGTAGTTTAAGGGAAAAACGGAAGGGTGACCTGGGAGGAAAATTTGTTTTCTTTTAAGCGCGCTGGAGGTTTAAAGGCAGGCCACACTATCCAGCGGGCAGCGTCGTTAGCGGCAGCAGAGTGAGCAGGGAGCAGAGTGAGAGCTAAAGGGCTTTGGCTCAATGGGCTTCGGCGTAAACAGGCAGAGGCAGGGTAGATTTTGTTCTTCATTCATCCAGTAATTTAAAGGAAGGGGTAATTATGAGTGGGAGGCCAATTTTGTGCTGTCGGTGTCGGATGTGGGAGTTCATGGAGTCGCCTAGCCTCCCGGAAGTCCATATCTACGTCAGGTGCGTCGAACTGCAGCTCCTGAAAGACCGCGTTAGGGAACTGGAGCTGCGGCTCGATGACCTTAGTCTAGTCAGGGAAAATGAGAAGTTAATAGATAGAAGCTACAGGCAGGTCATCACATCAGGGTCATGGGAGGAAGGCACCTGGGTTACGGTTAGGAAGGGTAAAGGTCACATACCAGAGAGTACCCCGGTGGTTGTCCCCCTTAACAGTAAGGGATGAGTGTCAGACGGGAGAGAGGAGGGGAGAGAGCAGTCAGTGATGGTATCCCCTGTGGTTGTCCCCCTCCAAAATAAGTATACCATTTTGGATACTGTGGGGGGGGATAACCCTCCAGAGGTAAGCCACGGTGACCAGGTCACTGGCACGGAATCGGGCTCTGTGGCTCAGAAGGGAAAGAGGGGAACCAGGAGAGCAATAGTAGTGGGGGATGAAATGGTTAGAGGCACAGACAGGCGGTTCTGTGGGCGTGAACGAGACTCCAGGATGGTAGACTGCCTCCCTGGTGCCGGGGTCCTGGATGTCTCTGAGCGGGTAGGAAGCATCCTAAAAAAGACAGGTAATCAGACAGACGTCATTGTCCACATTGGTGCAAATGACGTAGGCAGAAAGAGCAAGGAGGTCCTGAGAGAGCAATTCAGGGAGTTGGGTAGTAGGCTGAAAAGCAGGGCCTCCAGGGTAGCGATCTCTGGACTACTCCCAGTGCCACAAGCTAGTGAGGCTAGGAACAGGGAGACTGCACAGCTGAACGCGTGGCTAAAGGACTGGTGCAGGAGGGAGGGTTTTGAATTCGTGGATCACTGGGAAGTCTTCAAGAGAGGATGGCACCTGTACAAGAAGGACGGGTTGCACTTAAGCTGGAGGGGTACGAATATCCTAGCTGGGAGTTTTGATAGTGTGGTTCGGGTGGGTTTAAACTAATGTGGCGGGGGGTGAGGATCAGAACAATAGGTCAGTAAGCATAGAGGCTGGGGACGAGGTTGGGGCCAAGACAAGGCTATCTAAGAGGAAGAGCAATCTGGGGGAGGATGACCTCAGTGGGCCTGGAGCTCTGGAGTGCATCTGCTTCAATGCAAGGAGCGTCACGGGCAAGACAGACGAGCTTAGAGCCTTAATGCTTGCGCGGAACTTGGATGTGGTTGCAGTGACGGAGACTTGGTTAAAAGGACAGGACTGGCAGCTGAATATTCCGGGGTACAAGTGTTTTAGGCGAGACAGAGGAGGGGCGAGGAGAGGTGGGGGAGTAGCAATGCTGGTTAGGGAGCATATTACAGCAGTACAGAGGGTAGACAATTTGGAAGGGTCAGGTAACGAGTCACTGTGGGTGGAGCTCAGAAACAGGAAGGGCGCAGTCACTATGCTGGGGGTATACTACAGGCCTCCCAACAGCCCACGGGAAGTTGAGGAACAGATATGTAAGGAGATTCTGGACAGGTGCAGAAAAAATAGGGTTGTTGTAATGGGAGACTTTAATTTCCCTTGTATAGCCTGGAAATCGCTGAGGGCTGGGGGCCTGGACGAGAAGAATTTATAAAATGCGTACAAGGAAGGTTCTTTGGAACAATATGTTGACAGTCCAACTAGAGAGGGGGCTATACTGGACCTAGTACTGGGGAATGAGCCCGGTCAGGTCATCAAAGTTTCAGTAGGGGAACATGTGGCAAATAGTGACCACAATTCTGTAAACTTTAGGATAGTGATGGAAAAGGATGAGTGTTGTCCTATGAGTAAGGTGCTGAATTGGGGGAAGGCTAACTACAGCCGGATTAGGCAGGATTTGATGGCTGTTGATTGGGAGAGGCTGTTCGAGGGTAAATCCAGATCTGGCATGTGGGAGTCTTTTAAGGAGCAGTTGATAGGTCTGCAGGACAGGCATGTGCCTGTAAAGCAGAAGGATAGGAAAGGTAGGATTTGGGAGCCGTGGATAACCAGTGAAATTGTGGGTCTAATCAAAAAGAAAAAAGAAGCATACATGAGGTCCAGGCAGCTAAAAACAGATGGAGCACTGGAGGAATACAGAGAAAGTAGAAAATAACTCAAACAGGGACTTAGAAGGGCAAAAAGGGGTCACGAAATGTCCTTGGCAGACAGGATTAAGGAGAATCCTAAGGCATTTTATACATACGTTAGGAACAAGAGGGTTGTTAGGGAAAGAATCAGACCTCTCAGGGACAAAGGAGGGGAATTATGCTTAGAACCATAGGAAGTAGGTGAGATCCTAAATGAATACTTTGCATCAGTATTCACAAAGGAGAGGGACATGTTGACTGGTATTGTCTCAGAGAGATGTGTTGACCCGTTAGAAAAAATCTCAATTACAAGGGAGGAAGTGTTAGGTTTTTTAGGAAACATTAAGACAGAGAGAGATGCAATTGCTGGGCCTCTAACAGAAATCTTTGTCTCTTCACTGGACACAGGTGAGGTCCCAGAGGATTGGAGGATAGCAAATGTGGTCCTGTTATTTAAGAAGGGTAGCAAGGATAACCCGGGTAATTATAGGCCGGTGAGCTTGACGTCCGTGGTAGGGAAGTTGCTGGAGAAGATTCTTAGAGGTAGGATATATACGCATTTAGAACTGAATAATCTCATTAGCGATAGACAGCATGGTTTTGTACGAGAGAGGTCATGCCTCACAACCTCCCTTTTAAGCCTTAATGGCTGGAGCAGTTAACAATCTCAGGAACCCAGACAAAGGGATACATACTCCTTGTCAAAGCCAGGGTGGAGAGGTGGGAGTCATGTGACACAGACCTCGCTCTTGAATCTAGTAATATTGTCTTTTAGAACGTAGTCTTCCATCTTACCATTTACAGGCAGCAGCTCAGAAAGGAGACTTTGCCCAGATTGAATACCTGTGCCCAGCTACACTGTTTCTCCTGGAATTTTTTTACCATCTCCTACAAGACTGATTCATCTCTGTGTGATTAACTTCTTGTGTGAGTTACCTCGACTGGAAAAGCGAATTATACAGCACTGGCTTTTAGCCGACTGACCTCTGTGAAGGAATATATCATTGAACTTTGATTTTGGACTTTGGACTCAGATGAAATAATAATTATTTTCTCCGTGGTTTATGTCCTGCAAATCTTTCTTTTCTCTTTCTCTCTTTTGCCGTATGAGTGCATAGGGGGTTACCTTATGCCCCATCTCCCCTATTTGAGTGTATGCAAATAAACTAACCCTTGTGTACATCCTTTCCTGAATTCGCTACAGTGCTCTAAATAGAAAATTCAATCATACCAAAACTGAATGAAAGGGCAGTACACTACTGCTTATAAAGGGGGAAGGCTGATCAAAGCCCCTTTCGGTTTAGAGATGATGTGGCTAGGGGAAAAATCAGGCCTGTTTAAATTAACCCAATTCCTATCCAAAACAATACTATAGAGAGGTTTTTGTTATCTTCTTTATTTGTTCTTTACTTTAATGGTTGAAATCCACAATGATAAAATTAATTTATAAATTTAATATGCACAAATGGTATTACTCTTTGGGCATTGTGATAATGTTCATCCAAGAAAAAAGAAAAAGAAATGCATGCAACCAAGCTTTCCAGCACAGTGGTAACAGCTTTTTAAATCCCCCCTCTCACCATTGCCTCATTAACACTTGCTATTCACCTTTACTGACTCTTCTTCTTCATTCAACTTTTTATTTTCTTTCTCATCCAAGTCTGGAGAATAAGTCCTCAAGGATTTCACTGCTGCAGATCATTTATGTTGCTGCATACAGAGATTGTTCGCAGCCTCTTGTAGCTAAGGAAACACACATGTGCCTATCTACCCACATTATGCTGAATTAGATGATTACATTGTTGTATAATAACCTAATTGTTGCACAATAGGGAATTCATGCATGCTAACAAAAGATTTGCATTTATATAGCACCTTTCATAACCCAGGATACCCCAAAACACTTCGTACCCAATTAAGTGCTTTTGAAGTGTGTTCATTGTGATAATGTCGGGAAACACGGCAGTCAATTAGCACAAAGCCAAATTGCAGTAACAGATATGAGATCACGATCAGATAATTAGATTTTTTTTTTGCCTGAAGAATAAATAGTGGTCATGACCCTAGAAACTCCCCTGTTCTTCTTCAAATAGTGCCATGGGAACTTTCAGATGCCTTGGGAGGGAAGACAACTAATTTGCACGTAGCAAAATTACAGAAACAGAAATTAGATCATGACCAAGTTGAAAATCTACCCCTTTGTTTCAAACACTGGTATCACTGCCCCGATATGTTGGATATTTTTTGGGGGGGGTGGAGGAGAACTCTTTTGTAGTTTCATATTCATAGAAACATAGAAACATAGAAAACCTACAGCACAAACAGGCCCTTTGGCCCCACAAGTTGTGCCGAATATATCCCTACCTTCTAGGCCTACCTATAACCCTCCATCCTATTAAGTCCCATGTACTCATCCAGGAGTCTCTTAAAAGACCCTATTGAGTTTGCCTCCACCACCACTGACAGCAGCCGATTCCACTCGCCCACCACCCTCTGCGTGAAAAACTTCCCCCTAACATTTCCCCTGTACCTACCCCCCAGCACCTTAAACCTGTGTCCTCTCGTAGCAGCTATTTCACTTGTGTGAGCCAAAAGGGAGCCGCAAAGCTCCTAAGTTCTGACATTTCTGTATGATCTATAGATAATGACTATGTTCATTGAAAGTGGTGAGGCTTCTCACAGGAAGCTGCAATAATTGGAAAAGGAGGATAGTGATGTCCAGTCTCGCTGCTCTTACGAAAAAAGAATGAAGAAAACATTTACAAAAAGTGAACAACACAAGTACTTTGCGTGCCTCCAAGCAGGAGGATACAAAGACAAAGGCAAGATCCAGAGTGTTCATCCAGAGCGAGGCAAAGAGGTGTGTTTTTGTTTCAGAGGTTTTTGGGCTAAGAGATTAACTTTTAAGCTATTTTTTGCGGCATTTATTTATTTATTTATTTATTTAAAACGCGAAACCGGAAGTGGCCGCGGGGTGTCTGGGAAGGGTTTTTGATTTCCTATTCAGCGCGAGAGGTTTAAAAGCAGGCCCCACTATCTAGCGGGCAGCGTCGTTAGCGGGCAGCAGAGTGAGAGGGAGCTGAGTGAGAACTGAAGGGCTTTGGCTCATTGGGCTTAGGCAGTAAGGGCAGGGCAAGGTAGGTTAAATTTGTAGTTAGTGCCAACGTATACTAGGTAATTGGAATGGAGGGACATGTAATGTGCTGTTTCTGCATGATGTGGGAACTGATGGACCCCAAGGTGATTCCCAGTGAACATGTCTGCAGTAAGTGCTGGCTGCTTGAGGAGCTCCAGCTCAAAGTAGACGAACTGGACTCAGAGCTTCAGACATTGCGACATATCAGGGAAGGGGAGTGTTACCTGGACAATGTGTTTAAACATAGAGTCACACCCCTTAGACTAACTAACTCAGCCGGGGTTCAGGGACAAGTAGGGGTGGCTGCAGGTGAGGCAGGGAGTGGGGGGAGAAGGCAGGGAGTGGGGGGAAGAAGGCAGGGAGTGGGATACAGGAGGTAGAGTCCCAAGAGCCTCAGCCCCTGAATCTGTACAACAGGTTTGAGATTCTTGCTACCAGTAGGGACGGGAACGGGGACTGCAAGGAGGACAAGCAAACTGCCCACGGTACCATGGTGCAGGGAGCCGTTGAGGCAGAGGAAGTAAAGAGAAATGTAGTGGTAATTGGGGATAGTGCAGTTAAAGGCAAAGACACTGTTCTTTGTGACCAGGATAGAGAATGTAAGTGCAGGTTAATGTTGAGGACATTCAACTAGTTAAAGGGGTAGAGGGCTCGGGAGATGTTAGTAGCGTTTCAACAAACCGGGTCCAGATAAAGGCTGGCATAAAGACACTTTGCCTGAATGCACGAAGCATTCGAAACAAAGTAAATGAGTTGATGGCACAAATCCATACAAATGAGTATGATCTAGTGGCCATCCCAGAAATGTGGTTGCAGGATGACCGAGACTGGGAACTGAATATCCAGGGGTATCAGACGTTTAGGAAGGATAGACAGGTAGAAAAAGGAGGCGGGGGAGCTCTGTTAATAAAGGATAATATCAGGACGGTAGTGAGAGACGACATAGGTTCTAAGGAGCAAAACATGGAATCGTTGTGGGTGGAGATAAGGAATAGTAGGGGGGAAAAGACACTGGTAGGCGTGGTCTATAGGCCCCCAAATAATAACTTAGAGGTGGGGAGGGCTATAAACAAGCAAATAATGGATGCGTGCAAAAACAGAATGGCAATAATCATGGGGGATTTTAACCTGCACATTGATTGGTCGACTCAAATTGGACGTGGAGGGCTTGAGGAAGAGTTCTTAGAATGCTGTTGGGATAGTTTCATTGAACAGTATGTTACAGAACCTACGCGAGAGCGAGTTATCTTAGATCTGATACTGTGTAATGAGACAGGTAGAATTAAGGATCTTCTTGTGAGGGATCCTCTTGGGTTGAGTGATCACAATATGGTTGAATTTCTGATACAGATGGAGGGTGAGAAAGTAGGGTCCCAAACCAGTGTCCTCTGCTTGAACAGAGGGGCGTACGATAGGATGAGGGCGGAATTGGCTAATGTAGACTGGGCGAGCAGCCTGGTAGGTAGGACAGCTGAGGAACAGTGGAGGATTTTTAAGGAGATTTTTTTAAGTACTCAGCAAAAATATATTCCGGTGATAAAGAAGGACTGTAAGAAAAGGGATAACCAGACGTGGATAACGAAGTAAATAAAGGAGAGTATTAAAATAAAAACAGATGCGTACAGAGTGGCCAAAAATAGTGGAGAATTAGTGGATTAGGAAAGCTTTATAATACAACAAAGAACGACTAAGAAAGCGATTAAGAAAGGAAAGATAGATTATGAAACTAAACTAGCTCAAAATATAAAAAATGATAGTAAAAGTTTTTACAAATATATAAAAAGGAATAGAGTGGCTAGAGTGAATGTTGGACCCTTGGAGGACGAGAGGGGGGATTTAATAGTGGAAAACGAGGAAATGGCTGAGACTTTAAATAAGTTCTTTGTGTCGGTCTTCACGGTGGAAGACACAAATAGTTTACCGAATATTAGAGATCGAGAGTTGGTGGGAGGTGAGGTCCTTAATACAATTACTGTTACTAAAGAGGTAGTGCTTGGTAGGCTAATGGGACTGAAGGTAGACTAGTCCCCGGGCCCGGATGGAATGCATCCCAGGGTACTGAAAGAAATGGCTGAGGTAATAGCAGATGCGTTAGTAGTTATTTATCAAAATTTGCTGGACTCTGGGGTAGTGCCGGCTGATTGGAAAACAGCTACTGTTACGCCGCTGTTTAAAAAAGGAAGTAGACAAAAGGCGGGTAACTACAGGCCAGTTAGCTTAACGTCCGTAGTTGGGAAGATGCTGGAGTCCATCATTAAAGAGGAAATAGCAGAGCATCTGGATAAGAATGGTTCGATCAAACAGACGCAGCATGGATTCATGAAGGGAAAGTCGTGTTTGACAAATTTACTGGATTTTTATGAAGATGTGACTAGTGCGGTTGACAGAGGGGAACCGGTGGATGTGGCGTTTTTAGATTTCCAGAAGGCATTTGATAAGGTGCCTCACAAAAGGTTGCTGCAGAAGATTGGGGTACACGGAGTTGGGGGTAAGGTGTTGGCGTGGATTGGGGATTGGCTATCTAACAGGAAGCAGAGAGTTGGAATAAATGAGTGCTTTTCTGGTTGGCAGTTGGTGACTAGTGGCGTGCCGCAGGGATCGGTGCTGGGGCCTCAACTGTTTACCATTTACATAGATGATCTGGAGGAGGGGACTGAGTGTAGGGTATCAAAGTTTGCTGATGACACGAAGATGAGTGGGAAAGTGAATTGCGTGGAGGACACGGAAAGTCTGCAGAGAGATTTGGATAGGCTGAGCGAGTGGGTGAGGATCTGGCAGATGGAATATAACTTTGGCAAATGTGAGGTTATCTACTTTGGAAGAAATAATAGTAAATTGGAATATTATTTAAATGGAGAAAAATTACATCATGCTACTGTGCAGAGGGACCTAGGTGTCCTTGTGCACGAATCGCAAAAACTCAGTCTGCAGGTGCAGCAGGTGATCAAGAAGGCGAATGGAATGTCGGCCTTTATCGCGAGGGGGATAGAATATAAAAGCAGGGAGGTCTTGCTGCAACTGTACAAGGCACTGGTGAGGCCGCAACTGGAGTACTGTGTGCAGTTTTGGTCCCCTTATTTGCAAAAGGATATATTGGCCTTGGAGGCAGTGCAGAGAAGGTTCACCAGGTTGATACCGGAGATGAGGGGTGTAGCTTATAAAGAGAGATTGAACAGATTGGGTCTGTACTCGTTGGAGTTTAGAAGGCTGAGGGGTGATCTTAGAGGCACATATAAGATAATGAAGGGGCAGGATAGGGTAGAGGTAGAGAGATTCTTTCCACTTAGAAGGGAAACCAGAACTAGAGGGCACAGCCTCAAAATAAGTGGGGGCCGGTTCAGAACAGAGTTGAGGGGGAACTTCTTCTCTCAGAGGGTAGTGAATCTCTGGAATTCTCTGCCCATTGAAGTGGTGGAGGTTACCTCGTTGAATATGTTTAAATTACGGGTAGATAAATTTCTGATCGATAAGGGAATTAAGGGATATGGGGAGCAGGCGGGTAAGTGGAACTGATTCGCTTCAGATCAGCCATGATCTTGTTGAATGGCGGGGCAGGCTCGAGGGGCTAGATGGCCTACTCCTGCTCCTATTTCTTATGGTCTTATGTTCTTATGTTCTAATCTTGTAACACTGCCACAAGCAGAAAGTGGTTGGGCTGCAGACCATGACTTTTTTATGAGCAGTGAGGCCTTGTAATAATACAAAGGGAGTAGGTTTTAATTGTGGGCCATTGTTGGGTGCATAACCAAATGGTGGACTTACAGTGCACAACCAAACAGGAAGGCAAAAATTAGAGCTTCGGCTTTATTTCAGTAACCTGCTGCCTCCCAGAGCGCCTCCAGAGGCAGCTCATTATTGCGAACCGACCTATTTTGGGCTGCCGATCTCTCTGCCACGAAACCTCAGGAAAGTGGAGGACCATCCACCAACATTCAGGTAAGTCTCAAAGGTGGGGCTGGTTACAGTGTGGAATATTCAGGGAGTGGTGGTGGGGAACTCAGAGAAGAAAAGGCCACCATTTTACTTTCACACCTATTCTTCCTGGTCCCAAAACTATTTACCATATAGAGCCTCTGTTTCCTCCCTGATAGGTTTCATTGTACGGGAAGCGCATAGACAGGCAGCTCAACCACAGGAAAAAAACAATTGGATTAAACCATCTGCAGAGCAGGCAAGGGAAATTATCTGGCAAGATACTTGATTTTAACTTCTGTCCCATCTGGTTTCTGCTGGGCAGTGGGAGTTCAAATCCCACTCCCACTCACCCTACCCCACTCCAATCAGCAAGCAGCATCTGATGCACAGATCTCTGCAATTTGACAATTTAAAGTCATTTGTAAATTAACATAATTGTGTTGTTAAAATGCAAACTGAAGATCGTTTGCAGGAAATTGCATTTGAACAACTCAACACAAACTTTTCTTTTGCATATATTTTGTTCTATGTTCTATATAGGTGTTGATTTTAGTATTATATCTGAATCCACAGTTCCGGTAAAATTTGCTAATTGTGCCTTAATTACACTCAGTAAATTTTAATGGATAACTAAACAGGAGCGTATTTTATAACAGAAGGATTTTCTTTTTGTTTTAAGACGCAGTAAGGCCCTCCTGCAATCTGGCTAAATTTTCTGAACACTAGTTTGCTATAAAATGTTTGGTTTATTTTTTTATGGCTTGCAATACATTTGTCATCAACAAGTCTAGCTGAGATTAGGTGGTGCAGTGGGTTGGAACACCACTGGGATCATAGCTTGAATCTAATCCAGATTGATGAGATGAAACTTTTTCGTTTGCTGCCAGAGAACCAGGTTCTATAGGAAATGGGTTCGGGCAGTCTGTTGCTAATGATTAAAGGTTCACGAAACATTACTGCAACAATTTGGTTGTAATTAGCGTTAAATTGGTAATCTCATTCTGAGATGCCACAATCACGGCTGGTGAAAGAGACAGAAATATTTACATTGAGCCACAGGGCGATACTTGCCTGAGAATGCATTAATGAAGTGGATTAAAGAGAGAGTGACTCGACAGGGCTAATTTTTCTGCTCTTTCCCCCCCAGGGATATCCAACTTCATGCGTGCAATAGCTAGGAAAAGAGATGCAGAGCCAGGTCTCCTCTCTCTTAGGGTAGCTGGTTAATGGAACTTAGATTGGTCTAATGCAGAGGCAGGGTATCCACAGCTATTGATAATGAGATGTGAGAGGTGTTCCTGACCTTCTGCCTCAATTACCATGTTGTTTGCTCTCTGGCAACCACAGGGCAGTAATGCCTCCAAATCATGGCACTATGGCTTTGTGGTGAACCATCGTTGGTTACCACTGTGGGGTTATTCCAATGTTGCTGTTGGGTTAGGGTGTTGACACTGTGGGGTTGTTATAATGTTGTTGTTAGGCTAGGGTGTTTACACTGTGGGATTAATATACCTGTGGTGGATGCTGTTATGGCACATCCCGGTCGGGCCCCGCCTCCTGGGAGAGGTATAAGACCCTCTGCTCAGGCGGGACCCCTCCAGTCTGGAATGGTGTACTCGTGTTTAGATAGTTCCATTGTTTGTCAATAAAAGCCTTCAATCGCTGAAGCCTTGTACCTCGTGCTTGATTGTCGCGCATCAATTTTATTGACAAACACGAAACTCTCGACAGTAAAGAGAGTATGGAGCAAATGCTGAAACCAGAGCGTCTGACGCTGGACCCACGTGCGGTCGGCGCCTCAAACACCTTCGACCACTGGCTGAAGTGTTTCGAGGACTACCTGGCAGCCTCTGCAGCAGTTACTACGGACAACGACAGACTCCAGGTCCTCCATGCGAGGGTAAGCGACACGGTCTATCTCGCGATTCGTGCGGCCACCACTTACCCGAGGGCCATCGAGCTCTTGAAAAAGCGATACACGAGACCACCCAACGAGATCCACGCTCGTTACCTCCTCGCTACACGACGTCGGCAGTCGGGCGAAACCATGGAGGATTACGCCAATGAGCTCTTGCAGCTTGCCAGGGGTTGCGACTGCAAAGTTGTGTCGGCTGAGCAGTACATGTACGACCTCGCCCGAGATGCGTTTGTGGCAGGGGTAGGGTCTTCGTACATCCGGCTCAAGCTGTTGGAGAAAGGGAATCTCAACCTGACCCAAGCGATGGAGATGGCTGAGATGCTGGAGGCGGCGTCGAAAAGCTTGGCTCTGTATCCAGAAGACCACGTGGAGACAACGTGGCAGGAGCAGGCACAAATCCCTCCTCGCCCCACGGGCTCGCGCTCCCATATCGACCCGACGACGGCGGCAGCCCCAGGCGGCCCGCGGTGCTATTTTTGCGGAGGAGCCAAGCATCCACGGCAACAGTGTCCAGCTAAAACGGTGATCTGCAGTCAGTGCGGTAAAAAGGGGCACTACGCGAAAGTCTGCAGATCGAAGCCCAAGAACGGCAGTGCAGCCTGTGACCCTCCAGAACGGAGACTATCTCCATCGGCGTCGCAGTACCCACGAGGTCCGACCACGTGCGAACCCAGGACGACGCCATTGTGGCTGGCGGAGGAGGAGGATGACCACCAGGAGTCGCTACACTTGGCGCCCTCACCCACGTGCGATTCATGGGGGCGGCCATCTTGGTCGACGACGACCAGGAGCGACCAGCAGGGGTCCTCAGCATCAACCTCGGCTGCCTGCAGTGACGTCCAAGGGCCAACGGTGGCGTCGATCACCCTGGACCAGGCAAAGCATCACAGGCTTGATTGTTCAATGATGAACATCAAGGTAAATGGTCGTACTGTGTATTGTCTGTTTGACAGTGGGAGCACCGAGAGTTTTATTCACCCTGACACTGCAAAGAGGTGTGGACTCCGGGTTCTACCTGCCAAACAGACAATTTCTATGGCATCACGGTCCCGGTCTGTACCGATCCAAGGACGTTGTGTGGTAACTCTGGAGGTGCAGGGCACAATTTACGAGCGATACAGGCTCCTTGTGTTGCCGCATCTTTGCGCGCCAATTCTCCTCGGACTAAACTTTATGGTCCACATGAAGAGTGTGATCCTACAGTACGGTGGGCCACTCCCTTCGCTGGCAGTAGGGAATCAGCCGCAGCCTCCAAATCGTCCAAAGCGCCCCGCATGCAATCTTTCCACACTAAAGATCACCACACCCTCTTTATTTAAGAATCTGGTACCAGGCTGCAAGCCCATCGCTACTAAAAGTAGGCGTTACAGCGCTGAAGACCGGATCTTCATCAGATCTGAGGTTCAGCGGCTCCTCAAAGAAGGGATCATACAGCCCAGCGCTAGTCCGTGGAGAGCACAGGTCGTGGTGGTTAAAAGCGGGAACAAACCCCGGATGGTCATTGACTACAGTCAGACCATTAATCGTTATACGCAGCTGGATGCGTATCCTCTCCCGCGCATATCTGATATGGTCAATCAGATTGCGCAGTACCGGGTGTTCTCCACCATAGACCTTAAGTCCGCCTACCACCAACTCCCCATCCGCCCAGAGGACCGACAATACACGGCTTTTGAGGCGGACGGTCGTCTGTATCAGTTTCTTAGGGTTCCATTTGGTGTCACCAATGGGGTCTCGGTCTTCCAGCGTGCTATGGACCGAATGGTGGACCAGAACGGGTTGCGGGCTACCTTCCCGTACCTGGATAATGTCACCATCTGCGGCCATGACCAGCAGGACCATGACACAAACCTCCAGAACTTTTTGCGCACTGCGTCTCGCCTGAATCTGACCTATAACAGGGAGAAGTGTGTATTCCGTACGCGCAGGTTAGCTATCCTGGGATACGTGGTGGAAAACGGGGTCATCGGCCCTGATCCAGACCGTATGCGCCCCCTTACTGAACTTCCCTTGCCCGCTAGCACAAAAGCACTGAGGAGGTGCCTCGGCTTCTTCTCTTATTATGCGCAGTGGGTCCCCAACTACACGGACAAAGCCCGTCCGCTCATCAAGTCCACGACTTTCCCACTCACGCCGGAGGCCCAATTGGCCTTCAAGGCTTTGAAAAGCGACATTGCGAAAGCCACGATGCACGCGGTGGATGAATCCATCCCTTTTCAGGTGGAAAGTGATGCATCGGATTTCGCCCTGGCCGCCACACTAAACCAGGCAGGCCCGTCGCGTTTTTTTCCCGCACCCTTCAAGGTCCCGAAATTCGGCATTCAGCGGTGGAGAAGGAGGCCCAGGCCATTGTGGAGGCCATCAGACACTGGCGCCATTACCTGGCGGGGAAGCGGTTCACCCTGATCACGGATCAGCGATCCGTGGCGTTTATGTTCAGTAATACGCAGAGGGGCAAGATCAAGAATGACAAGATCTTGCAGTGGAGAATTGAGCTCTCCACCTATAATTACGATATTATGTATCGTCCAGGGAAACTCAATGAGCCCCCGGATGCCCTCTCGCGCGGAACATGCGCTACCATGCAGGAGGACCGCTTGAACGCCCTCCATAATGACCTGTGCCATCCTGGGGTCACTCGGCTCTACCACTTCATAAAAGCCCGCAACCTGCCCTACTCGGTGGAGGATGTCAGGTCAGTAACGAGAAGCTGTCGGATTTGCGCGGAATGCAAACCGCACTTTTACCGACCTGACCGGGCACAATTGGTCAAGGCCACTCGCCCCTTCGAGAGGCTGAGTGTGGATTTTAAGGGCCCCCTTCCCTCAACGGACCGGAATGTGTACTTTCTCAATATCATAGATGAATACTCCCAGTTCCCGTTCGTTGTCCCCTGTGCGGACACGTCGACTGCCATGGTGATCAAGGCATTCCGTGATCTTTTTACCCTGTTTGGGTACCCCTGCTACTTACATAGCGACAGGGGCTCGTCGTTCATGAGTAACGACTTGAGGCAATTCCTGCTCTCATACGGGATTGCCTCTAGTAGAACCACGAGTTACAACCCTAGGGGCAACGGACAGGTGGAGAGAGAGAATGCTACAGTCTGGAAGGCTGTCCTATGGGCGCTGAAGTCCAGGGGCCTTCCAGTCTCCCGTTGGCAGGAGGTCCTTCCAAATGCGTTTCATTCCATTCGCTCCCTCCTGTGTATGGCAACCAATGCTACTCCCCACGAGAGGATGTTCTCATTCCCTCGGAAGTCGTCCTCGGGGATATCTTTACCAGCCTGGTTGACGTACCCAGGACCCGTCCTTCTGCGGCGACATGTAAGGGCCTGCAAGTCCGACCCCTTGGTCGAACCGGTCCAACTCCTCCACGCCAACCCTCAGTATGCCTATGTGGCATATCCTGACGGGCGAGAGGACACAGTCTCGATTCGAGACCTGGCGCCCGCAGGGGACGTAGCAACTCCTGTCGCTCCCATACCCCCTGTCACGAATCCCCTATCACTTATTTCTTCCCCGGACGTGGCGCGGTCAGCACCGGAACCAGTGCATAACAGTTATACTCCCATGTACAGCTTGCCTGAGACTCGGAGATCGGCGCCACCACAGAAGGTACCGGGATCCCCTGCACCACCGCTTCACCAGGGTCAACCGGCCCGTGAGTCCTCGAGGGGACAGCCGGACGCTGTTTTGGAGAGAACGCCACCGCAAGCACCTGCTCCGGTGTCACAACCGGTGTTGAGGAGATCACAGCGACGGTGCGGTCCTCCAGACTGTCTGGACTTGTAGATTTTTTTTGTATATATGTAATCTGTTTTCGCACCCCGCCGGCCTTTGTTTTCAAAGGAGGGGTGAATGTGGTGAACCATCGTTGGTTACCACTGTGGGGTTATTCCAATGTTGCTGTTGGGTTAGGGTGTTGACACTGTGGGGTTGTTATAATGTTGTTGTTGGGCTAGGGTGTTTACACTGTGGGATTAATATACCTGTGGTGGATGCTGTTATGGCACATCCCGGTCGGGCCCCGCCTCCTGGGAGAGGTATAAGACCCTCTGCTCAGGCGGGACCCCTCCAGTCTGGAATGGTGTACTCGTGTTTAGATAGTTCCATTGTTTGTCAATAAAAGCCTTCAATCGCTGAAGCCTTGTACCTCGTGCTTGATTGTCGCGCATCAGGCTTGCCCCTTGTATAGTTGCAGCATTTGAGAAAGACAACTTTTGAGATCATTGGTGCAAATCCCTCTTCCTCTTCCACCCCATGCCCTCTTCCTTCTCACCTTACCAACACTTAAATGCAATTGGTGGGGAAGAGGGAGCCTGACCCATTCCCAATGAGGGAGGGGAGAGGGAATTCCTGGACACTGAGTTGAGGTAGCAGCAAACTTCACTGCTTAAATTTTTCCTCGTTCCCACTGAAGAGAAGTATGCTCCCTCCAGACCCTTAAATCTTACCTGACATCTATTGTTAGGATACTGATCAGAAACCCCAAAGTATGTTATGAAGTCAGACTAGACCACAACAGTTTTTTTCTATTTTGACATTATTGTGAGGAAAAGGTACTTCACTCCAGACGCAATTCTCATAACTGTTGGGAACTTAACTATAACAAATGAACTAGCTTAACATTTACCAATTGAACAATACTTAAACATGACAAAATGCAATTCTTAAGTGCTAATCTATCTCTATTAATCCCGATTCAAGCAAAATTCCTCTTCTAGGCTTAAACTCCTCTTCAGAATCAGTTCGCAACACACAGGCTTACATGCTTGTACATATTAACAGCCTTGAGCTTGTGAACACCTCTGGAGAGAGAAAGACTGAGAGGCATTTATCTTCTGACAGCTCCAAACAGCAGCCTCCACAGAGAGAGGAAGACCTCTTGCTTCTTTCAGAACCCAGCAGTAACTGCCTGCTTTTGCCTAGAAACATAGCACCTCCCGTTAGCACATGAGTCTGTCAATCAACCTAGCCAAAACCCAGAGAACCCTGAAACCCCAGAGGACAAACCAAATAAAAGTGCATTAACTCAGATTAAAACAAACACATCCCTAGCTAAAATCAATTACTGGCCTGCATTCTCAGCATGTGAGCTGCCTGCTTTGCAGACAAATCAGCACCACATAAAACAGAGCTGAATTTTAAATAAGCCCCTGACAAGAAACATGATACAAATACATTTCACAATATCGTCACACTATCTATCCAATATGATAATTGTCTCAGGTCAAAATTGCATCTGCTGTTTTTGAGGTGTATGATGCTCAGGCAACAGTCAGGAAAAGACTCCGTCTCCTGAAATGTACTATGTTGATATGCCAAGTGGTTGGAGACATACAAAGTTTTCGTTTGAAATATTTTCCCCTAGATCAGGAGATAAATCGGGTCACAGCTAGGGTTTAGAATCCCGATTGTGCAGAAAGAGGCCTTCCAGTACATTGAGTCTGCATTGACTCTCCAAAAGAGCAACCCAACCAGACCCTCCCCTCTGCTCCATCCTTGTAATCCTTTGCTTTTACCCTGGCCAAATCCACCTAGCCTACACATCTTTGGACGCTAAGGGGCAATTTAGCGTGGACAATCCATCTAACCAGAGCATCTTTGGAGCATCTAGAGGGAAGGGAACCCATGCAGGCAGGGAGAGAAGGTGCAAATTTCACACAGACAGTCACCCAAAGTCGGAATCAAACTTGGGTCCCTGGTGTCTAACCGCTGTGCCACTGTGTTCCAAGATGTTTCACAGGAACATTTTCAAACAAAATTTGACACTGAGCTACATAAGGCAATAGGGCAGATGACCAAAAGCTTGGTCAATTGAGGTAGATTTTAAGAAACATCTTAGAGGAGAAAATGGAAGGAGAGAGGTGGAGAGGTTTAGGGTGGGAATTCCAAGGCTTAGGCATTGGCAGCTAACAACACAGTCATTGATGGTGGAGTGATTCAAATCGGGGATACTCACAAAATCAGAATTGAAAGAGTGCAGACATTTTGGAGGGTTATATGGCAGAAGGAAAAACAGAGATAGGGAGGAGTAAAGTCATGAAGGGATAAACTTTAGGGAATCAGGGGACAACTGGACTGATCACAAATATGCAACACAAAATAAGAAAAGAGAGAGTAGAATAAAGGGTAATTAGATTGAAGGAGGGTAAAACACCATGTTCCACTCGGATCAATGCTGATATCACTGTTAATTAATAATTTAGATTGAGGATTTGGACTTAGAAACAAGTAATTCAATATCAATGATTTCTGATGGTATCAAACTGCGGACTATAATATCAATGCAACCTGATAAGGAAAACTTGCAAATTGAGAAGTTAAATTAACTTTAACAGAGATAAGTGTGAGGTGATATATTTTGGTATGAAAAAATAGAAACATCATCTAAATGTTGGATAATGAGAAAATGAATGGGGTAGAAGAATGAAGGGACCTCAGGGTGTAGGTGGTCAATTCATTTAAAGCCGCACTGCAGGTCAGCAAAACAAATAAAAATCCAAACAAAGCACTGCGATTCATTTCTAGCAGTGCAGAATTCAAAAGTTTTGAAGTTAATGTAAACCAGTGTACCGGATAGTTAAATAATAGGACACTGGTTAGGTCATATTTAGAGTATTGTACACAGTCCCTGTCTCCAAACTACAAAAAAGACACAGACATATTGGAGAAAATGCAGAAAATAATTCACAAGAACGATGCCAGAAATTACAGCTACCTGATCAAATGAAAAGTTTGGGGCTTTTTCTTTAAAGAAAACCCAAGAACTAGAGGTGACCTGAGGGAGGTCATTAAAATTGTGCATGTGTCAGACAGGATAGATGTGGATAAAAACTGTTCCCTCTTGTGGGAGAATCTAAAATGAGTGATCATTTATATACGGTAGTTACTAATAATTTCAATAGAGAAGTATCTTTACTTATAAGGTGGTTAGAATGTGCAACTTACTAACACAGGGAAAAGTTGAAGTAAATAGAGTTGATTCTCTCAAGGGAATTAGATGAGCTGAAGGGAGATACGTGAACAGAAAGATATGCTGAAAGGCTGCGATCATGTAGATGAGATAGGAGGAGACCCACGTGGAACAAAAACAACTGGACTAGTTGGGTCAAAGGGCCAGTTTCTATGCTACATAATCTGTGTAAATCACTGAAGTAATGAACACACAGCTTTAAGAAGAGATTTCTCTTGGGTGTGTGCACTGCTGTGAATCTGCTTTCACAGCAATGATAATGTCATGTAGGCATAACGCCAAGGAAAATCCTGCGAGGCCTATCTTTTTTTTATGCCTCCAAGAAGGTTCATTCACTAGTGGACAAGCAGTGTCTCGTTCCAAAATACCAGGCAGATGTGAGACTGTTGCTCCGGCCACCCTGTTCTCCTGATTTTCTGCCACTGAGGAAAGCAAGTAGAAAACATACTTTCAATCAAAATATAGGATAGCGAAAAGAAGAATAAAAAAAGCGGGGTGGGAAAGAGGAACAATAAAAAAGCAGAATTAATCATTTAATTACCTAATCTTAACCTTTTTCTATAGTGTACTTTCTTTGGGGAAAGTTGCATACTTGCTCTCTAGTGGCATTGTTACCTAACATTAAGAGAGAAACTAAGTGTAGTTCCCAGGCTTCTGCAAACATTGGCGAGGTTAGAATGGCAGAAGTGCAACACACATATTCCAAACACATATTTCACCAGGTTATCCTTCCCTTTGAATTTTTGGCCTATTTGTGTTGATTTCAGCTTCATAGTGTGCAAACTGAAGCGAATTACACAAGTCTGCCAGAGAGACAGGAATTTCCCAGAATCTGTGAAGGGTTAAAATGCAATCATTATGTTCATATGGTGAAATGAAGCACCTTTTGTTTCTATTGAAAACAACAGACTGTACAAATTAGAATGTAATTCTCTTGTCCTCATGTGCATTTACTCTTCATCAGTGACAGTATAACCATGGTTGTGAAATACTTTAGTGAGATAGGTGTTGTCCCAGACCAATGCTAATATTAATTGTTGCAAAACACAGACATATTAAAATGTAATGTTTTACATATTAAAATGTAACGATTTTCACAAATTCTATTTTACCCTTGCATTCTTTAGAAGCACCGTACAAAATATGTATTTGTACTAAATAAATTTAACCAAGGATATAACTTATCATAAGAATATTATTTAAAATCATTGTATTTATCTAAAAATCAGGTTAATTTAAATCTGTCTAACATTCAAATGGAATTATGTAAATTAAGCGTGCGGCGATCTTTAGATTTAAGTGTTGAAAGTATCGGAAGCTGACAGTCAAGTTGCAAGTGAACTTATATGAAATATTAGACTACATGTTCGTAAATCCAGGCTCCAGATTGAACTGTGTAGTGCAGCATATATTGGATATTGTGAAGTCTTCCACGACATTAATGTATTAGCTCATAAATGTTAATTGCAGACTAATCTTAATAATCAAAAAAATTGTAGCTTTTTAATGTGAAGATTAGGGAGAAAGACAACTGTTTTCTTTCGATGAAAAATAACTAAAAGTCTCACCATGAGAGCAAGCTGAACAGATGCATGGGGTAGAGGAAGATTTTATCTTTTGGAATGATTAAGTGACATAGCAATGCTGAATCTTCGAACTCATGACATTTTGCGCACATGTCTGTAATTTCACTGTTTATGTCTGGTGTCTATATGCGAGCCTTTTCCCGAAAAAAAAATGATGTCGTTCCTTTGTGATTTCTGTGAATTGTTTAAATTTCATGTCCAAATGATATATTTTCGTAAGCAAGATTTTTGGCATGCTTATGGAGTGCTTTATAGTCGCAGCAAGAGGTCTGCTCCGATTGGCTCACTGGAAATCATTCAAAGTGTTTTTTGTTGTTTATTAACACAAGTAATTCTTGTGTGCCTGTTCTGTCCTTAGACACAGAAAAAACGATTGCTTGCTTTTACTTCCACTGGAAACTTTCTTTTTCCAAGTTAAGTTCTTTCATGGTACCATCACCAATAAACTATTATCTATGAACCTGAAAGGGTGATCGGCTATGGCTGCCTTCTTCAGTTCTCTGCCTGAAGGCAGGTCCTTAGCAATTAATCACTAAATCATAGCAGAGTACCAAGATTCTTGAGTATAGGCAGCGCAAGGACATAGGCCTCAAGTCGGTTTGGAGATTGAACCCTGTGCTGTTGGTGTTAATCTGATCCACATGTTAGCTGACTGAGCTATTCGGCCCCCTGCCTTCTCTTTATCCACTCCTTTTGGTTTTGGCAACAGGGTGACTGACAAATCCCTCAAAACAAGTGTTGACTAACTCCATTTATGAGCCAAGGAAATGAAACAGCACTATGTACAGATGAAATGTGACTTTTCATTAATAAACTAGCTGGCTTTGTTATTGTACCACCAGAATACAGTTAATTTATTTAACATCATCAGGACTGGCCCAAATTTGAAACTATGGAAGAGTCAAAATGTTGCACAAGATTGTGCTTGTGGCAGCAATAGAATTTTAAGCATTGTGATTTGCAGAAGATCGTATAATGAAGAATGAACCTAATTCTATCACATCTGTTAATTTTCCTAACTATTGCCAAAAGCAGGGTACAACTATTTATTTAGATTCTAACAAAGATCAAGTGAGGTAGATGGCTAAATAACTGTTTCCAGCCTGCACCTTCTAATGCTTTGGTGCTCTTAGAACACTAAGCATCAGAATGGATACTATCTCCAAGTTGAGAACTAAAATAATATGATTCAACTAAATCTTTGTAATTAGATTTAGAAGATGAACAAATAATTTTGGAAGTACATTTAGGTTAAAAGTTCTGCAACCCCTTTCCAAAAAGCTGATATGGGCCAGAATTTTACCAGCTCGCCCCACCAGGGGAATCAGAGCAGGCGAGGGACAGAGCATGGGAGGGTCAGTTTACCTCGGGTGGGATTTTACGGCTTCCAGACGAGCAAGGCTGTAAAATCCCACCTATGATCTTAAGATTTCAGACTAAATAGCCATTGCAATCATCATTAACATTAATTGAGAAGATAGTTGTCACAATGGTCTGGGTCTCAGTCATAACAAAAACTAGATTGTACACAAATAGAAATTCACAGTTTGTCAGACCCAGGATCACATTTGACTTTCCATTGGTTATCCATTCCAATATTAAGTGCTCAACATAATTTTTCAGGCAGGCTTGCACAATGTTGTAAAATACTGAGAGTTAAGAGAAGCTTTGTTTGAAATTCAAAACTTTTTGTGAGAACATTAATTTGTTTGTTTCGGGGGGCCGTTTTCTACTGTTTTCTTCCCATCTAAAAGCACTGATTCTTGTTTGTATGTATTTCATTCGGGCATGGGTGCTCTTCAGTACTGTGTCCAAATAACAGGCTTGAACAGGTTATATTGTCACATTGGACATCGCAGGCATTTGTGGTCTTACCCTCATTCAACATGTAGAAACCCACTTTTAAAAAAAACTCCAGTCTTAAAATTACAAAGCCAATGTGCAGAGTGAACCAGGCAAGCCCTTAATCCAGCTCCTTGGCTTGCTCCAAAAACCAATTCAAATTGAATCCAATTCATAATACCTACAAGAAAGACACACAAGCTGACAGGAAAAGGCATTACACCTGATCTTGGGCTTGATCTTAGCCACAGGCCAAGAAGCAACCCACACTTGCCAAACTTCAATAAACTCTACACATACAAATCAAGAAATTTAATCTGTTACATTAGCAAATTTTACAAAAAATTTAAACTGAGGATAAGAAATCATAGAAATCATAGAAACCCTACAGTACAGAAAGAGGCCTTTCGGCCCATCGAGTCTGCACCGACCACAATCCCACCCAGGCTCTACCCCCATATACCTACATATTTTACCCACTAATCCCTCTAATCTATGCATCCCAGGACACTAAGGGGCAATTTTAACATGGCCAATCAACCTAACCCGCACATCTTTGGACTGTGGGAGGAAACCGGAGCACCCGGAGGAAACCCACGCAGACACGAGGAGAATGTGCAAACTCATTCTCATAAACTCTCTCATAAACATTACTGAGACAAAATGCAGATGGTGCAGGCAGTAAACCTTGATCATTTCCTGTGTAATTTTAATGCAAATTACTAATAAGGCAGAATGTGGCTAATCCAAATCAGCTGAGACCAAATACAATGTGGATTAGTAATTAGTCTGGCCTGTACACTGCACAGAGCAAATGTAACTGCTTATTAGCTTTGAAGCAGTTTTGCAGATCCAGTTGAAGCATTTACTCAGTTTCAATTGAGAATGCTGCCTTTATTACCTTATTCCAATAAGAAGTTGTCCTTTCAAAACAATATCCCATTCAGATTGCTAATATGTATAGGTGAAGACGACCAGCATTTGGATTAATGGTGTTGAACTGTGGTGGTATAACCGTGTTTGCCCTAAATGATTTATATACCATGCATATTTATATTGCATAGCTGTTATATAACCTTTGTATTCTTGCATCAACCCATAGGAAGAATGTTAGTGGCTTAGTACATTTGTCAACAACTAAGATGACTCTTCAGATCAGGAACCTCGGTTACAAGTAAAAATTAAGAAAGTTGGCCTTGTTCACTTTGCAAAAAAAAAGTTCCCTTAGTGTG
Organism: Mustelus asterias; assembly: GCF_964213995.1. Classification (NCBI taxonomy): domain Eukaryota; kingdom Metazoa; phylum Chordata; class Chondrichthyes; order Carcharhiniformes; family Triakidae; genus Mustelus; species Mustelus asterias. Next base: position 91,761,324 of record NC_135805.1, read on the forward strand.
ACTGGACTGAAGTTGATAGAAAAAATACAATGCAGCCAACTATGACTTGAAAATGGAATCCAAAATGCACAAGTGTAATGATGATGAGATGTACACAGGTCACCAACTAAAGGAAAAGGTGTAAGCAATGCTGATTTGAAGCCGTTGCTGCCAAACGATATTAAAAGGGATCATTTCTTCTGGCTACTGATGCAATTTCATGCATTTTTGGAGGTTTCCTAGACGTCAATAAATCTTGATTATTCTACAGGGAGTCTGGCTGTACTGGAGCAGGTTTTATGCAATATAAAATCTTGCGGCTGCAAGAATTTTAAAAAATATTTATTCATGGAATGTGGGCAATGCTGGCCCAACCAGCATTTATTGCCCATCCCTGAGGGCATTTAAGAGTCAACAACATTGCTGTGAGTCTGGAATCACATGCAGGCCAGGCCGGGTAAGGACGGTAGATTTCCTTTCCTAAAGGACATTAGTGAACCAGATGGATTCTTATGAAAATCAACAATGGTTTTATGGCCATCATCAGACTTTTCATTCCAGATTTTTTAAAATTCAAATTTCACCATCTGTCTTGCTGGGATTCAAACACAGGTCCCCAAAGCATTACCCTGGATTACTAGTCCAGTGATAATACCACTGCACCACTATCTCCACTTGAAGTTGCTTCCAAACTAGGTGGCCTGGTGGGTTTTCTCTGTGAACTGAATGTGATTGAGAGAATAAAGAGAGGCCACACAAAGCAGGACATACTGCTAGAAGAACGAAGAGAAGAAGTGGGTGAAGAGGTCTCAACAGGAGGCCATTTTTGTAGAAGGTCTTCAGGGAGCAATTCTTCCACTACAACTTCAGCAAAGACTAATGCTTGGCATGTCAAGAGGTTATGAGTGAAATCTGTCAACTGCTGCAGTCACAATTGGAACCTCAAAGCAGTGCAAAGATTGTGGTGACCAAGGTTATGGTGGATCTGAACTTTAAATATCTGATTCCTTCAGGGCTGCTGCTGGAGATATAAGCAACATCTCTCAATTTTTAGTGCACTGCTACATGAGGGAGGTCACTGATGGTCCCTATACACAGCAAGACAGTTTCATTTAATTCCCTCTCCTCTTGTCAGAGACAAGCTGACAGAGGGAACAGGAGAGTTTGCACGGAACGTAGGCTTACCTACACTGCAGGTTGCTATTGATTGCATGCACATTGTCTTGTGTGCTGCTCATCTACACTCAGTTATATTTATTAACTCCTTCAATATGGAGCCTGTGTGTGTCTCAGTAAGTATATCATGAAATGAATGTCTGTTATCCTGGCAGCAGTCAAAAATCTTTCATTCTGCACAAGTCCTCGGTTCAACATTGTAACCACAATGGCAAGTCAAAGGCTGACTAGTGGGTATATGGTGATGACCCATGACTGCAGTTAGAAAGACAAGCATACATGTGCAAGCCTGTAATGAAATCTGCGCTGCTACAAGGTGTATTATAGAAGGCACCATTAGCTTTTTAAACAATAATTCTACCTCCTGACCATGTTGGAGGACACAACTGAGTTTGTATCAAGATTTAGGGTATGATGCTTCATGCTGCATAACCTGACCATTCTGAATGAATAACCCTTGCCACCATCTATCAGGTGAGAAGCTGAATAGCAGGAGCATGAGAAGGAGGAGGAAGTAGAATAAGTGGAAGGGAGGCTGCGATGTAAACAGCTCCTTTGTGCCCAGGTTCCAAGTGATCAGTTATAAAATCATAGAAACATAGAAAATCGAAGCAGGAGTAGGCCATTCAGCCCTTCAAACCTGTTCCACCATTCTTTTTGATCCTCAAATTCAATACCCTGATCCAGCCTTCCCCCATTTCCCTTTAGCCCCAAGAGCGATATCCAATTCCTTCTTGAAATCACACAACATTTTGGCCTCAACTACTTTCTGTGGTAGTGAATTCCACAAATTCACTACTCTTCTTGGTGAAGAAATTTCTCCTCACTTTAGTTCTAAAAGGTTTACCCCTTATCCTCAAAATATAATTCCTAGTTCTGGACTCCCCCACCATAGGGAACATTCTTTCTGAATCTACCCTGTCTAACCCTGTGAGAATTTTATAAGTTTCTATGAGATCCCCTCTCACTCTTCTAAATTCCAGCGAATATAATCCTAACCGATGTTGTCCCTGCTCATATGACAGATCTGCCATCCCAGGAATCCCAGTAGTCTGAATTACTTCTCCCTATTTATTGACAGTCCTTACCTTTCTTATATCTATGACCAACACATTATTCTCTTTCTGGCAACACAAAAATTATAACCATAGCAAATCCAAATCCAAATCCAATTTTATAAAGTCACTCATGAAATAATACTTACAAAATAAAACTATTCACTTTCAGGCATTCCCTTGGGCCAGTATTCCATGTGCTTTACCCTCTCTGAGTGCTTCCCCAGCAAGTGCAGCATAGGTGGTGGAAAATGACTGCAAATGATCTTGAAGGATGAGCTCAAACAGCTCTGGGCTTAGATGGATGAGCTAAAATTCTCTATGTACTATCTCAGCCTGGGTGACAATTAATGGCTGCTTAATGGCCACTTCCCACCCAAGTCTCAATTTCTTTGGCAGGCGGACGGAGGTTGGGGATGGGGAAGATGCCATCTTTTTCCAGGTTGGTTAGCCGACTTGAGCCTAGGGTGGGAAAAGGGGGTTGTGCATCGTTCATGGACCCTCCTGATCAGGAGCCCCACCCCTCAAAAAACTCCTGGCCACCAGTGTAGCCATTGCATGGCATCCCCCTGATCTGTCCCTCTCAAGAGCCCCGAGACTCATCTTTTGTTTTCTGGGACTGGTGCCTATCTCCAGCCAATGAACACTGCTCAGCACATTAACTGGCTGTGGGGCAGGCATCTGGAGCAGGGGTGAGTTTCCCACCAATCATTAAATTCTGCCCATGGTCTCCACATTTGCCAATGATAAAAAGATTGGCAGCACAGTAACTAGTGTAGACAGGAACATGGAAAGTTAAAGTTAATTTATAAGTGTCGCAAATAGGCTTACATTAACACTGCAATAAAGTTATTGTGAAAATCCCCTAATCACCACACTCCAGTGCCTGTTCAGGTACACTGAGGGAGAATTTAGCATGGCCAATGCATCTAACCAGAACGTCTTTCGGACTGAGGCAGGAAACTGGAACGCTCGGAGGAAATTCATGCAGACACGGGGAGAACGTGCAGCCTCCGCACAGACAGTGACCCAAGCTGGTAATCGAACCCGGGTCCTAAGAGACATTGATAGATTACAGGAGTGAACAAAATTGTGGCAAATTGTTCCTTCACTGTCACTTGGTCAAAATCCTGGAAACGACTCCCGAGCAAAACTGTGGGTGTTCAGCACAGACACTACATAGACTACAAGAAGGCAGCCCACCACCCTTTCATGGACAATTAGGAATGGGAAATAATTGCTGGCTTAGCCAGTCGTGCCCACAACCCATGAAAGAATAATTTTGAAAACATGGATTTCAGTGCAGGCATCACATTCACTTTCGACCAGTAAAGGATGGATCCAAATATATTTTTAACTGGTGAACAGCTAAGAACAATGGTCATCCAAGGAGATTTAGGGGTCCCTGTGTACACTTCATTAAGATGTGGCAGCCGATACAAAAAGAATTCAAAATGCTAATGGAATGTTCACTTTTCTCTCTGGAGGGCTGGAGTATAAAGGTGTTTTGCTGCAGCCGCTCAAAGTACTGGTTCCAGCAGGTTTGGTGCACTGTTCACAGTTCCAGGTGCTGCACCTTAGACAGGAATCTGGATTTGGGTGAGTGCAGCCTAGATTCACCAGACTATTACCTGGGATGGTTAAATTGTGAGGAGAGATTATGTACATTAGGCTCAAAAAATATAAAAGGTGATTTAAGAGTGATTTTATTGAGAGTTTTAGAATTTTGAAATATATTGACAAGTTAGTTAGAAACTCAGGGGGCGATTCTCCCATCGCAGCGGGCACATTTTTTGACGGGTCGGGTTGGGAGATGCGCGTGTCGGCCATTTTGCGGATTCCCAGCGAGCGTTTACGACCCGAGTGCATCTCCTAACTGGAAAAAAATGGCGTCGCCGGGACCGTGCTAAATACCAGCATGCCGCTGTTTTGCATTGCTTACCGTACCTCAGCGTGCCATTATCGGGATCGACATGGCAATCTCCACCCTCGTTAGCATCTCCCACCTCTTTGATGTGATGTCACTTTGGCGCGAATCAGAGTAGGTTTATAAATGTCTCAACCTCGTGTCGCAGCCTTGAACTGGCGTGAGGAGGTAAGTGCTGTTAGTGGAGTGTGAGGGATGTGGCAGGCAGGCCCTGGAGATGCTTGGTGGGCTTCCTCCTGCTGTCTTCTGGTGTGGCCCATGGACCAGTGATATCTGGGGTGTTGGTGGGGGAAGGGGGGCAGGTGCTTCTATATTCTCAGAGCTCTCTGGGTTAGGGTCCCTGAAGGAGTCCAACTCACCCTCCCCCTCCAGGGCACTTTGCGATGGCATTGTCTTGCCACGGGGTGCGGTCAGGGACTCCACTGAGTGTTGGTGTTCCGTGGTGGGGGAGGAGTGCACCATGTGCTGACTGAGGCCTAATCAGATGAAGCAGCTGCTGCTCCAGGCCGGGCTGCAGAGGTTCAGATATGGACTGCATGGAATCTGCTGTCACTGGGCACACATCTGGTGCTGATTTGCAGTCTGTCCCTGCCCTGTGACACGGACCAGCAACACATGCCTGTAACAGATGCTGCAGTTGCACACATAGCAATGGCTCAAGGGTGCTCATTGCCCATGTCTGCACACCGACTGGCATAACCTGTGCCAGCATTTGTCAAGATGGGAATCTCACACAACCCTAATCAGGTCACGCATGGCACCATGGATTGTGTGGGTTGCCAGCACTCACAAGTGGAGGTTTTGGCCCAAGTGAGGGATTGGGGTGGTGCTGGGTCTATGCAGCCAATGATAATAATCCATCATTCTATGCTCTTTCCAAACCCCACTGTGCAGATGGATCTCGGTTTGCTCGATCTGGAGCTGGCCATGTTGGTGGCAGCAGGGTCGGAGGAGGAGGAGGAGGAGGCGGTTCAGGAGGTGGCGGGCGTGGAGAGACCACTGCAGGAGCAGCCACTACCAGTCCCTCAGGACGGAGGGCAGGGGGCTGCCGCTGAGGGCCAGGAGGGAGTGAGCAGGCTCCCGAAAGGATGCACAGAAGGCGGAGGGTGCCAAGGCCAAGGAGGTACAAGCCCCGCAATTCATTTGAGGCCCTCTCGGAGGAGATGTGCCCTCGCTGGCTGCGGCTCTCCAAGACCACGGTGTAGCATCTTTGTGAGGTGTTCGCACACCTGGTACCTCAGGGGAGGGGCGACCACCCGCTCCCTGTGGACGTGAATGTGACACCTTCACCTCCGGCTCATTTCAGGCGCCTAGTGGTGACCTAGCTGGGATCCCCCAGGCCTCCGTGCACAGAGGTGTGCGGCAGGCCGCAGATACCCTGTATGCCCGGGCAGGGCAGTACATAAATGTCAATGTGCACACCAGGAGGCCTGGGCTCTTGGCTTCATTTCCATCGCCGGGATTCCCAGTGTCCAGGGAGCAGTGGACGGGACACACATCGCCTTGCGGGCCCCACATGCAGGACCGCAGCAATTTGTGAACAGGAAGGGGTTCCACTCCCTCAATGTGCAGATTAATTTGATGCACGCCACCCAGGGAGTGTCCATGACAGCTTTGTGCTCAGGCAGTCGGACATCCCTGGGCTCTTTGAAGACCAGCTCAAGCTCCCGGGATGGCTACTGGGTGACAAAGGATACTTGCTGAGGTCATGGCTGATGACGCCTGTATGGAGCCCGAGACCGAGGTGGAGACCCGCTACAAGGAGGCCCATGCAGCCACCCGGCCCATCATACAGCGGTGCATCGGCCTGCTGAAGATGCGGTTCTGCTGCTTGGACCGCTCTGGGAGGGGCCCTCCAGTGTGGCCCTGTGCGTGTTTCACACATCATCATCATTTGCTGCGTTCTGCACAGCATTGCCCAGCAGCATGGAGACCAGCTGGAGCAGGGGCGAGTTGGACGACCCGCCATATGAGGAGCCGGAGGAAAGAGGGCGGGTGGCAATGGCAGGTGGACGGCAGGGAAGGGCAGTGAGGGATGCCTTAATTGCAGCCTGCTTCACCCAGCTGGTGCTGTGCAGTGAGGGGGCTGCCCGCCCCTTTTCCTCTGGCTCTTCATATGGCGAGTCGTCCACCTCGCCCCTCCTCCTGCTGGTCTCTCCGCTGCTGGGCAATGTTATGCAGAATGCAGCAAATGATGATGATGTGTGAAGCACGCACAGGGTCATACTGGAGGGCGCCCCCCCCAGAGCCGTCCAAGCAGTGGAACCGCATCTTCAGCAGGCCGATGCACCGCTGTATGAACAAAGAACAAAGAACAATACAGCACACGAACAGGCCCTTCGGCCCTCCAAGCCCGTGCCGCTCCCTGGTCCAAACTAGACCATTCTTTTGTATCCCTCCATTCCCACTCCGTTCATGTGGCTATCTAGATAAGTCTTAAACGTTCCCAGTGTGTCCGCCTCCACCACCTTGCCTGGCAGCGCATTCCAGGCCCCCACCACCCTCTGTGTAAAATATGTCCTTCTGATATCTGTGTTAAACCTCCCCCACTTCACCTTGAACCTATGACCCCTCGTGAACGTCACCACCGACCTGGGAAAAAGTTTCCCACCATTCACCCTATCTATGCCTTTCATAATTTTATACACCTCTATTAAGTCTCCCCTCATCCTCCGTCTTTCCAGGGAGAACAACCCCAGTTTACCCAATCTCTCCTCATAACTAAGCCCCTCCATACCAGGCAACATCCTGGTAAACCTCCTCTGTACTCTCTCCAAAGCCTCCACGTCCTTCTGGTAGTGTGGCAACCAGAACTGGACGCAGTATTCCAAATGCGGCCGAACCAACGTTCTATACATCTGCAACATCAGACCCCAACTTTTATACTCTATGCCCCGTCCTATCAAGGCAAGCATGCATTATGCCTTCTTCACCATCTTCTCCATCTGTGACGTGACCTTCAAGGAACTGTGGACTTGCACACCCAGGTCCCTCTGTGTATCTACACCCTTTATGGTTCTGCCATTTATCGTATAGCTCCCCCCTACGTTAGTTCTACCAAAATGCATCACTTCGCACTTATCAGGATTGAACTCCATCTGCCATTTCTTTGCCCAAATTTCCAGCCTATCTATATCCTTCTGTAGCCTCTGACAGTGCTCCTCACTATCTGCAAGTCCTGCCAATTTTGTGTCGTCCGCAAACTTACTGATCACCCCAGTTACACCTTCTTCCAGAACGTTTATATAAATCACAAACAGCAGAGGTCCCAATACAGAGCCCTGCGGAACACCACTAGTCACAGGCCTCCAGCCGGAAAAAGACCCTTCCACTACCACCCTCTGTCTTCTGTGACCAAGCCAGTTCTCCACCCATCTAGCCACCTCCTCCTTTATCCCATGAGATCCAACCTTTTTCACCAGCCTACCATGAGGGACTTTGTCAAACGCTTTACTAAAGTCCATATAGACGACATCCACGGCCCTTCCCTCGTCAACTATTCTGGTCACTTCTTCAAAAACCTCCACCAGGTTAGTGAGGCATGACCTCCCTCTCACAAAACCATGCTGACTATCGTTAATGAGTTTATTCCTTTCTAAATGCGCATACATCCTATCTCTAAGAATCTTCTCCAACAACTTCCCCACCACGGACGTCAAGCTCACCGGCCTATAATTACTCGGGTTATCCTTCCTACCCTTCTTAAATAACGGGACCACATTAGCTATCCTCCAATCCTCTGGGACCTCACCTGCGTCCAGTGACGAGACAAAGATTTGCGTCAGAGGCCCAGCGATTTCATCTCTCGTCTCCCTGAGCAGCCTTGGATAGATTCCATCAGGCCCTGGGGATTTGTCAGTCTTTATAGTCTCTAACAAACCTAACACTTCCTCCCTTGTAATGGAGATTTTCTCCAACGGTTCAACACTCCCCTCCGAGACACTCCCAGTCAACACATCCCTCTCCTTTGTGAATACCGACGCAAAGTATTAATTTAGGATCTCCCCTACTTCTTTGGGCTCTAAGCATAATTCCCCACTTTTGTCCCTGAGAGGTCCGATTTTTTCCCTGACAACCCTTTTGTTCCTAACGTATGAATAAAATGCCTTGGGATTCTCCTTAATCCTGTCTGCCAAGGACATTTCGTGACCCCTTTTTGCCCTTCTAATTCCCCGTTTGAGTTCTTTCCTACTTTCTTTGTACTCCTCCAGAGCTCCCTCCGTTTTTAGCTGCCTGGACCTAACATACGCCTCTCTTTTCTTTTTGACCAATCCCTCAATTTTCCTGGTTATCCACGGTTCTCGAATCCTACCCTTCCTATCCTTCTTTTTTACAGGCACATGCCTGTCCTGTAGCCCTAACAACTGTTCCTTAAAAGACTCCCACATGCCAGATGTGGATTTACCCTCAAACAGCCTCTCCCAATCAAGAGCTGCCAATTTCTGCCTAATCCCACTAAAGTTAGCCTTCCCCCAATCCAACACCTTACCCTTGGGACACCACTCATCCTTTTCCATCACTATCCTAAAGCTAACAGAATTGTGGTCACTATTTGCCACATGTTCCCCGACCGAAACTTTGAAGACCTGACCGAGCTCATTCCCCAGTACTAGGTATGATGGGTCGGGTGGCTGCATGGGCCATTCCTCCTCCCTTGGGGTGCTCAGAGGCCCCGGAGACACTCCAGGGGATGCCAGGGTAGCTGGACTGAGCTCCAGAGGCGTCAGCATCATCTGGCTCTGCCAGTCCTGGAGGCCTAGTTGCGCCTGCCCCATGATGTGTGATCCCTCAGCCCTGGCCCTCTGAGACTGGGCCAAGCTCTGGAGTCCCTCCAGCCGGTCTCTGGAGCCCCTCAGCAGTAGTCCTCTGAGCCTGGGCTAAGTTGTCGAGGCTCACAGCCACTGCCTGCTGTGTCTCCAGAATGCCAGCGAGAGTCCCAGCCATGGCCAGCAGTGTCTCCCACATGCCCCCGACACCCATGGCCATCGAACGTTGTGCCTCCTGGATGACGGCAACGCCCTTGCCCATGGCCCGTTGTGTCTCCAGGATGGCCTGGACCCTGTCACCCACAAGGACAGAGCCCTGAGCCAGACTTTCCACTGTGGTTGCCACCTTGCAGTGTTGGCCTGGTTCTCACACTGGGTCGGCACCACCTCCTGCAACAGCACTCTGTTTGACTCCCCTAAACAGCCTTGCAGTCGCAGCATGGTTGCTGACAACCCTGCCACAACTCCCCGGGTTTCCTGATGCATCTCCACCAGCCTTGGGATGAACGAACCCCGAGGCCCGGCAGCTGGCTTGGGGCCAGCTGAGTCTTTGGCCTCCAGCAGACCTCCATGTGCCCGACCCCTCGGATGTGCCCGCCTCCACCCGATGTGCATCAGTGCCTGTGATGTGCTCACCAGTTCGTGACCCAGAAGCCTCAAGGTACCCACAGTGGGGATAGTCTCTGTGTTGGTGGTTTGTGTGGTACAAGCCGGTGCCGCTCCAGTGGTGTTACCCTCAGAGGATCCCTCAGTGACTCCCTCCGAGGTGTCATCCAGGGGGTCGTGGGCAGTTTGCTCCAGAGCAGCGGGGGCAATGGCAACACTCGAAAGGCTGGGTTCCTCTGGGCCCAGAGCTGCAATAAAGAACACACATCAGGGGAAAGGAGATAAAACATTCCATGCAGCATTGCACTTACTTCGAGGAGGACCTAGGTTGAGGGCTGTGCTTCTGCTCACTTGCATGCTGGATGCCGACCTGGCTGTCCGTGACCATTCGGAATGCCCCATCTCCCCCTGCCAGCTCCATGCCATGCTGTTCAATGCTGGTCAGCTGTTGCAGGTCAGGCACACCACCACCAATCTGCAGTTTCCCGCTTGTTATGTATGTGTTTCTCGATGCATAAGGGAACATAAGGTGGATAGCAAGCATTAATATCTTGAAGTGCAGGGTGTGCAATGCATCCCAGTGTCTTGGGCATTGTGCTGGCAGTTTTGGGTAAATGGGTCACCACTGAAGGGTGCTCGTTGAGGGGTGAGGGGAAGGGGTTAGATTCTGTTCCTGGGGGAAAGGTCACTTGTTGCATGCCCTTCGGGTGTCTAAGCAGGGTTTGAGAACCTTGCCAAGTATGTGCGGAGTTCCAAGTAGGATGCTCACTCACCCTTGCTGATTGAAGAAGGTCAGAGTGCGGTGTCAGGCTCCTGGCATTCACTGCTTCTGCCACCTCCTCCCACAATGCCGTGGTGGATACACCCCTTGGGTGAGGGCCCTGGCCGGGGAAGATCCGCTCGTGCCTCTCCTCCATGGCATCTAGCCGGTGCTCCTGGTCGGCCTCTGTGAATCTGGGAGCAGGTTTCCACACAGCCATCTTTGTGGTGTGACTGGCTGTGCCTCCATTCCTGCAGCTTCTATACAGCTCTGGCTTATTAGGGGAGTGCAGGTGCAATGAGTGCGGCCAGTCAAGGGCCCGTTGACAACAAATCCTTGTGAGAAATTTTGAAGGCTGCATTCAGTTGAGTGTCATGCATCCCACAGGGTGCTGATTCGCTGCCATTCAATAGGCTGCTGTGTCCAGGGGGTTGCAATACTCAAGGCTCCCATTCAAGAGAGGGAATGATCACAAGCTGGGGTTGTGCATGTCAGCACAATGCTAGTTCTCTGCAGGGCCGCAGTGAGGTCAGTATGTTCAAGGGATGGAGGGATTGGGTATCCGTGTTATCCGGATCCATGGGGGCATAGGGCGAGTGGGCAGTTATGTATGTGTGTGTGTGGGGATGGGGGGCCAGTGATGTCTGTGTGGGGAAGGAGGACAGCAATGTCTGTATGGGGAGGGAGCAGCAATGTCTGTGGGGGGAGGGAGCAGCAATGTCTGTGGGGGGATGGTGGGGGCCAGCAATGAGGCCAGTGATGTCTGGGGGAGGGGGGGAGATATGGGGACCAGCGATGTCACTGTGGGTGGGTTGTGGGGAGCCAGCAATGAGGCCAGCGATGTCTCTGTGGGGGGATTGTGGGGGCCAGCGATGAGCCAGCAGTATCTGTGGTGGGGGCGGGGGGGAGGTGTTGTGGGGGCCAGTGATGAGGTCAGTGATGTGTGTGGGGGTTGGACGGCAGTGATCTGGATGCTGGATTCAGTGATCTCCCAGAGGTGTGCACATGCGCGGGTTCTCGCTCATCCTGCCGATTTCAGGCTCTTTGGCGTGAATAGCCCCCAGGTTTTAATGATATTCACGATTGTGACCTCTCCATTGCACAGAGTGCGGAGATTCGGGTCTGAAGTTGCACTGAAAAAACAGTCGTGATTTACACCAGTTTTCTTGCCAATTCAGCACTTTTGGGGGAATCGCCCCCTTCATTCCCCTCCAGTAGGGGAGTCTATGGTATGGAACATATTTAAAATTAGGGGAGGGGGGGTTTCTGCCTGTTTTTGGTGGGCAGGAATAAAGGAGGGGATGAAGGATCAAGGAGGAGTCCCAAAACAGCTTTTACTCATTTGTCCCTCCCCCACCGATGATGTAACAGGGATCCCGCCATGCGATCATGGAAATTCCATTTGAGTACATGTTAATATAATTAGCAGGCCTCCCTGCTGTAACACGCCCCATGTGGGAAAGCCCCCCACTATCCCCCTGCCCAGTGGCGTGATGTCACGTTGGTGAGGTTCACAACAGGTTTTTAACAATGGAGAACTGGTAAATAGAACCCGCTGGGGGCACATGGGTAAGTCCAGCCCCCAGAAGGGTAAGAGACATGCTAGGGCAGTGCCCTGGAACTGCCCCCTGGGACAGTGCCATGGGGCAGTACCGGGAGAATGGTGCTGGGGGTTCTATGACCATGTAGTGAATTCATGTCTGTGGTGGGATAGGGAGGATTCTGTGGTGGAGGGGAGCTTCGTGGTGGGGCTGTTTCCAAGGTGATTGGGGAGGGGGGGGTGGGGGGAGGGCGTCTGTCATTTCATCCTATTATTATCTCTGGACATCGAGGCAGCTTGTAAAAAGGATGCCCCCTATCTTTCAAGGTTGATGTGTGTGGTGGCTCCAACATCATGAGACCTGCCTCTTCGATTTATTTTGACTCTGTATTAAAAAATATGTGGGGGAAATGTTGGCAGAGCAGCCAACAGGTTACACCCTGCTGTTCCTGCCTGAGTTGACATATAAGCTTGGATTTTCTGGGTCCGTTCGACATGGGGGCAAATCCCATTATGGCTGGAAACTCTTGCGAGAGGATCATAATGGGATTTACACCAGGGAGATCTCAGAATGAGATCTTCTCCGACTCCCCCCACTTGGTGACATAATCAGGGAAAGGGCATGATTACCATTAATTTAAATAGATTTAAATATGCCTAAATGGAATAATGCTGTACCTTCCAGGCATGTCAGATGTGCCCCCTGCCAGTGTGACATTACACCTGCAGGAATTACTGCTACTCTCCAGCAGTTGAAATGACTACACTGGAGCTTGCGGAAGCCAATGTAGCCCATGGTGGCCAGGAACATGGTAGGGCAGTGCCTTGTCACTGCACCTGGCACCCTGTCAGTGTCAAACTGGCAGTGCCAATTTGGCACTATCTGATTGGCACTGCCTGGTTGGCACTGCCAGGGGGAAGGACAAGGAGGTGGGGCTAGGTGTCGAGGCGACAATGAATAGATAGTGTGGAGATTGCCAATGGAGCGGGGTGTCCCAATGTCTACTGAGGGGGGCGGGGAGCGGGGGGGGCTCATCTCTTAACATTGAGATTGAGGCACCCTTTAAAAATAGTGCTCCAATTTCTTTGGAACCCGGCTTGCTGGCGTTTTTGGACCCCATCCCTCAAGAATGATGGCACAAAACATGCCCCTGTTTCTTTTTCACAAAATGTCAGAAGATCTGGAGAGAAAACCTGGGTCTAGGAGAACCTGGGGAGAAGCGCATCGGTGTTCAGATCAGAACCTGACTATTGCCTTTTTTGGGAAAATTCTGCCCACAGAGAAAATATGAGAAAATTCCACACTCAGAGTCAGCGCATTTAGGACAGAAATCAGAAAGTACTAATTCACATAAAGGGTGGTAAAAGTATGGAACTCTCGCCACACAAATCTGTAAAAGTTAACTCAATTAGTAATTAGATCTGAGATTGATAGATTTTTGCGAGCCGAGGCTATTAAGGATATAGATCAGCTACAATTTCATTGGAAGGCAGAATGGTCTTGAGGAGGTGAAAGGCCTCCTTCTGCTCATATGCTCCTACATTATACTCAACTGGTTGGGATCTTTTCTTAGCTATCTACCTCTGATTCTACCTACCTCTGATGCCAGGCCCCCAGGTTACTGGTTAAGTCAAAAAACAATCTAATTCTCTGTCTCTTTTGGCCAAAACCCATCACAAGGCTACTTCGCAAAAACAAAATTCTTTTGTCTTCCTCAATCTAACTTCCAACTACTTGTCTATTATCATCAGTCTGCTAAACTCGTTGGAATGTATCTTTTTTAAACCTTCTCGGTAATTCTGATTATTTGAACATCTATTTTTTTTTCATTTTTAAGGATCAATCATTGCAAGCTTGATTATTGAATAGCGATCAGTCAGATACAATGCACTTAGTCTATTTTTAAGTTTGCCAAATGGAATTATAAATATACAATCTGGGAGTTACATTAGATGTTTATGTGTCCCTGTCTTACCACCTTTAAGTGCTTTCAATCTGTCATTTTTTCCTTCCTCTCATGGATAATCTATTATTAGTCCATTGTGGTTGGCAGCTTGTTCACGGAATGTCTTACAAACCATTGTCTATTTTTGTCACACATATCCCAATTTGGTTATGGAATGATTTCCTGATTGATGCATCTTCACAAATGACATTATACAAAGATCTGCGAGATGAATTTGAAGTTGGCACAACGGCTAATTAAATTGCTTTTGTCAAATTAAACAACAGCCACTTAAAATAGTTAGAAAACCATTAACCTAATTGTCTGTGGACCATTGGTGTTTCCACTCATATTGTTCCCAGGAGCAGGCTGAGGGTAAGAGAGTGGGTCTTCTGACTGTAATTAATTATTTATTTTTTCAGTTAATTTTGGGTTTAAAATCGGAGGTTTTTTTCAAAACCGGAAGTCAGGCCAGGAGTGGCCAGGGGAAGTTTTGGAGGGTTTAAAAGTGCACCAAAGTATACAGCGGGCAGCATAGTAGCGGGCAGCAGAGTGAGTGGGAAGTTGAGTGAGCTGTCAGGGCTTTGGCTCACAGGGCTTGGACGAGCAGGGGTGAGTTTTTGTTTCCTTACACTCTTATTAACTTTTCACTGTCTTACTTGACATAAAGTGTCCAGTATGAGTGTGAAACCAATGTGTTGTTCCCAGTGTAGGATGTGGGAGGTCCTGGAGGCATCTGGCCTCCCGGACATCCACATCTGTGAGGGGTGTGTCGAGCTGCGGTTCCTGAGAGACCGTGTTAGGGAGCTGGAACTACAGCTCGAGGATCTTAGGCTGATGAGGGAGAATGAGGAGGTGATAGACAAGAGCTATCATCAGGTGGTCACGCCAGGGCCACGGGAAGAGGCCAAGTGGGTGACGACCAGGAAGGGTAAGGCTAGGGTGGTTGAGAGCACCCCGGTGGATTTGCCCCTGCACGACAAGTACTCCTGCTTGAGTACTGCTGGGGGGGACAGCCCGCCTGGGGGAAGCAGCAGTGGCCGTGTCTCCGCAGTGGAGTCCAGCCCTGTAACTCAGAGGGCTAAGGAAAAGAGGAGGAAGGCGGTATTAATCGGGGACTCGATGGTGAAGGGGACAGACAGGCGTTTCTGCGGAGGTAGGCGGGATTCTCGCATGGTGGTCTGCCTCCCTGGGGCCGGGATCCAGGATGTCGCTAGTCGCGTCCCGGAAATCCTGAGGTGGGAGGGAGAGGAGCCTGAGGTAGCGGTACATATTGGTACCGCTGATGTGGGTAGGAAGGGAGAAGGGGTCATGAAAAGGGAGTACAGGGAATTAGGGAGACAGCTGAGAAAGAGGAAAGCAAAGGTAGTAATCTCAGGATTACTGCCTGTGCCACGGGAAGGTGAGGGCAGGAATGGAGTGAGGTGGAGGATGAATGTGTGGCTGAGGGACTGGTGCAGGGGGCAGGAATTCAGGTTCCTGGACCATTGGGACCTCTTTAGGGGCAGGGGTGATCTGTATACAAAAAACGGGTGGAACTTGAATCACACGGGGACCAATATCCTGGCCGGTAGGTTGGCTAAGGCTACTGGGGAGAATTTAAACTAGATAGGTTGGGGGGAGGGGAGCTAGAAGAGTTGACTAGGATCAAGGAACTAATTGATGGGGGGGAGGATGCAGGGGTAAGGGGAATTACAAAATTAATGGTAGAGGAGAGGGTGCAAGTGAATGAAGGCGGTAATTTAGATAAGGGAGTAGAGGGTGAGGGTGTTCGCGACTCATCAAAGCGGGTTCAGATAAAAGCTGGAATAAGGACACTTTGCCTGAATGCACGAAGCATTCGGAACAAGGTGAATGAGTTGATGGTGCAAATCAGCACAAGTGGGTACGATCTAGTGGTCATTACAGAAACGTGGCTGAAAGGTGACCAGGACTGGGAGATGAATATCCAGGGGTATCAGGCGTTTAGGAAGAATAGACAGGAAGGAAAAGGTGGTGGGGTTGCGCTATTAATAAGAGATAATATCAGGGTAGTACTGAGGGATGACATAGGCTCTGAGGAACAAAACGTGGAATCATTATGGGTAGAGATGAGGAATAGTAGAGGGAGAAAGACACTAGTAGGTGTGGTATATAGGCCCCCAAATAATAATGTTGAGGTAGGGAGGGCTATAAACAAGCAGATAAGGGATGCGTGTAAAAACGGAACGGCAATAATCATGGGGGACTTCAACATGCACATTGACTGGCAGACTCAAGTCGGTAAGGGTGGAATGGAGGAAGAGTTCTTAGAATGCTGTCGGGATAGTTTCCTTGAACAGCATGTTACGGAACCGACGAGGGAACGAGCTATTTTGGATCTGGTATTGTGTAACGAGGTAGGTAGAATTAAGGATCTTATTGTGAAGGACCCTCTTGGGTCTAGTGACCACAATATGGTCGAATTTCTGATTCAGATGGAAGAGGAGAAAGTTTGGTCTCAAACCAGTGTCCTCTGTTTGAACAGAGGGAAATATGATAGGATGAGGGATGAATTGGCTAAGGTAGACTGGGAGAGCAGGCTGGCAGGTAGGATAGCTGAGGAACAGTGGAGGATTTTTAAGGAGATCCTTTTCAGTTCTCAGCAAAAATATATTCCAGCAAAAAACAAGGATTGTAAGAAAAGGGAGAACCAGCCGTGGATAACGAAGGAAATAAAGGAGAGTATTAAAATAAAAACAGCTGCGTACAGAGTGGCCAAAAATAGTGGAGAAACAAGTGATTGGGAAAAATTTAAGAAACAACAAAGAGAGACTAAGAAAGCGATAAAGAAAGGAAGGATAGACTATGAAGCTAGGCTAGCAATTAATATAAAAAATGATAGTAAAAGTTTTTATAAATATATAAAAAGGAATAGAGTGGCTAGAGTGAATGTTGGACCCTTGGAGGACGAGAGGGGGGAGATAATAGTGGGAAATGAGGATATGGCTGAGTCTTTAAATAAGTTTTTTGTGTCGGTCTTCACGGTGGAGGACACAAATAGTTTGCCAAATATTAACGATAGAGGGTTGGCAGCAGGAGAAATACTTAATACAATTAATGTTACCAGAGAGGCAGTGCTGGGTAGACTAATGGGACTGAAGGTGGACAAGTCCCCGGGTCCGGATGGAATGCATCCCAGGGTATTGAAAGAAATGTCAGAGGTAATAGTGGATGCGTTAGTGATTATTTATCAAAACTCGTTGCATTCTGGGGTAGTGCCGGTTGATTGGAAAACGGCTAATGTTACGCCGCTGTTTAAAAAAGGAAGGAGACAAAAGGCGGGTAACTATAGGCCGGTCAGCTTAACGTCTGTAGTAGGGAAAATGCTGGAATCCATTATTAAAGAGGAGATAGCAGGACATCTGGATAGAAATGGTTCGATCAATCAGACGCAGCATGGATTCATGAGGGGAAAGTCGTGCTTGACGAACATGTTGGATTTTTATGAAGATGTGACGAGGGCGGTTGATGGAGGAGAACCGGTGGATGCGGTGTTTTTGGATTTCCAAAAGGCGTTTGATAAGGTGCCCCATAAAAGGCTGCTGAAGAAGATTAGGGCACACGGAGTTGGGGGTAGTGTGTTAAAGTGGATTGGGGACTGGCTATCTGACAGGAAGCAAAGAGTCGGAATAAATGGGTGTTTTTCTGGTTGGAGGAAGGTCGCTAGTGGCGTGCCGCAGGGATCGGTACTCGGGCCGCAACTGTTTACCATTTATATAGATGATCTGGAGGAGGGGACGGAGTGTAGGGTAACGAAGTTTGCAGACGACACAAAGATAAGTGGAAAAGTGAATCGTGTGGAGGACGGAGAAGATCTGCAGAGAGATTTTGACAGGCTGAGTGAGTGGGCGAGGATATGGCAAATGGAGTATAACGTTGAGAAATGCGAGGTTATACACTTTGGAGGAAATAATAACAAATGGGATTACTATCTCAATGGAAACAAATTAAAACATGCTACCGTGCAAAGGGACCTGGGGGTCCTTGTGCATGAGACGCAAAAGCCCAGTCTGCAGGTACAACAGGTGATCAAGAAGGCAAATGGGATGTTGGCCTATATTGCGAGGGGGATAGAATATAAAAGCAGGGATGTCTTGATGCACCTGTACAGGGCATTGGTGAGGCTGCAGCTGGAATACTGTGTGCAGTATTGGTCCCCTTATATGAGGAAGGATATATTGGCATTGGAGGGAGTGCAGAGAAGGTTCACCAGGTTGATACCGGAGATGAGGGGTTTGGATTATGAGGAGAGGCTGAGGAGATTGGGTTTGTACTCGTTGGAGTTTAGAAAGATGAGGGGGGATCTTATGGAGACTTATAAGATAATGCGGGGGCTGGATAGGGTGGAGGCGGAGAGATTCTTTCCACTTAGTAAGGAAGTTAAAACTAGAGGACACAGCCTCAAAATAAAGGGGGGTCGGTTTAAGACAGAGTTGAGGAGGAACTTCTTCTCCCAGAGGGTAGTGAATCTCTGGAATTCTCTGCCCACTGAGGTGGTGGAGGCTACCTCGCTGAATATGTTTAAAGCGCGGATGGATGGATTCCTGAGCGGTAAGGGAATTAAGGGTTATGGGGATCAGGTGGGTAAGTGGTACTGATCCACGTCAGATCAGCCATGATCTTATTGAATGGCGGGGCAGGCTCGAGGGGCTAGATGGCCTACTCCTGCTCCTATTTCTTATGTTCTTATGTTCTTATGTTAGTTTGCAAAGTAAATATTAACAGCTCCATCAGCTGTAAAGATATTGCCTATCACAACAGTATTTCTCTCAGCCTTTCTCCTCAGGTAATTCCTGAGAGTGTGTGTTAGTAGATGGTTCACTTGTGGAGACTGTTGCTACTAAGCTCACTCCTGTTCATCACACGCAATCAGGATTGGCAAACCTGGTTGATTTTCTTCCCTCCTCTAGACCAGGACATTGATGCCAATTGTAATGTTTTCCCATCGTCCTTCTTAAGTCAATGAATTCACTACAGATCGTGGACTGAAACTGGGAAATCAGCAGCACTCAGAGCAGCCTCACTTAGCATTGTTGTTGGTTCAGGGGCGGCACGGTAGCACAGTGGTTAGCACTGCTGCTTCACAGCTCCAGGGTCCCAGGTTCGATTCCCGGCTCGGGTCACTGTCTGTGTGGAGTTTGCACATTCTCCTTGTGTCTGCGTGGGTTTCCTCCGGGTGCTCCGGTTTCCTCCCGCAGTCCAAAGATGTGCGGGTTAGGTTGATTGGCCAGGTTAAAAATTGCCCCTTAGAGTCCAGAGATGCGTAGGTTAGAGGGATTAGCAGGTAAAATATGTGGGGGTAGGGCCTGGGTGGGATTGTGGTTGGTGCAGACTCGATGGGCCGAATGGCCTCCTTCTGCACTGTAGAGTTTCTATGATACTCCTGTTGCTAAACTTACAAGATCAGAAATTGATGGACACAGTGTACAATATTGTTTAAGTAGCTAGTCTAAGTTCATAAAAAGAAAAATATATATACATATAATATTTATAGCATTGTTCACATTGTTCAGGATCTTCCAATGTGTTTTGCAGTAAATGAAAAACTTTTGAAGTATACTCCTTGTTTAAATGTAGAACAGAAAGCTGTTGACTATCATCCAATATAGGGCCAAGAAAGGGCAGTCGAGAGGTAAATAAAGGTCAAGAGTATCGGAGGTGCATGGGATTCATGGACAAGCTGAACAGGAGAAGGTGAAGGAAGATGAGATACAGAGGTTAGATTGGGATTCAGGACCAGAGTGGTGGGATGGGGGAGTTGGGAAGGGTGTGAGACTGGGCCTGAAAGAAAGAAGAAGAGATGGACAAGATGGAGCTGCATAGATGATTCTGAAATTGGTGGCAAGCAATCCATGAGCACCCCATATTTGTCGTTTGACGTAAGGTTGAGGAGTAGGGAGAAGAGGTCAAGGAAGTATGTGCTCAAACTAAAAGAGTTATCTATGTTATCTATGTCCTCCAGGATAATCCTAAAGTAAGTTGCGAACGCTATGGTTTAGCCTCAGAGAGTGACTGGAATCAGTGAATCTGAGGCATAAGCTAAAGACAATGGAAAGGATTTCCTGGTCCTGCTCACTGCAGAACCAGAAATTCATGTCCAAAGTCAACGGACCTTTTGCTGGTCCACCAAACTTTCTGTCCTGTCCTCAATAATTCCCGTGCCAGGCGTTCCTAATATTCAGTTGAAGGAAATTTATGGTTATTTAGGTTCAACAAGAAATCAGAGACTATGGAGGGACCAAAGCAAATCTTCCCCAGTGATATATATAGCAAACTTATATTTACTGCAATATATTCTTAAACATATCCCATTTGTCCTTTATACTCCTAACAATGTGACCCAAAACTATTGATAACAATCCCTTCGTTTTATCCATTGCAAGCATCATTTTAAATTCAATCATGTTTTTATTGTTGTTTTCTTTTACGTACTCTACTTTCTCAATGTTTAAATAGTATTGTCCCTTTCTTGTGAGTTATGATTATGTGAATCATTTAATCAGAAATCACCTATAAAATTATGTTTGATGCCTGGCTATTTAAATATAAGTGGCAGTAAATTCCAAGATGGGAGACTCCCATTTTCTGCTGTAACTTCAGCAGAAGAATCAATGGCAGTCCTGGAAAAAGAGTACAGTTTGAGAACCGGAAAGTCCATGTCGATATTCCACCCAAAGGTTATTTTCTTTGATTGTCCCAGACTAATTTTTTTTATTGATTTATGGGACATGGGCGTCACTGGCTGGCCAACATCTATTGTGTATCCCTAGTTGCCCTTGAGAAGGTGGTAGTGAGCCGCCTCCTTGAATCGCTGCACTCCACGTACTATGGGTTGACCCAAAATGCCGTTAGGGAGGCAATTCCAGGATTTTGACCCACCAACTGCGAAGGAACGGCAATATATCACCAAGTTAGAATGGTGAGTGGCTTGGAAGGGAACTTGCAGGTAGTGATTTTCCCATTTATCTGCTGCCCTTGTCTTTCTAGAATCATAGAATCCCGACAGTGCACAAAGAGGCCATTTGGCCCATCAAGTCTGACAGAGCATCTTACCAAGCCCATCTCCCCCAGCCCTATCCCCGGAAGCCCACTAATCCCTCTAACCTGCACATCTTGGGAAAGTGGGAGGAAATCAGAACACTCAGAGGAAACCCACGCAAAGGGAGAATGTGCAAACTCCACACAGCCAGTCACCCATGGCTGGAATTGAACCCTGGTCTCTGGCACTGTGAGGCAGCAATACTAACCACTGTGGCACCATGCCACCAAGTGTTTGTTGCTCAGTGTATGGCGTTCCCTATAATGGGGAATGAGTGGACAACCAACAGCCCTCGCATCCCACAAGTGTGTCCCAGGTTCTTTAACTCTGCCGGCTCTCCTCCTCTCTGAGCTTGCATTCTTTGTTTTATATTCATAGAAACATAGAAACTAGAAGCATAAGTGGGCCATTCAGCCCTTCGAGCCTGCTCCGCCATTCATTTTGATCATGGCAGATCATCAAATTCAATGGGGGCGATTCTCCCAAAACAATTCTAACTGTCGAATTCACGTAAAAACTGGAGTAAATCCCATTGGTTTGTTCAGCGGGAGTTTCCAAATGAATCTCCCACACTCTGTGCACTGCAGAGTGAACTAGCATGAATCATGTGAACAATCGGGGGAGGAGCTTATTCCCACTGGAGAGGCTGGCAGCATAGCGCTGAGCGGGCCACTGCACATGCGCCGATCTGACAGAACCGAGATCGATGCATGAACAGTGGCCCCCCAATGCCGGATTCTCAACCGCCAGATCGATCACTGGCCAGCTCCATGACTTCCACATCTCTGGCCCTCCGATTCCCCTATGACCCAATCGCTGGCCCCCTGGACATGTTCAGCCAGCCTCAAACACCCTGCCACCCCCAGCCCACCCACCTCGATCTCCCCCCTGCTCCCGGCAGCCCCGATCTCCCCTTCCACCTGCAGCCCCGACCTCACCCACAGGCTGACCCCTCCCCACACCAAAGCCCACCCCCAATTGCTGGCCTTCCTCCCTCTGCCACTCAGCTCGACTGTAGAATGGCAACTGGACACCCCAACCCCACTGAACTCCCCCCTCAGAGGCCCAGCCCCATCAGGCCTCATCCCCATCAAGCCTCATCCCATTGGCACTGCCTACATCCAGTGGGCAGTGCTAAGGAGCCCCATGGGCATTGACACTTTGCCCCTTGGGCAGTGCCAAGGGTCCAGGCTGGCATTGCCAAGGTGTCAATGCCCAGAAGGCAACCCATCCGATGCACAACCCTCTGGGGGGCCTCGATGGCCTCCCTTCATTCCAGCGGGATCGGGCCACTAGCTGTGCTCAAGCAGGAACCTGTTGTAAACCCCTCTGGAGTGAACCGCTCCTGATGGGGTAGGGGGGGAGACACTAGTGGGCCGGCGATGTCAGTCCCGGGCCCAATAATGATAGTTAAATTGTATGGAAATTAGAATTTAAGTAAATTATGCATTTCCGTGCTGATTTCTGGCATGAAGCCGATGGTGCCGGAAATCCAGCTGCCGGAGACTCACAGAGGCTGTGGCGCCTGGAGGAAAACCCACAAAATGGCCTCCGCTTGAGTCTCCCAGCTCGCTGCGCGACAAAAGCAGCACAGCGGGCTGGGAGAATCACCCCTAATATCCTGATCCTCCCTTCCTCCAAGTCCCTTGATCCCCCCCTAGCCACAAGAGCTATATCTAATTTCTTCTTGAAATCAGACAATGTTTTGGCCTCAACTACATTTTGTGGTAGTGAATTCCACAGATTCTGGGTGAAGAAATTTCTCCTCACCTCAGTTCTGAAAGGTTTACCCCTTATCCTCAAACTATGACCCCCAGTTCTGGACTCCCCCACCATTGAGAACATTCTTTCTGAATCTACCCTGCCTAACCCTATTAGAATTTTATAAGTTTCTATGAGACCCCCTCTCACTCTTCTAAACTCTAGTGAATATAATCCGAGGAATCAGCCATTCCAGGAATCAGCCTGGTAAACCTTCACTGTACTCCCTCTAATGCTGGTAATTAATCTTTCCTTTGAGGCATTTTTCAGTCCTCTGGCATCGATATCCATATTTGTTTAATATCCAAACCCACTATTAACTTTGCTTTTGAGCAAAGTTAACTTTGCAAATTAACTTTGCTTTTGAGAACTGGATAGTTCCCAGGAAATACAAAAGAATATCATTTGTGGTTAAAAGCTTTTCATTTCTGAGTTGTGGCAGTTGCCAGCAAGTTCGGTCTGAAAGTGTGGATGTGAGCTGGTACATTTTGAATCAGTTTCATCCTTGGTGAATTTAAAAGCACAAAACAGGAACTGCACTTCCCTGCTAAACAGCCAATTATAGTTGAGCATTATTTTAATTTTCAAACCTCTTCAGGGGTTTGTCCTTCCCCATCTCTACAACCTCATCTATCCCTACAACCTTGTCCAAACTTACAACCTTGTCCAAACCTAGAACCTTGTCCAAACTAATAACCTTGTCCAAACCTAGAACCTTGTCCAAACTTACAACCTTATCCAGCCCTACAACCTCTTCCAGCCCTGCAACCTTGTTCAAACCTGCAACCTCATCCAACCCTACAACCTCATCCAAACCTACAACTTCATTCAACCCTAAAACTTATTTCAAACCTGCAACCTCATCTAACCCTACAACCTTGTTCAAACCTGCAACCTCATCCAACCCTACAACCTTGTTCAAACCTGCAACCTCATCCAACCCTACAACCTTGCTCAGCCCTACATCCTTGCCCAAACCTACAACCTCGTCCAACCCGACAACCTCGTCCAAACCTGCAATCTCATCCAAACCTGCAACCTCATCCAAACCTACAACCTCGTCCAGCCCTGCAACCTTGTCCAAACCTGCAACCTCATCCAACCCTAAAAACCCATCCAAACCTACAACCTCATCCAAACCTACAACCTCTTCCAAACCTACAACCTCATCCAGCCCTGCAACCTCGGTGTTCCTTCAATTCCAGCCTCTTGTCCATCTCTGGCTTCCATCATTCTTTATTGCAAGGGGATGGGATGGAAGTAGTCATGGGTTTTGAAGCTGCTGTCTAAGGATCTTCGGTGAATTAACCAACTTCCAATAATGTATGAATTATTAGTGTGAATGCCAATCGTGAGTCCACAAAAGAAATTTTTCCACATTTGATAATGCTTAGTTTAACTAGAGGTCAGTTGCCAGATTATTTTCAAATAAGAATGTAAAACAAGAAACTGGTTACTCTAATTTACCCATTTTGATGCTTTCTTATTCCATTCAGTTGCTCTTGCAGAAACTATGGACTACATATGTTACCCAGAAATGTATGTCATTACCCTTGAGGGAGGGACTTCCAGTTTCCACATTATTCTGTGTATCTGCAGGTTCCCCAAGCTGTTGTCCTGATCAGTAGAATGATGAGAATGAATGCTGATAGTTTCACCAACATTACCACTGGAAATCCAGGTCATTGATATATATGGTGATATAATGAGGCCCCAATAGTGATAATTGAAAATGCCAGCTGTCAAATCCTATGAATTGAAGGATGTTTCCTTTATCCCTACTCGTTTTCTCCGAACTTCCAACTTGTCGCAATGTTACCGCACAAGAATTTTCTCCTTATGGCTAAATAATGAAAACAAAAAGTATTCATAGTTTTTAGTTCTACACCAAGTGTAGAACTATATCTAAGCAAAAACCGCAGGTTAAATTTGGGACCTCCCAGGCCTCCATGGTGCAATACCATACGAATATCTGCATTTATTCACTGACCCATTACAAATGCTCTATTAGAAGTAGAATAGAAGCATAATCATATGTTTCTCTATCCAAGATTTGGAACCCAAAATATCCTTTTAAGGAATGTTTTGTGGAACTTACCCATTAAAAGTTGAAAAAGTTGGCTGGAACAGACTATGAAGCAGCCAGCACTTATATATGATTTGAAAGTGTTGGGTTAGGTGGCAGAGAACATTTAAACAATAACTAATTATTACAAAGTTAGGTACAGATTTCTAATTCATCTACTGAACGTGATATGTTGAAAGAGCCAAGGAATTTAGTGAGAACACGTCTCTGCATAACAGAAATTTAATAATATCACATTGGGGAATCTCCGCAACCCATAATGTGAGTTGAAAGGATTGTTTTGGCAGTGGTCACTACTTAGTGCAAGGGGTCTGGTTTCATATTAGGAAATCATAACATATGTTTGGAATAATTTAAAATCCCTCTCTTACCAGGATTTTTAACTCAAAACATAAAGCAAATAAATAAGTAAATAATTCAACTGGAAAATTACAGATGATCCACAGCCAGGTTACACTGTGCTACCTACTGACTTGTACAATGCTGCCTATTTCTGTCAGTTGTGACACTTCTGGGTGGCTCTTAATCAATATTGATCCTACCCCTATATTGTGGGTTATTGATTCCTTCCTTTTTTTCTTAGGCAGTCCCTTGAGGTGGGGGCAGGTGGTTCTTGAAGAGTTAGGTCAAGGGATTGTTCGGATGTTTTTGAGCTCCTCCAATGCCTCAACTTTGCCTTTGCAAGTTCCTAAGTCTCTCAATACGTCCAGTGTCGTCCTAAAGGAGCCTTCTCCATTTTGGTCAATCTCCCATGAGTTGGCATGCGTGTTTGACCGCTTCGGGATGCTTGGAGGTCATCTCCAAAGTGTTTCCACTGTCCTCCTGGGAGTTTTCTGCCATGATCAAGTACCATGTAGTGTAGTTGCTTTGATGGCCTAATGTAGATACATTATTGATGAAACTATTACAATCAAACATAATTCACCAGCGTGAATATCATTAAATTTCAGGGGCGGGGCCTATTCACGTCAGAGAGGCTGAAACCAGCGGGTCACACTCTCAATTTCCTGATTGCTGGCCAGCCTGGGACCCCTGCAATACTGCCCCCCAGCCACCCCCATGGCCTGGTCACAGCCCCCCCGTCCATTCGCGGGCCAGCCCAGAACCCCTCCCACCCCGCCCCACCATCCAGGCCTGCCTTGATCTCAGCTCCCCCCCACAACTGTGACGATCCCCTCATCCTCCTGCAGGCAGACCCTCCCGGCAGACCCCCCGGCTGACCCCCCGGCTGACCCCACCCACCCCGATCACTGGCCTCCCTTCAGCCCCCATCGATCGCAATGGCAGAGTGGCAATGGGAGCCCCCACCCCCACCAATCGCCCCCTAGGCCCCACCCCTTGGCACCACCGCATGTCTGATGGGCAGTGCCTAGGGGACCCCTTGGCACTGCCAGGGTGCCCATGCCTGGGGGGAATACCCCACCACCTGACTCCCCTGGGGGGCCCCGATTGCCCCCCTTTCACTCCAGTGGGTTAAGGCCACTAGCTCCTTGAAAGTGGGGAGCTATTGTAATCCCCGCTGGAGTGAAACTCTCTGGCGGGGTGGAAGATGCTAGTGGGTCCAGGAAATTCAGTTTCCGGGCCCGCTAATAACATTGAAATGTTATTAGCGGGCCCGGCATGAACGCTTGCGGGAATCCCGCAAATCGGCCGATGCATGATTCTGCCTGCTGCACTATATAAAGCCTAGAACTGTGCAGAGTGCTGTAGTTTATACAGCTATAACATCCCTGCTCTGATATTCTATGCCTCAGTTAATAAAGGTAAGTATCCCACATGTATTTTAACCACCTCATCTACCTGTTCTGCTGCCTTCAGGGATAGATGGCCATTCCAACGGCAAACAGTAAAAGCAGGAGAGATTCCCAGTCAGCTATGTGATGGAAAGAAAATTGGACCTCGACCATCACTATTCATAGCTCCAGAACTACAACATGCTTGGAAAAGTACAGTTACCACAGCAACTCAGACTCCGTGGCTCAGTTGGCTGGAAGGCCGGTGTGGATCAGATTGGTGCCAGTTCCAGCTGGGATGGATTTGGAACTTGCCTCCTTGTCCTGCTTGTGGTGGAGATTGTGGTGCTGTGGGTCAAATCTGTCTTTTGGGCAGAGAACCCTTGAAGAAGAAGAAGACTTGGGGTCATATCTATTAAAGTGCTCGTGGTGGAAACATTCTCCACTGCCCAAAACCAAAATTCCTGCACCATTTGCACATTGCTAATGTGTCAAAAATCAGACCTGTGTCTCCATATTTTATAAATGTAATAGAAGCTAATGGGAGATACAATAAGGAGTTCTGATGAAAGGTCACTGACCTGAAACATTAAACCGGTTTCTGTCTTCATAGTTGCTGCCTGACCTGCTAAGTATTTCTAATATTTTCTGTTTAGTTTATTTAAGATTTATACCATTCACAGCAGTGCACAGAGTGTGGGAGAGTCTAGTCTGAACGCCCATTGAAAGAAACAACGTGAATTACTCCCATTTTCCCGTGAGTTCGACACTTGGAGTTTTTTTGGGAGAATGGCCCCTCTCGTAACCACACTATAAGAAGGATGTGATTGCACTAAAAGGGGTGCAGAGGAAATTCACCAGGATGTTGCCAGGGCTGCAGGGTTTTAGCTATGACGAGATGCTGTCCAGGTTGGGGTTGTATTCTTTACACCAGAGAAGGCTGAGAGGGGACATGATGGAGGTGTAGAAAATATGAGAGGCATAGAGAGGGTAGATAGAAGAGAACATTTCCCCTTAGCAGAGGAGACAATAATCAGGGGGCATAGATTTAAGGTAAGGGGATTTAGAGGGGATTGGACTAAAAACATTTTCATAAAGAGCCTGGTGGGAATCTAGAACTTCCTGTATAAAAGGGTGGTAGAAGTGGGAACCTTCACAGCATTTAAGAATTATTTAGATGAGCACTTGAAATTCCATAGCATACAAGGTGTGGACTAAGCACTGGAAAATGGGATTAGAATAGATAGGTGTTTGATGGCCAGCATGAACATAATGGGTTGAAGGGCACCTTTGTGTGCTGTTAATCTCTATAACTCATATGTTGGAAGGATTTGTAGGCAGATACTCAAACTGTTTGGTAACTTTATGAAAGCACCTTCCTTGGCCACTGAGTCTTGGAGTTGGACTTGAAGCTGGAGTTCTACCCACTGCATCAAAAGACCATACCACTCCCCCCTTCCCCCCCACCCCCCATCCCATACCACCTTGCGCAACCCCCGGCCAAGCTTCTTCACATTATTTAAACTCTCCCAAAATCCACTCTGCCTGTCTCCACTGACCTGCTGGCTGTATTTAAAGTTGATAAGTCACCAGGACCAAATGTGATGCATCCAAGGATACTGAGGGAAGTATGGGTGGAAATTAAGAACATAAGAACATAAGAATTAGGAGCAGGAGTAGGCCATCTGGCCCCTCGAGCCTGCTCTGGTATTCAATAAGATCATGGCTGATCTTTTTGTGGACTCAGCTCCACTTACCCGCCTGCTCACCATAACCCTTAATTCCTTTACTGTTCAAAAATTTATCTATCCTGGCCTTAAAAACATTCAATTAGGTGGCCTCAACTGCTTCACTGGGCAGGGAATTCCACAAATTTACAACCCTTTATGTGAAGAGGTTCCTCCTCAACTCAGTCCTAAATCTGCTCCCCCTTATTTTGAGGTCATGACCCCTAGTACTAGTTTCACCTGCCAGTGGAAACAACTTTCCTGCTTCTATCTTATCTATTCCCTTCATAATCTTATATGTTTCTATAAGATCTCCCCTCATTCTTCTGAATTCCAATGTATAGCCCCAGTCAACTCAGTCTCTCCTCATAAGCCAACCCTCTCAACTCCAGAATCAACCTAGTGAATCTCCTCTATATCCCCTCCAGTGCCAGTATATCCTTTCTCAAATAAGGAGACCAAAACTGTACACAGTACCTCAGGTGTGGCCTCACCAGCACCTTATACAGCTGCAACATAACCTCGCTGTTTTTAAACTCCATTCCTCCAGCAATGAAGGACAAAATTCCATTTGCCTTCTTAATTACCTGCTGCACCTGCAAACCAACTCCTTGTGATTCTTGCACAAGGACACCCAGGTCCCTCTGCACAGTAGCATGCTGCAATTTTTTATCATCTAAATAATAGTCCATTTTGCTGCCATTCCTACCAAAATGGATGACCTCACATTTCCCAACATTGTACTCCATCTGCCAGACACTCGCCCACTCAGACTATCTATCCCTTTGCAGACTTTCAGCGTCCTCTGTGCACTTAGCTCTGCCACTCATCTCAGTATCATCTGCGAATTTTGACACACTACACTTGGTCCCCAACTCCAAATCATCCATGTAAATTGTAAACAATTGCAGTCCCAACACTGATCCCTGAGGCACACCACTAGTCACTGATCGCCAACCAGAAAAACACCCATTTACCTCTTTGCTTTCTGTTAGTTAACCAATCCTCTATCCATGCTAATACATTACCTGTAACACCGTGCACCTTTATCATATGCAGCAGTCTTTGGTGCGGCACCTTGTCAAATGCCTTCTGGAAATCCAGATACACCACATCCACAGGTTCCCGACTGTCCACTGCACATGTAATGTTCTCAAAGAACTCCACCAAATTAGTCAAACATGACCTGCCCTTCATGAACCCATGCTGCATCTTACCAATGGGACAATTTATATCCAGATGTCGCGCTATTTCTTCCTTGATGATAGATTCCAGCATTTTCCTGACTGCAGAAGTTAAGCTAACCAGCCTATAGTTACCTGCCTTTTGTCTACCTCCTTTTTTAAACAGTGGCGTCACATTTGCTGTTTTCCACTCTGCGGGAACCACTCCAGAGTCCAGCGAATTTTGGTAAATTACCACTAGTGCATTTGCTATTTCCCCCGCCATCTCTTTTAGTACCCTGGGATGCATTCCATCAGGACCAGGAGACTTATCTACCTTTAGCCCCATTAGCTTGACCAACACTACCTCTTTCATGATCATGATAATTTCTAGGTCCTCACCTGCCATAGGCTTCCTCTCATCAATTTTTGGCATGTTGTTTGTATCTTCCACTGTGAAGACAGACACAAAATACCTGTTTAATGCCTCAGCCATTTTCTCATTTCCAGTTATTACATCCCCCTTCTCATCCTCTAAAGGACCAATGTTTACTTTAGCCACTCTTTTTCGTTTTGTATATTTGTAGAAACTTTTGCTATCTGTTTTTATATTCTGAGCTAGTAAATTGCAGAGGTAGTGCCAATAATTTTTCACTCCTCCTTAGATGCAGAGTTAATGTCAGAGGACTGGAGAATTGTTAAGATTACACACTTGCTGAGAACAGAGTATAAGGGTAAACCCTTACACAGAGTGTAAGGATAAGGATCTACATGCTAATCAGTTAAACTTCAATGGTGGGGAAGCTTCTAGAAATAATAATCCAGGACAAAATTAACAGCTACTGGACAAGTGTAGATTAATTATGCAAAGCCAGCATGGATTTGTTGGAGGAAAATAGTGTTTAACTAATTTAGTTGAGTTTTTTATTGAGGCAACAGTTGATGTTGTGTATATGGATCTAATAAACTGCTGCATGAAAGTCTTACCAGCAAAACTGAAGGTCATAGAATCATCAGGACAGTAACAGTAAGGTTATGAATCTGCTGTGTGACAGGAAACAGGAATTTATGATGAACTGTTGATTTTCGGGTTGAATAAAGCTATACAGTAGTGTTGGGATTAAGATCAGTGTTTTTGACATATATTAATGACTTGGACTTTGGTGAACAGGGAACAATTTTAAAATTTGCAGATGGCACAAAATTTGGAATGCTATGAACTGTGAGGAGGATAGTGAAACTTCAAGAGGATGTGGATAGGCTGGTGGAACAGGTGAACATGTGACACATGAAATTTAATGCAGGAAAGTGTGAAACAATACATTTTGATGAGATGAACAAAGAGAGGAAATGTAATATAAAGGGTAAAATTCTAAAGAGGGTGCAGGAACAGAGAGACCTGTGGGAATATGTCCACATGTGTACAATTGCAGTGAAACACTGAGAGAATATTACACCCTTAGAGGTGCCATCCTTTGAGATGAGACATTAAACCCAGGCCTCATCTCTTTGCTCAAGTGGATGCAAAAGTTCCCTCGGCACTATTTTGAAGAAGATAGGGTGGTGTTTGCGCCAACATTTATTCCTCTAAAACATCTAGTCATTGTCAAGCTGTCGTGTTTCCTACAGTGACTAAGAGTACTTCACTTTCTGTTAAATGCTTTAAGATGCTGGGTGGTTGTTATAAGTATCATAAATGCAAGTCTTTCTTTTTCTTTCAAACTGTTGGAGGCGATAAAGTTGAGAAAGTGGTTACAGGATCCTGAGCTTTATGCATAGAAGTAGAGAGTTCAAAATCAAGGAAGTTATTATAAACCTTGATAAAGCATTCGTTCAGCACTGCACTTTCGGAAGTATGTATAGGTTTCAGAGAGGGTACAGAAAAAAAGTTACGAGAACCATTCCAGGGATGAGAGATGTCAGTTACATGGGTCAACTGGAGAGGCTGGGGTTATTCTTCTAAAAGGAGAGAAGGTAGAGCAGAGTTTTGATAAGGTTGCTCAAAATCGTGAGTGGTCTGGATGGAATAGAGACTATTCCCATGTGTCGCCGAACAGGCGCCGGAGTGTAACTTCATTGCAGTGTTAATGTAAACCTGCTTGTGACACAAATAAATTAAATAAATTAAATAAATAAATGCGTGCAAGGGTCAAGAGCTAGAGGGCAAGTGGCAAATAAAGAACAAGAGGCAACATGAGGGAAAACCATTTATCACAGCGAGAGGATTGGACCTGGTATGCATTGTTTGAGAATGTAGTGGGGGCAGATTCTCTTGGGACTTTCAAAAGGGAATTAGATAAGCATCCAGAGGGAAGGATTTAGAGGGATATGGAGAAAGGACATAGTGAGTGGAACTAGCTAAATTGTGCTTGTAGAGAGTTAGCATTGACTTGGTGGGCTGAACATCCTCTTCTTTGCTGTAGTTATTCTATGATTCCATTCTCTTCCCTTGGGCTTCTATGCCATTCCACTGATGTCCGATGTTAGTCTGAAGAACAGCACCTTATCTTTCAATTAGGCATTCAGCCGCCTCCTGGACTCAACATTGAGTTTACCAATTTCAGATTATAATTAATTCTCCAATTTCATCCAGCCATCAGCTGTTAGAAATGATTCTCCTATTGCCACTTATATGTCCTCTGGATCAAACTTTTGTTTCTTTATTTCCCCCATTGCCATCAACTTCTGCCTTACACTATCATCCTTTTTGTCGTTTAATCTCTCCTGTCTCCACCTTACCTTTTGTTCTTGTCTCTGCTCCTCCATTTTCCTGCCTCTGTACTTGCGTAAAGCCTGTGACCTCTCTAACTTTTTCTGATAGGAGGCAGCCACTGGAGCTGCCGAGTGCTAAGGCGGATTGTTGAAAAGGCCCACATTGCTTCTTTGGGACTTTGTCTCAGTTGTTTGCTGAAATGTGTTTCTCCCTCCCAGGATGCTGCCTGACCTGCTGAGTATTTTCTGTTTTTATTACACATCAGAATGGCAATACAGCCAACAGTCTTAGGAAAGGAAAAGGTTGAAAAGAGACATTACATTGTTCAGTCTAGAATGTACATTCTCCACTTTTTTGCTATAGTTAGTTTGTAGTGAAGGGTTTACTGTGCAATAAGTACTTAGCATGTTCAGCCAAATATCACAATGGGAGAGGGAGCCAATGCTACATTTCTTTCCTTGATTTATTTCGCACATATGTCTAGGAAAGATTTAGTGTGGTGCTTCTCTTATTCTTTGGATGGGTATGAAATCTTTTCAAGGATGTGTGGGATGACAAATGATCTGTTCTATGATCCGGTTATGTCAAAGTGAGGTTAAACTTGTCAGACCTTCCTCTCCAACACTGTTGGTAGCCATATGTATGAAGCCATTTTTGTGTAGTTGCACGAAAACTCGATTCCATCCAACTTGTTGTCAGCCTCCCCTACCAGAAAAAGGCAAACTGTTTTTTTATTTTGACCAAATGTTTTACATTATGTTAAAAGAAACAAAATTCCAAGTAGGAAAGAATAAAAAACGTTTTCATCTATGTAAAGATTCACTCATTATACATTAGGTCGATCTTTGCCACAGAAGCAGGAGTCAGGACAATTCTCAGGTTGCTGCACCTGCTTCAGGCTAAGGTGCCTCATCAGACCCAATTTCTTCTCGGTGTGGGGGTGAGCGGTCAGTGTTTAGGGTCGGGCCTGACCCATCCACATTGGATGCAGGTAGAAGGTGGCCGCAGGGGCTGCCAAGTGCAAAGGTGAACTGTTGAAATGGTCTGACTCACCTCTGTGGGACTTGGTCTCAGTTGTTTCCTGAAAGTTTAGGCACTCTAGCCCTCACCCCTTCAAACCTCATCTCCCCCCACCACCCCCCACCCCCCCATCCATTTCCTATGCCACCTTCATTGTTAAAGGGATGAGGATTTAAATAACACCACAGCTTGATGAATCGACAGGCTTTATCCGCCTTTCACGAGCATTTATGCCAACTCTAAAAATTTGTGACTCCCACACTGCAGGTTAAAGCCCTTGCTACATTGAAAATGGGGCATGTTTGAACTGAGTTCAAATGGTTCTGCTGAGTTTGGGTTTCCCTTGTGTGTGAATCATACCCTACATCCTTTCACCTACAAATGAAAATGGCCCAATGTTGTGAATGTGAATGGATCTCCTAAAACCAGGCCCTGTCACTGATTTTTAAAGGTCCACAGACTCTCTGTAACTTTGCGATGATGCAGCCCATTATGTTCACATAGGCAGAATAGCACATTGGGGAAAATCACCAGTGGCTTGGGAATCTGGAACAGGCGTTGCTGAGGATTTTTAACACAGCCATAGTTTTAGCATTCCGCTTCAACTAATGGAACAGGAGGATGTGATAAGGATGTGAACCTGACAATTAAAGGCTCTTTATTTAAAGGATCGCTGGTGTGCTTCAGAATGGCTCCATTAGAGAACTGAGAGGAAAGAGGATAAGCATAATGATGGAGGGTCAACATAACAAGGCTATTTACTCCACCACCCACTGCTTTAAGCCTCTGAGGCATCCCGGGAGGTCATGCTACAGGTTGTAAGAGCCAAGGAGTGACATTGTTCCATCAGACAGGAGAGAGATACCAGCCTTGAAATGGAAGAAAGTGTGTTTGGAAATGGCTGAGGATATGAGTAGCTGGAGTGTGTCAAGTCCCACTTGAATGCTGGAGTGTGATAGCTCATACATGGATATTGTGTCAAAATAGAATAGGAAAGGTGAGTGGCGTCCCACATTAACATGCCTAACCTAGCCTTCTCCCGCACAGCACTCCTCAGACTAACATGCCTTGGAGCTCCGTCCATTCCTCTCTCTCAAGGCACCTCCTCATATTCTCACCTCAACAGTAACCACTGACCTTCACTTTACCACTATCTCAGACTCAACTCTCACAGTCATCCGCCACAAATATGTCCTTCCATCCTCTCAAAACATTCCATTTCTCACACTTGTAACTCTCTGCTCTCTTTTCTTGCGGAAGAAGAAAGAGCAGAACATCAGGGAGAACTGAGACCTGGAGGTGTCCTTCCAATCATTGTCATCCTGAGAATGGTCTCCCAATTGGCCAACTCTGCACTCACCACCCCCATAAGCAAAAGACATTTCTACTCATGTTCTGCAATTAAGTTGCCTCCCCCAAGTTCCCTGGTATTTTCTGACCTTTTCCAAGGAGTCCCAAGTCCCCTCATTTAAATATCTGATAATGAGAGTCAATGCCACTTAAAATACAAATCGCCTGCTTCAACATGTGGGAGGGTGTAATTGGTTTATGAAAAAAACTTGGAGTAAATCAGAAGTTGATTTTCTCATCCAATTTTCTTTCCGCTGAGTTTACAGAACAATAGTTCAAACTTTTATTGGAGACTCGTTTACTAGTCTCACTGTCACTTTTAATTGGCTTGAAATTAAAAATCTTGGCAATGTTTTCCAAGGCAATGTAAAATAAAAACTTGTGCGATGAAAAATCATCTGCCAATTTGCTTCAAATCCATCTCATACCACTGGTGTAGACCAATTTCACCTCCTCTGAAATATGCTCATGGCAGCTTCGGCTGAGAATTATAAACTGCAGCTGTTTCCAGGATTAGCTGAGATTGATAGGAGTGTCTCTGAGCCTGAAGATCGATTAGCAATTCTACAGCTGGGAAACATTTTTGCCAGTAATTCTATTGCCTACGGACAGCTAAACATCCTTCTCACTGCCTCTGACAGGGTCAGAGCTCCAGAAGATATTGTGGCATCCCAGGCCCCCTCCAACTCCTGCCCTTACTGAGAACTTTGCTGGAGTAGATATAGTATTAGATCCATCCATAAATAGCTATAGACGATTAGAGAGCATAGTATCTCTGGTAAAAGACAGACAAGTTTGATTTTGCATCAAGCATGGATGATCACAAATCTCCCCCACTCTTACTGCTTGTCATAGAGACATTATCACGTCAGTTTGACCACATCTTGAATGCTCCTTCCACAGCCAACAAGTCCTGGAGTAGGACTTGAACCTGGGACTTCTGACTCAATGCAGCGCCGGTACCCACAGAGAGCCATGGTATTACCAATGGAAGGTGTTTATTTGCCATGAGCTTACAGCTTGACCAATATCTGTTCCTGGATGAGCTGCAATTTTCTCCACTTAAACATTAGGGAGAACAAAGCTATCTTCTCTGGATCCCGCCACAAACTCTGTTTCCTTGTCCCAGTTTCATCCTCTTCAACATTTTCCCATGTTGAACCAGACTGATTGCGCTTTGTGCATCCAATTAGACCATTAACTGAACTTCTGACCTCATATCCTATTCATCACAAAGACTGCCTTTTTCCAACTCTGTAACATTGACTACCTCAACCCATCTGCTCCTGAAATTCTCATCCATGCCTCCGTCAGCTCCAGACTCGATTATCCCAGTGATCTCTTGTCTGATCACCCATTCTTCATCCCTCATTAACTTAAGCTCATCCATAACTCTACTTCTTATATCTTATCCTTTATCAAGTCCCATTCACCCATCACCCCATGTTCACTCAATGATATTGGTTCTTAGTCCCCCAGGACCTCAAATTTAAGTTTCTCATTCTCATGTTTAAATCCCTTCATGCCTTCATTGCTCCCTGTCTCCACATTTTTTTTCTTGCCTTACACTCCTGTGTGACAAAATGTTTGGTTATTCTTGCTAATACTTTCTTCTTTGGTTCCGCATTGACTTCTATCTGACAAAACTTCCTTTAAGCTCCTCGAGACATTGTTGCTGTGTTGAAGGCAATTTTGAAGTTGATGTTATTTTTCATGTTATGTTAGAATGGTGACCGCTGCATTCATCCATCATGGCATGTGTTCATTTCCAGCAGTCACAACCAATCTCTGTAATATCAGCCAGACTGCAGTAATTCATCAGATAATTGACATTCTTTACAGGCGAATTGGTTCATTTATCACCTTTGGTAACACACCAAGGTAACAGTGAGTTTGGGCCATGGGTTGTTGGGTTGTTGGGTTTCTCAGTGGTAAGGGTGCAACTGATAATACGCACACTGCTTTTATGTTCCCACAAAACATAGCATACATTACATCAACAGGAAGGGATTCTACTCCTCCAGTGTACAATTTGGGCTGGATTTTCCCACATACTTTGGGACCCTCATATTGGGACCAAATAGGGATCCCAAATTCACACTTGCCAACAGTAAGACCAACAGTGCAATCTTCTGAGAGTGGCCTCCTAATTGGCCAACTCTGCACTCGCCATTCCATTAAGGATGATGGATAACTCCCATTGCTGCTAACCCAACCAGGGAGCCCACAGCTCTGCAGCCTCTGTAGCCCCATTGAGCGAAGTGGGTGCTGCTGAGACAGGTCAGGTCGAGATGCCGTCACTGACCAACACAGAAAGGCTTCCCTACCGATGCTTGGAGCTGGTAGGGACATTGGGATGGAGGGGAAACCCCTTGGCAGAATTTGACACAGCCCCGAATGTGGTCTTTCATCCACATGGCCCCACTGATGTTATGGATCCTCCAGCTCCTATGACACCAGCCTCCCCATCCATCATGGCCTGCTGTGTAGAGGCTACCTGCAATGTGCTATAGTCTCTATATGTGGAAGGGGGCTGTTCCAACTGTGGGAAAGTTCCAGCTATGCTGCAAAATTGTCCCTAATTGGGGCTTTAACAACCCTAATTGGCTGCCTCCCTCTCAGGAGCAGGCAGCCCTGATTCTGTAACCTGGCCAACCCTGGGGAAGCCATAGTTCTAAAGTTACTTTTTTTTTAGTGTCACAAGTAGGCTTACATTAACACTGCAATGAAGTTACTGTGAAAATCCCCTAGCTGCCACACTCCGGCTCCTGTTTGGGTACACTGAGGGAGAATTCAGCCTGGCCAATGCATTTAACCAGCATGTCTTTTGAACTGTGGGAGGAAACCGGAGCACCTGGAGGAAACCCACGCAGACACGGGGAGAATGTGCAGACTCCACACAGAGAGTGACCCAAGCCGGGAAGCGAACCCGGGTCCCTGGCATTGTGAGGCAGCAGTGCTAACCACTGTGCCACTGTGCCGCCCTGCAATAGAACTGCAAGAGTGACATTCTTGACTAAGCTGATCAGTTCAGATGTGTCTAACTCCTTCCTATTGTAAAATGGGAGTGAGTGGCAATGAACACATTGTAAAATGGGAGTGAGGGGCAAATCTTCCCAATCCACCCCATCACAGGGATTGGAGCGGGTGATGGGCGCATCATGGAAAGATCCGTTGACCTCGGGCGGGATTTTATGGTTTCAGGATGAGCACGGCTGTAAGATCCCCTAAAGAAAAGTTGTTTGCATTTTAGCATCAAGGAGGGTAAGTGCCTGGAACAGCCACATATTGGCCTGGATTTTGCAGTCAGCAACAAAGTCAGGCTATTTGTCATTGACCTTGAAGCTTGAAGAAAGCTGTCCACAAAGACCTAGCAATCTCTGTACTGTGGATTTCATCTGTTCCATTTTGAATCCAGCGCTAAGGTGATCTTCAGCCTCCAGCAATAGTGGTGCCATCAAACTAAGGAAGCAACTAATCACATTGAAGACTATTCCTAGACTGCAAATCTGCCTGATCTTTTCCAAGAATGTGAGTCTTAGGGCCCGATTCTACCATCAAGTTGCGCCCGTTTTCGGACACGAAAACCTGGTAAAGTCGGGCGTGAAGCAAAGCGATCTGCGTCCGCCTCTGTGCTGGTTTCCCCTTTACCAAGGCCCAAAAATGGCCGTGATCGGGACCGCGCGCGAAATGGGCATGATGGCCATTTAAATGTATTTGAATGCCGTCAGTCCCTCCTGCATTCCCTGGCTCTGTTGCTGCATCTCCAGCAGCTGAGAGAGAAGTGATCTCAGAGGCCCAGCATGTAGCCTGGGGCCAGCTGAGTCCTCACCTCCGGCAGGCCCCCGCCTGCCAGAGGCCTCGGACGCTCCCTCCTCCCCCCGATGTAGATCAGCAGATGTGTCGTACTCACCAGAGAGTGACCCAGAAGCCTCACCACTAACTGAACCCACCGACGTGTCAGTATCTGGGATGGTGAGTTGTGAGGTGGCAGCTGACTCCAAAACTGTACCACCTTTAGAGGTTCCTTGACCCATCTCCTCCGAGGACTCATCCGAGCTTCTGGACCAGGATGGGCGGGAGCTGCAACAGGGGCCTGGAGTCCAGAAGGCCCTGGGGCATCTGGATCTATCCCTGCAACACAGGACACAAGGTTAAGTGCAAGGGAGGGAGAGGAATCCGGGATGCCAAACACGTGATTCACATTTCTCCATTGAACATAGAACAAAGCACCAAAAAAATTACATCACTGGAACAGGCCCTTCAGCCCTCCAAGCCTGTAGCGACCAGGCTGCCCATCTGATTTGCAATCCCCTACCCTTCTGGGGACCATATGACTCTATTCCCATCCCATTCACATAGCTGTAGAGATGCCCCTTAAAGGTCACTATCGCATTTGCATCAGTGCCCTCCCCTGGCAGCGAGTTCCAGGGACTCACTACCCTCTCTGTGCAAATAAACATGCCTCATACATCTCCTTTAAACCTTGCCCTTTGCACCTGAAACTCGGGCCCCCGAGAAGTTGCCTCAAAGTGAGTGAAGGAATGACAGGTGCTCACGTCTTGACGGCAGCTTGACCATGCTGTCGCTGACAGCCTGCGTCTCCCCTTCCCTTAACAGCCCCAGCGCCCGCTCCTCAAAGGGAGTGAGGACTCAGAGGTCTGGCTCATCACCCTCTGTCTTTGCTCTCACAGGTGCTATGGTCGGTCTTCTCCTGTGGAGACAGAAGGAGCCATGAAAGAAATGATGGTGTGACTCCTGCAGTATCAGGTGGTGGCCCTTAGAGGGCAAACGCAGTGGGGCAATTGGGGGGGAAGGAAGGAGGTATTTGGGGGTCAGGAGCTGGAAGCATGCAGGGTGCTGGGGATGGGAGGATCTGGGGGAAATTCGGGGGAAGATGTTAGATGGGGTTCAGCACTCACCCTTGCTGCACAGATGAGCCATGATGTGGAGATGCCAGCATTGGTCTGGGGTAGGCACAGTAAGAAGTCTCACAACACCAGGTTAAAGTCCAACAGGTTTATTTGGTAGTACGAGCTTTTGGAGAGGACCTCTTTAACCTGTACTTAATCCTCTCTCCACTTATATTGTCTGTACCTGTTAAGACTTGATTACCTGTTAAGACTTGCATTCCAACCATTATCTTGTAATTGAGTTTGTGTCTATATATGCCCTGTTTGTACACCAAATCCTCCACTCACCTGATGAAGGGGCAGCGCTCCGAAAGCTCGTGCTCCCAGATAAACCTGGTGTTATGAAATTTCTTACTGTGCATGGATGAGGTCATTGACTTTTTTCCGGCAATGCTTCATGGTTCGGGGGGCCAGTGCCCTGGCACTGACCGAGGTGGCGACTTCCTTCTAGGCCTCATTTCCATCAGCCCTCCGGGTCTGTGTCCTCCTGGAGGGAAGAGGGTATCCCGCCTCGCCTCTGCTGCATCCAGTATCCTCCCCAGGTCTCCTTCAGAGAATCGCGGGGCTGGTCGTGCGCACATTTTGTGTAGGAATGCCTGCCTGCCTGTCCATTCTTGAGTTTTTAATGGAGCTGCCCCTCGTTAGGGCAGATCAGCTGCAGGCAGTTTGGCAGAGCATTCCAGCAAGTTCCATGCAGTTTGCTTGTTAGCATTGAGGGGAAGGCAAGTGAGCACTGTGGGTGGGGCTTATTGTGCCCGAAACACTGCAGCTCTGATTGGCACCTCCAGCTGCGCATGTGCAGTAAAAAAAGAGATAGAGAAATGCTCCCCTGCCTCATTGCTCCTGGGCCGGGTAATGCCTCCTCCTGGCCTCCACAGACATTGCCCCACTCCCACAACATAACTGACCCCCTTATCCCCCACCCTCCC
The DNA here is from genome assembly GCF_964213995.1 of Mustelus asterias. NCBI lineage: Eukaryota > Metazoa > Chordata > Chondrichthyes > Carcharhiniformes > Triakidae > Mustelus > Mustelus asterias. Next base: position 91,801,534 of record NC_135805.1, read on the forward strand.
ACCACCCAGACCGACCACGGACCCCCCTTTACCCTCCTCCAATCAAACACAGAGTGGCAGCGGACCCCCCTTCCCCGCACCGATCACACGCAGAGTGGCAGCAGACCCCCCGCCCCCTCCCGATCTGAGCCAGAGGGCCATCTGATCCACCTTCCACTGCCCCCCCACCAGAGGGCGATCTGACCCGCCCCCTTCCCCCTCCCCACCCCGACTGATCTGAAGCAGAGTGCCGCCGAAAGCTTGGAACTTACCTCCTCAGAAGCTGGAGCGCCCGAATCGGACCTTTGCGGACCATGTCTGTTTCGTGTCGAATCTGGACAGGCGAACGCGATGGTAAAGGGGGAAGTGCTGGTAAGTTTGGGTGTGCAGCCCATTAAATCAATTTAAATGCATGCATGCGTGGTCCAGACAGCGGCCATTTTCAGCCCATGGTAAAGGGGGAACCAGCACGGAGGCGGGTGCGGATTGCGCTACTCGCCTCACACCCGACTTTATCAAGTTTTCGTGCCCGAAAACGGGCAACTTGATGGTAAAATCGGGCCCTTAGAATCAAAATGGTAAAATAGCGCCCTTCGTGTTACAAAGGAATTGTCTACCCAATGATTTTGGTGAATGCAACTTTCCTATCTCTCATACATTAGAAATTATTATTTGACCAATAACAGAAAATAGTCCCCAAAGGCTATTAAGAAGTATTTGTAGCATTAATAGGGTTCACATCTGTAACTTTAGCAGCATAAATGTGACAGTGCTGGACATCAGCTCAGATCATTACACAGAAAATTTTGAAATAATGCAGTGACATTTTCCAGACTTTGCACTTCTTTACAATGGGTGACTGAAGTACTTCGTTCCACTGCAGATGCACCTTGGTATCAATTCCATGGTGCTTCAGATTGAAAAATTATTTGCTCTCCCAGTATCAGCCATGTAATGGATGCATGATACAATGCAGTCACCTGTTTTAAATTCCAATATTTCTATTTTCAGATCTGTCCTGAAGGATATGCACCACTATTTAAAAGGTGCAATTTTGCCAGTAGCAGTTCGTAAAGAACTTGGTTAACATTACTTAACTAAGAATGCTTGTGGAGACTCTTAGTCATATCTTTTGACTTTAAAAAAAACACTCACAATCTATATTCGAGAAGCCTTTTCCTATATTCTCTACTACTCTTTAAAAGCATTGTATTGTAAGATAATATCTGAGCACATTTCTGGGGACAGCACCATGAATTTGTCATAGTTTTGGCTCAGATGCAACAGTCTCACATCTGAGTCAGAAGACCATTGTTTCAAGCCACATTCCAAAGAATTGATCACATAATTCAGGCTAACACTTCATTGCAGCGCTAAGGTAGTCTGGCCTCATTTGCTCCTTCAAGTAGATGTTAAAGAAATGGCGGTATTTGAAGAAAGAGAATATCGATTGTAAGTGGGTTTTTTTAAGTCAAAAGATATGACTAAGAGTCATCGCAAGCATTCTTAGTTAAGTAACCTTAACCAAGTTCTTTATGAACTGCTACTGGCAAAATTGCACCTTTTTAAATAGTGATGCACATCCTTCAGGACAGATGGGAAAATAGAAGTTTTGGAATTTAAAACAGGTGACTGCATCCTATCATGCATCCATTATGTGGCTGATATGGGAGGGCAAATAATTTTTCAATCTGAAACACCATTGAATTGTCCTGGCCAGCATTATTCTTCAATAAAGGCCATCAAAATAATAGTTCAAAAGGAGTGTCTTGGCCAATATTTATCCCTGAACCAATATCAGTAAAACGGATTATTTTATGATTAACCCCATGACTGTGTGACCTCGCTGTGTACAAATTGGCTGCCATCATTATCAACTTTGCAACATGGTCCTTGAAATGCTGTCAGCGATACTGTATTTCTTTCTTTACCTTCTTTCTGCCTTTTTTTTCTGCCTTTTCTTTAGTTCACATGCCAATATTTTATGATGTACATACTGGAGCAAGGGGAGCAGCAGAATATTTTAGGGGAACCAAATAACCAGGCAGCACCAAAGATAAACTCCAGTGCGGAGGATCAATAGATTCAGATATAAGACCATTCCGGGGAGCTTTGTTTCATGAGGCTGTGCTTCAGTCACAAAACTTTAGAGGAGCTGTTTTTTGCTGCAGCCAGATCTGTAACCAGCATTCATAGCTGTGACCCAGAAATGTAAAGAAGATGGAGTTCTTACCTCAGTCACCTGAATTTCTTTAGCACCATTTCTTTTTAAGTTCCAGCAGGGGGTGAGCGCAACATCAGTTAGGGCACCATATGACAGGTCATGAGTAGGTTATTCAGTAGAACTACTCCATCAGCTTTGGCATCATATCCAAGCAACAGAAAGAGAGAGAAAGAGCGAACCAAGGATTTGTGCTACATTGCTGGATTCTCCAGGGTACATGAAGCCATCGCTACTTTAATTGTGTACAACCCTGCAATATTCCATGAGGACAACCATGTCCAAGAATGGCTCCTCAGAAACAATGCCTACCTCAGAAAAAAGGCCTATCTGCTACAGCCGTGGCTCATGACTTCAATGGAGCAGACAAGAACAAAGGCAGAGAATACATAAAACCAGGTCCATGAAGCAACCAGGGTTGTGGTTGAGGAGAACACAGGACAGTTAAAGAGAAGGCTTTGGTGCCTTGTCAATTCCAAGGGAATTATTAATTCATGCACAAAGAGATCACAAGAAATGTTACATAGCACATTGCACCCTGCAAATGTTACAATGCAGCAAGGTCATCAATGCAGCAACAACAGCAGCTTGCATTCCTATGTCACTTTTACCATAATGAAACAACAGTTCAGCATAAGTGACCAGGATCCGTTCCTGCAAGGACATTTGGAGAGGTGACTGTTGCTACAAAAAGCATCAACATTAGGTTTCAAAATCTGATCAGCTCCAGCAGTCGACTGCACCTTGGCCTTCTGCTGTATCATTTGCCTAAAAAATCACTCCCAACATTAGCATATGATCATTGAACAGTGCTCAGAGCCCTAACAGTACTGTGGAAGTATAGAGGCCTGCACAACCGAATACATCCTTTAGTGAATTACTACAAATTCCATGAACAACAAAACACACAATCACTTTAAAAGGTCCAGTAATAAAAACATACCTTTAGTTGAAACAAACATCATGACTGCAATTTAGCGCTGTGTTAGCTGTAATGGTCACTAAATCTTGTGAGTGGCAGAAAATGGGATTTGCACTGGCGAGATCTCAGAATGACAGAATCAGGTTCATGTCTAAGGAAGGTCGTGAGCCTGATTTCCATGAATTAACATCACAGGCGCTACTTCCGCCCTTGTTGTAACAATCCACTCAGCTGGTGAGATGTCATGCCGGTGCAAATCACAATTTCAAACATGGAAACCAGTCAAGATGACCATGCTGGGTGTGCATAGGTAAGTATAGTCTCCAGCTTGTGAGGACATACCCAGGCATTACCCCCGGCACTCTGGCAATGCCCCCCTGTACTGTCCTGGTACTGCCCAGAGGGGGCGATCCCCAGGGTTCCCAGTGTCCATATAGAGTCACTATATCCATGGGGTGGGGTTGCCCATGTCTATGTGAAGTATTTCGGTGACCATGGGGTCGGGGGGTGCCTTTTATTTAAATCGTAGATTGACGCACACTTTGAAGAGGGCGCCCTGATCTTGGGATTCCTGGCAATGCTGGCTTTCTTAGGCTCCCCCTCTCCAGCTGAATGTATGAACCTCGCTTTCCCTTTCATACAGAACTGTTCAATAGAGTGAGGAAAGCAAGAACAAAGAATAAAGAACAGTACAGCACAGGAACGGGCCCCTCAGCCCACCATGCCTGCGCTGATCACCTTGTCCTATCTAGACCAACTGCCTGTATCCCTCTAATCCCCACCTGTTCATGTGTCTATCCAGATAAATCTTAAGTGTCACTAATGTGTCTGCCTCAACCATCTAACTTGGCAGTGCATTCCAGGCCCCCACTACCCTCTGTGTAAAAATCTTTCCCTGCACATCTCGACTGTATCTTTTCCTCCCTTACCTTGAACTTGTGCCCCCTTGTAATTGCCATTTCTGCCTCCTTCTGCCTCAGCTTCCAACTGTTCAGCTTATCTATGCCCCTCATAATTTTATAAACTTCTATCAGATCGCCCCTCAGCCTCCGTCTTTCCAGGGAGAACAATCCCAGTTTCTTCAACCTGTGCATCCTGCGAGCTTCTCAACTGAGCTAACACTCTGTGCATTTTTGGGAAGATTCTGGCCCATATTTTTTAATTTGCACCTTGGTTCCACATAGTGAATAGAATTGACGTCAGATCCCTCATCTGGTACAAGCTCCAGGTCCCACCTAAGGGCCAGATGGACAGATAAGTTGCTCGACATGCTTTACGGTGGGGAACCTCACTGAGGCGGCCCTTAGCCCATGGAAGCTGACTCTTGACAGGAAGAAACTGCAGATTACATCTCTGGAAAGAGCTCCAGAAGGCCTGGACCAATCTGCCATCCTCCACAGGAATTGTGCTTTGAGTTGACTTCCAGATTCCTGCAGCTGTTGCTCTCCTGAGAGATGACAGGATTAAGCAGATGGAATTTAGCTGCTACCATCCCCTGCACCTCTGGCCCCAATGGTTAGGATGATAATTGATTTCATGACACCAGAGATCCTCCAATCTATGAGATGCACTATTGGTAACTGTATGGAAGCCATGATCTATCATGTTGTTCTCCTGTTGATCTGTATGATCTAAGAGCTGTAGCAGTGTTTCCATGGAGATGGAGGTTCTGACTGCCCCTAGCTGGCTATCATCTGCAGAACTGCTGGATATCAATGCAGTTGCCACTGACTGAATTACCTCCTGGAAGGAAATAAAGGCTTCTGTTGGTGCAACTGACAGGTGTGGACCTGACAGTCACACCTGTCAACTTGATCCTAGTAGATTATCTCTTGATCCTGTATGATGCTCGTTTGACATCCTTTTAAAAGGAGGAGTCTTATTGTCAGCTTTCTCTTCTGTCTCTGCTGAGTAAATAGACAAATCCTTTCCCAGCTCCCGTGTTTTATATATTGGAGGAGATGTTGTCAGGGGTTAGTAAAGGCTGCTGAACATTGATGTAAATGAGAATGTAGGCTTCCTCGGGAGAGGTAGATAGGGTGAAATCACTATGCTGGTTCAATGCTCTGACTGTTCACCACTCTACCCCTCCTCCGGAACTTTGGTTTCCTGTGTGGGTTCTTGTTCATTGTTTCCTCTCCCTTAGGTGTCCTTTACTCCCCTGGAAAGCCCCCTTGGCTATGGAAATCTGCAGGGAAGAATGACAGAAGAAGGCAGGAGTGAACGTGACCAGCTGGGTTGAACGGATGATGGAGAAGAGGATAAATGTTGACATGGTTGCAGTTATGCCATGGGGTGCTGGGGTATGGTGATAAATGTTGACATATTCGCCTGGGCCTGAAGATCTTGGGCCAGAACTTCCCTGGAGTGGCTCTGAGTGTCAGATTGCCACTCTACGCCAAATTACTGATGTGAGATTTCTTCCATTCCTGCCTCTCCTGACCTTCCAACTCAGGTCGGGTGAGATCCAAGCAGCACAGCTGTCCTCAAAGCCCAGTGTCGCAGTCCAGCTCCACCACAGTGAAAGAGGACACACGCCTTTTTACCACAATCGCTGCTGTAAATCAGTGAGTTGAAAGTCCCATTGAAATTCACAGGCCAGGGAGAATGTGAGTGTCTAAGACAAATGAATAGGATGTGGGGGGTGGCAGGGAATGAAGGCCAGGACTTTTGAAATGGGCAGGTTGGACATCAGGGGGTTTAGACATCCAGAAGGTTCAGACGTCGGGATGGGTCAGACTTTGGGTGTGTTGGTGGGATTTTGGGGTGGGTTCAGGTTGGGTCAGATCAGTGCTGCAGTGGGGGTAGTGGTGAGGGCTGGTGTCAGTGGCAGGGGGCTGTTGGGTCAGCCCCTCAGGGGTGGCAGGGGGGGCATGTTGTGTTGGACTTGTAAGTTGGAGGGGGGAGGGGTTAGTCATGAGGTGGGGAAGTCTTCTGGGATATCAGGGATGTTGTGGGGAGTCCTCTGGGGTGGTTGGTCTGTGCCTTTCCAATATGGGGAGGCAGTGGTGTAGTAGTACTGTGATGCACTATCAATCAAGTCAAGACTAGTTGTGAGCAAGACAAATAGGCTTTTATTAGCAAGAACCTGGAGCCATCCCTGTCGGAGATCTGGTCTGTACTAAAGGCTAGGGGGAGGAGCCACCGCCTTTATACCCGGACCAGGGGGAGGAGTCTTGGGCGGAGCCGACAGGGATGTGCCACATATACAGATAATAATAAATACTAACTAACAGTGGTTAACCACAACGGATAACAGATAACAGTGGTTTACCACATTCACCCCCTGTTTAAAAAAGAGTCCATCGGGGGTGAGGCAGAGTGAACAATATGTACAATATTTACAGGTTCAGTCTATCTGGAGGCTTGCTCTGCCGCTGCGACCGCCGTAGTGCCAGTTCCGATGTAGTTTCAGGTCGCGGTGTTGTTTCAAGCGCCAGGACGTTGTTGTCATCTGTAGTCTCGTCCGCTCATCGAGTGCGTGGTGACGACTCCTGGGGCTCAGGTGAGCTGTATACGGGGGTGAGAGGAGTGAATAGTGGTTCTGATGTGGTAGGGACAAAGTTGGGGATTGGGGGTGAGGGGTTGGGGGCCATAGTGGCCCCTGAGTCACCTGCGGGCGCTAGGTCACGGATAGATACCGTGTCCTCCCGCCCATCGGAGTACGCCACATAGGCGTACTAGGGGTTGGCATGGAGGAGTTTTGAACCCTTTTGACCAGGGAGTCAGACTTACGGGTCCTGGCATGCTTCCGAAGCAGGACAGGGCCCGGGTATGCCAGCCGCAATGGTAGTGATGTCCCTGAGGAAGACTTCCTGGGCAACATGAACATCCGTTCATGGGGGGGTGCCTTGGTTGCCGTGCACAGGAGGGACCTAATGGAGTGTAGTGCCTCCGGAAGGACCTCTCGCCAGCGGGTGACTGGAAGGCCTTTAGACCGTAGTGCTAGTAAAACGGTCTTCCAGACTGTTGTGTTCTCTCTCTCCACCTGTCCATTACCCCAGGGATTGTAGCTAGTGGTCCTACTCGAGGCTATGCCTTTGGAGAGCAGGTACCGTCACAGTTCATCACTCATGAAGGAGGATCCCTGGTCGCTATGGATATAGCTGGGGAAACCGAACAGAGTGAAGAGGCTGCGCAGGGCCCTGTTGACTGCAGCCGAGGACATATCTGGGCAGGGAATCGCAAAGGGGAAACGTGAGTACACGTCAATGACATTGAGGAAATATTTGTTGCGATCAGATGAGGGGAGGGGGCCTTTGAAGTCAATGCTTAAGCGTTCAAAGGGGCGGGTGGCTTTTATGAGGTGTGCCCTGTCTGGTCGGTAGAAGTGCGGCTTGCATTCCGCGCAGACCTGGCAATTCCGAGTTATAGACCTGACATCCTCAACGGAGTAGGGCAGGTTACGGGCTCTAATGAAGTGAAAAAACCTGGTGACCCTCAGGTGGCAGAGGTCGTTGTGGAGAGCCTGTAGCCGGTCCACCTGCGCACTGGCACATGTTCCACGGGACAGGGCGTCAGGTGGCTCATTGAGCTTCCCGGGCCGATACAAGATATCGTAATTGTAGGTGGAGAGTTCAATCCTCCACCGCAATATCTTGTCGTTCTTGATCTTGCCCCGCTGCGTATTGTTGAACATGAAGGCAACGGATCGTTGGTCCGTGAATAGGGTGAACCGTTTACCAGCTAAATAGTGGCGCCAGTGCCGTACAGCTTCCACTATGGCTTGGGCCTCCTTTTCGACAGAGGAGTGTCGAGTTTCGGGGCCTTGGAGGGTTCGTGAAAAGAAGGCCACGGGTCTGCCCACCTGGTTAAGGGCGGCAGCTAGGGCGAAGTCAGACGCATCGCTCTCCACCTGGAACGGGATGGATTCGTCTATAGCATGCATCGTGGCCTTCGCGATGTCAGCTTTGATGCTGTCGAAGGCCAGATGAGCCTCTGCCGTCAGGAGAAAAAGGGTGGATTTTATGAGCGGACGGGCATTATCCGCATAGTTGGGGACCCACTGTGCATAGTACGAGAAGAAACCCAGGCATCTTCTCAGTGCTTTGAGGCTAGTGGGGAGGGGAAGTTCTAGGAGGGGACACATACGGTCGGGATCGGGGCGGATGACCCCATTCTCCACTACGTACCCAAGGATGGCGAGGCGGTGTGTACGGAACACGCACTTCTCCTTATTGTAGGTCAGGTTAAGGAGGCTAGCCGTGTGCAGGAATCTGTGGAGGTTGGCATCGTTGTCCTGCTGGTCATGGCTGCAGATGGTGACGTTATCCAGGTACGGGAAGGTGGCCCGCAGCCCGTTCTGGTCTACCATTCGGTCCATTTTGCGCTGGAAGACCGAGACCCCGTTGGTGACACCAAAAGGGACCCTAAGGAAGTGGTAAAGGCGACCATCCGCCTCGAACGCCGTATATTGGCGGTCCTCCGGGCGGATAGGGAGCTGGTGGTACGCCGACTTCAAGTCAATGGTGGAGAACACCCGATATTGTGCAATCTGATTGACTATGTCAGATATGCAGGGAAGGGGGTACGCATCCAGCTGCGTATATCGATTAATGGTCTGACTGTAGTCAATGACCATTCTGTGTTTCTCCACAGTCTTAACGACTACCACTTGTGCTCTCCAGGGGCTGGTACTAGCCTCAATGATCCCTTCCTTGAGGAGCCGCTGGACTTTGAACCTGATAAAGGCCCTGTCTCCAGCACTATACCGCCTGCTCTTGGTGGCGATGGGCTTGCAGTCAGGCGTGAGATTCGCAAACAAGGAGGGAGGGGCGATCTTAAGGGTCAAGAGACTGCAGGTGGTGCGCGGTGGGCAATTTAGACGTCACTGATTGTAGACGGAGAGCGGGGGAAAAGGCCCATTATACTGTATAGTGACACTCTTCAGGTGGGTCATGAAATCTAGCCCCAGGAGTACAGAAGCACAGAGATGTGGTAGCACGAGGAGCCTGAAGTTATCGTATACTGTGCCCCGCACCTTCAGGGTCATCACGCAGCACCCGAGGACATTTACAGAGCGGGACTGCGATGCCATGAAGATCATTTGCCTGATGGGCCGCACAGAAAGGGCGTATCGGCGTACCGTTTCAGGGTGGATGAAGCTCTCCGTACTCCCGCTGTCAAACAAACAATGCTCCCTGTGCCCGTTTACCTCGATGTCCATCATGGACTTGGCGAGTCGATGAGACTTGGACTGGTCCAGGGTAACCGACGCCACTGTTGAGTCCTGCAGATAGCCGTAGGGGGCTGATGAGGTAGGAGATGGCGGCCCCTGCTGGTCGCTCGCGGCCGAAGTCGTCCAAGATGGCGGCCCCCGCGGGCCGCCAGTGGCCGATGACGTCATCCAAGATGGCGGCCCCCACGGGTCACACGCGGCCGGAGTCATCCAAGATGGCGGCCCCCACGGGTTGCATGCTGCCGGAGTCATCCAAGATGGCGGCCCCCGCGGGTCGCACGCGGCCGGGGTCATCCAAGATGGTGGCCCCCACGGGTCACATGCGGCGCTCGTGGATTTAGAGGTAGACTTACAGCAGACTTTGGCATAGTGCCCCTTCTTCCCACACGTTGAGCAGTACGACTCCCTCATCGGGCAGCGTTGTCGGGGATGCTTACCCAGGCCGCAGAAGTAGCATTTCGGGCCTCCAGAGGCTGCTGCAGTGGTCAGATCACCGGTGAGACGTGGTGCGGGGTAGGTCTGTGGCCCTCCCGGTAGCGACGGCTGCGGTGTCCACGGTGCGCCCACGTGGTCAGGTGAGTAGGCCTCGAGATATTGGGAAGTCACCTCTAAGGATTCGGCCAGTTCCACCGTTTTCTTTAAGTCCAGCGCACCCTGTTCCAGTAGCCGTTGTCAGATATAGGTAGTTCCGATGCCCATTACAATAGCATCCCTGATTAAGTCCTCTGTGTATTGGGTGGCAGTCACAGTCTTGCAGTTGCAGTTCCGGGCAAGCAGTCGCAACGCGCGCAGGAATTGGTCAACTGATTCTCCTGGCTGCCATCTGCGCGTAGCGAGGAGGTGTCTCGCATAGACTTCACTAGGCCGTTTGTTATACTGGCCCTTTAAAAGTTCAATAGCGTCCTTGTAATTTTCCGTGTCCCGAATCGTAGAATATACTACGACGCTTACCCGGCCGTGGAGCACCCGTAGTTTGTCGGCATCCGTGCAGACAGCAGTGGATGCTTCGATGTAGTCTTCGAAGCATTTCAGCCAGTGGTCAAACGTGTTTGACGCTCCTGCAGTTTGAGGATCCAGATTCAGTCTGTCGGGTTTTAGCAACTGCTCCATTTTTTAAAAATCTTGCTAATAAAATTGATGCGCTATCAATCAAGTCAAAACTAGTTGTGAGCAAGACAAATAGGCTTTTATTAGCAAGAACTTGGAGCCATCCCTGTCAGAGATCTGGTCTGTACTAAAGGCTAGGGGGAGGAGTCACCACCTTTATACCCGGACCAGGGGGAGGAGTCTTGGGCGGAGCCGACAGAGATGTGCCACATATACAGGTAATAATAAATACTAACTAACAGTGGTTAACCACAACGGATAACAGATAACAGTGGTTTACCACATACTGCTACTGGACTAGTAATCCAGAGACCCAGAGTAATGCTCTGGGGACTTGGGTTTGAATCCCATCACAGTAGATGGTGAAATATAAATTCAATAAAAATCTGGAATAAAAGTCTATTGATGACCATGAAACCATTGTTGATTGTTGTAAAAACCTGCCTGATTCAGTAATGTCCTTTTGGGGAAGGAAATCTGCCACTCTTACTTGGTCTGGCCCACATGTGACTCCAGATCCAGAGCATCTGGATTGACGCTTCATTGCCCTCGGGACGAGCAATAAATATTGGCCCAGCCAGCCAGCCAGCCAGCCAGCCAGCGATGTCACATCCCAAGAATTAATTTTTTAAAAAGTAACCCAGAAGTCAGAAGTGGTTTTTACTCTTCTGACTTTTTCTTGGTAACTATTTGCGTAACACAACAGAACCATCTGAAGTTTATGATTTAAATCACATTTTCAGATGGTTCCCAGTGCAGGGCAATTGCCCAGGGGAAGTTTGCACTTCTGAGCAATTGCCATTTAACCCCTACCTTCTGAGAGGGATTCCCCTGTGCATCTTTGGGGTAACCCCCAAATCGATATGAGCTGAAAAAATGGTACTGTGCATTTGTCATGGTCTTTCTTCTTGTGAGAGGTCAGGAACTTAGCGACAAAGTGCGCCATTGGTGGTGAATTTTGCAAAGTGCCTCACACCAAATTCCTCTGCAACAAGATAAGTAAATGAAGGTTAGGCTTGCGAAGAGTAAAGGGGGAAATTAAATTAAAAAGAAGAGTAAGTTTGAGCATGTAGAGTGGTGAAGGGTTTCTCGGTTATGTGTTAGGGAAGGTGCATGACCATAGGGAAGAGGTAGAGATGCAGTTGCCTTTAAGCAGAATATGAAAAGTTAACAGTGCCGGTGTTACTTATAGAGAGTTTGAGATTGTGGGTGCTCAAAGGGAGCAAGAGAAAAGGGAACAAGTGCTTTGGATCCTACTTTACTTACCCTGGTCGAATTGTTGAGCTTCTTTCAGAATTGTTATGCAATTCTTGATGTGAGGAAATTGGCAGAGAGTGCCAGGGCCATCCCTCTCCATGCAATAAGGTGGAGGGAGATTCCAAAATAACTTGCTGCCTAGCAAACCATGGAGTCTGTGCCTCCTGCCTTTCACTGCTGTGCAAAGGGCTTGTAAATCTTCTTGCTAGAAATTAACAGCCTATTGTCAAGTTGATGCCTTGTCATTTTGTCCCAAGGGAAGAGTTGTCCTGTGATCACTCATGGTTCTGGCAAAAGGCAATTCAGAAAATAATGGGAAATGCACTGAGTAGATGATATATAATGGTGTTGAAAAAATAATTTTTAAAAGACTCCCCTCACTGTCCACAAATGCATTTAGGAAGGTTGATACAGAGGTTGCAGTGAAGTTTCCTGCACTTTAGTAACAGAATGTACTTTTAGGGCATTTACATCAGAACATGCACCTCTTCCAATGCAAACTTAGTTACCCAGTACTCCCTCTGCTGATGAATTGTCTAATTTTCCAGTAAAACAAACAGGAAATTCAGGGCCATGTTTTCTGTCCTACTATCATGGTATACTACATCCCATCCTTATTGCATCCTTGTAAAGCTAAAATGTCCGGAGGCTCCTTCATTCTTTCCTCATATCTTAGTGTGGGTGTTTAAACTTGCTAGCTTCTTAAACTTCCTTCAGGGCCTCATGTCCTGATAACTACAATCACTCGGAGAACTGAACACAAGTTCCTCTGGCTTGTCCTTGTGAATTCTTCTGGAAATTCTGCGCATGCAGCAGCAGTATAAAGCAGGCGGTAGTGGATCAGCAGCCCCTTATACACATTGTTCAATTTTCCTGACAGCCCCCACTGATGTTATCATTTCACCCAACATATGTACCTTTGTGTGTACTGAAGGCAGAATTGGGATGACTGTGTCCAATGTTTAACAGGCTGCTGACATCCATTACTGCACTCACATGTGATGAAAGACCACTTTGACAAGTCACTGGAAGTGACCAGCATTCTCAGCATGCATCGCGTGACTTCAGGAAAGGACTGAAACTACTGGAGAATGAAAACCTTCTAAATAAAATCACTAGGAAATCACTGTGCACTAATGAATAGTGCCTGGCAGTTTCCACCCAATTAACAACAATATTCTATATCACCTTTCCAGTTCCTTGCACTCAGAGCTACTGCTCACAGGAACCTTATTCACAAATGCAGAATTAGTGTGTGAAGTAAACATTTCATTTTGTCACCAACTGATTGCAACGCAGTACATGATTATTGAAAATAACTATGAAACTCACAAAACAGAGTTCTCACTGGCTTATTATGTTAACTCCTCACACTAAAGATTTGTATCTTTTTTCAATTTATAACTTTTCTTCCCCCTCTCTGTCCCATCAACACTAATAAACAGAATGGCAGTGAAAAATAGTCCTCTTTCGAAACACTTGTACATATGGTTCAAAGCCAGAAAACAACATTGGAGAAAGAATATTAGGTGCAGAGTTAAGCTCATGCAACCCAAAACTATCCAAATGATTTTACAGCTGAACTGCAGAAATGACAAGCACAGGAGATAAATTGTAGCATTAAATAGATTCGCTCTCTGTTTTATGGAGCGTCCAGAACAAACAGTTCCGTGTTGGAATGAGCTTGGCACAAGCTGAAGATCTATGCAATGCAAAAGCATGCCACTCACAGTGCGGAGATTACTCATGCTGACAAGGGGGAATCTCCTCCATATCCTTATGTTTCATTTCAGTATTCATTTCTTTATTAAAAATAAACTCCTGACAGGTTAATTTTGATCACTGCAAAACCTAATTGACTGCACATGATAAAATGATTTCTTCTCCTTGAAGAACTCCAGAGCAAATGACATTGCTCAGTGCATGGAGGGCAGCAGTGAAGTTGATCCAAGGCAGAGTGGTGAATGAGCTTTGGTTAAATTAAATGAAGTGGATGTACTATGTGCAGCATTTAATTTTTTTAGAAGGTTCATCTTGTGTTAGAAAGGAGTTAACATTTTTTTTCTGGTGTTCTCTCCTGAAACTTTGCAATCAAATAACCTGCTATAAGAACAAATATTTAATTAATGTGACCACAATAAGAGCAGTGAAAAATCTGAAGGCTGCATTTGTACAGGCAAATTCAATGTTGGCACCCCAGTACAGTACTGAGGAAGCATTGCACTGTCTTTTGAATGAGACAATTAAATTGAGGCTCCCATCTGTCTGTTCGGATAGTTGTAAAAGATCCCATGGCACTATTTTGAAGCCATGATGTGGAGTTGCCGGCATTGGACTGGGGTGGGCACAGTAAGAAGCCTCACAACACCAGGTTAAAGTCCAACAGGCTTATCTGGAATCATGAGCTTTCGGAGCTGCTGCTCCTTCATCAGGTGAGGTCTCACACGATGGAGGGGTGGCACTCCGAAAGCTCGTGATCCCAAATAAACCTGTTGGGCTTTAACCTGGTGTTGTGAGACTTCTATTTCGCAGAGCAGGGGAGCTATTCCTGGTCTCCTGACCAATATTTATCCCTCAATCAGCATCACAAAAAACAGATTATCTGGTCATTATCACATTGCAGTCCATGGGAGTTTGCTCAGCGCAAATTAGCTGCCATGTTACTTACATTACAGCAGTGACTATACTTCAAAAAGTACCTCATCAGCTATAAAGCATTTTGAGACATCCGGTGATTGTGACCAGCACCACATAAATGCAAATTGTTCTTTTTAGAATACAAACACCCAGCATTTATTAAATGCTGTTTCAGCCAATGGTGGTTAACTTTGCATCGCAACTGCAGTGCATTCAAATGTATGATTTATGTTCGCTTTTCCCTTCACTTATTTATGCAAGAGGTTTATTCAAAGTTTCCTCTGCTGATTCTTTTCGGCTATAAAAAATGTAATGGAAACACTCAGTAAGCTCATCATTCTCATTATGCTTACCATGACAGCTTTGTATTAGTTGCAGATGCTGGGCTATGCAAAATCAGATCTTCCACAGGAGGCCTGCTTACACTGGTCGCTTGTACTGGGATGGACCAGGGCAAGAAAGGCAACAAGAGCTCTGCAAATATATGAAGCTTGTCATCACCCCTGTTGTTTTGAGTTGCGAAACCTGCACACAAAAAATAGGAATTGTTAACTCATTTTGTAAGTTTCTTATCTATAATGTTTCAATTAGGCACAAGTCGATATGGAAGAGGGTTGAAGATGCCCACTTGTCATACTCCAACTGGCATGAGGTATTTCTACTGCAAGGCTATCACTTGAAAATGACATTTTGGGGATATGAACGGAACTCTAAACAATACAGGTTTCACAAGGCAACAGTGGAACATGAAGGCATTTGGCAATACAATGTTGTAATTATTGAAGCAGGTTTTTATTTTCACTGGCCTTTCTCCACATAAGCATGATCAATTTGAACAGACTAATTCGTTACAGGAGTACTGAAGGACAGCAGAAGCCATGTCAATCTAATTAGCATAACTGAGGACTTCCACAAGAACTATAGTGATGACAACTGATGGAACTACAGATGAAAATAATTGCAAACGATTCAAATATAGCGTTAGAATGTGATTTTCTTTCACAATTCGGAACCAAGGAATGTGACTCGCTCTCTTCCATTTTTTCTGTTGCCCTCTCGGTATCTGACCTTTGTGATGAATATCATGAGTTGAAATTGCCGGTGCCAGGAATACAATTCAGCCATGACATGAAAAAGATAGCTTGGAGATGCCAATGAATTGAAGCACATGTATTTTAACAGCTCAAAGTGCTAATGGAACGTGTGAGTACTTAACAACACAAGTAATTGCCAGGAAATAAGAAAATTCTGAGAGGAATATAGGGTGGAAATTTTACATTAGGTTTTAAAAAGAATCTGAATGATGATTTCTATTACTTATCAACAGTTGGATTTAATTTTCTAAATCCATTATTGCAATCAGTCCTCTTTACAAATGTGGTTTGACTTGACTGACTTGACTAAATGTTCGCAATAAATGTAATCATTTATTCGAAGTTCTCTGTGCCAACATTCCTCCCTCAATCAACGCGATCTCAAAATAGACCGATTCATCCTTCAACTCATTGCTGTTTTGGGGAGGTTTATGGTGAAGATTGGCTGCCACATTTATCTCCCGAAGAAGTGGTCTTGAAAGTAATTCATTTCTGAAAGTTTTTCAGACATTTATATGAGAAGAAATGAGACTGTATCTAAGTGGAAGACATTTTTTTCAAATAACCGAAGTAGCAATCCTGAATGTTGCAAAATTTTGCATATCGCGGGCAGAAAGATTCTCATGACAAGATTGCTTACTACACTGACAGGATTTAGTTGTGTAAAGATGGTAGGAAGTACCATTAACTTGGGTCAGGAATTGGGGTGAAGTAGATTATTATAACACATTGTTATGAATATTTGATTTGATTATTCATCTGTTTTAGGAGGATAACTTTTAGTTTTGGGATTGATTTTTTAAATATAAGATAGATAAAAGCACCGAGGTTGAGAAGTTGGTAAACAATGTAATTGCAAATGAAAAGACGGCCTATGTTTTTTTAATAAGGTCAGATGTGGAAGTGGGAAAACATTAAACAATGGGTTATCCTCTCTGGGCTTTATGAGACAGTGGAGTGAATTTTCCTGTTCTGCCTGCCACAGGAATCGTAGCGGGTGAGGGACAGACTATGAAAAGGTCCGTTGACCTCCGGTGGGAACTTCCGGTTTCGGGGTGAACGTGGCCGGAAAATCCCACTCAGAGAGTCTGCAGCTGCTTCGTTAAGTAGTGTAAATTATTCATATGGTCTTCCAGAACAAAGGAAGGCTTTGAGAATTGAGGGTAATTTGTTTAACTCTCTATCTGTGACATCCCCGCTGTGCCTCATTGCCTTGAGGGTGGATTGGTGGGAGGATTTTTTTTTGTTTCTTTTTTGGGGTCATTTTCACAAAATCAGGATCTCCAGATAGAAGCAGCTTTGAGAAAAGCAGCAAGATCTGCCAGGAGCTGTACAACAGCTGGACCCAGGACCAGAGAGCTGTCAGAATTCAATGGTATTTTATGATTTGAAGTCACTAAGCAAGGATATAGGGAGGTCAATGCTAGAACTTGACAATCCACAACTGTGAGGTGTTGAAGGAGCGTTGGAGGCTTGGCCAATGCTTGTAGAAGGACCCAAGTTAATATCAAACATCAGACAACTGTAGCACACTGAGGAGAATCAAAATAAATTCCAGGGAGCTGTGGCACACCTTGGTTTGGTCACAGGAGAAGTGAAGGAACCCTCAGTAGAAGAGAACTCTTAGGTGAAAATAAAAGTAGAATGGGTAGTGCTTATTTGAGAATTGCTCTTACAAAGTACAGGCTTATGTTTAAAACATGAAATGTTGTGATGTAATTCTTTCATTTAATAACTGGGTATTTGAATTTCTTTTTGAAATTTAGTGATTTCTACTGAGATCATAAACTTTGTAAATTATATATTGGTGGCTCTCTTTTCAAAGAATCTTAACTTTTCTAAGTTATTTTGTAAGGCCTGAAGGAGACAACAAGAAAGCAAAGATTCATTTGTATACCTCAAAAAGAGAGGGAAGAGGGATTCGGCTGCAAATTATAAAAAAGGTTAGACAGAGGCTATAAACGATTCAGCTGTTAAGAAATGGATGCAGAGAGTTTTAGCTGTGAAACAGAAAAACAGAATATACTGTTGGCATTTTAAAGGACAGACAAGTAAGAATTAAGTCATGGGACATTAAAAACAAAGGATCTGGAGGAAATGAAAAGAGTTAAATTCTGGGGAGGTGAGACTGGAAGGAATCAATTGCTTCAGGTCTGGATCAGTAAATGGGGAGACAATATACAAAGGGATTCTGGCACAGTGAGTGAAAGGAGTCAGGACAGAAAGTATTCAGCTGATGGTAGCCTCGTGATGTGCATCTAATTAGTTGATTCCTGATATTCTAGAGTGAGATACCGGGGCAAGTTGCATTAGGCATCTTGATGATCCATTCAAACCTCCAACTCCTAACCTGTTGAAGTTTGTGGTATTGTTGACTTTTTAGTGGTGTGATATTTACACAGATTAACATTCATATTCCTTAATGTGGCCAAAATCATGTTGTCAAACCATTGAGGCCAGCACACCATGGAGTGGCATTACCAAAATTAAGGTCTGAATTTTACAGTCCACTCTGGTGGGCTTTGAGGCAGGGCATTGGGGGAGAATGAAATTCCATGGACAGGATTTCCTCTGGGATCCCACCCACAGGGCCTTGTGGGGTGGGGAGGAGGCTGTCAGTTGTTGCCCCCGTTAAGGCCCTTCAGTGGGCGTTTTCTTTTCCACCCAGCCTCAATTTTAAAGCTGGCAGGTGCTTGACAGATCCAGGGGGAGTTGGGTGTAGAAATAGAAAAATTTAAAAACCTACATCTCAGGTGGTAAATTGGGGATTCTGGTGTTGGGCGCCCTCTGGTGAAGGCTCAGAGACTTCAGGCACATCCCTGAACCTCAACTGTTCTTCTGGCGACCCTGCAGGTGTCACTTACCTTCAGTGGGATCCTAATCGCTTACCTGGTTTCCATGTCCCGACACTCAGTGCCTCTTCCAGTCACTGCAGCACTGCGCCTGGAGAACAGGCTGGCAGCTCTCCAAGGTGGAACTTCCTCCCAAGTGGTGGCCGATCACCTGCCATCTGAAAAATGCAGGCCTAAATATGCTGATTCGTGTAGGAATCAGCTGACGGATGGTTCGTCATTTATGTGCTGCATGTTTTTATGTAGCATTGAAAATAGATTTTCACCACAAAAAGTTTGTTTCCGTATAAAATAAAGACTGCAAATGAATAATGGTCCAAACTTTTAATGCCAGCCTTGGAAAAAATAAAGCTGAAGTTCATTTTGACAGTTCACTGTAACAAATAATTTGGGACAACATGGAGTTCAATAATTGATTGTACAGGTTTTCCAATGAGTTAGTCAGTAAATGCAGTGATAAACAATCTCCCCTCTAATTTCATTTTTGTTGCATGTGTTCTAATCAGTTAAGTGCATGGACCTTCTAAATCTTTTGTGCAATTGTGCCTGTTTGGTAACTTAAAGGGGATGTCTTGTGCTCAGCCTGTGCCGAGACTTCAGGTGGAATTTTATGACCATGTTGTGTCGGTTTTGCAATGGGAAAATGTCATAAAATTTGGCGTAAAGTGGCTAGTGGAAATGGTGCCCGTTTTCGCATCGCTAGCGATTTTACAACACCAGGATTTCCAGCACGGTCAGCCTCCCACCGGAAATGGGCGAGAGGCTGGTTAATTTATTTAAATATATGGAAATGCGGTTTTGCATCTGCTTAGCGAACCCGGTGCCCAATCGTCCACACTCACTGGGAGAGGTCCGCTCCAGTGAGGAAAACACCTGCTCCTCATGAACAGGGACCGGTTGTGTTGGCCTCGCCAGTAGAACCAGAAACCATTGAGCCCCCCTAGGGAAGCTGAGTGCAAGGCAGAGGTGTCCCTTGGACAGTGCCAGACTGGCAGTGCCACCCTGGCACCTTGGCACAGCCAGCCTGGCACTTGGGCAGTGCCCACTGGGCACCTTGGCACCATCCACTGGGTAGTGCTAGGGGGCAGAGCCAATGGGGATGGTGCCAGGGGGTGGGGTCAATGGATGGTTGGGGACTGTGGGGGTGGGCCAATGGGGGTGGGCCAATGGGGGTGGGCCAATGGGGGTTGGGGAGACCTGCTGCCACTCTGCCTGCAATCAATGTGCGAGGGAACAGGGGTCGCGATTGGTCTGGACAACAGGGGATGGGGGCAGCAGGAGCTGCATCTTTGGCCACAGGCTCTCGTGATTGTGGGGGGGGGTGGGAGTGCTGGTTGAGGCTGCCTGCAGTAGCAGGGGGTTGACAGCTCTCTCTCTGTATCTCAGACCCCTGCTCCTGTTAATGCGCAAGTGCAGCATCAGAAGTCTGCACATGCGCAATACCTCCTTCTACACGCTGGCTGGCGAATGAAGCCCATACCACAGCCTCTCTGGTTAGGAACTGACTAGAAACTGAGTGCATAAGATTGGGCGTGAAAACGCGCCTAAAAACAGATCAGTAACTCTCCCATTTTCACCCTAGCTGGACACTTAGGGCAGAGTTTTATGACCTCTTTATGCCCATTTTGAGGTGGGAAATGCCGTAAAATCGGTCGTAAAGCGGCTAGCGTGAATGGTGTCTGTTTTCGTGCCTATCACGATTTTATGACACCTGGATTTCCGGCGCAGGCAGCCTCTCACCAGAAATGGGTGAGAGACTGATTAATTTATTTAAATGTATTTAAATGTTGATTGCAATGTGTTTAGCGAGCTCGGTACTCAATTGTCTGGGCTCGCTTGCCTTTATGGCCTCACCGGGGGGGAGGTTCTCTCCGGCGAGGGAAACACCTGCTCCCCATGAACAAGGAGCAATCATGTTGGCCTCGCCAGTGGAACCGGAGGCTATTGAGGCCCCGCGGGGAGGCCAAATGCAAGGCAGTGGTGCCCCTTGGGCAGTGCCAGACTGGCAGTGCCAGCCTGGCACCTGGGCAATGTCAGCCTGGCACTTGGGCAATGTCCACTGGGCAGTGCTAGGGAATGGGGCCTGTGGGGGCAGTGCCAGGGCAGGGCCAATGGGATGGGCCGAGGGTGTGGCCAATGGAGGTGGGCCAATGGGGGATGAGCCAATTTGGGTGGGGGGCCCACTGCCACTCTGCACGTGATCAGCGGGGGAAGGAGGGGGTAGGGGGCCCACTGCCACTCTGCCTGCAATTGGTGGGGGAGGGAACGGGGGCCATGATTAGTCTGGGCGGTGGGGGGGGTGGTGGGGGCTGTATCTCAGGCCGTGGCCCCCCATGATTGCAGGATGAAGGGTGCTGGTTGGGTTGCCTGCAGTAGCAGGGGCCTGACAGCTCTCTCCCTATCTGTCAGACCCTTGCTACTGTTAATGCGCATGTGCAGAATCAGAAGTCTGCACATGTGCAATACCTCCCTCTACAGGCTGGCGAGTTAAGCCCCACCCACAGCCTCTCTGGTTGGAAACTAACTAGCCCATCTTTACAGAAACAGAGCACATAAGATTGGACGTGAAAACTCAGCCGAAAAATGGATCTGGAACTCTCCCATTTTCAGACTAGCTGGACACTTTGAAAAAATCTCGTAAAATTCCACCCTTAGAATCAGTCTTCTAAAATTCCACCCTTCCAGTTTGCAACTGCACAACTCGGAAGGGACATCAGTAGGTGGTGCTGAACTGTACAGTTCACAAATGCAGCATGTTCCACCTCTAGTATGTACCGCGTTAACCATATTGGGGTATTAATTTCCAAGCTCTGGAATTACCACCCAAAACTTCTCCAATCCTTGACAATTTTCCTTCTTTAAGAGGCTCCAAAAAATACACCTCTTGGACCAAGCTTTTGGCTTTTGTCTTGTTGGGCCAGAACTTCCTTGGAGTGGCAATTGCAGTCATATTGCCACTCCACTTCTACTTACTTACACTGAAACGCAGCTGTACCTTCCTCTCCTAACCTTCCAACTCAGGCCGGGTGAGAAAAGTTCAGTGCAGCTGTTCAGGAATCCTCCCTTTTTTTACAGTACCAGCTGCCGTTGAAATCTTTTGTTCTACATTAATGTGTCCTCCATGGCAGTGCTTATCAAGCCAATGCTCAAGCTGGGTTATTTTCCTTCAGTGAACTATACTCCACTCCTTTCCTGTCTTCCCAGTCCTGTCACTGTGTGTATTCTTGCTCTCAATCTGCCCTTCCTTCTTCTGCTTTAAACAACACCAACAATCACTGCGACAGGCTGCACCACGATACTGAGGGCTGAGGCTTTTCATATTAAGATCAGTAATAAAACAGTAATTTAAATCAAGTGGATGCAATGAGTTTTAGACTTACAAATATCTGCACTAGTTATTGTCATTGCTATATATAAATGAAACCTGCACATCTCCTGTTCTGCCTTTACTGGTATTGGTTTAGAGTTCTATCAAAGAGCAATCAGGATGGTTATGTGATTATATTAGCTAATGAGAATGATAGAAACTGACAGTCAAGAACAGTCATGTGAGTATTATAAATTAATATGATTATTAGAAAGTGGCAAGAACTTTTGGAACAGATGATTACTGTTGATTGATAAACTGGCTCCAAAATGATACAGAACAATAAAATACATTTTAAAATATATTTTTCAGGTCTACTGATAAATGTTGCTCTGTACTGATAACATATGTCTAATTCTGTCAACTCAATAATTTGAACTCAACTCACTTAATTGGCTTGGCACTAAAAGCACACAAT
This sequence comes from Mustelus asterias, assembly GCF_964213995.1. NCBI lineage: Eukaryota > Metazoa > Chordata > Chondrichthyes > Carcharhiniformes > Triakidae > Mustelus > Mustelus asterias. The sequence continues at coordinate 91,823,566 of NC_135805.1, forward strand.
GGATCAAATTATTGTGTAAAAGGGGAAATGTAAAAGGAAAAGCCAATTGCTCAATGGTTAAAGAAAGGGCTAATTAAGCATTAAAGAATGTCCTCTTATAACTGTCATTGGCAAATTAGTAGTAATGATAGAGATAACAAAATTCTCTGTTGTCAGACAGTCACCAGAAAACAAGTTGTGCTTCAAAGTTGTTAAAGACAAAAGTTCAATGGGCAGATGTTCAAACTCCCCAATGGTGCAGTATATAATACCCAATATAGTATCAAGCCATACATACATATTCCACCTCTCATTCCCAATCTTTGAGCAGTTTACTGTCATGGTTCAGGGAGGACAGCAGAAATGGTGAACGAATGGGAATGTTCTCCTACAAGGATGTGTATATAGTGGACATGAGATCAGATTCAATTGTGGCAGTTTCCACAGTATCGGCATGGTAATACTCAATAACAAAGTTCACAAATGAAAATGTCAGTAACCATGGAACTATACCATAGCAAGACAATCAACACATCAGAAAAAAAAGTGATGCAATGGAGGAAATGGAAAATAAACATAAGACCCTGGAAAAATAATAAATTATTTGATGCAAAAACCCCTATATGTAGTTGCTGATATTACAATGAGATGCAGTATGTGTACAATATTTTAGGGCTCCCAGAACTGAAGACAAAACTGCAAGGTTACTACTCAAATCTTTGCTCTTACAGATGAGTCAGTAAAGAGAAACATTCAAAGCTCAGTTCCTAATTCTGCCCAGAGCATCAGGAATGCATAGAGTTACACTTTGGTGACCGGACAGGAGATAAATGTCATTCCTTTGACAAACTACCCATCCTTCAGGAGAACAGTGACCACGACACCACACAACCCTGCCACAGCAACCTCTGCAAGACATGCTGGATCATCGACATGGATGCCATCATCTCACATGAGAACACCATCCACCAGGTACACGGTACATACACTTGGAACTCGGCCAACGTTGTCTACCTGATACGCTGCAGGAAAGGATGTCCCGAGGCATGGTACATTGGGGAGACCATGCAGACGCTACAACAACGGATGAATGAACACCGCTCAACAATCACTAGGCAAGAGTGTTCTCTTCCTGTTGGGGAACACTTCAGCGGTCACGGGCATTCGGCCTCTGATATTTGGGTAAGCGTTCTCCAAGGCGGCCTTCACGATACATGACAGCGCAGAGTCGCTGAGCAGAGACTGATAGCCAAGTTCCGCACACATGAGGACGGCCTTAACCAGGATCTTGGGTTCATGTCACACTATCTGTAACCCCCACAACTTGCCTGGGCTTGCAAAATCTCATTAACTATCCTGGCTGGCGACAATACACATCTCTTTAACCTGTGCTTAACCCTCTCTCCATTCACATTGTCTGTACCTTTAAGACTTGATTACCTGTAAAGACTCGCATTCCAACCATTATTTTGTAAATTGAGTTTGTGTCTTGATGTGCCCTGTTTGTGAACTGAAATCCCATTCACCTGATGAAGGAGCAGTGCTCCGAAAGCTAGTGGCTTTTGCTACCAAATAAACCTGTTGGACTTTAACCTGGTGTTGTGAGACTTCTTACTGTGTTTACCCCAGTCCAACGCCGGCATCTCCACATCATTCCTTTGTTGCACATTGTGGTGGCGACTTTGTTCTAGAGAATCCAAGAACTGCTGTAGCAGGTTTGCACCTGACCCTGCTATAATACTGCAGGAGAGTAACCGCTATCTTTGACAGAGGCAGTATGAAACGTAGGAAACACACTGTTTACCGGAGGAGTTGCTGAAAATGGGCCTGGTCAAGTGACCTGGTCACTAAAATGAAGAAAGCAAGTAAAGGTACATCAAAGACCATAATTTCTCCAGTGACAAGAAAAACATTTCCTTCTAATCATTCATAACGTAAGGTTAAACTACTGTTTCTAAAATGTGAAGCCATTTCTGTTGACATGCAGATAAGCTCAGCAAGTGCAACATTATGATGGCAATTATAGTTTTACCAAATGTTGTAGATGCTTCTCTATCTATCACATGGATTGTATACCACATGGTTTGCAGAGGAAAACAAGTTGTGAGTAAGCAATGATGCCAAATGGTAGACAGGAACTCCACAGTTCCAGTTGATAAAGAAGGATTAGGCTGTTCTTTAGTCTGCGCATGGCAATATTTGTCATAGTTTTCTCTCAACTGTTCCAATGCTCTTCATACAACAAATATTATATTTTTTAGATTGATTGCAAATTTTAGTCTTTTTACTTATTTTACCATGTTCACTACTCATGTTACACATCCCATTATAACAGGCTTAAAGTAGCGTTTTAAAGTATAGAGAAAAAAATGGTAAATGTTTTTATTTTAGAGTTAATTTCCCACTCTATTCCATTGCCAGGGAACTATGTTAGGAACTATGATTTAGCTCAATGGTGTTGTCAATATTAGTCATTCAAAACAAATGTTCCCAATACTGGTGTAAACATAACTGAAAAAAAGGTTCTGTTAATTCAAATGTTGGTGGAATGTTGCTTTAATCTGATGGCTTAGTAACATGTCTGTGGAGTTATTTGCCTGATGTATACTTTTTAAGTGTTTTAAAGGAAATTTTACTATACAGTGACCATGAGCACCCACAGTATTATAGCGAGCAGAATTTCATTATAGAACATGTCCATTCTGCTCCTTATGACTGTTGTCAATAAGCTAGGAAGTATTTAATTTATGCTCTTTCTCACGTGTCCTCTGTTATGCTTTTTAAATGTAAATTATTGCAATGGTACAAACACAGCAAACATTGATCTCTAGACTATAATGTAAACCACTGCCCTTGAGTTGCTAATGCTATTAAGTGTGAAAAAATGCCCTTGATCTTCAAATATAGAGAAAATTGTCACCCCTAGTAGTGACTGCAAAACAATTGCATTATGAACAACACCTCCGATTTATATACCATTAACATAATGAAACATCCCAGGACACTTCACAGGAGCATTAGTCCCAGAGAAGTGCTGGTTAGGCGCATTGGCCATGCTAAATTCTCTCTCAGTGTGCCTGAACAGGCGTCAGAATATGGTACCTAGGAGATTTTCACAATAACTTCATTGCAGTGTTAATGTAAGCCTACTTGTGATACTAATAAATAAACTTATAAAACAAAGTGTGACGCTGAGTCGCATGAAATGCTGAGTCAGAAAACCAAAAGCTTGTTCAAAACGGTAGGTTTTAAGAAGTACATTAAAGAAGGAAAGCAAGGTAGAGACCAAAGAGTGATGGAGGTGGTGTGGGGGAGGGGGGGGGGGGTGGAATGATGTTGGCACAACTCCAGAGCTTTAGGAATGCCAGAACCATGGAACTGAAGGCACTGCCACCAGTGGGAGAGCAATTATAATATCTTTGTACCATGAATTCCACAAGCTTGTGGAGATATTTGTTCTATTTCTGTAGGCAACCAAATACCAGGATGTTCAGCATGATACACAAGATCCTAAAGGAATCCCGAGGATGTTGGACACCCCAGTGGTCATTACACCTCAGTACTCTCACCAGAAATTTTAAAGGCATCGGCCTTCCTCACTTTGAATGCTGGGAGGGCTCGTAACCTTGGCAACATTCTAGTATATCTGTTATTCTTCTAATATACACTCCAAGGTTCTTGAAGGTATTGGGCCTAGTTTTCTTTAGTAAGCAATGCCTACGGAGAGAATGCTGATGGTCTTGATGGATACAATGAAGAAATGTTGCGTACAAAATTCATGCTTAAAAATTGGCAATCAGATTCAAAATTAATTTAGAACTATTGAACCCTGTTTCTTTTGAAGGGTGAACAAGACCAAAAAGAATGATTTGGTGAGTGAATCTCTCCCCAAAGGTATGCGGAAAGACATCCTCACTGCAGGATCCTGACAGTGAACAGATCATTGCAGAGAGGTAGAGCATCTCTTTGGGTGAAGTTAATTAGCAATACTCTAATAAATAAAAGCAAATTACTGCGGATGCTGGAATCTGAAACCAAAAGAGAAAATGCTGGAAAATCGCAGCAGGTCTGGCAACATCGGTAAGGAGAGAAAAGAGCTGACGTTTGGAGTCCAGGTGACCCTTTGTCAAAGCGACTTGTGACACTGATAAATAAACTTATAACTGAGTGACACTGAGTCGCATGAAATGCTGAGTCAGAAAACCAAAAGTTTGTTCAAAACGGTAAGTCATAAGAAGTGTATTAAAGGAGGAAAGCTCTAATGTTGTCATTGTGTTTTATTTAACTTTGCATATAGGAAAATTATGCGTTAGATGTTCCTGTGTTTGCAATAAATCGACAAAGATCGGGCAAGTGGCCAGAGAATGCAGCTCAATAGGATTGCACCTGATTTGCTCTCTTTAAGTTAACGGAGGGAAGGGTGTATCGGATGGAAGATTCAAATCCAACACAATGTGAAACAGCCTGTATTTAAATCCGCACCAATATACCCGATCAAAATGTTCCGTCTGACAGCTGGGCGATCGGATAACTGCTTGCACATCTCACTAAATGTACAAGCTGTGGCTGTTCGGCTTGGATTTTTTGGCTTGGTGTCTGGCCGGCAGAGTGCGCCGGTTGGTTTCCCGTCCTGGTGGTGGCGATGCTAACTAAGGCTCCAGAATACCAAATTGGCAACTCACCCGATTCAAGCTGGCCTGTATTGTCAACCATCGTCCAGCCATTGTAATAGCTGAAAACACTTGATGGACATTTTCAGAATGTTACTGTGTGAAAATGATTACTTTGATATTGCTACGCAGTTACAGGGGCCTGAGAAACTGCTATGAAACTGAATTCATTGTCATCCGTAACACAGGAATTTTAAGTGTGTTGTGATTGGCCAGGTAGTTGTCGTGGCTACTGAGTCTTTGTCACACAGGACCTTCATGGAAATTCAGAAATGTGGGAGAGCCACGGAACTCCTGGGATAATCGGCCCTGTAAGCTTAGCTTACTGTTACACTACCACTCGCTGGACATTATCATATTTTACTTTCCAATTGAATTATTTAGTGATTAACTTTCATTTCACAACTGCAGCTACACGGAATAAAGGCAAGTGTGCCAAAGGATGCACAAACCGATGTTTGTGTCTCGCCGTGCCTTAATGCAAAGCACATTGTGAATTGGAAACCATTCTTTGAATGCCTGCAGCATTTACTGTATATTTTACACACACGCGCACTGCAGTGTAGAATCACTCACGATTGGGCCATCCCATCATTTGCAATTAATAAATGCTCTTGCAGTGAGACTAATTCATACAAATGTTTGCCAGTACTCAACTGGCCACTTTGGCACGTGATTATCAAGATATTTATTTATTTTTTTAACAATAATTTAGACAGGCCAAGGGGTGATTAAATGTATTCAAAAGTCTAATAATGTTATCATGCGCGGACGGTTCTGGATATTGAAACTTTCAGGTGAAGGTATTTGATGCTGAGATGGAGAAAAAATCAGATGCGATGTTGTAACCGCTGCTATTTGGCTTGGCCAGAGGGTGGCGCGTTTAGTTCGTGTTCCAGCCGCTTTGGGTGACTTTGCACAGTTTTAGTTCTGCAAGCGATCAAAAGACACATTTTTCGGGATCGTTTCAAAAGATTTAGCCGTTGCAAAATATGCAACGAATTCCGTTATTGAACACTCACCTATGTCGCATTCGACTGCATGAGCTGAGAACAGAGGACGTGTCACTTTAATCTCATACAAAACGTGTGTTCCAAAATAGTGAAAAGTCCAATGGGCCCAGTGATGTTTGGGAATGTTAAAATGACATTGGTCCTGTAGAGTAGACAATATTACTGCCTTCGATGCATAATTTATTTATTGCCATAATTTTCTAATTTTTTTAAAGAAGAAGTGGTTGGTTGGTCTTAAAATGAAATTACATTTTTGGATTTAAGTGAATTGGCTTTAGTAAATTTTGACAAGATGGGGAGAAAGGAAAGTTGTAGAGTGCTTATTGGAAAGAAACGAATGGTCCATGATAAAGTGTATATTCGTGTGTTTGTCAGGACCCACACATCACTGAGAAGCATGTATTAAAGAGTATTGTGTTAGGACCCGCGCTGCTCCATCAAACGGCCGGATTATTTTATTATTCCCTTGCTGCTTATAATTCTAGATTTTATACGCGCCGCAAAACAAATTAATGAAAACATTCGCGTCTTTGGTGTGACAGCGCTCTCTGAATAATAAGATTTAAACAAATAAAGCCCAACATATAACTGTAGCCGTTTAATTTATCTTAATTGTAACTTGGATGACAAATTGAATAACCGTTAAAAGGGTTGTAACACCGTGCGGGCTGTTTGCTACGAGTTTCCAACTCGAGGTGACGTTTGTATATTTGCGTTAATTATACAACATTTACCGCATTCTCGAGTGGTTTGTTTTGTATTATAACTAAAACAACAGGTTATTATGTTACAGGAAAACAGAATGGGTCCTGATTGTGGAAAAAAATGTTTATGTAACGAGCGTTATATCATTTTTTTTTCAATTTCCGATGTTTAATAAATGTCAGAAGAAAGTGCCCACAAAAGTCTGAACGAATAAGAGCATCAGTCATAAAGGGGAGAGAGAATGTGGTTCTCCACGTGATGGTACCTCACGTGAAACCAGTAGAATAGCTCACGCAGCAGCAAGCGCTCCTCAGCGAAAAGGGTGCATCTCGTAAAAAACAAATGTGTCCCCTTCACACTAACATACCATTAATACTTGTTACATTTCACCGGCCGCGTGCATTTCTCACCATTTCCTCTGCATAACGATGTTTTAAATAACCTCCCTTCTTTAGCTCCGTCTCCGGGGAGCTTTGGAAAAACAAACTTACATGCATTCGTACACGTTTTCATATTTCCCTTTGTAAACCTTACATCTCGGGCTGCAAGCTGGAAGCCCGATAACCCGGTGCGAGCGAGATCTATTCAGCAAGGATCTCGCTTGTCTTAGCAAATGGTGTCTTGGGTGGTGAGGGAAGTGTGTTTGGGGAGGTTTGAAAGTGGCGACCCTCCTAAATATAAACTCTGCTCTCTGGGTGAGCCAGTCACACTCTCCTCAAGCCGTCGATTTCTTTTGGATGTAAGAGGGGAGCTATCAAGGAACAAACGCCCTCATTTTATCTCCACGACTGCCATCACTTTATTGATGGTCGCGGTTTCTTTTAAAAATAAAAAAAGTTATTTTTAAAGGCACAAAACAAAGGTACAAAAAACAAACGGAATGGAGATGGGAAAATTGGTGAAAAAGATGAAGCGAGGAAATAATAAACGAAAACGGGAAAAATAGCAGTGATTGTGTCTGAATAGTTGTGCGGGGACGGGAGAGTCAGCAGGGAAATGTCTCCAAATGTCAGACTGAAAGCAGGACTGTGCTCCTTTAATTGTTGCATTGACCCTAACATTTTAAACGAATCTAAACGCATTAAAGAGCTTAGTGTGAAGCTTTCTGATAAGCTGGGTGCATCAATCATTATTAAAGAGCCCATCGTGCCTATAACAATACTCCCAGCACTCGAAGGACATGTTGTGTGGCTTACATCTCATCAACTGAAATGTGTTATTTATATTCGGTTCTTTTTCTAACTGCACCGACTTTTTTTTATTTTTTATTACACTTTGTGTCGACCGAGAGAAGTTTGGGTTTGTTCTTTGCTTTTTGGGGGGAAGAAAGTGAACTACCCTGTGACCTGTCGAAAGGGCGTTGGACGAATAATATTTCTGACCCATTTATGGAGTTTTGCTTGGACTGGAACTGAACGTTTTAGGGTTAATTTTACCGGGAAACATGATGTTATCTTTCGATGTGTGCTTTTCATGTCTTTGGCACAGCTTCCTTCATCTCTTAAGACCCCGTGAATCTGACCACAATCAAAACAAAACCCAATTTTTGTATTCATTCTTCGCTGATCAAATTGCTTTTAACAAACATGCCAATCTATTCTGGTGTCTCAAAGTCCTTCTCCTCACATCACTTCTAGCTTGGTGCGAAAGATAAACTGGTGGTTTTCGCAGATTCTTAAAATAGCCCAGCTATCTAGCATCTGTGCAACCACCAAGGTCGGAATCTACTGTCTAGTTCATTCCATTGGTGGCCTGGGCTATTTTTTTCTCTCTGCAGAAAAAAACGCTGCACATTTGCTTTGAATTAAGTTAACAAAAAAAAGGTATGAACGTCCCGTGGTCCAAAGATTTAGGAAACATGCCGCTCGTGTTTTCCAGGGTTGTCTTTTGGGCTCTGGAGCCTGTAGCGGTTGTTGAGATGCCCCAGCCCGTGCTCTCCCCCGGCCATGCTGTGAACTCTTCTTGAAAGTTTATTGACTTTTGCTGTCAAAGAAGTTGGTGGGGCTGGCTGCGCAGTGCGCCTGCGCCGTGCGGGGATTTCTCGCAGGACTCGGTTGAAATAGGAGGTGGTTCCAGGGGTCTGGAGGAGTCAGTCAGTCTCTGCTCGGCATCTCTCACCCAACAGCAGGCAACGCTGTGCCCGTGCAAGGAGCATCCGACACGGCCCCCCGATCGCTGTCGCCTGCCACCAACCCACCCCAATATTAGCCACCTTCGCCCCGCAGCGCCAACTCCGAGCTCAGAGCATGCCAACTTGGGTATGCGCTTGTGCCACAACCGCCGCCTCCACCTCTTCTGCCACTAGCTCCAGCGAGAAAGCGGCGACACTCGCAGCGGCCGCGGAAATCCCCGGCACAGGTAACAACACCAACCTTTCTAACGCTGGCTTTGCCATAAAGGGCAAAGGGAGGGCGAGGGAAGGGGGGGAGCCGGGGAATTAACTTTGTCGGAGTTTCAGAGGAAAAAAAAACTTTTTGCCTCGTTTCATATTGTTAATTAGACAAAATCTCATCGGGTTTTCTATTTTATATTTCTACATAATAAACGCGCTGGTTACACTTGCGGTTCCGGGTATGGAGATCTCACTTTTGGTGACATTGTACACTTTGTGTTAGGAGTTTGTGTGCAGTGAGTTGAATATTTCCAACTGCAAAGCCGGAGTGACTGTTGTTGGGAGTGTTACTGTACACGGAGCGGTGGCAATGATTATTGGGAAACTGGTTCAACTTGAACTTAGCATAAGCAAACATTTGTGCTGACACTAGAACTCCTCCCAGCCGCCAGTTGTACAGCACACTGCAGTCCTTCAGCAGCAGTGTATTCGGTGTATACAGCGGGGAACGTGTTTTACTTCCAACTTTTCAGCTTAACGGAATCTCTCCACACAACACCGAGTCCAGCTCACCGCCCCTTCCTCTCCCCCGGGTTGGTTTAGTTGGAAGTTTTCTCAGCACCTTTTGATCAGGATGCGATCAGATTTTGACAGTGGGACCCAACACGTGCAGTAATCCACAGGCTGCAGAGAAACATGTGAGCCACCGCCAGTCCACCTGAACCCACACACTCTCTCTCTCCATCCCACAGCCTGTGGTGTCGGGTACTATACTCCAGCCGAATTATTGAAACACCCCCACCGCTTCCCATTCCCCCACCCCATCGCCATTTGAAAGCGGTGACTGTTGTTTCTTTTTTTTTCACTCGTTCAATTGCAAAGGCGAGTGCAGTCCGAACCCACACAACCTCCAACAGCAGGCTAGTTTCACTGCAAACTGAGTCAGGCTATTGTGTTGTTCCCAGCTGTTTCCGGCGCAGGCTACAGTTTACTTCTATTAATTTTAATAGGATGCATTTAATAAGGGGCTCCAGGGCGGTTAATGAGACTGTTATTAACGGGGTTAAACACGCGGAGCACGATTTATTCCCAAACTGCTTTTTGCCTTATGTCCACAAACTCACGGCATTTCGACCTACGATTTCAGACAACCCGTTAACAAAAAAAATATATACTTTTTGTAAAGAGCAGAGAAGCGAAATATAATTGAATTCTCGAAAATTACAAGTGATGTCCACGTTTTTAAAATTTCGTTTTTAATATACGCCGCTTATATAAGGCAGTGTACATAAGTCCAGCCATATTCTATTGATCAAATCTCAAATGGTGTTTTATTATTATACATTTCCAAAGCTAAATGATATTCTAATCCACAGGTGTTAGCACGGATAAGATGACAGATAACCTGCCAAAATAACTGCCATTTTATGAGGCTGATGTGATCTTTCACTCTTTTTATGCTGGCGATTAAAGATTGAATTTTATGAAAGGCCCCAAATATTTAACTTCTTTTTAAAAAAAACTAAATTAAACAGCCGAATGGTGAGTGTCGACTCTCTGTGTTCTCACACGCGGCTGATCCTTAAATCAGAAGCAAATTGCAATCCGTGATAAAGGAAATCTGTCTTTGCCCGAAATTTGGACGGAGAACAGCTAGCTGTTGAAATCTGGCCAACTACTCCCCTTGGTCCTGTCCACAGTGGATTAAAACATTTCCCAAACGCATTCCCCCTCACCCTTACTTAAACTCCCAAGTCATCCATACTTTGGATGTTGAGACTGTTTGTTTGTCTTACTTGGTGTATTAATCAACAGTGCCAGGAGAAAAGGGCTCTGAGCCCCTCGCTTCTCCAAACAGTGTACTGATTGTGATATTGTGATAATCCAATGAATAATGATGCCCTCGAACTATTTAGGACGTTGAGTTAAGAGCGAATATTGATTGATATCTCGCAGCGTGCCCAATATTCCTGCCTTCAACTGACAAGTGCCTTTCTGGTGAGGCTGCCGCTGCAGTGCCGACATTGCCCGTGTCTGACAGAGATCGGCAGTATTGGAAAAGCGGGGCGGGTGGAATAAACAGCGAAGGTGGGGGGAAGAGATTGTCGACAGATGCACCTTTTCAAGTTTATGATCCGATTTTGTGGAGTAAATTGATCTTGGCAGAATGAAGTTTGTTTCAATTGGATGTCAGGATACAAGTGGTCTGTTCTCTATTACTCAGCAACCAACCTTTGCAGTGGCTTTTTTTTTTGAAAAGGAAAGAACGGTGGTACTTTATTGCGATCAAGGAGAGATAACGCGCGCCACTGCCTGTTTTAACATGGAGATAATGATCTCTTTAGGTAAACCCAGGTCAGTCAGTCGGTGAGGTATAATCTGCAGCCCCCGCCAACGAATTTTGCACCAGGGAACTTAGACAAGGCACTGCACCGTTTCCAGTTCGCGGGGGAATGTCTTGTCTGTCTCTCGCAGGCCGAACATTGCAATCTGCCGCTGTAGTTGTTTGTGGGGGGTACAGACAGTTGGGGGGAAAGGTGTGAGACGACTCATCGCTTCGGGAGGGAGCCGAGTCATATTTTAACACGTCTCCCTTTTCTTTACCTCGTCCATATCCACGTTTCATCCCATTGATCACTCGGACAGCCATCTCCCCGGATTCGTTCAGCTTGCGAGTTACAAAACTCTAGCAGTCGGTGCAGAGTCCCTCCTATCACTGTATATGTGTAGCATTCTTGCTATTTTTCTGAAAATTCAAGACAAGGTGGATCCTTGATTGCACGACATGGCCTGAAGAGAAATAAAAGTGAAATCAGATATATATAGGATCACGTTGATTAGATTTGCGACAGTAAATAGAAAATCCAAATGCGTTTTTTTATAAATACTATTATCGGAGCAGGTGCTGAACAAAACCATCCTTCCATCTTTTATCGAAAGGCCTAGTTTATTCGGCCTTATTGCCCGAACTCTCGCCACCATCTAGCTCTCGGCCTGCTATCTTTCTTTCGAAAACTCAATAAAAGCGACTAAAACTAACTCGGCTCTCTGAGTTTTCAGGCCCAGCATTTTTGGAACTTAATCATATGAGTTACATTTATTGTGGTTATTGAACCTTCTCAAGTGTTTTGGACCAAGTAGCAATTGTCGAAGTTTAAGAAAATCCGTTTTGAAATTTGACCCTAGAATGAGAAATAGATCTGCTTTCTAGTGGTTTCAGAGTGCCGTAACTACGCGGATATTTATTTTGTGTGTGTCAGATGCAATTAATATACAAACTCGATTCACCGTCCAGTAAAAAAGCGCGATTCACCTGAGCTCGCTGAAAGCACATTATTTTGGAGTTCTTTTTCCCCCCAAAAAATTGTGTTTTATTTTAAAGCTGTACCTTGGTGTGAAATTTCACTGAACGGTGTATTTACAGGATTGTAATGCATTAGGACCTGGATACCGCTCACTCAATGGGCAAACAATCATTATGATCGTAGTTCCTGTATACAGTATGCAGTATAAGTAATTCCTGGCTCCTTATGATGTGTTTCCCCCAAGAGATTTAACTACTTGCCTCTGGTGGTTTGGTTGCAAGATTAGCGACTGTCTTTCGGGTTGGTCACATTGTTCCTGTCATGAATTCGTGAAGTTGACAAGATGTCTTCGCAGCGGCGCTGATGGAGATCCCACCCTATCTCGGATCTTTGAATTATTTGTGCATTTTAAGACGTCCCTTTTCTAACGGACTGAGCTTCACTTTCCCATTTAATCCCCATCCCTCTGATTCTGCCTCTTTATGGTTTCCTTGATCACTAGTTTTCTCATTTAGGGATTTTTTTAAAAAACCGTTCTATTTACCCTTAGGCATGTAATACATTTAAGTATATAAAGTACACGCACACATACACACACCGTATATCAGTGGGAATTACACTTCCGATTGTATTTGTTGATGCAGGAGATATGAGATGATATTCCTTCTATTGGCCCCCAGAGACCGTACGCAAACGCTATTAAAAGCTAAGCCAATACACAATGTTCCCTGCTGCTTATATCGCCATTGCTACAAATGCCAGTACATTTGAATGAAGATAAATCAAACAGATTTCAGTTGCTTTGTAAAGAGTCGTCAGCATCTGTATTGAAGTGTAAAAAATCAGTTCGAAAATGCCCCAATAAATTAAACGGGACACTTAAAAGGTTAAGACTATTTAAGGGCCAGCGATTTATTTTCATGTCCTTGTACATACCCATTTTCACACACGGCTATACTGTAACAGATACATGGAAGCAGTATATGTTTTTTAAAAAATAATTTGTGTTTATATTCCAAGACACGGCAACAGAAAAGCTCTGCATCATTCCTTTTCCCCCAAGGCTCTGCTTGAAATGTTATGACACTTTTGCAAAGAAATTGAGCGTGGAGATAATGATGTCCTTTGCCCTACTGACAACAGAGGATAGATATTTCTCACAATATTAAACTAAATCACTCTGAAACCGAGAGCCAGGACACAGACTGGTATGGTTTACGTTTGTTTTTTTTAAAACTGACCGTTAGGTATCCACAGCAAAGATGAGCGGGTCAGGTGGATTGGCCATGCTAAATTGACCCTGGTGTCAGGGGGATTAGCAGGGTAAATGAGGGTTAGGGGAATAGGGCCTCGGTGGGATTGTGGTCGGTACAGACTCGATGGGCCGAATAGCCTCCTTCTGTACTGGAGAGATTCTATGATTCTAACAACATTCGATAAAGTTAAATGTTCGTGACATGCTCTAAATATTTGATTTAGTCCATATAAATGATTGATGTGATAGGCCGTCGTTCGCCTCAATCCTGTTAACAATTTCTATGATGTGGAGATGCCGGCGTTGGACTGGGGTAAACACAGTAAGAAGTTTAACAACACCAGGTTAACAATTTCTATGCCAGTTGTGATCATTAGCAGAGCACCTTCCTTAGTTTGCAAATATTGCAATCCAAGTCATGGAATCAAATTAGTTCCTTAATTTTTACCAATTACTATTACTGTAAAGTACCAACGACATCGGATTGGTTGCGAGACTGAAGGCTAGGTTAACATAATAGAACCTAATCAGCAGCTAATATGATTACACTTGCATAACCCGGCACTGGGACTTCTTTCATCGCGCACACGCTGACAAATTACCCGTGACTGGTTGCACTGAGCGTTATCTGCCATGACTGCTGAGAGTTAAAGGAGATTTCTGGTGTGACTTTTCTTACCAACGCTAATGGAAAGTCTCACTAATTAGCAAAGCCAATCTTAGGGGAATGTCAGTGTGTTTCATTCCGGGTCACTGCAGAGGAATTCCACATGATGTCAGTTCGCTTGGTTTGTCAATTGGTTCCAAATGATTTATACCCATTTCTCTCCCGCTTCCCTGGCGTGCTTCTTTTCGGCTGTTTGTTTCGTGAGGTAAAATCAGGAGTGGTCGTTAAGTGGGAGAGCAAACTGACCTTAACGGCTCTTTCAGAAATGTCCCTTTTCTTACATAAAAAAGTGAATACTAACTGTTGCCTCCTGAAAGCAAATCTCCAATAACTGACAGGATCTTTCTAATGATCCGAAGTAAGAGTCAATTACTTCTGCGCCATGACCATAAACCACTAAATCCCTGGTGATCCCAGGACCAGAAGATGCTAATTAGTTGCACCTCACATTTTCTCAAATATAACGGGAACCGGTGATCTTCACCGATTCACTTGCGGCAAGTGTTCGAAATCATCATTTGATAATAAGCAGAGGAATGGCACATTAGCGGCGGAAACACACTGCAGACCAGTTGAGAATTCACACCGGGCATTGGCTGTGAATCGCCTATTCATTCTTTTATTCGCCCCTTCACGAATATGAGGGGCACATGGATATGGAATCAGGAATACAGCTCCGTAGTGGATGCGCCCGTTTTACACAAAATTTCCCGCTGCAAAGCAACGGGATTTCGATAATGTTACGAACTGTTAGTCAAATAGAACTGCAGCGTTAATGTGCCTCTTCCGAGGTTGTTCCTGTGATGTGTAACCGTGGTTAAAGCTTGCCAGAAATAGGCGACCCGATCCCCTCCCATGTGCTTAGAAACAGAAAATAGAAGAAGGAGCAGGCCATTCGGCCATTCCCGCCTGCTGCACCATTCATTATGATCGTAGCTGATCATCCGACTCAATAGTCTGATCTCACCTTTGATTCCTTTCGCCCCAAGAGCTATATCTAACTGCTTCTTGAAAACGTACAATGTTTTGGCCTCAACTGTTTTCTGTGATAACGAATTCCACAGGCTTCTCCATCTACTCCTGTTGTGACGTTGCTGGGACTAGCTGCGGGGACTGGGGCTGAGTGATTAATAATATTATAAAAATGATATTTTTTCTACCTTTGTACGTGACAAGTTAAGTACCCTTTATACCTGCAAAATTATTATGTTCCTTTTACAAGACAGAAGAGTTTTTAAAAATAGCACAATCCACGCTCTATACCTCAGTAACTAGGGGATTTTCACAGTAACTTCATTGCAGTGTTAATGTAAGCCTACTTGTGACACTAATAAATAAACTTTAAACTTAAAACATTGGGAGAGATCGAGTTATTCCCGCCAATTCTAAACAAGAAATGCACCATTCAATCTTATTGCCGAGAAACTTGCCCCAACCTTTCCAACTGTCGTCACGTTTATTAATAGCTCTCGTTAAGCTGGAGGTTGTAAATTGATTAATTTGACCTCATTTTAAGGTAACAGCGAGCGGGGCATTTAGTTGCCTTCTACAATTCCCCCACCAAGGGTTAATAACGTTGTGGGTGGCGGTGAGTTGAACCGCTCTTTTTACTGGTACGGATGCTTATCCCGTGAGATATAGAAACGATAGCTCAGAAAGAAGATACAGGCTTGTGAATTTGGAAAATATGTTTACACTTAATTAATAAGACACCAGTCTGCTTAACTGTTGTATTGCACACGAATGCCACTTTCCCAAGGTATGTGTTTCCAAGTGGAACATCCCTTTGCCATATTTGAGAATCGGTTGAATTTTTGCTAAGAATGAACGTGGCGTCGTCACTCACTGCATACTTTTCGCTTTTATACCAAGGTTTCTGCAAGTTGGCAAGATCTCCTGCAACCCAAGTGAGCGCCATGGGCAGTAAGACTATTCCGGCTCCAGTGCCTATCCATCCATCGCTACAATTAGCCAACTATGCATTCCTCCAAGCTTCCAACGGCATCCCCACGCCTTCCGACCAGTTGCACAACCTCTACGGCTTCAGCACCCTCCACACTGTCCATCTCCATCAGTGGACCCTGGGTTATCCTCCGATGCCTTTGCCCCGATCCTCCTTCTCCAAAGTACCCGCTGTTTCCGCACTGGTGGACACTCGCTTCCAGCTGCCCACAATCCCCATCTTCCCCCACGTTTTCCAGCCCAAACAAGAGTCCAGCGGCATTCCGAACAAGACGAGGCCCAGGTTCGACTTCGCCAATTTGGCCATTGCGGCTACCCAGGAGGACCACCCTAAGCGCGGACAGATAGACGGACAGTGCTCTCCCTCAGCCATCGGTTCCCTGCTCGATGCCACCAAGTTATCGCCGGAGAGGAAACCCACAAGGGGAAGACTGCCGTCCAAAACCAAAAAAGAATTTGTCTGTAAATTCTGCGGGAGGCACTTTACCAAATCGTACAATCTCTTAATACACGAACGGACCCACACCGACGAACGCCCCTACACGTGTGACATTTGTCATAAAGCATTTAGGAGGCAAGATCATCTCCGTGATCACAGGTAAGAGGATACTGTTTTACCTCCCAACCCCCTCTGTACTTACACGCTTTGATCCCTTCCATTTCAACTTCGTTGCGTTAATGTTTGCTCACGACAGGATCCGGCTGCTTACAGTCTCGACTCTAACTGCAGGGAATCTGAATCAAATCCAGGAGAATGACTGTTGGTTCTGATGACTTCCAATGAGTCGAGACTGATATTTAAATCGTGCAAGAAGTTATTCGTGAAAACATTCAGATGAGTGGCTTGCCTAGTGAGTTCATGATATTGATTATAATGGTCCAGAGCAACAGCGACTAAGAAACTCGGTTGCATTTGAAGACAAATAATGCATTCACTCTTTTTTTCTCTTGAATTCAGATATATCCATTCCAAGGAAAAACCCTTCAAATGTCAAGAATGCGGTAAAGGATTTTGCCAGTCCAGAACATTAGCTGTTCACAAAACACTGCACGTGCAGGTAAAAGAGCTGAAAACTTCTAAAATCAAATGCTGAACATGAAGTCGGCAAACAGGACTCAAAAGTGGAGCATTGAGGAAATCCGAGAATGCGGACAGACCTTCACATTTAGAAACAGCACAGACTATATTCATTCCGCTGCTGTTCTTTTCTGTTATTTTATTCCAATACAGTTTTTCTGCGGGATTCTGCTATGGGAGAAGACCTGTGTCGTTTTCTAAGTCTGAGCAACAGCAAAGCAAAAAAAATCCATGGTTTCGGTAGATTGCCCCTTGACTGGAGGGCGATTTGAACTGTTGTCACCGTCCCTGATGTCCTCCGTCGTGAACTTGGGAGTTGGAAGGTGATGCTCTGTCTTCTGTGTTTAATAGGCATCTTCGCAACCTGTGGCAAAATGTTTAATCAGAGGGACAACCTGAAAACTCACCTCCTCACTCACACTGACAGGAAACACCGCTACCGCCCCTCAGTGTGCCAAGGTTCTCCGGAGAAACGGTGACCTGAGGCGCCACAGCCTCACCCACAATCCCAGAAACAACCCTGGTCTCCAAAGGGCTGCAAGCATGCGGATAGAGATTTTTACCTGAGTTTATTAGGTCTGATTTTCCCCCCAAAACTTTAGAGTATGGGGTGGAATAATTACCAAATCACAGCTAGAGGCCAAAGAAATAGAGAAAAAAATGGTGAAAACTTTTGTGATGTTTGAATGAATTAGGAACATCTTTGAGGATTGAGGGCCGGTTTCACCTCTTGTGTCTGGGGACTAGGACGACATGAGTAATGTTACGGTCGGATCGGGAGCTGAGCCCCAACACTTCAGCTTTGTGAGGTGAAATTTTACCATGGCAAATAAAAAAAAATAGCGCATCAATAAACCGCGGCGAGATGGAAAGCTGCACTCCAGGAGTAGCTTGTGAACTGCATCGCCTGAAATACTGCAGTGGCCTGAACTGAGTGCTAAACCCGTGTGGCAGATTGTCCGTTAAGAATCAAAAGCAGAACAAAGGACAAACACACAGTCATGCAATATAAAAACACTCGAAACTACATTCCAATCGGCGGGGTTTTTTAAACAAATAGTTCTCTGTAAATGTTTTGGCACTTTACGCTGTTTTTTAACTATTTCCATGTATCACTGGATTTCTAATCTTTTTAAACGAATAAATTGCCATTTTTAGGCAGTGCGCTGACCATTCCTTTACTGCAATACAAATAAGTTCTTTTACTTGAGACGAGAGCATGTTCCATTTCTGTCTTCATCAGAGGGTCGAGCGATTTAATGAACGCATCAAATACGGCAAATCTATTCAAAAATCTAAACCTACCCTCTTTACAAAGAGACCCAGTACTACATCTGGACCGCTTTCTGACACCTCCCCTCACCCATTTCGGCTATCTTTATATGTACAAAACATGTAAAGATATTTATGGGTACTTTAAAATATCTCTTAGACTTTGCTAAAGGGTAGTTGCCTATGTGCTGGCCTTTTGTATGTGGGTTCGGCTCACTCGCTGAAGGGGGCAAGTGTTATACTTCACATGAACGCGTTTGTGTTCTCCCTGCAACAAATTTCCGGTCACCGATTGAACACTGGCGAGACGAGGTGGGTCGGTCCGAATGGCCATGGAAAGATCAGGGCGAGGCACTAAAGTCGACACTTTGGAGAGCGCTTTTGAAGTCTTTCCTCACATCTATAAATGTATCTCGCACACAGGCTTTGAGCACCGGCTGACTGGTATTGAACTGAGCTTTAGGAACCCGCACTGCACATTTGAGAAAAAAAATTGCCCCTTTGCTGCAATGTTTTATTTTGTACTTCAGCTTAGGTTTTAAAAACAACTCCTGTCCAACTGTTCCTGTCTCCTTTCCATTCACATTAAAACAAAACCATTTCCTTTTTGTTTACTAGAGCAATTCAATGAAAGGAATCCAGGCGCGATGGATTATGTCTGTTGCAAATGTTTTGCAGTTATTTTCAATGGGAACTTATTTGTTTTCTATATAATGGTGACGATCACATTATCATTGCAAGGTTACTTTGCTGTTATAAATAAAAAAGCAATATTTAACCGTGTGGTCACATTGTAACACTCTGGATAAAGTGGAGTTTGTTATTCGTTTGTACCTGCAGTGACCGAGCGGGACCAATCTCCTCCTACAGGCAACCTCCCGGGAACCAGTTATCAGACTCTTAGGATCAGCAAACAAGCTCACTCAGAAACTTCCTGACACATTCACAGAAACCACATGAACAGTAGAGTCAAACCACACTGGGTCCTGCACACAGCAGGGCATTTGCAGGAGCCCGGAATTGTTTTCTTCTGCTCCAACTACTGGACTAACATAACTTTCTTGCATTTATTTACCAGCTTCGAACCAATAGCTGGAATGAAGGTTCCTTGAAGAGTCAAAACTCTTGACTTGTCTGGAATTTTTTTTTGCACAGGTGTGTGTTTCCAGCACCTGCTATTTTTGTTTCCGGTTTCCAGCATCCACAGAACTTTGTAGGTCTTTATTCATACTGCCCGGCCGGAAATCCAGTTCCAAGGCTCTGCAGAGAACACACCCAGCAATGAATCAATATTTATTAAGCACATTTTCCTCACGTTTAGACGGCCCGCGGGTGTAGGTTGAAAACCAAAGGAGGCGCGGGCATTCCTGTTAATTACAGTCGACACCGCGTTGCCGATGTCCTCTTACGTGACCTTTTGCAATCAAAGTGATGAGATTATATACTTTAGGGAACCTCGTGTCAGATCACCCCAGAATCCAGTCGGCGCTGCCTCCGGATTTATGGTCGAATGTTACCACTGGTATCAGAGCATGACCCACTTTTCAGTGACATTAAAGTTGTAGCATAGACACACGCTTAGTTGGAGAGTCAAGGCTCTTGGGTGCAGGATTACAGATGATTGAAAAGGTTAGTTAATTCATAAAGTGGAAATGTACAATTAGAGCGTAAATGCTAAAAGTACATGGGTAAAGTAGTCTAGCATTTTGGCACAGTTTTTTTTCCATTTCGGGGGTGTAGGCTTTGTTGGCTAGGCCAGAATTCATTGCCCATCTCTAAGTGCTCTTGAGAAGGTGGTGGTGAGCTGCCTTCTTGAACCACTACATACAGTCCATGGTGTAGGTATATCCACAGTGCAGGGAGGGAGCTCCAGGTTTTTGAGCAATATATTTCTAAGTCAGGATGGTGTGTGGCTTGGAGGGGAATTTCCAAGTGGTGGTATTCCCATTTGTCTGCTGCCCTTGTCCTTCTAGATGGTAATGGCAGTGGCTTTGCCAGAACTGAAATGTTAACTTTCCCTGCCTGTCTCTTTTAACTTGCTGATTGATTTGCCACGTATATCCAACATTTTCTTTTTTCAGTTTGGGTTTTAAAAGTTTTAGATTATATAAGACAATAGCAAAACTACCTTTATTTAAAATAATGAAGCTGTGCATTCTTTGGACTTATCAAGGTGAAATACGTCAGCTGTAGGCAATGACATTTTTATTCCCAAACTGGACACTGGATGCTGACACTGAACATTCTTTGGTTGCTATAGTTGAGGCCAGATGCAGCCCAGTGTGTATTCTCTCCTCTAAGCAATGAAGTGAAATCCTAGAATGAGAAGAACATCTCCTGCTACACCCAGTGCAATTTGTCTTTTTATTCCATTAGCAGTAATCTAACCACTATGTGAGATTATTAATTTATCTGGAAGATTCCCTCTGATTATTATGTGTATCAACATCATGTAGTGTCTAGAGTATCGTCCCTAAATACTGCACAATTTTTTTTTATGGACTTTGGTCCACCAGAATTAGTTTGCAACCAAATAAATTGGATTCAAGAGGGAATTTACAGCTAGGAAAAAGAAAGCTTTCCTCATTTCATTGCAGATGTGGATTTGAGCGCATAGATCCTTGAGCTGAAAGGGCAGCATTCTAACACATTGCACCACTCAACCCCATTTCAACCAACTGTCTGATTTTAAGCTCATTTAATGATAGCTGATATCAGCAATTTATTTAATGAAGGCTAGATTCTGATTGTGTGTCTTGGAGTAAATCAAGAGTTTCACAGATTAATGGGATGCTACCCCTATTTTACCATCATCTCATGAGATGCTGTTACAAGAGTATCAGTACATTCACACATTTACAATTTAAGTTTAAGATTGGTATCATTGTATGGTGGTATGATTACTGTGTGCATGATGATATTTGTTCTGTACTGTGTGATATGTTTGTGTATTATTTTCTGTTTACTATTTGCTATTATGTGCTGTGCCTTCTTTAAGTTGATCTCTATATTGTTTCCTATTCATGACTTATGTGGATTACAGTTCACTCAGGGAGTCCAAGTTGCTGTGGCTGCAGGCACTTTTACCTGAATGTTGTAGCTTGGAGTTATGGATAATGATGGTAGAGGCTCCAAGCTTTTACCGTCTCCCATTGGCGTGTTGGAAGGATTTGCAGGTTGACACTCAACCTTTTTGGCTGCATTATGAACGCATCTTCTTTGCCCATCAAGTCCTGAGGTAGTACAAAACTTCATCCATTTACTATTCAGTATGTGTCATATACAGCTTACCATATACTAACTTATCTTACTGTGGGTGCTTTACATCATTCAGCGTATGCAGACTTGCCTTACTATAGTACTCAGCATTCTGTGTTGGATGGTGGCGGTTCAATCCTCACAATGAGGTTGACCATTTAACCTAGTCTGACGCTGAGCATGTGCCACATTGTTAGAAACATAATGGGCAAGATTTTCCGGCCATGCTCGCCCCAAAACCGGAAAATCCCACCCGAGGTCAATGGACCTTTGCATGGTCCTGTCCCGCCCACTACAATTCCTATGGCGGGTGAGACAGGAATATTTCAGATGCATTATCTTGTTCAATATCCTTTAACCAACTGCCCCATAACAGGTTAACTGATCATTCATCTCATTTGCTGATTGTGGAGCCTTGCAATGTGTAAATTAGTTGGATATTTCTCTATTTAACAGCCGTAATTACACATCAAAAGAAGCTTCTCCACAATCTGAGAACATGAAAGTTAGCATACAGTGTGTTCTTTTCTGCTATAGGTTTTTTGCTGTGCTGTGTACTGTTTGCTGTATACATGTTCCTGTATGTCATTAGCAGTGTGTTGTGCAGTGTAAACTACACATTTTGTTGTCTATTGTATATTATGTTCTGTGTGGTGTTTGCATTGAACAGCATATGGTTGTCTACCTACTATATATTCCATGCTGCATGAAATAGTAAGGACCAAAATGAATTAATGTCTGAAACAAGGTAGTATCCATGCAGCTATGATATGCCAGAATTAAGAAGTCTTTGTGGCCTCATCATCATAAAATTGAACCCCATTTGCAAGATTTCCTTTTAACCTTCTCTGTAAAAAGAATTCCAGTTTCTTTGGTTTTGCTTCATTTTTCCTGATATCACCTTAGAAAGGCTCATGCACCTTCTGCTTATTCTTGGCACCTTTCCTAAAGAAGAAAATCATTCAGAGCTGGCCACAGTAGGGAGGTTTTACACCTGTACACTCCTGATGCATACTCAGCATGCAGACAGGAAATTGCACCACCTAGCCCAGGACTTTTCATTCATTAATTTTAATAGACAGCAAATCTTTGACCAGAAATATAAAACCTTCCAATGTATTCTGCTCAAATGCAATAAAACCATGCAAATAAGACAGACAGATACAGACCATCTGGTTCATCTCATTCAGATATATTGCAACAAAGCAATATGACCCCCTCTGTGCCTCACCCATGAGCAACCAACTATTCTCTTTGGAGAGGAATAAAAACACAGAATAAAAGATCTGGGAAAAGAAAAGGTTCCTGATATTTAACATAACCTGTCAACTAAAAAATGCTGAGGCATAAAATCTCATTAATCTAATAGCAGCCTTATGTAGAGTCTTGATTTAGTATCATTTATTTGCTTTTGTGCTTATGTACATATTTATATAACCTGGGATCTCATATTTTAATTCCATTATTAACTTGTTTTCCCCATTCACTTTAAAATGTTTGGCTATCTGAATGACTAGGTCTTTCTATTTCTATATTATTTTTAAAGTCTTATCATTTAACATATATTTTCAGCACTTACTCTTCATCCCAAAGTGTATCACTTCACATTTTCCTTATTTAATTTTGCTGAACAGCGATCTGCCCAACCTATTAACCTGCTTAGCGGTATGTCTTCCTTACAGTTATCCACACTTTCTATTCGCATGGTCATTTGCAAATTTAGATTTTGTGTTCCTTCCACCTGTGTTTACATTATTTATATATTTATCATGCAAACCAACGTCACTTAATGCTGACTCTTAGGGCATCACTATTGTCATCCTTCAATTCAGTGACACCCATTAGCCACTGCTCTCTGTTTGCTGCTCTTTGGCTAACCTCTTAAAGATTTTTAAAATTTTAATTCTGTGGACCTTATTTTTATAATGAGCTTCTGATGTGGTATCTTATCAAACACTTCTTGAAAATGCATAAATTTAGAATGTAAAATAAATTTATTATTGCATTCTGTTATTCCCTCCCATTAACAAAAGTCATTTGTTATTAACTTTGTTGGACTTGCTTTTTCAAATTCACATCAGTGAATAATGGTTCAGTTCTGCATTGTGCCCATATACATTCATTCACTAGAAATGTTAAGATGGCTGTAGTTACCTGGCATAGCCTTTTCTCTCTTCTGGAACAGAGGGGTTACACTGACATCCCTCCAATCATTTGGCTGTTTCAAAAAATCATAACGAGAGCCTCAGCTATTTCTTTTCACAATTCCCTCAGTATTCTAGGATACATGCCATCAGAGCCCAGTGCCTGTTCCACGTTGAGCTCTATCAATATTTTCAGTAGTAATTCTATATTTTCAGTTATCCTTTTTATGTGTTTCACCATCTCCTCTTGTACCCTTTCATTCTGCCCTATTCAAATCTTATCACAAAGCTGATGTGACATACAGATTTACTATCCCTGACATTGTTGCATCCTTTATAAGAAGCTTTATGCAACTGGTCAAGCAGATACTTAATTAATCATTTACTTTCTACATGTACATAATTTTACCTCTTGTTTTAATCTTTTTATTGATCCAGGGAATGTCAAGTTAACTGAATCACCTTCACTTCTTGTATGAATATTCTTTTATAATAGTTTCCTGTTTGAAAGTTTCCAGTTGTTTGCCTTTTCCATCCATTATTCTTTTCAATTTATCTGGGCTACTTCCCATTTTATCTTGTTGAACTTTGCTTTGATCACCAATGAAGTTCTTTTATCTTTGACTGTTTCTTCTGCTCAATATTCTTATTGAACCTCTTTATGTTCTTAGGACCACTGACTTGACATTCCTCAACCTTTAAATTACCTACTTCATATTCTAGAATGAATTTCGACATATCTTCCTTCTTTGTTGGACGAAACATATTACGGACCTAGAAAGTAATTCTGCTTGTATAACTGTATATTGCTCCTTGTGTGCACTGTTGGATTTACTGTTAACTGTTCCTTTACTAATTTCTATGTTATTGAATGCTGAACCTGGTTTGTCATATGCTGCAAACTATTTACTGTGCCCTGAATGCTATTTTCTGTGTGCTATTCTCTGTTTAATCAATCCAAAAAGAAATTGAGAAAGTCATTTTAAAGGTAAACCATATCATTTGGAAATAATACCATCAGACAACTTTGTTAGGTGTTCTAAAGTATCAAAAACAATCAGCCATTGAGTGTTCCTATTCTTGCATCCCTCATAAAGTGGTTATTGATGCACCCTAAAATGTTATTTATATATAAATCACAAACTGATCGCCTGTGGCATTGCACATGAGGAATCAAGATATAAGCCGGAATGTTCCTAAAAACTGGCAGTGTCAGGTTCTGACTGATAACTGATGGGTTTCTGCCCAGAAACACAGCCAGGTTTCATTCCCAATCTCCTGACACTTGGCCAAAAAAAAAGCAGGGGGGCATGCTTTGTGCCATCATTCTTGAGGGGCAGAGCCTAAAAATACCAGCCAGGCCAGCTCCACAGAGATCGGGGCACCATTTTTAAAAGGCTCCTGAATCTCAATGTGAAGCGACATGACACTTCCCACTGCATGTCAACAGATATTGGGACACCATCCACCTGCCCCTCCATTGTCACTGGCAACCCTCACCCCCAACCCCCATTCATTCATTGTCACCAGCAATCTCCCACTCATTGTTGCCCCAGTCCCTGGCTCCACCCCCAGTGCCTTGATTTCAAAGTCAAGTTAAAGGCCCTCCGCTCCCCACCCCCTCCCCTGACAGACAAACGAAAACACCCCCAACCTTCAAACACAGAGGGCCAAGCTCTCTCCCCACCACTCAGACATCAGGGCATCAGTGCCCATCCCCCCAACCGCAATGCAGGCACAACCCCCCCACCCATCCCCACCATGACTGTCCCCCCCACATAACAGGAATGCCCCAATGGGGTTCCCTAGAGGCCCTACCCTTGTTTTGTTACCTAAAGGGTTGATGGTAAATATGCAATAGCGAATATTCAAAGAGCACATAGATGAACTGCAATAATTGTTTACTCCTGTCTGGGCAAAAGTAAAATGGGAAAAGGTGACTAGACCAGTGCTTACAAGAGAAATTAGTATTGGTATTAGATCCAAGGAAGAGGCCAGAAAACTGGCCAGAAAAGAAACAGCAGACTGATGAGTGGGAGTAGTTTATAATTCAGCAAAGGAGGACCTAGGGATTGGTTAAGAAGGGGAAAATAGAGTATGAGAGAAAGCTAGCAGGGAACATAAAAACTGACTGTAAAAGTTTCTATCCATTGAGTAGAGAAAAAGATTGGTGAAGACAAGTGTAGGTCCCTTACAGTCGGAAACAGGGGAATTTAAATGGGGAATAAGAAGTGGCTGACCAATTAGATACATACTTTGGTTCTGTCTTCACAAAGGAGGACACAGATATTGGGACACCATCCACCTGCCCCTCCATTGTCACTGGCAACCCTCACCCCCAACCCCCATTCATTCATTGTCACCAGCAATCTCCCACTCATTGTTGCCCCAGTCCCTGGCTCCACCCCCAGTGCCTTGATTTCAAAGTCAAGTTAAAGGCCCTCCGCTCCCCACCCCCTCCCCTGACCAGAAATGTTGGGGAACATTGAGTGAGTGGGAGGAACCGAAGGAAATCAGTAGAGAAATTATGTTGGGGAAATTGATGGGATTAAAGACTGATAAACCCCCAGGACCTGATAATCTGTATGCTAGAGTATTTAACAAATAGGCCCTGGATGGACCTAGAAATAATGGATGCATGGTGGTCATCTTCCAAGATTCTATAGAGTCTGGAACAGTTCCTTCAGATTGGAGGGTAGCTAATGTAAGCCACTATTTAGAAACGGTGGTAGAGAGAAAACAGAGAATTATAGGCCAGTCAGCCTGCCATCAGTAAGGGGAAAATTCTAGAGTCCATTATTAAACATTTCATAACAGAGCACTTGGAAAGCAGTGGGAACATTGGGCAGAGTCAGCATGGATTTAAGAAAGGAAAATCATGCTTGACAAATTTACTGGAATTCTTCAAGGATATAGCTAATAGGCCAGGATTCTCCTAAAAAAAATTCTAAGTCCCCAATTCACGTGAAAATGGGAGTAACTCCCTTTGTTTTTTTTAAGCGGGACTTTCAGATTGAATCTCTTACACTCTGTGCACCACAGAGTGCCCTAGTGGGATTCCCTCTGAAAATCAGTAGGCGGGCCCTATTCTCACCTGAGAGGCTGGCAGCATAGCGCTGAGCAGACCACTGTAATTGCGCCGATCTGTCAGAGTGGAGATCGGCGCATGTACAGTGCTAGCCTCCACATGCACTGCTAGCCTCCACATCACTGGCCAGCCCTGCAACCCCCCCACCCCTCCGCTCCCCCCCCCCTGCCCCCCCCCCCCCCATCACTGCCCCTCTGGCTCCCTGATTGCTGGCCTCCCAGACCTCCCTGGTCAACTCCTCTGTCCCCACTCCATGACCAGCCCCAATCTCCACGATCCCCCACCGGGCCAGCCTCGATCTCCTGATTCCAACCCTCACAAGAGCCCACTCAATAGGCCCAACCCCTCTGGGCCACGCCCCTTGGCACTGTCCAATGCCCTGTGGGCAGTGCCAGGGGACCAGGCTGGCAATGCCGGGGGCACCCCCCTTATCCCTGACCTTCTGGAGGCCTCTACGGCCTTTCTTCACTCCAGTGGGGTCAGGCCACCTGTTCCCCTTTAGTGGGGAACAGTTGTAAACCCTGCTGGGGTGAACCACTCCTGATGGGGGGGGAGAGATGCTAGCGGGCCTGGAGACATCAGTCCCAGGCCTGCTAATCACATGGAAATCTGGGTTAGCACATTGTAATCAGCTCCACGCTGATTTCTGGCGTTGAGCTGATTACTCTGAAAATCTTTGCCACAGAGGCACACAGAGGCTGTGGCGCCCAGCGGGAAGCCCGCAAAATGGTCTCCGCTGATGTCTCCTGACCCGTTGCGCTGTTAGAGCAGAGCAGCGGGCTGGGAGAATTACCCCCGTAGAGTTGATGAGGGGGAGCTAGTGGATGTGGTTTATTTGGACATTCAGAAGGCTTTCAACAAAGTTCCACATAAGACATTAGTGTAAAATTAAAGCATATGGGATTGGGGGTCATTTATTGAGATGGATAGAAAACGAGTTGATAGACAGGAAACAAAGAGCAGGTATAAACTGATCTTTTTCTGAATGGCAGGCAGTGACACGAGGGATACTCCAGGGATTAGTGCTAGAACCCCAACTATTCACAGTATATATAAATGATTTAGATGAGGGAACTAAATATAATATCTCCAAAGACACAAAGTTGGGTGGGAGGGTGAGCTGTGAGGAGGATGCAGAGATGCTTCAGTGTGATTTGGACAAGCTGAGTGAGTGAGCAAATGCATGGCAGATGCAGTATACTGTGGATAAATGTGAGGTTATCCACTTTGGCAGCAAAAATAGGAAGACAAATTATTATCTGAATGGCTATAAATTAAGAGATGAGAATGTGCAATGAGACCTGGGTGTCCTTGTACACCTGTCTCTGATGGTAAGCATTCAGGTGCTTTTTGTCCGTTTTTGTCCCCATAACTCTTGATCCCTTTACCAATTAAGAACCTATCTATTTCTGTCTTAATTGTACTCAATGAGCTGGCCTCTACAGCCTTCTGTGGCAATGAATTCCAGATGATTGAGGGAGGATCTCATAAAAACCTATAAAATTCTAACAGGACTTGACAGGGTAGATGCAGGAAGGATGTTCCCGATGGTGGGTGTGTCCATAATCAGGGGTCACAGTCTAAGGATATGGGGTAAACCTTTTGGGACTGAGATGAACAGAAATCATTATACCCAGAGAGTGGTAAGCTTGTGGAACTCCCTACCACAGAAACAGTTGAGGCCAAAACATTGTATGTTTTCAAGAAGAAGTTAGATTTGTCTCTTGGGGCGAAAGGAATCAGAGGATATGGAGGGAAAGTGGGATTATGCTACAGGCTGAACTCGACCACCTCGCCCACTGTGGAATCAGCGCAGGCGAGGGTCTGACAATGGAAATCTCCGTTGGTCTCAGGCGGAAATTTCCGGTCTTGCATGAGTGAGGCCATAAAATCCTGTCCATTGAGGTAGATGATCAGTCATGATCATAATGAATGACGGAGCAGGCTCAAAGGGCTGAATGGCCAACTCCTCTTTTCTATGTTTTTATGTTTTGCCTCTTTTTGAAAACCAGTAGTGATATTTAATTAGCATTCTAAAGCAATATATTTAGTCTTTTTTATTTCCCTAATGCTCGGATGAGCTCTATTATTTCAAAGGCAATGTGAGAAGGGAAAAATGTTGGTGTTACGCCATTGCATTGGCTGAGGAGCAGGGAGATGCAAAGCAAAGAGGCAACAGTGCCACCACTGATGGGAGAGTGTAATTACAGCATGCTATGCTTAACTAAAAGGTTTCCAATATAAATACAAAGATTTTGCAGATAGATTAACATTTCTGGAGTAGACCAAAAAGGAATCAGAGCAAAATGAAATTAAGAGAATGCGTGTGCATGGAGAGAGCAGGCATTGAAAAAATAACATGAAAATCAACAAAAGCAAAGGGAGAAAGAACATGGCTGCAATCAGAAAGAAGTTGCAGATGCAGGAGATCTGAAATGATAATACTTACTCTGGGAAATGCAGTGCAGCCTCACTTGTATCCAGCAAGAAATAAGACAGCCCCATATCCCAGGAATAAAGCTACCTCTGCTCGAACTATAGATTCAATGAGCCACACTGAAATGTCCTCATTTTGCCCCACCACACACCAACTCCAGAAACCAGCTAATCCATTTGTTTTCCCGGATTGAAAAAAAAGATGGTGATGGGAGAGCTGTGGGGTGGGGGGTGTTGATAGAAGGTTGCGAGAGGGTGCTTGAGATACCTAAGATCTGTTTCTAAGATAGATCACTCTGCTTATTAATAATAATGATCCATTCTCTGTACCAATAAACACCAGTAGCTTCAAGGAATACCAGTTCACAAGGCCAGCATATTACTGTTTTAATAGATACAATAAATCTGAATTTTTGTTATTCGTTCGTGGGACATGGGTGTCGCTGGCTGGCCAGCATTTATTGTCCATTCCAGTTGCCCTTGAGAAGGTGGTGGTGAGCTGCCTTCTTGAATCGCTGCAGTCCATGTTCTGTGGGTTGATCCACAATGCTATTAGAGAGGGAATTCCAGGATTTTGACCCAGAGACTGTGAAGAAATGGCGATACATTTCCAAGTCAGGATGATGACTGGTTTGGAGGGGAACTTGCAGGTGGTGGTGTTCCCATTTATCTGCTGCCCTTGTCCTTCTGGATGGAAGTGGTCGTGAGTTTGGAAAGTGCCGTCTAAGGATTTTGGTGAATTGCTGCAGTGCATCTTGTAGATCGTACACACTGCTGCTGCTGAGTGTGTACTATCTACAAGGTGCATTGCAGCAATTCATCAAAGATCCATCCTGATGTATCACTATAATCTGTTGCTAGGAGATGCTGGAAAGTTGTGCACCGGTATTTTACCGGCACGCTCGCCCCAGAATTGTGGCGGACAAGGCTCGCAGAATAGTATTCTCCATTGGCCTCGGGCGGGATCTTACAAGCCTCGGACAGGCGAGGTGGTAAAATTCTGGCAGTGGTGTGATAACTGAGTACCTCCACAAGACATGTGAGGAGTCATTTATGTGAACTGGTATCCTACTTCTCCCTGGCCTAACTAACCAAACTACCACCCCAGTTACTATTATTCCTTAATAGGCTTGATTCTGAAGATGATTGACTTGTTCGTCTAACTGTCTGCTTGACCAGAAGTGTGATGGTGTGAGCCTCATACTCATGCAAACCACAGTGCCTCATGGCTATTTGTAGAATTATAAATTTTGAATAAAGTGAACAAGGGAGTTAAATACATCTGTGATTGGAGAGTATGAGCTTGCCTGTTGATGCGTGGGAAGGACATGATGTTGCGGGGTGCAATACTAGCCAGCAGCTTAAAGGGGCAGATGTCACAGCTTGGCTAATTGGGAACACAACTAGTCAATTGAAAACAAAGGGGGCTATATCTATGTTCATTTATGCATTCATGAAGACAGTGAATACAGCATTCCAGGAACACTTTCGGAATCTCTTTATACATTGCCAGATTCGATTATAATTGATTCTATTGGGAAATTTCTCTTCTGCAGAATGGACTACCAGTGGGAGTTGAACGGTAGCATTGAAATGATAGCAATAAATTTGCTCTCGGTTTGAATGTGGAAGTTCAATTTTATACCAAACTTTATCTTAGGTATGGTTTATATTAGCGATACATATTTGTATGAGTTCAATATTACTTGCTTGCATAGATATTGTTAATTTTGTACCATTTTATGAACTCTTATATAATAAATGGCAGGTTCTTCAGGGCCTGCTGATCTTCCTGCTGGAATTCCCAATATGTGGTCTTGATGCTCTGGATATGTAAATTCACTAATTAATGCCTATGGAGTATTCTGCAGCAAACTGCTTTACTCTCTGATCAAATTTACTCTCCTCCCTAGCAGGAATAACATTGTAACACAGTTCATAGGGTTTCCGTTTAAAATAAATGAGTAGCTTTAATACAATTGAAACAATATATATTCACAGAAATTATAGCTTTGGCAGCATATTTAAAGAGAAAAGCCAGATTAATGTTCACAGTGTTGGCCCTGATGTTGAACTGATTTTAAAAGAAATCCAATTCAATCAAATCAAGTCCAATTCAGAGTCTCAACAAGTGAGACATTCCCGATCCAAGCTGACAAGACAGGGCTCTCACCTCCAGTCGTGGGCTTGATCTTCATGATCCAAGCTGATTGGAGTAGGCATTGCACCTCCTCCAAGGCTTGATCTCATTTGCATCTCAGCCAAAAGGCCGAGATGCTGCTTTTAAAAAATTGCTTCAAATGAAGCTAAAATGTAACCTAATGACTTCAACCAAGTACAGCATGTCGATACTACACTTGATCTTAGCCAAAAGGCCGAGAAACGTATCAATAACAATATTAGTGTCTTTAGACTATGTTTCTATTAAGAGACTTCTAGATAAGTACATGGAACTTAGTAAGCTAGAGGGTTATAGGTAAGCCTAGTAATAGCTAAGGTAGGGACATGTTCGGCACAACTTTGTGGGCTGAAGGGCCTGTATTGTGCTGTAGTTTTTCTATGTTTCTATGTTAGACTGTTATTGCATGATGTACATTGATTGCCTACCATCTTTGGGCTCTGACCTTATTAAAATGGATCTTGTGAGATGGGTGAATTATAGTAGCTCATCACACCAGTGTAAGTGGAGGGAAGAATATTGATAGAGTTCTATGCATGTTCTCTGGCTTCTGCCAGTTCTATTCACATTGAGGTAATTTTCTGACTCGGTTTCCAATCTATGCCCTACTGTTATCTTAAATAAAACTATCTTTCTTCCCAAAGCCAATGGCACACATTCAGACAATGTTCACTGGTATGAGTAGACCTCGAGAAACCCATTCAAGTGATTTGATTTGATTTATTATTGTTACATATATTAGTATACAGTAAACAGCATTGTTTCTTGTGCACTATACAGACAAAGTAGACCATTCATAGAGAAGGAAAGGAGGGAGTGCAGAATGTAGTGTTACGGTCACAGCTAGGATGTAGAGAAAAATCAACTCAATGCTAGGTAGGTCCATTCAAAAGTCTGATGACAGCAGGGAAGAACCTGTTCTTGAGTCGGTTGGGATGAGTCCTCAGACATTTGTATATTTTTCCCGCTGGAAAAAGGTGGAAGAGAGAATGTCCAGGGTGTGTGGGGTCCTTGATTATGCTGTCTGCTTTTCCGGGGCAGCAGGAAGTGCAGATAGCGTCAATGGGTGGGAGGCTGGTTTGAGTGATGGACTGGGCTTCATTCATGACCCTTTGTAGTTTCTTGCAGGAGTATACCAAGCTGTGATACAACCAGAAAGAATGCTCTATGGTGCTTCTGTAAAAGTTGGTGAGAGTCGTAGTGGACATGCCAACTTTCCTTAGTCTTCTGAGAAAGTAAAGGCATTGGTGGGCTTTCTTAACTATAGTGTCGGCATGGAGGGAGCAGGACAGGTTGTTGGTAATCTGGACACCTAAAAACTTGAAACTCTTGACTATTTCTACTTCATCCCCATTGATGTAGACAGGGGTATGTCCTCCATTCCGCTTCCTGAAGTCGATGACTATCTCCTACATTTTGTTGACGTTGAGGGAGAGATTATTGTCATCACACCAGTTCACCAGATTCTCTATGATCAATGAACATTAAGTATTGGAGGACAATTCAACATTGGAAGTCTCAGAGTTAAGTTTAATCTTATTCATCCCTGAATACACTTTCAATCAGAGGTCATATCATGGAATTAGGAGTTGATGGTTGACTTTTCTCTCCAAGCCTCGGGACAGTGAGACTAAATGCAGAAGGGATTAGTTAACTTAGCATAAATAGGGATTCAGAACTAGGGCTTTCTTAATCTGCATGTTCATCTACATGATATGAGTACCATATCACAGCATTTACCCTTCAAGACATGAGTGAAGGAGCATTACATTCTTATTATTAGATTGGAAGAAGAGTGAAACCCCTTTCAGTTCAGGTGAGGCCAACCCAGACAGTGGACCATGATTTAGCTCCTTCAGGATATCACACTATTTCGATCAGTCCTCCAAATCCCAATCAGGGCGTCTGCATCCAGTTTTACAATACAACTCTCTCAGGCCAAATTTGATGCAGATTATGGGGAGTTCTCACACTAACCCAGAATGTATTCTTTTACACGCTTGAAAACCCTCTGCAGAAGCCCCAAATCTATAATAGAATAAGCCAATTGATCTCACAGGAGTACAAATATCTTCTCTGGTATTGAGTGGCTCCAAGTTGAGCTAATAGCTACTAATAATAATTCTTCAATCAGTTTGGTCATTTAGGTAATTTCAGGTGGAAGGGAAATGTAACTATTCTTTATTGATAGACAGTACTGCTTATTGAGTAGTTTTGAAGTTGATGATTAAACCATTCTCTATTACTGTATATGAAAATGAAGTGAAGATATTAAGGAGCTACAAAAAGAACTAACTCAACAATTGGGCTGACAAATTATTTATCAACATTCACCTATGTGAGTTCTAATCATCTAATCATTTTGGCTTGCAATTTTTTTAGATCTACTCAAATCTTCATCATTTGTGTTTTGCTTCTTGTTTTATTTGTTATATATCATCAAGAATTGCTCAGTTATTTAAACAAAATTGACATAAGACAAGATCCAGAAATCCAACACACACACTTTTAATTCTTCATTTGTTCCTGTATTCACTCAAATAAAATCTCTTGCGTTTCTTCTTAAAGTCTAACCTGTAGTTTAGTAGCAATAAATGTAAGTATCCCAGTGTGTATCAGGCAGTAAATAACTTCTGTGTACTGAATAAACACAGGGACCAATGGCTGAAGTTTTTATTGGTGCTATAATGTTTGCACTATGCTTTAGACTCTGTGGCCTTCACTGTTTGTTGTTGGTTAAGTGTATGGGGCTGGAACTCACAAATTTTATTAGCAAGGATCATAACCTCATGATCTTCAACTAACTTTTAGTATTATTTAGCATAACTCTTAAGTGCCAGACTTTTTTTTTGAAAAAAAACATATTTTATGATATCTTTTTTGCAACAATATTTAGTTAATTTTCCAGAAATCAAAGTGACATGTTGAAACTGAGGAATGAAATATGTTTTCCCAGAATTTGTATCCAATGAGAGCATCAAGCTTTCCAAGATCAGGTATAGCCCAATAACATACTGGGGAAATCCTTTCCAGTGTGTTGTAACCCCAATTGCAGTAATGTGAAAGGCAAAGATAGTCCCCAATGACCACTCCTCAAAGAGGAGTGGCTGGTGGTGATTTAATCTGAGGCTCACTACACCTCTGACTATGGGCTAGGTTGAGAAAGCAGGGCTTCTCATGAATAACCTTAGCTGGCAGGGGAATTGAACCCACACTGTTAGCATCACGAACCAGCCTTCAAGCCAACTGAGCTAACCAACTCTAGGGCAGCACTCTGACTTTTTATTTTCCTATAAAATCCTGTGACAAAGATTGTTACTTCAGTGATAAATAATGCTCATCGATATATGTCATGGTTATATACCCTGAATCATTTCACAAAGGGACCTTATGCATATTTTTAACTTATCTAGATAGGATTCTAATTAATGAAGGAGAGGTAGAAAAGTATCCTAATCCCCTGAGCCATAGTCTCCAATAAAGTAATCAGCATCTGATGTCTTAAGTAACATTTATTACATCAATGTGAAGTTTTGGGCAGGTTTTTGTCTGCAACAACTATTCTGAAAACTTTACTGTCACAAAATGTGTTGGTTCCTGCAGCGGATGCTACTCTGCTCACTGTGAAAGATTGTTTTCCTATGGATGTAAGATGGCATGAATATGTTATCAATCTTTGTTTTCTCTTTGCCCTCTGTTTTTAGGCTGGCAAATTGCATTACACAATGCTTTGAAATACTAAAGAAGACAAGGCCAGAGATTGAATGCTCTATCTAAAGTGAGGCTTAAAATGTTACTTTTTTGTAATGTAATCAATTGAAAAGTTTACTTTTAAACTTAAGCTGTAAGAATTAGTCTTAAAATTGCATCTA
The DNA here is from genome assembly GCF_964213995.1 of Mustelus asterias. NCBI lineage: Eukaryota > Metazoa > Chordata > Chondrichthyes > Carcharhiniformes > Triakidae > Mustelus > Mustelus asterias. Next base: position 91,858,781 of record NC_135805.1, read on the forward strand.
CATATCATTTTTCAATTGAAATAATCAACGCCAGGTCTTAAAGTGATTTTATTCTGCTCTGAGACAGTTTTGCTGCTGCTCATGGTGTCACAGTTGATGACATGTATTGTTGGAAGCACTATAAAAAAGTATAAAGTAATCAAAGTATGATAGTTATTGATAAATGGTAAACTCCAGGGCTGATACAGGATAATGGCCCAGATTTTGTTGTTAGGAGGAAGGTGAGGCTAATGGTGCATGCTGTTACTTACATGTAAATGCTACAGCAACTTCGAGCAAGGGATGGATGTGCAGGACAGAACTCTCCCATTCTGGGGCTAGGCCCCATGGCGGGGTGGGAATGTGGAGTTTTTCCCGCCACTGAGGCTGGTGGGAAACACAACATATCCTTTGGCTCCGACCTCATGCATTATGCAACCGAGTGTTTTGCCAAATTCCATGGTGGAGCACACCTGCTGCCAAATGGAAAATAGTTATATTGAAAATGCGCCCAACATTACTGACCCACTATGGAAGAAAGAAGTTGGACCTCCTGAGAAAGAAGGCACGGTAGCACAGTGGTTAGCACTGCTGTCTCACAGCACAAAGGACCTGGGTTCAATTCTGGCCTTGGATGACTATTTTTGTGGAATTTGCACGTTCTCTGTGTGGGTTTCCTCCAGATGCTTCAGTTTTCATTCACAGTCCAAAGATGTGTAGGGTGGATGGATTAGCCATGCTTAATGGGTGGGTTACAGGGATAGGGTGGGGATTTGGGCCTGGGTAAGATGCGCTTTCGGAGAGTTGGTGAAGGGCTGAATGGCCTCCTTCTGCACTGTAGGAATTCTATAGATTCTAAGTTGGATCTCTAGGAACCATTCTGAGGTTGGTAGATGGACCAGCTCTAGGACACTGAAAAGATACGCCCCTACTGCTGTAGTTTCTCAAATTCAGGTTTGTCAGTGCCCTCCATCCTGAACTCTGGAGGCAGCTCCAGACATTGTTCAGTTGAGTCCCAACATCTGCATGCCTCGTTGTTTCGAATGTGTTTTGCGCTGATGTGTTTTCCTGTTGGCATTATGGAGAATGGACGTGGATGGAAGATTCCTGTCAGACTTTCATCTGCACCCTATGAATGGGATGCTAATTAGTTTCAGGCTGGCCTCCGGTGGGTTTTCCGATCCAGCAGAGGATCCAGCGGGGAATTCATGCTGGCCTCCCACCATATTCTCCTCCCATGCAAACCATCGAACCCGCCAGCGGTGGTTTGGAAGAATTTTGCCCATAGTTAAACACAAATATCCAAAAATTGCTCTCTGAGTTGCTCCGCTGTTAGCTTTTCGAAACTCACTCTCTCCCTAACCAATGAAATGCATTGAATAATATGGGGTGGGATTTTCCAGCTGCATCACCCCAATACCGGAAATTCCCACCCGAGGTCAATGGACCTTTGCATTATCCACCATCCCCCCCACCCCCCCCCCCTCCCCCCCACCCCCCGCCCCCCATGATTCCCGTGGCGGGCGAGATGGAAAAACTCCTCCCATGGTGTTGACTTTGCACAGAAGATTTGAACTGTACTTGCCACAGAAAGTTAAATCTTGCCCATTCCCATTTAAATGTGGTTTTCAACATATCATATATGTGAATTTCTATCGAACCAACCTTTCAGGCATTTAAATAAGCTTTAACAAGGTTGGATTCTCATTTCTGCAAGTTTTACTTGTTGTAGGAGATTTTAAAGATTTCAAGCTTTTTTTTAAACTTTCCCTTTCTGATTTTTTTCCCCCTTTCTTAACCAATCTCCATTTCCTGCACTTCACTTTTCTTCCTGTATCTGATTTGGCAATGAGTTCACTCACTGTAATTCTTGCGCTGTTAATTTAAGGAACCTGATTGGTTAAGGATATTCACAGTTGCTTGCTCTGTTCACTACGTATCATGTTTCTCTTTATCAGCTCCTGCTTCCAGCAACTTGCCACACACAAAAATGTGAAAAGCTAATCATGCAACAAGGAGTTTAATGGCAGATTTACACCTGCATCAAAATCTAGCCCATTATTTTAAATAACACCTCCTGCCCCATTATAAGCGTGTCCAGTTGAAACACACAAGAATCATAATCTGTAATAACAAGAAGTGAGCTGGTATGTAAGGTAATGAGTGAGATAGTCTCTATAAATCCACTTATTAATCCACATACAATGAATTTTAGTTGCTGATACATAAAACATAACTAAAACAACACTAGAAATGGAAGAACCAACTACAATGATGCACAATATTGCAAAGGAATACATGAGTAACACGTTGATTAGGATCAATCCATTCACAACGTCCCGGATTTTTAAAAATATATAAATATTTCAGTATAAACATTGCTTTGCATTGTCATCTTTTATCCTAATTAATCTTGTTTGTCTTTTATTAGTACAATTTGACTGGGGTAATAACCATTGTCTGCAAACTGGCAACTGGAGAAACTCGTAACACTTCATTCAAACTGTTCTGGGGTCACAGGTTCTAAACCTTACCCCTCCCGCTCTGTGGAAGCTGTAACAATTACAATCCCTGAAAAGAGTCCAATAACTCATTCCAGATGAAAAAAACCCTGATAAGTTAATTAGCCAATCAAAAAGATTGAGTGCAAAAAATGATCTTTTGGATTCTAAGGATTTAGAGTCAAAATCCGGAATTTTGCCCCTTAATCGGGGTGGGCAAGGCTCGTAGAACGGAATTCTCCATTTGCCTTGGGCGGGATTTTACGAGCCTCACCCAAGCAAGTTCGTAAAATACCAGCAATAGAGTCATAGAGATTCACATCATGGAAACAGGCCCTTCGATCCAACTTGTCCATGATGCCCAGTTTGCCACCCAGTTTTTACCACTAAGCTAGTCTAAATTGCCCACGTTTAGCTCATATCCCTCTATATGAATCTTACCCATGTAACTATCTAAATGCTTTTAAAAAGAAAAAATTGTACGTGCCTCTACACTACCTCTGGCAACTCGTTCTAGACACTCACCACTCTCTGAGGGAGAAAATAAATGCCCCTCTGGACCCTTTTGTATCTCTTCCCTCTCACCTTAAACCTATGCCCTCTAGTTTCAGACTCCCCTTCGTTTGGGAAAAGATGTTGACTATATACCTTATCTATGCCCCTCATTATTTTATAGACCACTATAAGATCACCCCTAATCACGCCCCAGGGAAAAAAGTCCCAGTCTATCCAGCCTCTCCTCCTAATCAAACTATCAAGTCCCGGTAGCATCCTAGTAAATCTTTTCTGCACTCTTTCTAGTTTAATAATCTCCTTTCTATAATAGGGTGACCAGAACTGTACACATGCTTGATATTTGTGCAAAATTTGGATATATAGCACTGGCATTATAGGTACTGCAAACACCCTTAGAGATCCAAAATGGCATCCATGGTGCACACACATTTCAGGTGCAAGTCTTACTGAACACCAGATTAGTGAGGGCATTGGTGCATATGCAGTGCACATCTACCAATATATTAAGGAGGCAAATTATGTCAATCATTGTGTAACATTAATATGTCACTGGCACTGCCATTTTGAAGTTCAATGCTTCAGCTAATGGCCCCTCTTCATCATATGCAGCAGGAAAAACCCGCGACCTGTGCTATTTAAAGAGATAATCAACTACTTACAAGTTCGTTGCTTATTTGTTTCATGTCTTCACACACACATTTTTCCTGTGGGAAATAATAGGGAAGTGTTAGAAGGCTGATTATAAACCTGTTTGAACCACATCATGAATGTTTATTCTGTGGCCTATGAGCTCTGGTTTAGGACTTGAAACCAGGACTACTGGCTTAGAGGCAGGGCTGATAACCTACTGAGCCTCAGGCTCTCTAGGTCCATTACTGGTTGATTCCTACTGGCTGCTGTTTCTGTTGTACAGATGTTTGGTGTTTTCTAAAGTTGCTTTAAGTTACGTATGTCTACAGCGAATGATGTGGCAGTTATTGAAGGACTTTGTTCTGCTTTCAAGTCTGTTGCACAAATGAATGCTTCCAGACATGGGTAATCAGGAATTTCTCTTGGAATACAGCATGACTTGGAGGATAAGTGGAGGGCACGCAGAACAATGTAAGTTCCCAGAAGAGAGAGGAAGAAATAGGGAATGGGCTTTTGGCAGGAAGCTATATCAGTCCATTCTGCACATTTGGGGAGAAATTCTCTTCCCTGGCCACCAGTGTGGAACAATTTGTGGGATGTCTGCACTTCAATAAGATTCCATCACTGAAATCAACCACAACTGCAATCTCAAAGCATGGTAAAGAACACATTGTCAGTGGTGTAAAGGTGACTGTGGCCATGAATTTACATGCATCTGGCTCCTTCCAGGCTTGAACTGGAAATGTTGGCAACACCTTGCTGTTTGCTGGCCACTGTTTCATAGAGGAGGTGACCGAGATATCCTATCCAAAGAAAGCTGGCAATATTTCATTTTCTCTCCTGCAACGGTCAGGAAAGAACAGTCAGTGCACAGTCTCATGAAGATTACAGGCTACTCCATGTTCCAGGTTGCCACTGACTGCACACACATTGCTTCATGGGTGCGGAATGTTAACTCTGAGAACTGAAAGAGATTCCACTCCCTCAAAATCAAGCCGGTTTGTGACCAAAGGAAGAGGATCGTGCAGTATAGTGCCCTGTCTTCCTGGCACCAGTCATGTTGCCTTCATTCTGCAGCAGTCCTTTGTGCCATTTGCATTTGAACCAACATGGCGAGGCAAAAGGTGTCTGTTAATGACTATTCTAGGAGGAGTTTCAAGAGGAAGAAGGCAAACCAGCCAATCAGTTTCTGGCTAGGCTGTTCATGAACAACTTGTCTGACTGGAATAGCAGTTAATGCAACCCCATTTCCCTATTCACCAACAGTTATATATAATAATACATAATATATAATAATATATAATATTATAATTATAATATTAAATGTAATATTGCATACAGGAGTCAACTATTTACCTTTATAAATTCCCTTAGTGCCTACTGCCATCTTCTTTCTCCTGTTCTAATGCCCCTACACATTGTTCTCCCAGTGACTGTAGCATGGCTAGTAGAAGGCTGCTGATGTTCAGTGGGGGAGTCTGCATTTGGTATTGTAGAATGATCTGAATTGGTTTGACAGTCATTGAAGGTTCAGCTGCAATCTGCCACCACATTGCCATGGCTGGCTGACAGGCAATAACAAGGGCCTGGCAGAGTGCCATTGGTGGGAGAATGCACGCTGTTTTCCTGAGAGAGGATATTAGATTCATGCTACACAGAGCCACAGCCACTCCCTCCAGAGTGGAGCCTCAGCAATCCCAGTAACCTGTTGGAATAAAGAAGTTTGTCACACTGGTATCCCGAACCCTGATGACAACAATCTGTATGAGCATGGCGACTGTCAGACATTGGTCAGTTTCATTTTGTGCTGCATTGTCAGCTGAGACATCATCAATCAGAATGGATGATGTCTCAGAGGAGGTGCTGCTTTTCTCCATGCTCACTGACATTGCATACATTCTTTTTACCTGTCCTGTCAATGAACCGAGAATTTCATTGTGCACACCCAGCAGCCAACTTTTGTGGTCTACTCCATCAAAGTTATCATCGGAGTCCTCTGCAGTGGAACCCATGTGTGACCCTCCAGTGAGTTAGCACCAGCACAGCCCTTACCCCCTGTCCTGTCCGCAGGCCACTCCTACCAGTGTCTCAACGTGTGCTAATTCCACCTCTACGCTAGCCTCTAAATTCCAAGCAGTGTCAGTATCTGAGCTGTGAGTCTTCTGGTCCCCTGTGGATGCAACACTTTTCTCTCTCTCCCATGCATTTCCCCCACCAAGGTCTCAAACAGAGCATCCGAGAACTTTGGAGTCATCCATGCTGTGCCATTATCCAGTCTTATTTCATGTCAGCAGGATTGATCCAAGGGTTTCCACCCACGTAATCCAGCTACAAAGCTTGTACCTTTAAAATCTACTGGCTGGCTCTAGCTTTTGCTGGCTTTTTACCATTTTGGGTCCACTGCTTAAAGTTTAGTTTATTTATTAGTGTCACAAGTATACTTACATTAACACTGTAATGAAGGTACTGTGAAAACCCCTAGTCTCCACACTCCGGCACCTGTTCGAGTACACTAAGGGACAATTTAGAATGACCAATGCAGCTAACTAGCATGTCTTTTGGACTGTGGGAGGAAACCGAGCACCCAGAGGAGGCCCACGCAGACACAGGGAGAACGTGCAGGCTCTGCACAAACAGTGACTCAAGCCGGGAATCGAACTCGGGTCCCTGGCACTGTGAGGCAGCAGTGCTAACCACTGTGCCACCATGTGTAGCCATTCAACAGTACAGTTAGTACAGGCTGCATGCAGCAGTATGGTAATCAGCGGGCACCATGAAGATGACGTGCTGCCTGCATTACATTAAACGCGTGTGGGGTGACCACATATCATGATTTTTGGGGGCTGTCCAATATAGTTTCCCTAATCATATAATGAGGGAGGACATGATTGCCCATTTCAGTAGATATAATTAAAAGCACAGATCAAACTATGAATTAGGCATTGATAAAAGTTAAATGATTTTGGATTGAATTTCAATTTAAAAGCCCTGTGGAATCTGATTCCACACAAGAAAACTACTTTCAACTTGGCTTTGATCCATGAAAATAAACAGAATGAAGTGAAGCAGGTTTAAAGAGTTGATCGTACAGGTATTTATTTTGCACTTTGTGTAACTGCTGCCAATAATATCAAGCCAAACTGAATCAGGTTCTCTCTGTCTCAATGCTATATCAAGTGTTTATGTGGAGGCAAAGTGAATTCAACTGAAAGAAAATATAGCCCTCGGATCAGAGCTTTCTCTCTCCATATTAGCCTGACTGTCAGTCCCATAAATTGAGTTCAGCATTTTGAACTTATTGGGCATGATCTTACCGGCTCCCCACACCGGTCGATCAGCGTGGCAAGCTAATAAGATAGGGCGAGGGGTGAAAAATCGGGTTTGCACCTGATTTCTCACCTCCCGTGATCTTGCCGGCCACATTCTGCCGGCAAAATCAGCCTTGCACCCAGGAATAGCACAGGGCTGTTTTAAATATTATTGACATGCTTAACATGTCATTAATGACTCCGGGATGTAATCATCTGGGTTCATTTACCTTATCCCCCTTGCTGGTTGATGTTGTCACCAGCGAGGACCACAGATGGTCCCCGTCAATGGGGATCAGATGTGATGGCCTCATCGATGGGACCAGAGGCCATTGAGGCCCCTGCGTTGTCAGGGGCAAGGCCAGGCAGTGCCCATGGGGCAGTGCCAACCTGGCACTGCCAGCCTGGCACTGGGCAGTGCCAAGGAGGTGGGGCTAGAGGACAAAGAGCCTGATGGAGTGGGGCCTGAGAGGGGCAGGACATGACAGGAAGGAGAGGCAGGCGATGTGGGAGGGGTGGTGATGTCCATGGAGGATGGGTGACATAGTATACACAGTATACTAGATTGGGGCGCCTGCACAATGATGTCCCTGGAGCTCAGTAGCTGGCCTCATGGGTGTGCTGAGAGCCAACCCACCATCTACTGATGAGATTCACATTATGATCTCTGTATTGCACAGTGTGCTATATCTTACCATTACTTACCTCACTGAAAAAACTGGCGAAAAACCCTTTTTTGAGAAAATTCCACCCATTGTCTTCTTTTTCTTATGATGGGGAATATGGTAAGGAAAAGAAACACCTGGTATATCTGTTGGTGGGAGTTGGGGCAGGGGATATTCTGGAAGGAAATCTCCCATCAGTTTTGATTGCCATGGGCTGGAATCTTCTTTTCCAATACATCCTAAACATTTATTTTCAGAGGCAGAGGCTGTGGGAAGCTGTGGCCCAGTGGTATTGTCGCTGGACCAGTAATCCAGAGACACAGATTAATGCTTTTAGGTTTGAATCCCACCATGGCAGATGGTGAAATCTGGATTCGTTAAAAATCTGGAATTAAAGGTCTAATATTGACCATGAAACCTTTGTCGATTGTTGTAAAAATTCATCTCCTTCATTAATGCCCTTTAGGGAAGGAAACCTACTGTCCTTACCTGGTCTGGCCTACATGTAGGCCTGTGGTCGGGACAGAGACTCCCGCATGGTTTGTTGCCTCCCGGGTGCCAACGTCAGGGATGTCTCTGATCGCGTGCACAGCGTTCTAAAGTGGGAAGTGATCAGCCAGATGTCGTGGTACACATCGGTACAAATGACATAGGTAGGAAGAGTGAGGAGGTCCTAAAGAGTGAGTACAAAGAGCTTGGAAGGAAGTTAAAAAGCAGGACCCCGAGGGTAGTAATCTCAGGATTGCTACCTGAGCCACATGCCAGTGAGGATAGGAGTAGGATGCTTGGGCAGATGAACACGTGGCTGAGGAACTGGTGTAAGGGGCAGGGTTTATGATTCTTGGATCATTGGGACCTCTTCTGGGGCAGGTGGGACCTGTACAAGAGAGACGGGTTACACCTAAACTACAAGGGGACCAATATACTTGCAGGGAGGTTTGCTAGTGTTATTGGGGAGCGTTTAAACTAGATTTGCAGGGGGATGGGAACCAGAGTGCCAGAGCAGATAGTGGAGCAGGGGTAAAAAGACAGGTTAGTTCAAGTAAAATCACAAATGGAAGGGTTGAGTGTGGTGGAAATAACCTTTTGAGGTGTGTCTATTTCAATGCCAGGAGTATTGTGGGGAAGGCAGATGAGCTGAAGGCATGGATAGACACATGGAAATATGACATTATAGCCATTAGTGAAACTTGGCTACAGGAGGGGCAGGACTGGCAGCTCAATGTTCCGGGGTTCCAATGTTTCAAGCGGGATAGAGGCAGAGGGATAAAAGGTGGGGGGGGGGGTGGCATTGTTGGTCAGGGAAAATGTTACAGCGGTACTCAGGCAGGATAGATTAGGGAGCTTGTCTACAGAGGCCCTATGGGTGGAGCTGAGAAACAGGAAAGGTATGACCACATTAATGGGGTTATATTATAGACCACCCAATAGTTAGCGAGAATTGGAGGAGCAAATCAGCAGAGAGATAGCTGACAACTGCAAGAAACACAAAGTTGTGATAGCAGGGGATTTTAATTTTCCACATATAGATTGGAACTCGCATACTGTTAAAGGTTTAGACGGGGTAGAGTTTGTAAAATGTGTTCAGGAGAATTTTCTACATCAGTATATAGAGGTGCCAACTAGAGAGGGTGCGATATTGGATCTCCTATTGGGAAATGAGTTAGCGCAGGTGATGGATGTGAGTGTGAGGGAACACTTTGGATCCAGTGATCATAATGCCATTAGTTTCAACATGATCATGGATAAGGATAGATCTGGTCCTCGGGTTGAAGTTCTGAACTGGAAAAAGGCCAAATTTGATGAAATGAGAAGGGATCTGCGAAGTGTGGATTGGCACAGGCTGTTCTCTGGTACGGATGTAAATGGAAAGTGGGAGGCCTTCAAAGGAGAAATTTTGAGAGTGCAGAGTTTGTATGTTCCTGTCAGGATTAAAGGCAAAGTAAATAGGAATAAGGAACCTTGGTTCTCGAGGGAGATTGTAACACTGATTAAGAGGAAGAGAGAGTTGTATGAAATGTACAGGCAGCAAGGAACAGATCAGATGCTCGAGGAGTATAAAAAGTGCAAGAAGCTACTTAAGAGGGAAATCAGGAGGGCTGAAAGAAGACATGAGGTTGCTTTGGCAGACAGAGTGAAGGAAAATCCAAAGAGCTTCTACAGGTACGTTAGGAGTAAAAGGATAGTGAGGGATAAAATTGGTCCTCTTGAAGATCAGAGTGGTCGGCTATGTATGGAACCGAAAGGAATGGGGGAGATATTAAATGGGTTTTTTGCATCCGTATTTACTAAGGAAACGGGCATGGAGTCTACGGAAATAGGGCAAACAGGTAGGGAGGTCATGGAACCTTTACAGATTAAAGGGGAGGAGGTGCTTGCTGTCTTGAGGCAAATCAGAGTGGATAAATCCCCAGGACCGGACAGGGTATTCCCACGGACCTTGAGGGAAGCTCGTATTGAACTTGCAGGGGCCCTGGCAGACATATTTAAAATGTCAGTATTCACGGGGGAGGTGCCGGATGATTGGAGGGTGGCTCATGTTGTTCCATTGTTTAAAAAAGGTTCCAAAAGAAATCCGGGAAATTATAGGCCAGTAAGTTTGACGTCGGTGGTGGGCAAGTTATTGGAAGGTGTGATAAGGGATAGGATCTACAAATATTTGGATAGACAGGGACTTATTAGGGAGAGTCAACATGGCTTTGTGCGTGGTAGGCATGTTTGACCAATCTATTAGAGTTTTTTGAGGAGGTTACCAGGAAAGTGGATGAAGGGAAGGCGGTGGATGTTGTCTACCTGGATTTCAGCAAGGCCTTTGACAAGGTCCATCATGGGAGGTTAGTTAGGAAGGTTCAATCGCTGGGTATACATGGGGAGGTAGTAAATTGGATTAGACACTGGCTCAATTGAAGAAGCCAGAGAGTGGTTGTGGAGGATTGCTTCTCTGAGTGGAGGCCTGTGACTAGTGGTTTGCCGCAGGGATCGGCGTTGGGTCCATTGTTGTTTGTCATCAATATCAATGATCTGGATGTTAATGTGGTAAATTGGATCAGCAAATTTGCTGATGATACAAAGATTGGAGGTGTAGTGGACAGTGAGGAAGGTTTTCAAAGCTTGCAGAGGGATTTGGACCAACTAGAAAAATGGGCTGAAAAATGGCAAATGGAATTTAACGCAGACAAGTGTGAGATATTGCACTTTGAAAGGACAAACCAAAGTAGAACGTACAGGGTAAATGGTAGGACTCTGAAGAGTGCAGTTGAACAGAGGGATCTGGGAATACAGGTACAGAATTCCCTAAAAGTGACGTCACAGGTGGATAGGGTCGTAAAGAGTGCCTTTGGTACATTGGCCTTTATAAATTGGAGTATCGAGTATAAAAGTTGGATTGTTATGGTAAGGTTATATGAGGCATTGGTGAGGCCGAATTTGGAGTATTGTGTACAGTTTTGGTCACCTAGTTACAGGAAGGACGTAAATAAGGTTGAAAGAGTGCAGAGAAGGTTCACAAGGATGTTGCCAGGACTTGAGAAGCTGAGTTACAGAGAGAGATTGAATAGGTTGGGACTTTATTCCCTGGAGCGTAGAAGAATGAGGGGAGATTTGATAGAGGTGTATAAGATTTTGATGGGTATAGATAGAGTGAATGCAAGCAGGCTTTTTCCACTGGGGTTAGGGGAGAAAAAAACCAGAGGGCATGGGTTAAGGGTGAAAGGAGAAAAGTTTAAAGGGAATATTAGGGGGGGGGCTTCTTCACGCAGAGAGTGGTGGGAGTGTGGAATGAGCCGCCGGATAAAGTGGTAAATGCGGGGTCACTTTTAACATTTAAGAAAAACTTGGACAGGTTCATGGATGAGAGGGGCGTGGAGGGATATGGTCCAAGTGCAGGTCAGTGGGACTAGGCAAAAAATGGTTTGGCACAGACAAGAAGGGCCTCAAGGCCTGTTTCTGAGCTGTAATTTTCTATGGTTCTATGTAACTCAAAATTCCCAGATCCACAGCAATGTGGTTGACTCTTAAATGCTCTCAGGGATGGGTAATAATTGCTGGCCCAGCCAGTGATGCCCATATCCCATGAACAAACAAAAAAAAGATAGAGGTGAATCAGATAATATTGGAGGTTAATTTTATACAATTTCATTTAAATTAAGCCTCTATCTCTCGGCATCCATTAGTTTAGGCACATTCCTAACACTTATAAATCATTAACTGCATGCAGATTTTCAATTAATCTGACACAGTAAAGTGGTAGGAGTAAGCTGTGGCTCAGTTGGCAGCATGCTTGCCTCTGAGTCACAAGATTCTGGGTTCAAGTTCCATTCCAAGGCTTGAGTACAAACATCAAAGCTGGTACCACAGTGCAGTATGGAGGACGTGCTGGAGGGGTGATGTTAAACCAAGACTCCACCTGTCTGATTGAGATCCCATCGCACATTTGCAAAGAAGAAAGGGGGTGTTATCCTTCGTGTCCTGGCCAACATTTATCCCCCAATCAACATCACCGCTGATTATCTGGTTATTATCAGGTAATTGATTGTGGGAGTTTATTGGCTGCCAGCTTTCCTACACTACAGCAATGGCTGCACATCAAAAAATACTTCGTTGGTTTTGACATTGCTGGTGGCTGTGAAAGTTGCTATATAAATGTAAGTCTTCTTTTCAATAAACCAGTGATAAATACCCCTTGCTGGACTGCAATGTTCCTTACATAATCAAAGATTAAGAAAAGCAGCAGATTAAGGAAAATAAAAACTTGCATTTATATAGCACCATTCACAAACTCAGGATATCTCAAAACACTTTACAACCAATGAAGTATGAAACCATGGCACCCAATTTACTTGCTGCAAAGTCCCACAAATAACATACTTTTGGATCCAACTAGTCTGAATTTGTGTTCCCTGCTTTGTCAAGCTAAGATTCTAATAGGGAATCATAACAACATGTACAAATGATTTAGATCATTGGAAGAAGCATGCAAATTATCTTGGAATATACATGGAAAGTACCAGAGAGGCATTGGTACACTTCAGGGCAGCATTCCAATTAACCAGTTCAAATTAACAGTCTGATCAAAATTTTCATGATCTTTTTGTATTTTGTAAATGATTGACAATATCTCAAACTAACCAAGAGAGTGAATATGAATTCATATTCACTCTCTTGGTTAGTTTGAGATATTGTCTGTGAAGGTAAGTTTCGAGGATGTCATCAGAAGAAGAAGATGCATGCAAGTGACTAAGGGAAAAAGCACGAAGGAGTTCAGATGACACCATTAACCAGAGGAGTCAAGTTTACGTGTTTGATTGTTTTCTGAATGCTAAAGAGCAATTGTGTTTATTCCAATTGTTCCCAGCCACTGATTTGCATTTTGTAACACTGTATCAAGCAATGTTACTTAAGACAACAAAAAATGAAGCTCTCTTTGTTGGTAATGTGTATTTCTATCTGCAAAAGGCAAAGTTTTATCAATAGTAGAATTAATGCTCATTATCAATAATCAACGGATTGGATGTAAGCAAAAAACTGCAGATGTTGGGGATCTGAAATAACACAAAATGTTGGGAAAGTTCAACAGGTCTGGCAGTATCTGTGAAGAGAGAAACAGAGTTAATTTTGAGTGTAATAAGATTCTTCAGAACTCTGGCTGAATTAAGTTGTTGGGTTATGATGTTGGTGTTGTAACATTACACTCGTGATACAAACACACACAAATATTTTCCCATTTGGTAGATTAATGGGAAATCATGCTGCTTTCTGTATCCATCTATATATTTAAAACTCATGTTTTCACTGCACATAAATCAAACTCAGTATCCCCCTCACTGTTTCCAACATGGAAACTGGTAGTTGGCTCAAAAACGATTAACTCATTGTTAGCTGATTGCCTTCAACATGACTACAGAACGCAAACAACAAAAAGCATAAAGGTTAGCAATCCACAAGTAACCAGTACCATAAAGGCATCAATTTCAGAATTCTAATTAAAACTACAAATCCTCAACCGAAATATCATAAGGCCAATTAGTTCAAGATATTTTAAAAACTGATTTGATAGAACCATAGAAGTTTCCAGGACAGACAGAGGCCATTTGATCCATTGAACCTATGCCCTTTGCAAAATAATCTAATAACCCCAATACCATGCTTCGTTCATTCACTACCTCTGTTCTTTCCTTATAATAGTCTTTGACTCAACAACTCCCCCTAGTGAAGTTTCGCTGCTCAAAAGCTCCACAAAAATTAATTTTTGCTAACATCTCTCCTCAATCACTAAGCAGGTGAGGACTTTCCTTTTCAAAATGCCTAGAAAGTCTTATGTCACAGTGGAAAAACCATATCAAAAATGTCAACATTTAGCTGCAGTACCTGCTATGCCTACAGGTGGCACTATCATATATTTTTTCAATGTTTAATAAGATGTAACACTGGCTGCTAAAAAAACAGTGGCTAAATACTATGTTGAAAAGTAAAGCCAACAACTCAGGTTGGACATACAGATGCATCCTGTTTTGGTCCGCAGCTATGTGGGCATAAGTAAATAAACCAGGAAGGTTTTAAAGCTTCTACCTGTGCTTCTCTATCCCTCTTCTTCCCGCACCCCTTTCAACCCTCTCTCCTCCATTCACTATTCTCCATCTGTCCTGCCCTTCTATCTCCTCTCTCCCTCCTCTGATACTATTTGCTCTCCCTCTCTCTTTTATCTGAGCTCCCTCCACCTCTCCTGTTTCCCTTCTTGATCCATCTGCTCCTCTCCTGTTAGTTCAATAATTTGCCCATCTTCGCAGCTACTTGTCTCTTCAATTTCCCAGAACTAAATCAAACAATAGTTCTTTCCTTCTCAGGCTAGCTACATAGTGATCGAGGTGGCAGTGATCTTGGATGCTAACTTTACTCATCTTTACAAATTTTAGAAGCATCTAACGATTTATCGATAACACACTTGAGAAATGAGGATTTTAACTGAGTTGCAATCCATTATATTCTAGACCAGATTTTCAAGGACTTGTTCTTGCTGGCATATATATATATGTAGAAATCTGCCTGGGAAAGATCCAAAGGAAATATATCTGTTTCTCAAATAAGAGGAAAAAACTTGATAGATGTCTGGGGGACAGTGGTGTAGATATGTTGAATGCCAATATTGCAGGATAATAGTTAAAGCTTCCTTGTGGGAAAGGCAGATCAATTTCCCATCTGTTGATTCACACAGTACGTACTCAGTTGATGTACCAGCTAAGCTGAAAAAAATGTATCACTTTTGAAACCTGACGAATGCTATTTGAAGGTAATTATAATTCACTTTATTTATAATTTCCAAAGGATAGCTGTTTTTAATAGCCCCTGTTGAAAATTCTACCTAATCAATCTTAACAATAGTCTAAACAATACAGAGAATCCTTGCATTATTTTAAAGTTCTCTTTCTATTTTTACGTGTGTTCCAAAGATGACAAGAAAGATAATTTCACATAACAGAATATCGTTTAGTTTTTTTGTTAGCATTTAGCACATCATAGTGATGTTTATACATTTTAATCAAGATTTTGTAGGATAAGAAACTTATCTAGAGCTTTTATATTGTGCCCTTAGATACACTTTATAATTCACTACACGGGCATAATAATATTTTGGATCATTCGCTCCATATAGGACTTAGTAAAGATTCAAAATGTTGCCACCAAGGCATAATCATGTGTTTTAATACAAAGACTGAAGTATATATTTTCTGTTTGATGAATGCTTATTGTACCTGTAATATCTACTGCTTTAGTCAGTTGTAAACCTGGTGAGAAAATATATCACTGAATGCACAAAATGGGAAAGTATTTTATTTCCCACTGGTGACATTTGTTTAAAGTTTATGTATTTGTGTCGCAAGAAGGCTTACATTAACATTGCAATGAAGTTAATGTGAAAATCCCTAGTTGTCACACTCTGGCGTATGTTCAGGTGCACTGAGAGAGAATTTAGCATGGCCAATGCACCTAACCAGCACATCTTTCAGACTGTGGGAGGAAACCGAAGCATCCAGAGGAAACCCATGCAGACACAGGTAGAATGTGCAGACTCCACACAGACAGTGACCCAAGCTGGAATCGAACCCAGGTCCCTGGCACTGTGAGGCAGCAGTGCTAACCACAGTGCCACTGTGCTGCAGTAGCTGATTACATTAGATTTTGGTTGATTACATTACAAAAAATAAAATGCTGAACAACTGTCTGGTGATTCCTTAATCATTACAAAGGATTTAAAATCATAAAAGTTGTTTCCCATTTAGCTCGGCTGCACTCTATAAAACAAAGGCCAACAATCTTCCAAACTCTTCTAAAAGACTTTGCAAATTGCTCCATATAATTGAAAAGCATTCTACAGGCATTCAACTTTCCAAACTTATAAACAAGTGGGTGTCTGGTAAATCTGGTAGCAGCAAGTCTAATGTGTTGAACACTTAGTGAGAAAACTTGGAGACTGAGGCCTGGCTTTTCCTGCTCTGTGTCTGCCAGTCCATGATGTTCTGCCGATTAAAGTGAATGGGCAGAAAATTGCCTCCTGGCAAGTGCAAGAGTGGAAAATCCAGGCTGGATTCTTTCAGGACTGAATTTTCTGTCAGGCATCCTCTGGTTTTGACTGTCTTAGTTAGATCATTAGTGTAAAAGAAGGCAGGCTGGAAAGTGCTCTTTAAAATCACCAGTAATGTCACCTCCTGGCAGATCAACAAAGAACAGCGTCAGTGACATTCATGGAAATGGGAATGGCCTGCAATATCCTTGTTAAAGAGAAACTAGTGACGTGTGATTTCTGAAGTCATACTGTAGCACTCCTTGATTAACAGTAGTACAAATATATAAGTCACTTTACTGGATCTCTGTAGAAACTCTAGGGGCAAACAATAGCATGTGTGCCCTCAACAGTTCATGAAGAGTCTCTAACAGCTAACTAGCCTGTGAAGCCTCAACTGGCAATAAAGAGTCCATAATAACTAAAGGAACTGAGGATCAAGAATACCTTCAACTCTTTCTATGGTTCTAAGGGGGAACATTTCAATGGTTCACTGTGAAAAGTGGATAAACATTTAAATTTGAAGCATGAACCAGGGCTATGGGGGAAGAGAACAGGGTTGATTTTGGATTGTTCTTGCAAGTACCATGCCCAGGCAGATTGGAACTCATTCTCGTTCTATATTAGGCTGCACGATATTTTTGGGAGTTGGAATGGATTTGGATGAATATTCAGATCCTCTCTGAATTAGAAGTTTGCACAGTCTTTTTTGCTACCTGAATTTCTAAGCCATGATTCAACCACTTTTTTGTGAAGGGGAGGTCGTGTCTCACTAAGTATTAATGGTTTATCAATAAATAATTGTGTGCATTGTTACCATTTACACCAGAACATTTAATAAGACTGCCCTAGCTAGCACCATTCTATCTCTAATCAATTCATAACAGCCTTGCACTTGCTGTTATAATGATATAAGTAAGGTGGTGTCTTCAAAAGGCACAATGAACGCTAGGATAATACTAGCTTGAGTTCATCCGTGGCATTAGCTTGGTTAACAGTGACAATGTAGCATGATGATATTACCAATTGAGTACACAATTAAAAACAGGCAAATAATCGTTCTATATTAGGCTGCACGATATTTTTGGGAGTTGGAATGGATTTGGACGAATATTCAGATCCTCTCTGAATTAGAAGTTTGCACAGTCTTTTTTGCTACCTGAATTTCTAAGCCATGATTCAACCACTTTTTTGTGAAGGGGAGGTCGTGTCTCACTAACTTTATCGAGTTTTTCGAGGAAGTGACGAAGATGATTGATGAGGGTAAGGCTTTTGTCTGTTTGGATTTCAGTATGGCCTTTGACAAGGTCACTCATGGCTAGATTGGTGCAGAAGGTGAAGTGGCACGGATCAGAGGTGAACTGGCAAGGTGGATACAGAACTGGCTCGGTCTTAGAAGACAGAGGATAGGAATGGAAGGGTGTGTTTCTGAATGGAGGGCTGTGACAAGTGGCATTCCTCAGAGATCAGTGCTCGGACTTTTGCTGTTTGTAATATATATATAAATGATTTGGAGGAAAATGTAACTGGTTTGATTTGTAAGTTTGCAGATGACACAAAGGTTGGTGGATTTGCGGATAGCGATGAGGACCATCAGAGGACACAGCAGGATATAGATTGGTTGGAGACTTGGGCAGAGAGCTGGCAGATGGAGTTTAATCTGGACAAATGTGAGGTAATGCATTTTGGGAGGTCTAATACAGATAGGAAATATACAGTAAATGGCAGAACCCTTAAGAGTATTGATAGGTAGAGGGATTTGGGTGTACAGGTACACAGATCACTGAAAGTGGCAATGCAGGTGGTGAAGATAGTCAAGAAGGCATACGGCATGCTTGCCTTCATCGGCTGGGGCACTGAGTTTAAAAATTGGCAAATCACGTTGCAGTTTATTGAACCTTAGTTAGGCCACAATTGGAATATAGTTTTTCAATCTGATCACCAAACTACCAGAAGGATGTGGAGGCTTTGGAGAGGGTGCAGGAAACATTTACCTGGCGAGGGCATTGGCTGCCATCAATGGTGGTGGAGGCAAACTCAATAGGGTCTTTTAAGAGACTTCTGGATGAGTACATGGGACTTAATAGGATTGAGGGTTATAGGTAAGCCTACATATAGGCCTAGGTAGGTAGGGACATGACCGGCACAACTTGTGGGCCAAAGGGCCTGTTTGTGCTGTAGTTTTTCTATATTCTATGAGGAGAGGTTGGAGAAACTTGGTTTATTCTCACTGGAACGACGGAGGTTGAGGGGCGACCTGATAGAAGTCTACAAGATTATGAGGGGCATGGACAGAGTGGATAGTCAGAAGCTTTTTCCCAGGGTGGAAGAGTCAATTACTAGGGGCATAGGTTTAAGGTGCGAGGGGCAATGTTTAAAGGGGATGTATGAGGCAAGTTTTTTTACACAGAGGGTGGTGGGTGCCTGGAACTCGCTGCCGGGGAAAGGTAATGGAAGCCGATACGATTGTGACATTTAAGGGGTGTCTTGACAAATACATGAATAGGATGTGAATAGAGGGATATGGTCCCTGGAAGGGTAGGGGGCTTTAGTTCAGTTGGGCAGCATGGTCGGTGCAGGCTTGGAGGGCCGAAGGGCCTGTCCCTGTGCTGTAATTTTCTTTGTTCTTTTTTCATTCTTCTGATCTTTACTCCCTGAAGACTGCAGCACAACCTGGTTGTAGAATGCACATAATGCATTTGCTTGGACTACAAGAACTGAGAACAACTATCTTGAGTAGCAGTACTCCAACTATCTCATATAAATGCAGGAAATTAAGTAATCTTAATTATCCATGCCAACTCAATTGCTTCTGATCAAAATGCTCCGACTTTGGATGCATAATTTAAGCATTGTTAATCCAAAATGCAATTACCTCGGCCATTCAAATAATAAACAGCTTACTTATTAAGGCACTTAAGAACCATATGAGTTAATTTCCAATTTGTAATAAATGTATTATCTAAAAAAACAGCCTCAGCTACTGTTTTTTTCCATTTATTGAAGGTAACGTAAGTAACTTCTTGTCTTTCTAATTTATATAATGTTCCAATTTATTTAAGATTGAAAGGCATGAGAGAACATTTTATGTGGTAAGTACTTCCTATCTCTTCCTTCCTGAGGTAAGTTCGGCAATTCAATGTTCCCAATCTCTCCTTGCTCTATGGGAGCCCAGAAAGGAGATTGGACAAAAATGCCACTGATTCTCCAACCTGTTCTCCGCTGAGCAAGGCTTCCCACAGATAGCATGAAATCATTACATTTACCGAGTTTTCTTCAAAGACAGATATTTTCACCCATTGTAAAACTTGTTGACCGGATATTCTCATGTCTGTGGAGATATCTTCAATACATCTTAACATTTCTTGTTTCGTAGAGACATATTTCTAGTCTGGGCTGCTTCTATGATGTGGTTAATGGAGGTGACCCTCTAATGTACCAGAATTCTTCCATCATTTGGAGTAGATTAATAAGTTTTCCATGGAGCCTGATCTGAGAAATGTTGGCCTACACAATCTTAGTTCAATGTCTTCCTCTTTCCCATTTTAGCATTAGATCCTGGGCGTTTACTTCAATTTGAGGATGTATCTGTCTCTTCAGGAATTGCTTTGGATTCTCCTCTCCACATTCAAGCTGTTCCCTTCCAAGACCACATGCTGTGTCAAGTAATAAACCAAATGACACCAGTAATTGCATGTTACAAGTTTGTGTAACATCATCAAAGCCCATGGCTAGTGCGAGAGTGTGTCAAGAGTTTTTTTCTCTGAGCAGATACTTTGTTCGTTGCTATTTTCTATAGATCATAAACATATGAAACATCTACCAATCACATTTTTTACATGATCTTTCTTCAGTATGAGCTATTACTCTAAACAGAACATTATCCTTTGAAATTTCAGAAATAAAGGTTACGTGAAGACCACGAAAATAAATGCTGTAAATAAATCCAATGGAATTCCTCATTT
Organism: Mustelus asterias; assembly: GCF_964213995.1. Classification (NCBI taxonomy): domain Eukaryota; kingdom Metazoa; phylum Chordata; class Chondrichthyes; order Carcharhiniformes; family Triakidae; genus Mustelus; species Mustelus asterias. The sequence goes on from NC_135805.1 coordinate 91,878,902, forward strand.
CAGCATGGGAAATGATTGATTTTAAGGGGTCACTTTTGCATTGGACAATCTTTTCGGGAGCCTGCCAGGCAAAGACTTAAAGAATGACATTTGTGGCATTTTAAACACTTTGACATCAGTTGTTTTTGTAACTTTCTGGAGGAGTTCCCCACCCGTACCAGAAAACCCGTAGGAAATATATATCAAGCAACAAGAGTGCAGAGATGAGAAAAACAAATTTTTCTCCCTCACCTAGCACTCTGGTAATAAATGTTCATGGATTGTATTTCAGAGTTTGATCGGTTACAATATCTTTATGCTGGCCGGATAGGCCTCTGATCTCCAATATTGCACCAGCGCAGAACTGATAGATTGCAGTAGGATTTTGTTTGGGGTGTGCAGATTGCCAACAGTGTTGTAATGAGGCCCAAAACGTTCTGGGCTTCCCACCAACAGGAATGTGTAGTCAGCCTGTGTACTATAGCAGGCAGATGTCTGAGAGCTAAAATCTACCCCAGAATGTACAGGCAACGACTGAGGCTTATGTCAGGGGTCAGATCAGAAACCCCGAGGTATATCATGAAGTTAGACCAGACCCCAACTATTTTTTAGTTTTGACATTAGTGTGTCGATAAGATGTTTCACTACAGGTGTGGTTCTATTGACATCCTAGGAAGCTTTTATCAAAACAAACTTTAATTTAACAATACCGTTTAAATATAACAAATTAATTAGCTTAACTGTTACCAATTGAAATACATAAACATGACAAGCTACAATTCTTAACTGCTTCCTATCTCTATTAAGCAATATTCCTCATAGACTTAAACTCAATATCAGTTAGCAAACAACACAGACTTACGTTCTTGTATGTGGGCTGCCAGTCCTCAAGATTTTGAACACTTCTGGAGATAGAGAAACATCTGTCTTCTGACACTCAAACACCAGACTCCAGAGAGAGAGAGAGATCTCTTGCTTCTTTCAAGATCAAGCAGAAACTAAACTGTTTTTCCCTGTAAGTTCAGCTCTGCCCATTCATCTGACTCTGTCTCTTGTCAATCAACTTAATTAAACCCTACTCTGAAACCCTGGGGGGAAAAACAAACATAAACAAAAATCCATCAGCTCAGATTAAAACAAACACTCCAATATCTAGGATCAATTATTCTCCTGCATCCTCAGCGTGGAGCTGCCAGGTTTGCAGATGGATTTGCACCAGATAAACCAGAGCTGAGTTTTAAACATACCCCTCACAAGAAAGATGGTATAAGTACATTTCTTAAAGGCCCGGTATTATCACACTTAATATTCCTTTGAACAAGATGAAATCAATTCTAAATTTATATTTTATTGATTTGATCCAGTGTATCTCCCCTGTACTACCACACAATGTACTTTAATTACATGCTGTTAACTGAAGACATTACTGAAACAGAAGTGATTAAAAACAAGGCTCTTTTTTTAACCTCCATTAGAAAACTATTCACTGATGATCTATTCCATAAAATAATCTTTTTAATATTCACATAAGCAACATGCCCACCACATCATCACAATTTGATTTTTGTCAGTGATATTGCCTTGACATCTCGGGCAAAGTCTTTCCAGATGGCACACTTAACCCTGAACAGTTAAAATGGCTAAGTATCTCCACAAGTGGAGATTGCAACAATATCCATTGTGTCAGTGGATGTCCAATGAGATTTGGGGGTTCAGGTGCATAGCTCCTTGATATGTCATGAACAGGTACAGAAAATAGTCATGAAGGCTAATGGAATGTCGGCCTTCATATCTAAAATGCTGGAGTATAGGGATGCAGGTGTTAAGCTGCAGTTGTACAAACCCTAGTTTGAAGTTGTGTGCCAATGAGTTTGGTGTGGCAACCTGAGGCCCAAATGTGTGCACAATACTCAGCTGTCAAGAAGACCAGAGTCACAGCCGAAGTATGAAGGACAGTGATTTTTGCACCTGAGATTGTGATGACAAGCTTGCAGTGAGGTCCACTTGTGTCGACACAACAGTAGAGGGAAGACTGAGGGGAGGGAGGCTGGCCCCCAGTATGGCTGCATGAAATGCTCAACAAACAAGGGAGTCATCAGAGATATCACATTATTTACTGGAAGGGAAAGCATGCAGACTCCAGATGGAGTGGGCAGAGGTCCACATGGGGCATGGACACCTCGCAGGTGATGGGTCAGGTGGGGGAGGGTGGGAATCTCCCCCACAACAATGACTGGATCCAGAATGTCTGCACAGATGGTTGATGGGGCATAAGTGCTAACCTCTTAAACAGTGGCTGCTAACTCTGCTGTGTCACCTTCAGACCCTTGCTGAGGAGAGATATAGTGCTGCTCACAGCTCCACATGCTCCCTAATAGTGCAGAGCACAGGACTTTTGAAGATGTGATTCAAATGCCTGGACTATTACAATATGCGGCGGAGAGGGTTTACCACATGATCACAGTTTGCTGTACCCTTCACAATCTGACTATGCAAAGAAGTGAGCCCACCCTAGAAGGATGTGAGCAACCTAATGTGAGCAACTTAACAGACAGGATGGTGGTGATGTGAACGTGTCATGAGAGAATGAGTGTTGATATATGGATCAAAGGAAATTTGACAAATTGGATCCAGAATTGGTTGAGTGGCAGGAAGCAGAGGGTGATAGTCGAGGTTTGTTTTTCAGAGTAGAAGCCTATGTCCAGTGGGATCCCACAGGGATCAATGTTTGGGGCCTTGCTGTTTGTGGTTCATATAAATGATTTAGACTTGAATGTAGGAGGGTTGATCAGTAAGTTCACGGATGATACGAAAATTGGCGGGTGGTAAATAGTGAGGAGGATAGCCTTAGATTACAGGGAGACATAGACGGACTGGTCAGGTGGGCTGATCAGTGGCAAATGGAATTCAATACGGATAGGAGTGAAGCGATGCACTTGGACAGGACAAACAAGACAAGGGAATACACGGTGAATGGCAGGACCTTGAGAAGCACAGAGAGACTTGGTGTGCATGTACACCGTCCCTTAATTTAGCAGGACAGGTGGATAAAGTGGTTTCGAAGGCATATGATAGACTTGTCTTTATTAGCCGAGGCATAGAGTTTAAGAGCAGGGAGGTAATGCTGGAACTATATAAAATGTCAGGCCACAGCTAGAGTATTGTGAGCAGTTCTGGAATCCACATTATAGGAGGGATGTGATAGCACCGGAAAGGGTGCAGAGGAGATTTACCAAGTTGTTGCCTGGGCTGGAGAGTTTTGATTATGAAGAGAGATTGGATAGACTGGAGTTGTTTTTCTTGGAGCAGAAGAGACAGAGGAGGGGCATGATTGGATGCATAAGGGGAATAGATTGAGTAGACAGGAAGAAACTTTTTCCCTTGGTGGAGGGATCAGTGACCGGGGGCATAGATTTAAGGTAAGGGGCAGGAGGTTTAGAGGGAATGCGAGGAAAAACATTTTCACCCAGAGGGTGGTGGGAGTCTGGAGCTCACTGTCTGAAAGAATGGTGGATCCAGAGACACTCTTAACATTTAAGAAGTATTTAGATGTGCACTTGCAATGCCAAAGCATGCAATGCTATGTACCAAGCGCTGGAAAATGGGATTAGAATAGTTCATAGAAACATAGAAATCATAGAAACCCTACAGTGCAGAAAGAGGCCATTTGGCCCATCGAGTCTGCACCGACCACAATCCCACCCAGGCCCTACCCCCATACCCCCTACCCCCAGTTGGGTGGTTTGTCTTTGACTGGCATAGACTCAATAGGCCAAAGGACCTTTGTTCTGTGCTGTAGACCTCTACAGCTCTAATGGATGTGTAAGATCCGTGGAGCGAGTCACTATTTGAGTACATGATGCCATGCTGAGAGTTTGATAATGGAGGGAGATGAGAGATGAGAGAGGCCTTATCCTGGCAGAACAGATGAGATCATTCATCCTTTTCCTGCCCTTCTATGCTTCTGTGCTTCTGGCATGATTGCTAGCCATGCTGACCTCCTGGGCAATCACTTCTCAGGCTGGAGAGGTGAGGTCGGTGTGCTTCCTGGAGCCATCCCTTGGCTTGTGGACATGCCTCTGTTCCCAGACTCCTTAAATTAAGGCCTTGAGGGCATGTTTGTTGTGCTGGGGTACAGCCCTTCTCCTGAAGCTGCTAGCCTTTTGCCTCTGGTATCTGAACATCAAGCACACTATCATGAAGATATGTGGGCTGGACAGAGTGATATGAGTGTGCTGGATTTGCGTTTACATATACCACCCAGATCATTGAGCCTGGTAGCTGATAGCCGGCGGATGAATCTGCTCCAGACCCGGCAGATGATTCGGGGAGCTGCTTAGTTGTACATAATTAATGAGGCTCCAAGCCCAGAATTGAGCACAAGTTCACACCATTCTTGCCAATGGGAATGGCACCACCGGAACCGCCTGCTACCGCATTTAGAGAAAAAAATGGAGAATTCAGCCCACTGTATGTGACCCAGCATCTCAGCAACCAGGCTTCAATATTCCCAGAGCACGTGCACAATCTTCAATAGAATATGGACATGACCAATGTGGCTACCTGATGTACAAGCAAGACCGCAAAATCTTGCCTGGTTGTGACTGTGGCAACCCTGACTAAACCATGCAGTGCATAATAATAACTTACCCCAACTCAAGTTTAACATGACATCCTGGAGTTACAATTGCTCTTTAGCAAGGCATCGGACTGGTTCTGGAATTTGATACGAAAGAAAAGGGACATAGGATGATTGTTCCAATCACTGCTTGCTTACTGCTGATCAGGGATAGCACTGAATGAGTTAAGTGGTTCTACACGGGGGACAAGATGTAAAAGAATCATCATCACCGAGGCATAAATAGAAATAAACAGATGCTGAGGCACAGCAGGAGAAATCAGCAGGGGTGACTAACAGTTTGCTCAAAATAGCTTTTAATGAGGGTCTTAAAGGGAGAAAGATAAGTGGAGGGAAAGGAGTTTTAGCTGGAGAATTACAGAGCATGGGATGCAGATGGCTGAAGGCAGAGACATCATTGGTGAGTAAAGAGTGGATGAGGAAGGTACAAAAGGCCAGAGATAGAGGAATAGAGAGCAGGGAAGAGTTTTCATGTTGGAGGAGGTTACAGTGTTAGCGAGATCATGAAAGGATTTTGATGTGTGAATGATCATTTTAAATTGTACTTGTTTGGGAGTTAGGAGCCAACATAGGAAAACCTGTGTATTATACAATATGTTTGGCAGAGCCTTGGACAAGATGATGCTTATGAAGGGTGCCTATTTGGAGGCGAGTGAGGAGAGCATTGTAATAATGAGATCTGGAGATGCGAGGTGCTAGGAAGATGCATATTGAGAGCTACATCTCGGGATGGTGATGGCCCAAATTTTGTCATGGACCTTTAGCTGACCCTGCATTGATAAGTCTCAGGAATAATTATCTGATAGTTGCTTGGGCCTATGTGTTATTTATTACAATTGTGAGGTTCCAAAGACTGTTATGTTTTCTAATTTATATCTTTAATTTTAGGTCAAAATGAAAGGGATCACATGATCTGTTCCAAAGTCTGCCTGATACCAAACTTGGGTGGCTTTATTGTTCGAGATCAAAGGGGGCCCAGATTGTTTTACTGGGAAGATGGTGCAAGACGTTTACACATGGAAACAATGACTGCAGCTAATATGCTAACAGTGGATTGACTGTGAGTCTCCAAAAGTGTTGAGAATGTCAGTTGTAAACAGTTATGCTTTAAACAGTCCATTTACTTCCAAGATAAGAGAGTTGGTGGTCTCAAGTATAGCTAATCAGCGTTTCTACCTGGATACAAGTGCCATTTCTATGGAGATGGGCTTTGAGAGGGGAAGGAATTTGGAGATACCACTGAAACTCACAGACACAGGTAGTCTGCTGAGATCAGGGAATGAGAAAGCAGCTAGATGCTGAAGGTTTCTATAGTGCATCATGCAGGATGCAGGTGGGACATTGTGCTCAGATTGGCAAGATCAAACTCATGTGGAGTTAAAATGAGGCTGGAAGATTATTGTAACTTTATCTAGAGGGAGGAACCTCCAGAAAAACTCACTGTGAAAGACAGTTCTGGAGTTAAAAGTTTCTCGGCTGCGAAAATAAACTAATCTGAAGTAAACCGTCAGGAACTATGAAATATTTTGAACTGGTTGCGGGAGAATATAATATCTACTTAAAAGACAGTGTAACATAATCCTAATCATTAACTTTTTTGGTTATATTAAAAGTGCTATTCTGTAATTTAAAGTATAAGTTGCCTCCAACAAGAGTGTTTCATCAATGGTGCTTTTAGTCTGTTTGTTACAGTAATCACCTTAAAAACAAAATCTTGTTGTGTATCCAGCTATTAACTGGAAGTTTGATTTTCCTTTTAAAAGTTATCAGTCTCTTTGGGAATAATAACATATAGAAACATAGAAAAACTACAGCACAAAACAGGCCCTTTGGCCCCACAAGTTGTGCCGAACATATCCCTACCTTTTAGGCCTACCTATAACCCTCCATCCTATTAAGTCCCATGTACTCATCCAGGAGTCTCTTAAAAGACCCCATTGAGTTTGCCTCCACCACCACTGATGGCAGCCGATTCCACTCGCCCACCATCCTCTGTGTGAAAAACTTCCCCCTAACATTTCCCCTGTACCTACCCCCCAGCACCTTAAACCTGTGTCCTCTCGTAGCAGACATTTCCACCCTGGGAAAAAGCCTCTGAGAGTCCACCCGATCTATGCCTCTCAACATCTTATATACCTCTATTAGGTCTCCTCTCATCCTGCGTCTCTCCAAGGAGAAAAGACCGAGTTCCCTCAGCCTATCCTCATAAGGCATGCCACTCAATCCAGGCAACATCCTTGTAAATCTCCTCTGCACCCTTTCAATCTTTTCCACATCCTTCCTGTAATGAGGTGACCAGAACTGAGCACAGTACTCCAAGTGGGGTCTGACGAGGGTCTTATATAGCTGCATCATTAGCCCCGGACTCTGAAACTCAATCCCTCGATTGATAAAGGCCAGCACACCGTACGTCTTCTTAACTACCTCCTCCACCTGCGGGGCCAATTTTAGAGTCCTATGGACTCGGACCCCAAGGTCCTTCTGATCCTCTACAGTACTAAGAGTCTTTCCCTTTATATTGTACTCCTTCATCCCATTTGACCTGCCAAAATGGACCATTACGCATTTATCTGGGTTGAAGTCCATTTGCCACTTCTCCGTCCAGTCTTGCATCCTATCTATGTCCCTCTGTAACTTCTGACATCCCTCCAGACTATCCACAACCTCACCAACCTTCATGTCATCGGCAAACTTACCAACCCATCCCTTCACTTCCTCATCCAGGTCATTTATGAAAATGACAAACAGCAAGGGTCCCAGAACAGATCCCTGGGGCACACCACTGGTGACCGACCTCCATTTAGAAAAAGACCCATCTATACCCACTCTCTGCCTCCTTTGGACAAGCCAGTTCTGGATTCACAGGGCAGCAGCCCCTTGGATCACATGCCCTCTCACTTTTTCTAGAAGCCTTGCATGGGGGACCTTATCGAATGCCTTGCTAGAATCCATATGAACCACATCTACCGCCTTCCCTTCGTCAATGTGTTTAGTCACATTTTCGAAGAACTCCACCAGGCTCGTAAGGCACGATCTGCCTCTGACAAAGCCATGCTGAGTATTCTTGAGCATACTAAACCTCTCTAAATGCTCATAAATCTTGTCCCTCAGGATCTTCTCCATCAGCTTACCATGTGATAATTTTATACCATAGTGGGTCAGATCTCAAACGGTGATGAGACAGAATACAGGAAAGAGGTAGGGAATCTGATGAAATGGTGCAATGACAATAATCTCTCTCTCAATGTCAGTAAATGAATGACATAGTCATCGACTTCATGAAGCGTAGTGGAGGACATGCCCCCGCCTACATCAATGGGTTGAAATGGAAATGATTGAGAGCTTCAAGTTTCTAGGTGTCCAGATCACCAACAACCTGTCCTGATCCCTCCACACTGACGCTATAGTTAACAAAGCTCACCAATGCCTCTACTTTCTTAGGAGGCTCAGGAAATTTGGCGTGTCCACTCCGACTCTTACAAATTTTTACAGATGCACCATAGAAAGCATCCTTTCCAGATGTATCACAGCTTGGTATGGCTCTTGCTCTGACAAAGACTGCAAGAATCTATAAAGGGCTGTGAACGTAGCCTAGTCCACCATGCAAAGCAGTCTCTCATCCATTGACTCTGTCTACACTTCCTGCTTCTTCGAAAAAGCAACCAGTGTAATCACGGACTCCATGCCCCCCAGACATATGCTCTTTCACCTTCATCGGTCAGGAGAAAGATACAAAAGTCTGAGAGCACGTACCAAACGACTCAAGAACAGCTTCTTCCCTGCTGCCATCAGACTTTTGAAGGGATCTCCTTATATTAAGTTGATCTTTTGCTACATCCTAGTATGACTGTAACAATACATTCTGCACCCTTTCCTTTCCTTTTCCCCTATGTACCCTATGAATGGTATGCTTTGTCTGTATAGCGCACAAGGGGGCATAACAGTGGCACAGTGGTTAGCAGTGCTGCCTTAGAGCGCCAGGGACTCGCGTTTGATTCCCAGCTTGGGTCACTGTCTGTGCGGAGTCTGCACGTCCTCCCTGTGTCTGTGTGGGTTTCCTCCGGGTACTCCAGTTTTCTCCCATAGTCTGAAAGATGTGCCGTTAGGTGCATTGGCCATGCTAAATTATCACTCAGTGTACCTGAACAGGTGCTGGAGTGTGGCGACTAGGTGATTTTCACAGTAACTTAATTGCAGTTTTAATGTAAGCCTATTTGTCACTAATAAATAAATAGAACAATACTGTTCACTCTATAACCATACAATATAACAACTTATAAATCAAAGAAAAAGGTTTAATACAGACACTTCATTACTCCAACACTTGAGGCCTCACCCTAGGCCATTCCAAGCAATTTAACAATTCTTAATAGGTTCTTATTTATATTGAGTCGGCAGGTCAGCTGATCATCACATCATTTGGTCATTGGTTACATAATTTATTGAGTCAACTGGCCCTTACAGCTGGTTACCATTGGTCACACTACAACAGATCCAATGTTACCATCGGTTACATTCTAACAGTGATCACCCTAATAAACAACAACACAATCCATACTTGCTCCTCCCCTTCCTTTGTACTGATCATGTCTACAGATCTGTGAAGGGAGAGTGCTGCAGCAGTTTTCTCAATCTGATGCCCCTGCATATTGAATCCGTATGAATATCATTGAAGATTGAAACGCAATGCCTTAATATCTCTGACATAATGCTTGGACATAAGATCCAGGGCCAGGGGACTCAATAGCAAAATAAGCCCCGGAATGGCTATTCTCTCCATAATAAACTCCAATTGGTTAGGCAATCATTCAGTCCAGATGTGAGTTGTGAACTCTGTAGAAGTACCTAAACTGTACAGGCTGCTCATGCACAAATGACCTCCGAACAGATTCCTAAACTGCCTGTGTAAGCAGACGGGGTATACCCCGAATGCTTGGCATCTATATCTACTGAACCCATGAGCTGACCATCCAGCTAGCTAGTTATTTCATCTGCAGTTCCACCTGTCATTATTTCCCTCATGTTGCTCATGTTTTGTGTTTCACCAAGTGCGTTTACTTACAGCTCACCGAACAACCTTCTAAGAGTACATACATTTGTGCCACTTTAGCTAAGGGTGATGCAAGATACTGTGAGGAACTCAGCTGAGGCAGGCCACTGGGTTTGATATTGGTCCTTTAACCAGAGCATTAGAAAAAGAAGATATTGTAGAATTCTAGCAACAAAGCTTCCACTGAATCAGAACTTTCAAAGTAGTGACATGTTACAGCATTAGGCTGAGAGAAAACATGGAAAAGGAAAGGATGACATTGACATGAGTTTGGGGCCTTTACTGTCACCTGCTCCCACGCTCTCTGCCGCCTGCATGCTGAGACTCTCCAGGGTCCTCTCTTTATAAGAAATCAGTGTTTCCTGTTTGCATTTGCTGGTGTAAGTTATGTGTTACCTATTTCTGCAAGCAGATTGAACAGAAACATATGTTGGAAAAAGGAATACAGAGATAAATGTCTGACTCTTTATGTTCCTGGCAAAGAATTTAATCTATTATGAGTGCATATCAGAAATTCAGACACCCTTAGTGCATAGTCGTCCAACCATTGATTTAAGTGGGCAAGTAATCATTTGCCATTTGTGCTGTCAATGAGTGAGATTCTCAGCTTGGATCATGAAGTTAGAAAGTAATGCTTGCAACCCAAATGCCCAGATTTGTAGCCACCTTATGTGAGTATGTTAATATGCATTAAGAAGGTGCCTATATGGTCAATAAGCTTGATGTTTGCTGCTAGCTTCTTTTAATGAACCATAGGACAAAAATGCTGAATGCCCTGTTGAAACATTTGTAATGTAGATAAACAGCAATTATAGAGCACAATATTGTCTATCTGTGATGCTGTAATAGGCATATGGTGAAGCAATATTAAAATGATCCTTTATGCAATATTGTAACATAATGCAAAGCTTGAGTGCATTTGCCTTAGGAATATAACTTATTTTCTCTCAATTAACATTGATGAAATATCAGCAGTGCCTTTCTTATGGAAGTGTCTGCTCTAAAAATAAAATCACTATTACACTCCTTGAGCTTCCTGAATTGAATTTCAAATAAATTACCCAGTTAGCAATAAATGAAAGGCACTAGCATTCCTCATTCTTCCGTTTGCCTTCCAACTGATTTTGCACTGCAACTTGCTTTGATTTGAAAACTGATTGAGGACAATGCTATATATATGGCACCTGTGATCTGCATAAACAATGGCCAGAATTCTCTGATTTTGCACACATCCACTGCTGCTGCCAGTGAGAACCAGAGAATTTGGCGCTCAGCCAAAATCTCTGTTCACAGCAGCGGGATTGGAAAATCCTAGATTCAGGCGTGGTCATAGAGTCATAAAATTCCAGCCAGTGTGTCTTTTTAACCAATCTTAATGAAGAGCATCGAGTCTGAACCAGGAAATACGAGATACAGTTGTTAATTTAATGCAAAATCATGTGCAGAAATAAAAATAAAGTTGGAAAATAATGATGGGATTAAAAGAGTGAGAAAAAATTAACAGAAAGAAAATGTTCAGGAATAAATTCATTTTATTAACTTTTAAAATCTCCAACAATAATTGAAATTGGGAGGAATGAGCTTCCATACTTGTAAAAGTTATCTTTTTAGTGCCAGATGTTGCTTGGAAATCTGGAAATTTTGAAGCAAAGAAAAGTGGATTCACAGTCCAGGAAACTCCCCAGAAATTCCAGGAGATTTCAACAGTCTGTTTTTATTTGTACTTTGTTTGGCTCCTATGCCACAGGCAGAGATCACTTACACTGAAATGGACAATCCCCAAGTTTTTTCTGTGTGTTTAATGGGCATCTGTAGATTAAATATAGCAACATCACACCACTGCTTGTATTTGAATAGTTTTCTCAGCAAGGTACCACTGTTCTGAAGTGTCTTGAGGAGCAGGGCAACTTGGAGAGCAAGTTCCAGACTTTTTCATTTAGTTGTGCATGAGTGGATTCTGGAAGATACTTTATGATTTACTCTAATATGATAACTTCTGATAGTCTTGGCATTTGTTTTACAGTAAAATCCAAACTACTGTTTTTTTCACTCCAGCCTGCAAATCATGATACCAATGCCCTCCAGGGGAGAGAAACTGACTTTGTTTAATTTTGCTACACTTTAACTGAGAACAGCCACATATTCCAAGCCTACTCTGTGATCTCTGCCTGTGGCATAGAAGCTAAACAAAGTACTAATAAAAACAGACTGTTGAAGTCTCCTGGAATTTCTGGGGAGCTTCCTGGATTGGGAATCCACTTTTCCTTGCTGCAAAATTTCATTTCCAGAAATCTTCCCAAGCACTGGCACAAACACTGTCAAAAGTTCTAGAATATGGATGGTAATCACTATGTGAGCAAACCAAAAAGAGTGTGTGTCAACCAGTCATAGGAGGCATACTGCACTCCTCTACATAGCTGCTGTATCAGATAATACTTATGATGATTGTAAAAAGAAAGGGGGATGGAAAAAGAATTGGAGAGGAGAAGATATAGGGAAGTGGAAGGGAGTAGAGGGGAAAGGGAGGAGGGAGGAAAAGTCAGATGAGGGGAGGGGGGGGTGCAGTTGGAGATAGGGTGGGTAGGGTCGCAGAGAGAGTAGAAGAAAGTGTCCTTCTATAATTGCTCCCAGAAGTTTTCATTGAACTTGAACCTGAAAATTCTCACCTTACAGGAATTCTGATCTAATAAACACCAAAATGAGATTCTGCAAAAAAGGAGACTTTCCAAATCCCCTTTCTCAAAAGCAAAAAAAGTAAAACTCTTGAGGTTGCCTTCGCCAGAATCATTTATTTTATCTCTTATCAAGGAGTCCAAAATGATTATCCAGTGTGAAATGTTACCTCACTGCTAATAGCCCTCCAGGAGCTATTCAAGAGCTGATTTTGAAAATGACATGAGGAATAGTGATATTGAGAGTGGCTGGCACATTGTCTACCTATATTACTATCAGTGAAATATTTATATCAGGAACATTCAAGCAACATGGCCAAGTCAATTAATCCCTTCCTTCCCTTCACTTGGCTCTTGTATTATTAATTTCCAAAAGTTGAACTGTTACAAATTGGTTTTGACTCTCTTTAAAAAAGAAAACAATTTCCTGCCAATTTTGCTTAGCTGCAACTCCTAACCATTCATTTGTGATTTCAGAATAGAATATGAGTAAATGGCTTGTTTATTCCCACGTGGCACTGACATTTATTGCAGTCCTTTGACAATGCATGGAGCGTTCTGAAGCAGAGTTCACATATCTCTGTGCACATCGTTACTGTTGTCTCAGCTGCATAGAAATATAATTTACTACTGTAGGTTCCAGAGATAATCACTCTGTACAACAAAGGAGAAATAACATGCTCAAGCAGGGAAGAAAAAATTCCAAAGTGTACAATTCCAGAAAAAACTTGAACGTTCGTTTTGTTTGCACGATTAAAAAGGTGTGGAATAGACAGTAAGCAGCAATCGGTCAAACATCTTGAACTGCAATTCAAATTACTCAGTATTTGATGGAAACGTTTAGATATATACTATGGTATATTTTATTAATATATTAGCTCTTATCTCTCAAATTATTCTGAATTATGAAGAGTATAAACTAAATGCTGCTAATAGAAAGGACCCAATTCTCCCATTTTGGGAGAAGTGCCCATGCTGGCTGGAAAACGGGAGTTGAAGTAACTCTCAGAGGCTGGTGTCCCATCATCAGATTTCCTTTATTTACAAACTTAACTCCACTCCTAAGAGTGCTTCAGATACAAAGTCAGAATCCGGAGTGCCAGGAGCCCTGACACTCCTCAATATATATACAGGTGAGACTTCCTGATTGGGCAAGCAATCATTACCTCAATCAGGGAGCTCATACTTCAAGAGGCCAAACTCATGGGCCTCATTGAGGTCATTACAGGAGTGTACCCCTTTTGAGTGGCACAGTGGTTAGCACTGCTCCCTCACAGTGCCAGGGATCTAGGTTCAATTCCCGGCTTGGGTCACTGTCTGTGTGGAGTTTGCACGTTCTCCCCGTGTCTGGATTAGGGGATTAGCAGGATAAATATGTGGAGTGACGGAAATAGGGCCTGGGTGCGATTGTGGTTGGTGCAGACTCGATACGTCGAATGGCCTCCTTTTGCACTGTAGGGATTCTATGATTCTATGATAGTGTTGGCAGCATCTTTCAGGTGGAATTCACCCAGCTGAATGATGCTAACAAGCTCATTTCAAGCAACCCGCCAGCCAGCCCCACAGTTCTGTGATTAGGCAGCCATTTTTAAATGGTGACTCGATCTCCATGCTCGGTGACAGGCCCCCCTTCATGCAAAAAATGAAATGGTGCTCCCCCCCCTTCTGCGGTGCACCACCAAACCCCTCACTAAAGAGGGACATCCTCCCCCCACCCACAAATAATGGGTTAAATCCCCTCCACACAACGCAGGCATGAGGGTGATCCGACCCACCCCTCCTCCCACTCAGCCATCCTTCCCCTTCAGACCCTCACACAACCCCTTCCCCTTCAGACCCTCACACAACCCCTTCCCCTTCAGACCCTAACACAACCCCTTCCCCTTCAGACCCCACCACACAGCCTCATTCCCTTCAGACTCTCCCACACACAACGCCTTCCCTTCAGACCCCTCCCACACAATCCCTCCCCCCTCAGACAACCCACTTAGCCACCTTACCCTTCAGATCCCCCTCCACACAGCCTCCTTTCCCCTCAGATCTGCGACACAGCCCCCATTCAGGCCACACACACTGGCAGTGCCAACAGTGCATTCTGGCACTGACACCCTGGCCTGGCACCTTGAGACCCAAGGCGGGTCAATGAGGTCAGTCCAATGGCCATTTGCCCCACTGCTGCCGCCAGGCTGCAGAGGAAGGGTCCCTCAAGGCTCCTGGGGGTGGGTGGGCTTGGGCTGGGGGCAAGGGGTTAACTACACCATTCTCCATAGGGATGGGGATATCACAGCTGGACTGCCTTTTCTAGCTGTGACAGACCTGATAATCACCCCTGGCATGGTGATTTCATGATGTGGAGATGCCGGCGTTGGACTGGGGTAAACACAGTAAGAAGTTTAACAACACCAGGTTAAAGTCCAACAGGTTTATTTGGTAGCAAAAGCCACACAAGCTTTCGGAGCTGCAAGCTTTGGCTTTTGCTACCAAATAAACCTGTTGGACTTTAACCTGGTGTTGTTAAACTTCTTATGGTGATTTCAGGCAGCCCTGTGATCAATTTCTGCATTCCTGCCTGTCAGCTGTGCAAATTTTGAAGTGGCCAGGTCATTTTAATCTCCATGCTCGGATAATATCCCCTGGTCACCTGGAAGGATTTTAAATCACTGCAGCACTCCAGTCTGCAGCAGAGATTTTCCTTTCACCCTGTCAGAAACTGCAGGTGAGAGCAGATCCCTTTAAAGTCCTCTGACAGAGAGGAGATGTCAATTTCACCTGGGGCAGGGTTCCAGTCTGCACAGCTGTGTGCTCAGCCCCAATGCATGCACACATTGAAGTTGCTGAGGCTTTCCAGCAAGCTGAGATAATTGAAATCATCTCCATTGCATTTGAAGCCGCTAATCTGTCAATGTGTAGTGCCTTATAAATGATTCAGCTGTCAGATCAATGGACGTCCATCAACGTCCAGCCACCTGTGTTTATTTTGATTTTGATTTCCCTTCACGGTTGACTGCACCTCAAGTGCCCCATTGATCCTGACTGCAATGTAGACAGAGTCTAATCCTAATTGTCAGCCTGTGGTTTCATTTCCTCTTTTGCAAACCACTTCAAAGAGGGAGTGAAAGCACAGACTGTCAATCTGAGGGGAAGGGGGCTGTGTTGTGGGGGTCTGAGGAGGAAGGGGTCTGAGTGGGTGATCTGAGGGAGCAGGGGGCTGAGGTTTTTGGGTCAGGTCACCCTCAGGCCTGCGTTGTGTATGTATGGGGTGTCCCATGATTTAAGTGGTGGAGGACATGGATGCCCCCCTTTTCTGAAGGGTTGGTAATGCTCCCCTGGACTTTCAGGATCTGGCACACCATGTTCCCACTTGCGGATAGCACGTGCAAAGCTTGCCCGGTGCCATTCCTGTTGGCGCGCCAAGTGAATGCTGGGAGGCTGGTGAATGGCCTGTCAAACCCGCTAATGACACTTAAATTAGTGGGTTTGCATAAATATTGGGGAGCCCAATCGGGGCCGACGGGCTGAGACGGGTGAATCCCGAGAATCCTCACGTCTGGCAGGGATCCTAATTTTCAGCCAACCGGGGTTTCAGGATTCCTGCTGGCTGTCTGAAGGGGTCAGAGAATTGCCTTCATAATCTTGGTAAAACATTTATCTACAGACAAAGATTACGTATGCTCTTTCATTGGTTAATGATAAATGTGTGACAATGGAGCGAATTTCGGGACTTGTCTGTGGAGCTGACTTTGCTGGAAAGTTTAGGCCCTGCCCCTCAAGAATGACAACAAAGTGCTTTGAAATGGCACAAATCAATTCCAGCCTCCCAGATTGCCTTGATTCACTAAAGTTCACCTATTGCCCCAACAGGTCCACAGCAAACGCCATCTCCCTGGCCTTACACTCAACCCTGGAACACCTCGATAACAAAGACACTTGCGTCAGTCTCCTATTTATTGACTACAGCTCAGCCTTCAACACCATTATTCCTACAAAACCCATCTCCAAACTCCATGGCCTGGGGCTCGGCTCCTCCCTCTGTGACTGATCCTGAACTTCCTAACTCAGAGACCATAATCAGTAAGGATAGGCAACAACACCTCCTCCATGATCATCCACACCACCGATGCCCCACAAGGCTGTGTCCTCAGCCCCTTACTATACTCCTTATACACCTATGACTATGTGGCCAGATTCCACTCCAACTCAATTTTCAGGTTTGCTGATGATACCACCGTAATGGGTCAGATCTCAAACAACGATGACATGAAGTGAGGAAAGAGACAGAGAATCTGGTGAACTGGTGTGATGACAATTATCTCTTCCTCAATATCAGCAAAACGAAGGAGATAGTCATCGATTACAGAAAGTGTAGTGGAGAACATGCCCCTGTCTACATCAATGGGGATGAAGTGGAAATGATCGAGAGCTTCATGTTTCTAGGTATCCAGATCATCCACAACCTGTCCTGGTCCCTCCACGCTCACTTTATAATTAAGAAAGCCCCCAACATCTCTACTTTTTCAGGTTGCTAACGAAATTTGGTTTGTCGCTACAAATCTCACCAACCTTTACAGATGCACCATAGAAAGCATTCTCTCTGGTTGTATCACAGCTTGGTATGGCTCCTACCCTGTATAAGACCGTAATAAACTACAAAGGGTCATGAACGAAGCCCAGTCCATCACTCAGACCAACCTCCCATCCATTGATTCTGTCTACACTTCCCGCTGCCTTGGAAAAACAGCCAACATAATCACGCACCCCAGACATACTCTCTTCTACCTTCTTCCGTCGGGGAAAGGATACAAAAGTCTGAGGTCACGTGCCAACCGACTCAAGAACAGCTTCTTCTCTGCTACCATCAGATTTTTGAATGGACTTACCTTATATTAAGTTGATCTTTCTGTACACCTTAGTTATGACTGTAACACTATATTCTGCACCCTCTCCTTTCCTTCTCTACGTACGGGATGCTTTGTGATCTTTTATGACCTTTTTAACAACTTATGAATGTTATTGTGGAGTTTGAGAGTTCTGTTTATAACGTAGGTACTGGATGACTGGGTAAGGATGATAAATTGGGTGAAGTGGTAAGGGGAAGCAGAAATGGTAGGGGCTGATAGGATGTGGGAGTGAAGGGAGAGAAGGGAGGTGTACAAGGTCTGAGGATTGAAGGGAGGGTTCACTGTGAAGGGGAGTTGAAGGGAGGTATGAGGTGAAGGGAGAGGAGGGGTGGTTGGAGGTAAAGGGATGAAGGTGAGGGGCTTTATGCTGATCTTCAGGATATGTTTATTTGGAGGAGCTACTGATGGCACACTGCTGGGACAGAGGTGGGATTGTGACATCAGGATTAATCCTGACCTCCACTTCCCACATCCAATAGGAAAGTCCCGATGAAGGAAAGAGTTTCCAGGCACAGACACTGTAATATTTATGTGAACAATGCCAGCTGTTTCTCAATGGGTATATAATGCCATTTACAACTCAAGGCAAGGCCTCTGATTTTACTTCTTGCACTGAAAATAGTACATCATCTGTGTTGGATGGCCGCTCTTATGATCATGATATTTGCAGATGTTGCAGTGCAAAAGCAGAGGTGATTAAAATTTCTACTGCTGAGAGATTGCTTGCTGAAGCTCATGCATCACTAACACTATAATATTCATGGAAATAGCTACCAATGGTATATAGGTGTGGGGAAACATTCCTGTCCCTTTTTACCCACCAGAAGTTCTTGAAAAGCCTGTTGCATGCATCAGCCTTAATTCATTTTAGCTGTTAGGTTTCTTGAAGCCTTGGAAATCTGAACAGCTAAAGTTATAGCTGAAACATACCAGACATACGGGGAGATCTTACCAGAATTTGGCAGAGTGTTGGTGTTATGATCCAGGCCAGAAACTCCAAGGTATTTTGTGAATTTAGCCTCAACCTTAATGGCAAACCATTACATGGTTACATGGCAAACCATAGGGGGGCTCCTGGGTGACGAGGGCTATCCACTGGGGATGTGACTGATGACTTTGATCCACAACCCACACTCATGCAATGACGGCCATGTGCCCACAACAAATCTGATAAAGAGTAAAGCACTGGCAGCAAGAAGTAACAATCCAGCTGCCAGGAGGAGCCTGCAGTATTCAACTGAGTAGCTCTCAAGATTTGTTGTGGCATGTTACAGGCTGTTCTAAATTGCCTTCATCAGAGGATAGCCCTTGCCATCAGGGGAGAGTCAGGTGTATGAGGAGGAGGAGAAAGCTGACGAGGAGGAAGAGGAATGGAGGATTCAGCCTGGAAAGGCCCTTTCTGCCCAGGCTGTATATGAATAAATAATTCAAGGACTCTAACAGTAACCTCAATCCCAATGCCTATTCACCAGAAGTCTTACACTCCTTATCTTCCCACTGTTACTGCTCATCACTTTGTCTACTTGACCACAAAGGAAAAAACAAAAGCCAACACAAAATACACATTCCAAACCAAATTTAGGAATTAAAGCATTCTATCTTGCATTAAACAAACTGATCTCCCTTGTGCAATCCCTTATTACCGCTTTTGTGTGCCTCTCCCATTCCCAGTGTTCCTATGAGGTGCTTCCCAATGATTACAGCATGGCTGAGCGAAGGCTGCTGACTTTCAAAAGAAGAGACCGCAGATGACCTTAGAGGGTGAATTCAAGCAAATCTGGGCTTGGAAAGCTCAGCTTCAGATTTCACAACTGCTGGCAGCAGTCTGGGCTAGTTGGCTGACAGGCAGATGAAGTCCTGGAAGCTGCAGATGAAGTCCTGGAAGCAGAGAAAATTCACAGTGACCAGCATCAGCAAACCATTCTGCATTGTCAAGTCTCTCTGTTTTACAGCCTCAGTATGGGGCAGATTAGAGAAATGTTATTGTTTTGTTCAACCTTCTCCAGCAATAACTCCTCCAATTAACGCACTAATCTGTGGCCAGGGCAGTGATTATGTCTGTTTATCTATTGCTGCTGTTAGTGTAGCCTGGACATGGGATCTTTCTGATCTGTCTATCGGCAGCTACCGGGCGGCACGGTAGCACAGTGGTTAGCACTGCTGCTTCACAGCTCCAGGGTCCCGGGTTCGATTCCCGGCTCGGGTCACTGTCTGTGTGGAGTTTGCACATTCTCCTCGTGTCTGCATGGGTTTCCTCCGGGTGCTCCGGTTTCCTCCCACAGTCCAAAGATGTGCGGGTTAGGTTGATTGGCCAGGTTAAAAAAAAAAAATTGCCCCTTAGAGTCCTGGGATGTGTAGGTTAGAGGGATTAGCGGGTAAATATGTGGGGGTAGGGCCTGGGTGGGATTGTGGTCGGTGCAGACTCGATGGGCCGAATGGCCTCCTTCTGCACTGTAGGGTTTCTATGATTTCTATAACACTAAAGCAGAGATGCAGTAATACAAAATCAATTGCTGTGACAATCCGAAAGCCCTTTTGAACACTGATATCCACAGGCATGGGCCAACATTCTGAGCTTCCAGTGCAGCACTCACCAGAATGATTTCATGTCTCTCTATGTCAGTGCCCTGCTCCAGTCCCACAGCACCCACTTTCCAAACTTTCTGCTCCTCTTGTGTATTCTCTTCTTCCATTAACACTCTGCTCTCCAGGCCCAAAGCTCTAGATTTTTTTCCTTTATCTCTCCAACTTCATCTCCTTCATTAAGATCCACACAAAAATTTACCTCTTGCACCAATCTTTCAATCATATGTATTACGTCCTTATGTTTCTGTGAACCACCTTGGAACATTGTTCCATGTTAAAGTTGAAATATAAGTGAAACATTTTGTTGTTGTTGTTGTTGGGTGTATAACAGATGCTTGATTTTGCTTTGTGGAAATTCCAATCTGTTATTGGATTTGTGGTAAAAAGTGGCAAGAAAATCATCCAAGATAGCTGTGCCAGCAGTGACACCACAGAACATTTCTGAGGGTCCAATTACTTTATGATAGATTTTGCTTCATCCGAGCCTTTTCATTTCTTTACAGTTCACAAACTATGGTTTATTTCCATTAATGACAACAAGCTTTCAATGCTTGTGTTTCTTTTCAATTTCCTAGGGATTTTCCCTTCCTTCCAATTGAATGAATTTCCATTTCATTTTGAGGGCCCATTTCTGCTCCTTGTATTATATTTTGATGACCTGTTTCCACTCCCTGCAAGCATGTTTATCCCTTATTGCCTATTTGTGTTCCTCATGACCCAGTTTCACTCCCCATATATCTGACTGCTTTTCCTTATTTTTACTGTTTGTACCATTGCTTCCTTGCTTCTGCCCAGTTTTACTCCCTACACTCAATTGTGCTTTCTGCAGCATACTCTAACTTCCTGTAAATCATTTTCACTTCTTATGGCACAGACTTCTATTCCTCTGACCCAGACTTTACTCCCACAGGCCATGATTTCAGTCTTTCCATTCGCAAGTGACCTCTGAATTCTATTTGTCAAATGTTAGTATTTCAAAATGAGAAAGTAATGACTTCAGAAAGGAGAAAAAAAAAGGGGTTATAGTTAGTCAAAAGCAAAACAAAAATATTTCACACAATGGCAGGCACTCTACAGATAGAGACGTTGGGGTCAACTTTAACTGAACGTGCCAGGTGTAAAACTGTTTCCCATTTCCCACCGAATGCCAAGCATTTAAAATCAACTCCCTTATTTCTTGTATATTTTCAATTTGGATCTGAATTGGGATAGACTGATTAAGATAAATGTTTCCTCTCCTACTTGTAAGAGTTCTTATTGAAATGAATTTGAAAATAATTTTTTGACAGTTGTGGCCCATAGCACAAAACCACCTGTTATTTGACAGACATTTGAAATCTTGAGTGGCAACAATGATGGCCGGTGTGGGGGATACAAATGTCACATTATTTTACCACGGGCTGCTCTACTAAAGTGTTTAACTTAACAACAGTCCAAATGCACATGCTAATTGGCTTGAGCTGTCATATGGCTAAATTTTGCCATCAATATGTCAAAGAAAAGAGCATAAAATGTTGAATTTCACCATGTGTGCATAAAATGGGTGCCTGAGCTTGAGCATAAAGTTGATAAAAAGAAGTATCTCTCCCCATTGAAATACTGATCAGCAAACTAACGATATCTGTTTAATCATGACATAGAAGTTCATGTGGTTTCATGACAAGTTAAAATAGGAGTAGGTTGAAAATCAAAGTGCACATCAAAGTTTTCTTTAAGAATACCTAGACTCAATGTTATGCTCTCCTGTCAATAGGCTTGAAGGTGGGAGAATCGGGGAGGGTGGTGGGGAGTTGGTGGAAGCTTATTTAGTCCAGCGAGCAGCCTACATGCTGCCTGCCCACTTGCCCCTGCCCTCACTGCAATTACACCATGAATGAGGCTGGCCTTAGGCTGCTGGCTTGCCAGTGGGTCAACTGATGTCCTTACGTGGGCAATTAAAGCCCACTTAACGATCTCATCCCATCGCTGCTGGGATTTACCTGGTGGCAAGACATGCCCATGCCAACTAGTCAGCTCATCAGCTTCCCTGCTCAGGCTGGTGGTGGGTGGTAGCAGGGGTTTCTTGGACCCATCAGATCTCCTCTGCAATCCATCTCCACCCAAGTTGCCCTCCCCCCATGGCCTCTCAAACACCAGCCCTGCACCCCCCTTGCCCCCACCCTCACTGGAGTTTGCCAGTTTGACACTGGCGAGGCCCCATACACATACCCAAATTCTGATCCAATGCCACACACCTCTTGAAGTTTTGATGTGGTTCTTCCAGATCCAGAAGGATAGAAATCCCACCTCAAGTCTATTAAACGTCATTGGCCATTAAATGGCTGCATTGTAACCCGTGCTTCCCTAGGCAAGTTCTCCCACACCTACCTTTTCAGCTGGGTGCATGTGCGTGTGGGGATCCGGTGCCTCATATAACTCAACCTCCTCATTAACAAATTGCCCAAAACAGTTCTGGCATGAGACATGATGTTCACTTGGATATGGTTGCTTCAATGTCAATATACCACACTTCCTATTTCCTCGACCAGTATAAAGATTACCTGAGTACAAGTTAATCGAAACAAACACAGTTCTGTGGATAATGTGATTAATTGGTCTGGGAAATGGTTGCAATCTCAGCCAGAAAGTTTATCCTGGAAATAAGATTCAGTAACAGTTAGCAGAAGGCCCTGGTCCCTCCCTCTTTTTCTCTGAACACACTCAGGTTTGGCCAGTGTTCCCATCAATAACAAGCTTCGTCCAAGAAAACAACAAAACTTCAGATTTATTTACTTACTCCAGACTCTTATATTTAGAGTAGAAATTATATACAGCCTGTAACAGTCACAAAGTCCAGACTATGTCCAATGTGCCTATGTCGCAGCCTGTTTCATATCTGCCTTTAAAAAAAAATCAAAACACTACTAATGATATTATGGGCAGCAATTTTTAATAACCAACAGAGGATATCATCCAAAGTTTTACTTTCTCCAACAGCCCCCACTTTCAACTGATTTTGAGTGAATAAAATCAAATAAACAGAATCTTGAGAAGCAAAGGTTAAACATTGCTTTTATCAATGACAGAAATGACGCTTGACCCAGCATAAGTTAGACTAAACAACCCTTGTTACACGAGGTTCAGTGAACCACTGTCTTTTTAAAAAAAAATAACTTTTTTTGTGCTCTTAGGCTAAGGGTTGCTCTTAATAGAAAATGAGAGTTAATTCACTTTGCATCTATTGACTACATTAAGCGCTTCCAGGTCAGGCACTGTGTCGACTAATGGTATGTGCTCTGCCATTGACTTCACAATGCAACCTCCTATCAAACCCCAGAACCACTTGCCTGCTAGAGCAGAGAATATGTCAAAATGTGCTTATGTTGGTGAGTTAGTAGCACTCCACTTGACTCTACTCCAGTTGCGTTCACTATGAGCCTCTGTCGTAGTTGCAATGGTAGCAGTTTTAGTGAACATCAGACTTCAGATAAATGCTGCACTGATGTAACTGTTACAGGCACTAATATGATGAATTTACAGCACCACATTTCCTACTGCCTGGAAATGTTTGTTCCCACTAAACATGCTACTGCTTCAAATGTGGGAGTAAGACAAGAGGATTTAGGTTTGAATTGGCAAATGGTCATTTTTAGATTGATATCAGCAATTCCTTATTCAAATGGAGGGTGATCAACATTTGAAATGATGGCTAACACACTAAATGTATTTAAACAATTGGATGCTGCCATGGGGGACTGGCAGAGTGCCTCTGGATAGTTTAAGTAATATGGACTAAATGGTTAGAGAAATGGTTACTTCTTCAGCAAAGATCTCAGGAATAGTACTGTGTTATCAAAGCAGATCTGATGTAGAATGCCCATATTCATGACAGGCAAGGCACCATGAGTTGCCCATCCCTAATTGCCCTCGAGAAACTGGTGGTGAGCTGCTTTTTGGAACCACTGCAGTTTGTGTAATGTAGGTACACCTATGGAGCTGTTAGGGAAGGAGTTCCAGGATTTTGTGACAGTGAAGGAGTGGCAGTATAACATCAAGTTAGTATCGTAGGCAACTTGGAGGGTAACTTGCAATTGGTGACATTCTCATTTGCGCTTGCTGCCCTTGTCCTTCTAGGTGGTGGAGGTCATATGTTTTGGCGGTGTTGAAGGGGTTAAGTTGCTGCAGGATGTCTTGGAGATGGTATGCATTGTAGACAAAATATGCTAATGGTGGAGGGAGTGAATGTTTAAAATGGTGGGTGATGTTTTATGCAATATTCCCTGCTTAATTGAATACTGGGATAGCTCTTCTTGGATTTTCCTCCTTCAAGTTATGTGGACATGTAAGGGTTAATGTATAAATTTGAAACAAAATACAGAAGTACTCTGCTAACCAACTGACCTAGAAACTTGGACACGCCCATACTGTGGCAAATGGGAGCCGATTAAAAAGTAGTAAAAGTCACAAAAAGAGAACTGTGGAATGCACACAGCAGGGACTATGTAGTTTAGTTGGGTAGGAATCTGAATGGACAACATCATGTATTGAGAGACGAATAAAGAAGCAATTATTCTACCAACTCCCGGCTCTTGAGAAGTTTGTATTCAACAATCTGGTATAGTCGGCGGGGTTTCCCAGCTGTAACAAGCGAAGGTAGATGGTCGATAGGTAAGGTCAACCTTTGTATTGTCAACAGACTCAAGTTTGGCAGACTAGGCAAGATCCTTGAAGAATTTGCGAACAAACTTAGAGCCGATGGCTTAGGACCCATACTAGTGTACACCCCCAGAAGCGGCTTATTTAAATAAGTCTATCTGTCCATCCTTGAGGTAAAGGAAAGGACCCATGTCCTAATAGCCCACTATGGCAGGCAACAAGGAAAAAGTACCTACTGCCACAAAGGGTGGTGTGGCTCCTCCAGAGGTAACCAAGACAAAAATGCGGTCAGACATCAATGACTTTCTGGAACAGCGATTGAAGTTATGAGATGTACGAATGGAGGTAGAACATAAATATGGTGCCTCTAAAGGACAATGGACTTTAAACGATATCAAACAGGCATGGGGAAAGGCTACACGGCTGAATGATTTGGCAATGGCCAAATGGTTTCCAGTGATAAATCAACAACAATGGTATTGGCAGCAAACCCAGAAAGACACAGAGACGAACTGAAAGGTTAAAAGTTTGCAAGACCAACTGGCAGCTGTTTGCGCCTCCCTGAAGAAAGAGAAAAATAAAAATCAAGAGCTAAAAGGTGAATTAGTGCTTGAAAAACAAGAATAAGCAGATCATGAAGTCGGTAAACAAAACGCCACTGTACCCCTCTTTGGTCCAGTTAGAAGACTGGACTCATCGACATTGGCTTAGACAGTGCCAGCATTATTCGGAGGATGGTAATAGAGACATTTAGGGGTCGAGGGTGATGGGCTGCCGTGTCCAGGTTTGCACCCAGTAAGAACTCGTAGCCATAAGACCAAGACAGAGGAAGTGGAAGGTGGGGATGGAAAAACCACGCATAAGACCCCCCACTAGTGGCTAACTATAGTCCAGCAGAACCAGAAAAGATAGATAAATGGACCAAAGAAATTCTCCATCCTAAGAAAAGTGGAGCTAAAACATGGGACGCCTTGAAAAGATTGAAAGGCATTTATGGGTTGCACCCACAAGATGCTGAATGCATCATGGTGCATATAGTATCCCCCAGAAAAGTGAAAGAATTGGGCACTGCAATAGCAAATGGTTTAGGAAATGGTGGCCAGAATTTGGACGCAGCATGGAATCAGATTCGAATTTGGTGTATGGCATATGCTCCAAGAAAGATGAACTGGGGAAAGATAGCAACATGTCAGCAGAAGGTGAGTGAGGATATAAGTGGGTCCGAGGAAAGATTTAGAACAATATGGCTTGAGCATTCAGGCATTAGGGAAGTAACGGCTGAAAATATTGATGGGAGCATGTTAAGACCCCTGAAATCAGCTTTTGTGGCAGGATTAAAAGGTGAATTGGCCAAAATGTTGAAGTTTAATAAAACAGACTGGGAAGAAGAAGGGACAACTGTCACCTATATTAGCCATTTGGAACGAGACGTGACAGTGAATGGGAGAATAGCCCAGGTGGTAAGGGCAGGAGAATGCAGAGGAAACTCAGACCAGGAAAATGCTACAACTGTGGCAAAAAAAGACATTGGGCGAAAACCTGTTGCTCCCATAAAGGGGTAGGAAACCATGTGAATAAAAGGGGAAATGATGACGATAATGATGAGGAATTGACTAAGCAATGGAAAAAACTGACTTCAAAGCAGAAGCAGCAAGCCTGAGGCGCCTGTACAAAAAATTAGAAAACCCTGCCCAGGCTCCGTTGCTAGCCTTAATTTGGCAATGAGAAGATGGCCTATATGTCACCTTAAAGGCAGGGAATGAGGAAATAGAATGTTTGTTGGACACTGAAGCAGAACTGACACGTATACCTAATATGCAAATGACGGGAACAAAATTCACCAGGAAACAAATGATGTGCACTGAAGCAACAGGAAATCAAATTCGAATGCGAGAGACTGTTCCTATGACGATATTAATTGGACCGTATGAAGTAACCACCAAAGTCTTGGTGAGATCGGTCACCCAGGCACTTTTAGAAATGGACATACTAACGCAACCAGACTCTTCTTTTAAATTTAAGCAAGGCAGAGTTTATTGGAATCTTAGACAAATGGGTACGGTCGAATGGCAGGGACATCCAATCTGGACCCAACAGAGGACAGATTGTGGAAAGCTTGACATGGATCCAGTAGTATTTACCGGAAAAGTGCCCCCCTGTACTAAACAATACCCTATAAATCAGGCTTCAAAGAATGAAGCCAAAGATATGGTAACAAAATTAGGAAAAAAAGGGATTTTGGTCAAAACACACAGTGCATCTAATAGTCCGGTATGGCCCATAAGAAAGGCAAATGGAACATGGCGACTTACGATAAACTATTGAGAGGTGAACAAGAGCACTGATAAATTGATACCTTTAGTGGTCGATCCTTCAACTTTCTTTAATGCATCAACTCCAAAATGTAGTTGGCTCTTGATGATTGATATGGCCAATGGCTTTTGGTCAGTATCCTTAGCTCCGGAAATACAGCCATGGTTGCATTTACAATAGACTATCAACAATATACTTAGACAAGGTTGGCACAAGGGTTTCACAATAGCTCCACCATATATCATATGGCACTGTGAAATCATTTGCAAGAATTACCTGATTTAGAATCACCTGATTTAGAATCAATTATTATACAGTATGTAGACAATGTCTTAATACCCTCTGAAACAGAAGAACAGAATAAAAAGGACCTCACAATTATACTAGACTTTTTACATCAAAATGGTCACAAGGCCAGTTTGGACAAAGCACAATTCGCCCAACAGGAAATAGTATACTTAGGGCAGAAAATATCACAAGGCAAGAGAGAAATGACTGCTGGCAGAGCACAAGCTATTCGAAAGGGGAAAACCCTAAATACGGTACAGGAATTAAGAGCATTCCTGGGACTGTGCAATTTTAACAGGGCATGGGTAGATTCATATACCCAGTTAGCACAACCATTGACAGACCTGTTAAAGGGGAAGGTGCAGTTACAAGACAAAATCCCATGAGTACCAGATCAATGAGGAGCCTTTGAAAAATTGAAAGGAGCCTTGTGTACAGCCCCTGCATTAGGGATCCCGGATAATGAAAAGCTTTTCACCCTATTTATACATGAGAAAGGAGGTTACATGACAGAAGTATTGGCACAAGAACATGGAGACCAGTTGAGACCAGTGGGATATTATTCGGGAAAATTTGGACAACGTGGCACAGGGTTGGGGAGCGTGCTTACAAGCAGTACAAGCCATTTGTATGGCAGTTAGGGCAATGGCTAGTTTGGTCCTTGATCAAACTCGTTATTAAATGTCCACATGCAGTACACATATTATTAATAATGAATCGGGTATCACAAGTAACAGCACCCAGTTGGACCAGATACAGTATTACGAGCACCAAACATTGAGATCATGAAAGGAAGCCCAGTTAATCCAGCCAGTCTCCTTCTGGATACTGATAAAAGTCAAGAAGAGGATCATAATTGTGATGAACTAGTACAAATAATGGAGGAAGGAGTAAAGGCCAAAGAACAGGTCCTGCCAAATCCTGAATTAATCCTCTTTACTGATGGATCATCATTTGTAGATCAAGGGACCCGAAAAGCAGGGTGGTCAGTCACCACTTTAAACGCAATATTGGCCCAAGGATCTTTGCAGGCTGGACCACCAGCCCAACAAGCTGAGTTGAGAGCTTTACCTGAAGCATGCAAAATAGCTCAGGGCCAGACAGCTAATATTTACACCGATTCACGATATGCCTTTGGGGTAGCACATGACTTTGGCCAGTTATGGCGACAGCGAGAGTTTATGACAGCAATGGGTACTCCTATAAAGAAATAAAGGAACTGCTAGAAGCTTTGCAACTTCTTAAAGAAGTAGCAATTTTGAAATGTAAAGCTCATACTCAGGAGTCAACAAAGAGGCTACCGGAAATGCTCTAGCTGATCAAGCCGCAAAACAGGCTGCAGATCTCCCGACTCTAGAATGGCAAAATCAAGCTAGAGAATTAATGGTTAGAAACCCCAAATACTTGGGAGACTTGTCAGAAATGCAGAGTATGGCATCACAGGAAGAGAAATGGACCTGGCTAGTAGATAGATCTCTAATATACTCAGACGATGTATGGCGACACACAGAGACTGGCCCCAGCTACCCTAATCCAATATTTGACCCAACAAATTCATGCTTATGGGCATGTAGGAGTCCAGCAAATGACTCAACTTTTTAATAAACATAACCATAAGTTCAAAACACATGAGCAGCATGTACTAGATAGGTGTACTACATGCCAACAAAATAATAATGGTCCAAAGACACAAATACCTCACGAAGAGCACCAGGACCATTCCAACATTTATAGGTTGATTATATATCCCTTCCTCCTTGCCAAGGATATAAACATGTCCTGGTTATAGTAGACAAATTCTCCAGGTGTGTAGAAGCAATCCTTACCAGGAATGCTACAGCCCAACACAAAGTGCTATGCAAAGACTACACACCCTGAAGGGGGTTACCCTTGAGTATTGATTTGGAACAGTATGCCAAGAAATGTGTCGAATGTCGAAAATAGAGTGGGACTTTCACTGTCCACATTACCCATAATCATCTGGACAAGTGGAAACAATGAAAAGGACGATAAAATAAAGACTATCTAAATATCATCAGCAAAGGTCTTAAGTGGCCTCGAGCACTACCCATTTTACTATGCAGCATTACAGCTAGTGCTAATCGGACTAAGGGGTTCAGTCCATTTGAGGTGATTACAGAACAACTCATATCACTATCAGCAAACTAATTATCATTTGATGAGTGAACGACTGGTACAATATTGTAAGGAAGTAACCAAAGCTGTTAGTCTTGCTTCATAACAGGTCAAAGATGCATGGGGCAAGGACAATGAAGGTGGACATGACATAATACCGGGTGAATGGGTGTATGTTAAGAAACCAGTGCGTGAACCTCTTGAAGCAAAGTGGGAAGGACCTTATCAAGCACGACTGGTAACCCACTTAGCAGTTTAAGTAAAAGGGAAAAAGACTGGGATACACACATCACATATTAAACGAGCACCGTCTCCAAGGACTGAACCAGAATTAAGTTATTATTTTGTGTATTGCTTGGTATTTCATTTTTGATAGTACAAGGGCATGTATATAAACCACCAGCAGAGGCAGCAGAGGGATTCAATGTTGTGATTCGTAATTTGTGATTCAAAATCAAAGGGGGGAATTGTGGGAATGTAAGAGTTAATGTATGACATTTGAAACAAAATACAGAAGTACTCTGCTAACCAACTGACCTAGAAACTTGGACACGCCCACACTGTGGCAAATGAGAGCCAGTCAAAAAGTAGTAAAAGTCACAAAAAGATAACAGTGGAATGTACACAGCAGAGACTGTGTAGTTTAGTTGCATAGGAATCTGAATGGAAAACATCATGTATTGTGAGACGAATAAAGAAGCAATTATTGTACAAGCTCCTGGCTCTTTAGAAGTTTGTATTCAACAATTACCCCTTTCCTCCTGTTCTTAGTGCTGTTCACCCAGAAAATAAAACAAAATAAACTAATTGTGCAAACTTTAAAATCCAAAGATTCACCTGTCACAGCAGTACTGGCCTTGATGGCTCTGGACCAGGAAGGGGAATAATTTGGGCAAAGTTCTTGCTTCTGATTCCTGTCACAGGACCCCTGTTTGAAAGTGTGTTTTGTACCAGATCGAGACTTTACATCCTTGCAGTTGGATAATAAATTCTAAGGGAGTGAATGGAAGTGGGCTTGCTGAAAGAGAGCAAACATTCATATCACATTTGGATTGGCTTGCAATTTAACTGAAGTTAACACAGATGCATTGGCAGATTGTGCCTGTTGTAAACATTGCCCATGCTTTTGATGTGAACTTATTTATTGGAGAAGTGAAAAGTTTCATTCACCAGACTTTCAGCTGTGTTCTCACAAACACAAATTGGCTGTGGAAGTTGTACATTATTCACACAAATGTCTACATAGAGTCTTCTGCTTAGAATCTACCATTCCTGTTTAAGTGATCAGCTACTGTAATATTGTAAACTTTAACTGTTCAAAGCACCGTCCTCCTTCTTGACACAGTGCACACAGACAGAACATGTCAATAAAAAGACATAACATTTTCAGGATTACTAAAGCAGACACAGTTTATGATAACAAATGTGCTCTCGCCTATTGGAGCCAGCTGCAAGCAATTGCAGGGAAACTGAGTTTGTGCGGCTGTCTTGATTTTGCCACTGTACACATTCTTGATAAAACCAACTTTCATCATTTTATTTTAATCTTAAGTGGTTTTGGATTCATGTGAAGGCAAACTGATATCAAGAAACATAAACTTAGAAGAAATGTTTTTCAAAGGCCATGTGGAATAAATTCTATGAGCTACAATTTATATTGATAATATGCTTTTCATAACCCTTGATATCCACAAGAAAGCATATAAATACTGTTTCAGCATAGTCTGAACGGCTGATAAAGGGGAAAATGGGGTCACGGCTGTCACACTTGTGCATTCCCATCTTGACAGAGTTCTCTGTCGACCACAGTGGCTTTATTCACATCACCTAATTTAAATCATGCAAGGATGATCCCTCTTGAATAGGAAGCACCACAACAGCATATGGGCATGAATGTAAAATGGACAATATCAAATTGACTGCACATTATATTGTTTGTATATTTTCCCTTTCTATTGGCTTCAATGACAATATAAAATCAGATGTAGATTATAATATGTGGCTAATTCAATAACACAGTAAGAAGTTTAACAACACCAGGTTAAAGTCCAACAGGTTTATTTGGTAGCAAAAGCCACACTTTTGTGGGTTGGATGGAATTCTCCCATCTGGGACTAAGTGGCGTTGTGTGGCTTTTGCTACCAAATAAACCTGTTGGACTTTAACCTGGTGTTGTTAAACTTCTTACTGTGTTTACCCCAGTCCAACGGCGGCATCTCCACATAATTCAATAACAGCCATTTCACACTGTTGCCCAAGGTTATGGTGTGCAGATGAGGAACATTGCAACTCATAAATGATTATTGCTGTCAAAGGGTTTTTCGCGATTTTTCATGCTGGCTGACTGTTCTTTGGTACTATTGTGGATAAGATGCTTAGTGAAAATCATAGTAGTCCCTCCATTCAAATGGACAATCTGGTTCTACTATTGGAAGCAACTATTATTTGAGGCGCACAAGTGCGAGACAACGGCCATCTCCAACAAAAGAGAATCTAACCATCTCCCTTTGACATTCAGTGGCATTACCATCACTGAATTCTTCACTATCGACATTCTGAGGGTTATCATTAAGTAGAAACTTAACAGGACCAACCATAAATACTCTCATTACAAGAGCAAGTCAAAAACTGAAATTTATGTGTGAGTAACTCACCTCCTGACTCTCCATTGCCTGTCCAGCTATGAGGCACAAGTCTGGAGTGTGATGCAATACTCTCTTCTTGTCTGGATGACTGCAGCTCCAAAAACACTCAAGAAGTTTAAGATTATCCGGGATAAAGTAACTTGCTTTATTGGTGCCCTATCCAGCATTTTAAATATTCACTCCTTCTATTGCCAGTGCACCATGGCAGCAGTATGCAACATCTACAGGATGTACTCAGCAACTCGTCAAGACTCCTTTGACAGAATCTTCCAACCCACAGTCTCAACCACTTAGGAGAACAAGGATATCGGGCACATGGGAACATTACAAGCTCCAAGTTCCCTATTAAGTTATACACCACCCTGATTTGGAAATTTATCCGGATTTATGTTCCTTCACTGTTCCTGGGTCAAATTCCTAGAACTCCCTTCCTAACAGCACTGTGTATGCACCAAAATCACATGGATTGCAGCAAGGTTCAGGTTAGGAATGGGCAATATAGGCTGACCTTGTTGTTAATGCTCATAGCATGAGAATGAATAAGAAACACAGAGGGTGGAATTTTCCCATCCCACCCGCAATGGGAATTGTAACTGATGAGGCACGGACCATCCAAAAGTCCATTGAGCTTGAGTGGGAATTTCTGATCTTGGGGCAAGTGCGGCTAGAAAATCCTCTCCAGAGAAATTGTGTCAATCTTTCAGTCAAATTCAACATTTAGTTACAGTAATGGTAACTCTCTGGGAGTGAGAAGCTTACCAGGTTCAAAATCAAAAAAGAAGCATTGTATTCTCTTGTAACAATATCCCGCAACTTGACTAACTTGACAAGTCATCCAAGGAAAAGTCCACTCCCTCAGTAAAATATTGGATGGAATTCTCCCATCTGAGACTAAGTGGCATTATGGGGGTGGGAACATGGGGTGTTTCCAGCTGCGGATGCGAGTAGGAACCCACGCCATATCTTCCGACCCTGACCTTATTAGTGACACAACCGAATGTTTTGCGATGTATTCCGTGATGGGCCAGGCCTAATGGCACATAGTCTGCCATTGGATCTGGGATCCATATTGGAAAGGGGCTCAACAACACAGATCCATGATTGAAGAAAGAAGATGGACCTCCTGAAAATGAAGCTGGATCTCTCGCAAAACTCTGAGGCTAGAATCTGAACCTTCTCGATGAGACTGAATCTGGAATATCCACCTGTAGCTGTTCCCCCACCTAATGCTGTGGTGTCTTAGGATGCAGAAGGGGCTTGCAGCTCCGAAAGCTTGTGTGGCTTTTGCTACCAAATAAACCTGTTGGACTTTAACCTGGTGTTGTTAAACTTCTTACTGTGTTTACCCCAGTCCAACGCCGGCATCTCCAAATCGTGTCTTAGGATGCCTTCGGATGTCTTAGGGTTACTGGTGACTTCCATTCTGAACTCTGGAGGGAGCCCCAGGCATTGTCAGGTGAGTCTTGACATCTGCGCACCATGTTGTGCCAGATGTATTTCACACTGGCATGTTTTTGTATTGGTGTCACGGAGAATAGGACGTGGATGGGAGATTTTGGTTGGGCCTTCATCTGTATCCCGTCAGTGGGATGCAAAACATTGGTCTCCAGTGGGTTTCCCGATCCACCAGGCAGTAGTTAGCACTGCTGCCTCACAGTGCCAGGGACTCGAGTTCAATTCTGACCTTGGGTGACTGTCTGTGTGGAGCTTGCACATTCATGCATTTGGATTATAATCCCTGTGATGATTTGGGCATTCCTTCATTGGCAGTGCAAAGATGGAGGAAGTGTTGATACTTTTAAGATCAGTCATCATGTTTGATTGTAGTAGGCAGTATTTGAAGCTTTTCCACTCTCTATTACTGCCAAACAGGATTTCTGTAATCTTTACTCAGCTAAGCAGGAGAGTGAATATCTATAGGAATGAAATTTGGTGACGTACAGAAAGTTTAATTGCAGTTAACATTAATTCAACTGGTCTGGACAACTAGCAGTACAGCAGCCTGCACAGACACAGGCTCCAGCCACCAGTCTCATTGGTGGAATCAGATCACACGGCCCAAAGTGTTTTAGGATTTGAAGCAAGATTACAGCAAAGACAAGTAGTCTCAACTTAAATTTCTGTAATAATTATGTTCTTACACATAATAATTTTAAGTAGTTGAAGAGGATCTTTATTGTAAGGTGCAAGTTCCAGCAAGCTTTGAACATCTGCCACTATGAGTGTGAAAGTAAGTGCAATCAACATGCTTTAGCAAATTTCAAGTATATCTTGTTAGCTTTAAATTTTATGTACTGTAGAATAATAACTTGATTTTGTTATTCTTCTCTAAAGCTTTTATTAAATCTGGAATTCTCCAGTCTTGCATGCCCTGCTGCCATTGCCAGTGAGAATGGAGAATGTGGCGCTCAGCCAAATCTCCATTCACAGCAGCAGGACCGGATAATCCCAGCTGCAGGCGAGGTCGGAGAACTCTGGCTCTAGTCTTTGATTTTGGGTTGGGCTGAACATTTTTCCAATCTTTAGTTAATATCCCCAATATTCAGTTAATACTAATATCAGTACTCACAGATTAAGTATTGCTTAGGGCAGAGACACAATCATATCCCTGATAAATGTCTCAAATCCAGCATTAGTGAAACATCCCCTATTGGGTCAGCCATGATTCTGTGGATAACTCCATTATCCTAGAGTCAATTGTTAGTTCAATCTCACTCTGATGACTGGACTTCATAATGTAGCCTGGCATTTCAACAGAGCACTGAGGGACAGCTGCACTATCAAAGGTGCCGTTCATTGGGTATGACCCCTAAATTGCAGTTCCATGTTTCCTCTCAGGTGGTAATCTAAGATCTATGGTACTATTTCAAAAAGAGCAGGGAGTTGGTTTTGTCTAGCATTTATCCATGAATTAACACAGCTATAACAGATGAAATGGTAATTTTCTCATTGCTCTTTGTGAGATCTTGGTGTGTGCCAATTGGCTGCTGCATTTGCCTAAACTGCAAAAATACATTATTGGTTATAAAATAATTTCAGATAGTCTGAGGAAGGCACTTCATAAATGGAAGACTTTTCTTTTACTGCAGATATTACATTTCCTACGGGAAACATTTTTTGAATGAGGCTGCCAATTTAGTACCAATTTGTGATAAAGTATTCATTGTAAACTGAATTGGAGCATCACGACATAATTTAGTGCAGTACATTTAGAGTAGTAAGATAGCCTTGGGAAGAAAGAGAGAGCAGCAGCACAATCACTTTGATTTGGGCTCCTATATAGCTCTGTTTCTGTTGGGAGGAGGGAGTTAAAATCTCCCTTCCCTCTATCAATTTGCTATTACACAATGAATGTGTATATGAATTACATCTTATGAGTTATTGTTCCTTGACATGTAGATTGTAAGATAGTTGGCTACAGATAAAGTTAATAAAATCATGTCATAAAAATGCTGCAGTTTCCTTCTTGTTACATACCAGTAGTTTGGCTTGTTTCTAAATTTAATTCAAACAGTAGGGAATGTTTAAGCAAATGATTTATTCAAATAAATTATATTAACTTCAAATATACTGTGCTATTTGACTAGAATTTTTCTCACTTCAAGTTAAACTTCGTGACCTTGGATTTTTTTTGGCGGTCTCAGTGTAACTCCAGCAGGACTTGTAATTCACTACAAAATGGCAGGGATCCAGCCACTCCAAATCTCTGCTGCTTCTGGGATTTTCCAGTTGTCTTAGAAGAAGTGGAATCGCTGGCTACCTCTTAGGAGCATAGGAGCAGGAGTAAGTCATATGGCCCCTTTGAGCCTGCTCCACCATTCAATAAGATCATGGTTGACCTGCTTGCTGTCTCAGCTCCATTTTTCTGTTTGCATCCCATAATCTTTGACTCACTTGCCTACCAAATATCTGTCTAACTCTGCCTTAAATAAATTTGAAGACTCAGCCTCCACAACTTTTTGGGGAAGAGAATTTCACACATGAGGAATGTAAGTTTTTCGGGCAACTCAGGCCTTTTTTATGAGCTGGGAAAAGGACTTGAACCCTAAAGAACTGTGAAAGTGGCCACACTTGGCTGCAGGACTTGACCAAAAATGTCCCAGGGAGCCCAGCCAGCCTGTGTGTGTGTGTGTGTGTGTGTGAAGGGGCCCAGTCCAAAAATTGCAAGCAGCCAGAAACCAGACAGACTGCTGATTAGGTTATCAGCATCACAAAAAGGACCTGACGACCTCACCAGACTAGGCCGGCAGCAAGACAATGCACCTGGTCTGGACTCAATACAGGTGATAATGGCCTTGTCCCAGAGCGAGGAGAAGCCCATTTCCCTAATGAGAAAACAATTAAACAATCACCGAGGGAACAATAAAGGACAGCAAGAGACCTATCACCTGGGATGGGACCATCTGGTCTCTATGGACCGTAAGATCGCAGCTGCAGATAACATTAGCAAGCCTTTGTCTGTGGAACTGCCGGTTGGAAGGGGGGCGGAGTTGGCAGGAAAATAATTCAAGTTTACAATATAAAAGGATGGTCAGGCCGGCCATTTCTTTCCCTTTTCTCTTTGGACCAGCATGACAGCACTCCTCTCCTGTTTCCTGCCTCTCGTTCGTATCCAGCACGCAGCCCGAAGCCCACTGAGCAATTTAAACTAGGATTGTGAGTACCCTCCGGTAATTCGCGAAGTTCCCGAGATCATCATAGTGGATGAGGCTTTGGGGAAAGGGGGGGGGCTTTTGCATGTACCTTTCATAGTTTAAGACGTGGTAAACTTGTATAAAGTAAGAATTCCGTGGTGTCCGTTTTAGTATTCCTTCCATAGCTATTGTCTTATAGAGCATAAGGCATGGTGTGTTGTTTTCCTGGTGTTTAGTGACCTTTGACCTTGATGTTTTAATCTATATATATCTTTGACTTCCGTTGGAGTCCATTTTGATCTTTTCAGTTTCTCACCAATGATCTCTGACTAAGTCACAATATAAATATTCCTTACCATAATTCCGGAGTCTAGAACTGAGGGTACCCTGGGCGCTTCGAAACCGCCCACTCAGGAAAGGCTGCCAGGTAGTGGATAGGCAGCAGTTTCCTTTTCTCTCT
The DNA here is from genome assembly GCF_964213995.1 of Mustelus asterias. Classification (NCBI taxonomy): domain Eukaryota; kingdom Metazoa; phylum Chordata; class Chondrichthyes; order Carcharhiniformes; family Triakidae; genus Mustelus; species Mustelus asterias. Next base: position 91,915,837 of record NC_135805.1, read on the forward strand.
CTTGGGAGCGCTACTCTAGTGAAGTAGACGCAAGGTGGCCATTGTTCCATCGGCGAGAGAGAGAATCACTCGGGCATTGGTGGGGTTTGGGTGACGGAGAACCAAACCTAAAATAAGCCCAGTGGAGTTAAAAAGAGGGATCCCGCTACAGGAACTCTTTGGTAGAAAATGTTTCTCCTCATCTCTATTGGCTTTACATCAGAGTGACAGAATTGTATTTGAGACTTCCCTATTTCCAGCCATCCTGAATCCTTGCCTTATTTGGGAGCTGGCATAATGCTGTGGGCTGGAATGCCTGAGTTGATGAGCTGTACAGGCTCCTGATTGGTGAAAGTAGATCCCAGTCAAAGGAATGAGCCTATCCAACATCATTTCCCCCATCTTGGGTGCAAAATTTCCTCTGCTGTTAAGTAGATCAAAGAATGAGAAGTTATATTCTGTACTGTTACAACCCCTGTGGGGAAACCATAAACCAAAATAACCTGATATACTGAATGACCCACAAGTGAAGAAATTACCAATAAGATTCTACTTTTTGTAGCATTTACTTTAACACAAATCAGAACCAACACAAATTACACATGAAGTAAGAGGCAAATAATAATTCCCCTTTAAATAGTCAATTTAACAAAGGTGTAGCCACATCCATTGGCTGGCAGCTCTTGGAGGACGGGAGTCCTGATGGCAGCTCATCAGCTGCTGATTGCCAAAGATTTGGCTTGGCGCTAACCAGAACAGCGGAGGTGGGGTTGCTCCAAGCTTTCAGGCCAGCACCACCCTGACAAAATTCACTGCATTATTCCAAATGGAAAAGTCAAAAGAGGGGGAGTTCCGACATGAACATTTAGCACACTGATACTGTTTGTGTTAATTTCACATAGACATTAACATGCTATTAGAGGTTAGACAACAGAACACCCAGGGAATGCAGTACAAGCATGTTGAGAATTTGTACATGTATTTCACTGCTTTTACAACACTAATCCAGCTAACCTACGCATTTTGGGACACTAAGGGGTGATTTAGCATGGTCAATCCTCCTAGCCTACACATCTTTTGACTGTGGGAAGAGACTGGAGCACCCGAAGGAAACCCACACAGACACGGGGAGAACGTGCAAACACCACACAGACAGTCACGCATGGCTGGAATCAAATTGGTTGGGTCCCTGGCGCTGGTGGGGGGTCATCCTGATCCATGTGGCGTGGGGGGTGGGGGGGTGGGGGGGTGGTGGATTATGGAGGAGGGAAGTTGCCCCAATGTTTTTGGTGGGGCCTGATGCTTTCTTTATGGTGTAGATCAGGGTACCCTTTAAAAATGGCACCTCAATTTCTGTAGAGCTGGTGTTGCTAACTCTATCAGACCCAGCCCCACCAGTGTGATGGTGGAAACTGCACCCCCAGATTGTCTGTGCACAGAGTGCCAGAGAATCAGGAGAGAAAACTCGGCTGGAGAATTACACTTTTCTCACTGAAATTGATCGGAAGATTCTGTCCAAAGGATGCAATTCTAAAGGGCATGCAGGAGCAGAGGGACTTGGTATATATGCGGATATGTATTTGAAGGTGGCAGACTGGTTGTTAGTGTGGTTAATAAATCATCCAGTATCCTCGGCTTTCTTAAGAGGGGAAGAGATTACCAGAGCAAGGAGATAATATTGAATTAATATCTGACACTAGTTCAGCTTCAGCTAGAGTATCGCATCCAGTTCTGGGTGCTGCACTTTAGGAAGAATGCAAAAGCATTGGAGACAGTGCAGAAAAGATTCATGAGAATGGATCCAGGGATGAGGAACTTCAGTTACAGAGAAGTTGGGACTGTTTCTCTTGGAGAAAAGAAAGCTGCAAAAAGGATTGATGGTTTTATTCAAAATCATGAGGATGTGGACAGTGTAGATAGGGAGAAAGTGTCCCCACTGTGAATGAGAACAAGCAGGCACAGATTCAAAGTAATTGACAAAGGAGCAAAGGAAACCATTTTTATACAGCAAGTGGTAAGGTCTGGAATGCACAACCTGAGAGTGTGGTGGAGGCATACTTAATTGGAACATCTGAAAGGGAAATAGGCTGTTTTCTGAAAAGGAAAGACATGCAGGGTTACGGGGAGAATGCCCTAAAAATGATACAAAGTGAATTGTTCATTTGGAGTGCCAGTACAGACATGATGGGCTGAATGGCCTCCTTCTGTGCTGTACCAATTCTGTGATTTGATGAGATTGCAGTAGCACAGGTCACTGTTAGAACTGTGGCTGCTCTTCAATTCAGAGGTTACTGTTCCTCACTTTGTTTCGTAGTCATTTAAACTGCAGAGAAGGACAGGCCACATGGCGTGCAGCTGAGTCCAGCTGTCAAATATCCCGCCATGGATTTAAAAGGATTTAAACTTAATAGCTGTGATTCCTCAAATGTCAAGTTTCTGATGTGTTGTCATTAGAAGATGTTTCAAACAGAGGCTAAGTGCATCCTGCAGAAAGTATGGGAGAATTCTTGGAAACTCTCCAATATCTGCTGTTGCACACCTTCTAGATTCATTATAAATCAAAACATCTGATAATAGAATCATATAGCACTCAGGGGAGACCATTTAGTCCAAACTGTCTGTACTGACTCTTTGAAAAAGCTATATATTGGTGGAGATGGTAGCATAGTGGTAAAGTCATTAAACCAGTAATGAAGAGACACAGGCTAATGCTTTAGGTTCAAATCCCACCATGGCAGCTGGTAGAACATAATTTCAACTCATAAATCTGGATTTAAATCTGGGATCTAGGCAGCACAATAGTTAGCATTGTTGCCTCACCGCACCAGTGACCCGGGTTCAATACTGGAATTGAGTAACTTCCTGTGTGGAATTTGCACATTCTCTTTGTGTCAGCGTAGGTTTTTTCTGGGTGCTCTAGTTTCCTCCCACAGTCCAAAGATGTGCGGGTTAGGTGGATTGGCTATAGTAAAGTGTCCCTTAGTGTCCAAAGGTGTCTAGGTTTGATGGATTAGACATGGGAAATGTGTGGTGTTAAGGGGATAGGACTTGGGAGAGGGCCTGGGTAAGATACTTTGTCAGAGAATGGGTGCAGACTCAATGGGCTGAATGGCCTCCTTCTGAACAGTAGGAATTCTATGATTCCCTGATTCTAAAAGCTGGCCTTGGTAATTGTGACCATAAAACCACTGCTGATTGTTCTAAAAACCCATCTTCATTCTCACGAATCTGCCTGTCGCAGATGCATCTATCCATGATAGTATCGGTAGAAGTGACTACCATACAGTCCTTGTGGAGACAAAGTCCCATCTTCACATTGAGGATATCCTCCATCGTGTTGTGTGGTGCTACTGTCGTGGTAGATGGGAAAAATTTCAAACAGGTTTAACAACTCCAGACTGGGCATCCACGAGGCATTGTGGGTCATCAACAGCAGCAGAATTGTGCTCAACCACAATCTGTAACCTCATTGCCCAGCATATCCCCCACTCTACCATTACCACCAAGCAAGAGGATCAACCCTGGTTCAATAAAGAGTGCAGGGGTGCATGCCAAGAGCAGCGCCAGGCATACCTAAAAATAAGATGTCAACCTGGAGAAGCTACAACACAGGACTGCTTGCATGCCAATCAGATAAATCAGCATGTAATAAATAGAGCTAAGTGGTCCCACAAGCAATGGATCAGATCTAGGCTCTGCAGTCCAGTCGCATTCAGGCACAGACAGTGGTGGACAACTAAACAGCTAATGCAGCGCTCGTAGCCACACTGCAGGGGTTCATGAGGAGGCTCATCTTCTCAAGGGTAGCCACGGGTGAGCAATAAATGTTGGCCGAGCCAGCATCGCCAACATCCCTTGCCCTTTCCCCATGGTCCTGCCAATGTTTCCCTTTCTTTTTATATTGAATTCTAATTGAACAAGTGGAGCAACAATATCAGTAGCCATGTAGATTTATCTGAGTTAAATGCGTTTCATTGGAAGCACAGTAAAAATATAACCGAGTATATTTGTACGAGAACTGGTCATGGTGTTTCATTATTTTGTGGCATTGCCATCTCATGGGGTTTATTAATTTTCCACTGAAATTTCTCAGTTTCCCATCATCACCCATTGGGCATCGTGCAGTCAGTGGCTGGTTGGAAATTTTCAGGCGTATGAATCACGGTTTTCCATAAGCTGTTCCAAGTCTTACTGGTGCAGCAGGATCTTAGAAAACTTAAATCACATTTTTACAAAATTGAATAAAATCATCTTGATGACTAAGGAGGAGGAATGTAGTTTTGTGAATCTACTACCATTTTGCTTATTGAATGAGCCAGTTTTGATTGTTGAGGGAAGATTTCAATGTTCAGATTGAAATTTAAGATTCTAGATTCATTATTTTTATCTATATTGTTAGAACAGCACTGGGTAACAGTTCTTTTATGTTCAAACCCAGGAGGCTGCTCAGTAGGTTGCTCCCTGCCTGCAATTTAACCAGCTGTATAGCATCTCCCATTCCAAATATCAACTGATGGGGATTTGTTAAGCAAACATGCTATTGGAACCTAAATAAATGAATAGTTAAATTCAGAACATCGAAACTATTGCTCACAGCTCTTGTGATTTTCCTGCAGTCTACTTCAATTTGGAAATTACATTTGTCTTATCTTTATTTGAAGGGAGGAGTTTTCAATAAGAGACAGCATGCTGAAAATTGAGCAACCTATGCTAAAATAACTACACAAATAAATACAATGGCTATCCTGGTCAAACCATTGTTCGCTGTGTACCACACAAACTCACAAATAGGCCAAAGACCACCACTTTTAGACCCCAAAAGTGCTCGATCTGTCACAAATTAGCCTAGAAAGCCAAAGTACCTCAAAAACTTGAACAGCAGTTTGAGCAACAGTTCCACGCCGCAACAATGCAATGGCTACGCAAATAGTATTTCCCAATACCAGAATGCTGCTGTCTGTCCAAAAAGATGATCTGACTACCAGACAGTTGAGCAATGTCATATATGATTTTCAGTGCTGGTGAAATGCCAGATATGTTGGCTGTTTCTCTCGACCGGCTGCTCAAATCACAGAAATCCTACAGTGCAGAAGGAGGCCATTCAGCCCATCAAGTCCTCACCGACCACAATCCCACCAGGCCCTATTCCCGTAAACCCCACATATTTACACCACAATCCCCCCGACACCAGGGGCAATATATCATGGCCAATCCACCTAACCCGCACATCTTTGGACTGTGGGAGGAAACCAGACATCAAAAACTGGAATCAAACAGCACATTTCTTTGTTGTTTGTAATAGAGTACAGACCATATTCAACCAACCCACACTTGAAAATCCCAAAAGAAAATGCCAACTGTTAGATGTGATTCTATGACTGGACAGCATTTCCTGAATCATGCTGATTGTGCTAATAGCTGCTCTAACAACCAATTTAAGATCATCAATCAGAATCGCACCCTGGTTCATTTACACTTGCTGGAAGCAACATGAACTTACATGCAGGAACCCATTCTCCACAAACAAAAGGAATATGTTCAAGCCTTGGATCTTTTTTGAATTACCTGGGGATCTGAGGAGCCTATAGTCCCTTGTTTTTTTTTCTCTCTATGGCAATAACTTGGCCACAGTAAGGAGTCTAACAACACCAGGTTAAAGTCCAACAGGTTTATTTGGTAGCAAACGCCACTAGCTTTCGGAGCACTGCTCCTTCGTCAGATGGAGTGGAAATCTGACGAAGGAGCAGCGCTCCAAAAGCTAGTGGCGTTTGCTACCAAATAAACCTGTTGGACTTTAACCTGGTGTTGTTAGACTCCTTACTGTGTTTACCCCAGTCCAACGCCGGCATTTCCACATCATGAATATCTTGGCCAATCAGAGGTGACTTACCAATCAATCAGTTCCCCTTTTCTACTGCAGCATAAATTATTGTGAGTGTTTGAAATTTAGCATTCTTGCATTTGTCCAGATGAGTGAAAGATGAAGGGCAGGATTTTCCGGCCCCGCTCACCCCGAAACCGAACAATCCCACCCAAGGTCAATGGACCTTTCACTGGTCCTCCCCTCGCCCTGCTCCGATTCCTGTGGTGGGCGGAACGGGAAAATTCATCCCAAAAACTTTGGGTAATATGTTTATCTTTTCAGCAGCACTCAAGCATCATACTACCAAGTGACAGTTTATATATATTTTTGGTTTGATAAATCTGTTGAATGTACGAAACTGTGCTGAGCCATGATTTAATGAGATAAACTTTGAAGAGCTGTTGTTTTTCTTCTCGATGGTTAATGACCATGGATCAGGTTTGAATTATTGTATCAGCCAAGGACACCCCTGATGTTACAACATTAGATAAAAATTGTCAAAATGTGAAAAATGTCTTATAAACAAAAAACAGTTAGAGTCAGAATCATAGCATCATACAGCACAGAAACAGGCCCTTCAGCCCACCATGTCTGTGCTGGCCATCAACACCAAAGTTGTTTCTTTACCAAAAATGTTTCTTTCGTAAAGTTAATTTGTATGTACTGAGCTTTAAAAACATCTTAATGACAAGAAAATCAAAGGTTTCAGATTACACACTCTGATTAAAACGCAGAAATTTTCAGGCTTGTGAGAAATTAAATTATCTCTGTTTATTTTTTGATTGCCAAGGGCAATTTTTGTTGGCGGTTTATGAGTATTTCTCAGAGCAGATTCTTCTGTAAGGTTTATTGTTTCTGAAGGGCGAGGGTAGGAAGCTAACATTCATCAATCATTTGCCTGATGGGCTTTGCCAGATTGAATATTTTTTTGGGCACAATTAGTTGCGGTCTGCAAGTGTACGTGCAAGAAGAAATACTGGGTGTCAAGTTAACGGTTCATCTTGATGTCAGGTGGTTGTAAAGATTGGTGAAATAGAGCTGGTTTTTATCAGAATATTCAAGACCAGCTCCAGAGTACAGCCACACCTGGAGCAGAATTTTCCCAAAAAATGACTAAGGGGGAAACTTACCAAAAAGTGGCAGAGTGTTGTTTCCGGCAAGAAAACCGGCATGATTTCTTTGCAGATCTAACAACATTCTTCCAAAAAAAAAATTAATACTGTTTCACACTGTCATACAGGAGGCAGGCCTCAACACGCCAGCAAAACCCAGCTGCACAGAGATTGAGTTGCCACCATTAAAGGGCGCCCCGATCAGAACCTGAGTACACCTCCCCCTAGCACACCACAGAGGTCCCAGGGGCTCTCTACCCCACCCCCGATCAGAGTCGGCACTTCTCTAGCCCCCTGATTATCAGTCCCTTCCTCACTCCCCTGCCCCTTCTAGTGGCCATCACTGGCATCCCCAATCCTGGCCCACACCAAAATCTGAATGGTTCTCCCTCCTCCCCCCTGAGATTTCCAATGGGGTCTGCCCCTAGCCACTAGTTGGCACTGCCAGGTTGGCACTGCCAATCTATCTTACTGAACTGCTGACCACCAGACAATCCAATGAATAAGTCCTCAATTAATGCTTTGACTCCAATCATGGACCCTAAACTATTCTCGAACACCTTCCTGTACTTCTCCAGAAGTTTTTGTAGCATGTTCTTGACATCAGCTAATTGGTTAACTGCTCCCAGTTAAGCTTGATTTTGTTTAACCACACTCTTCCAAAGAGTGCAGGAAAATTTCCTTTTACTATGTGCAGAGGCAATTCTGGTGATTAATCATGAGCTTCTACTTGCACCATGATAAACCGCTTCAGTGAAACTGCCTCCTTAGTATAAGTTCATAGGATTACGTTTAATGGTTTTAGTGATAGATGTTTGAGTTTCTGATCATATATATTTTCTGAAATGAGTGATATAGCTGCTCCCATATCTACTTCCATCTTTACTTCTTTCCTGTTTAACTTTAAATAAACCCAGAAACTTTGCATTTCCCCTTGCATGTTCAGGACACCTAGTTTAAGTCCTTGGATCTTCTCTAATATGGTACCTTCTTGGGGTATTTTGTCTTCATCAGACATTTTATACACCCTTTTTGTAGACCTTAATGTGTTTTTGCTTACACAGGGTTTGAGAAGTCTGTTGTGTCCAACACATCTTTGTTATGAGGCCTTTCTTGCTCCAACATTCATGTGGAGAGTGCCCATCCTGAGCACAGCGATGGCATGCTTGCCTTTTAAGAGATTTTTGCTGTCTGGGCAGCATGATGGCACAGTGGTTAACACTGCTGCCTCAGAGCACCAGGGACTTTGGTTCAATTCTGGCCTTGGGTGACTATCTGTGTGGAGTTTGCAAGATCTCACTGTGTCTGCGTAGGGTTTCCTCCAAGCGCTCCGATTTCCTCTCTCAGTCCAAAGATGTGCAGGTTAGGTGGATTAGTCATGTTAAATTGCCCCTTAGTATCCCAAGATGTGTGGGTCAAGTGGATTAGCAATGGTAGATATGCCGATTCAAAGGGATGGGGGGCGGGGAGGGGGTGTGGTGTGCTTGGGTAGAATGCTCTTTTGGGGAGTTGGTGCAGACTCGATGGGCTGAAGGGCCTCCTTCTGCACTGTAGAGATACTATGGTTCTAGCTTGAGTACTTTGGCTCCAGTTCCAATTTGGGAAGCTTCTTTTGCTGGCAAATCAATGGACACCACAAAATCAACACAAAGTTTTAGTGTTAAAGAACTTTCAGTGACCAATCGCCTTTGAATTGCTTAATTTCAAAGTCCACAAACAAGTCTGTCTTGCAGAGTGTCATAGAATCATAGAAATCATAGAAACCCTACAGTGCAGAAAGAGGCCATTTGGCCCATCGAGTCTGCACCGACCACAATCCCACCCAGGCCCTACCCCATATCCCTGCATATTTACCCACTAATCCCTCTAACCTACATACACTAAGGGACAATTTTAGCATGGCCAATCAACCTAACCCGCACATCTTTGGACTGTGGGAGGAAACCGGAGCATCCGGAGGAAACCCACGCAGACACGAGGAGAATGTGCAAACTCCACACAGACAGTGTCTTCGATGGTTAGGCCAAACTCAGTTCTTCGCTAGCCATCTTAATGTTGCTGTGAATTGCGAAACATTTTTGCCCACTTTCTGGCTTCATCGCTGGAATCTGAGCAATTATTAGTGTTTTAGGTGAAAAGTGATTTTTGAGAATCTTGGTCAGTTGCTCATAGGTTTTTCCACCAGGCCTCTCATGATAGGCCTATAGGTCTATAGTAATGTGAAGGTTTTATGATCTATTTCGCTAAGGAAAGTAACTACTTTAAGTTTCTAATACACTGTTTGCTGCAAGGTAATATTGAAATCTCTCTTTGTTAGCATTCCACATTTCCATGGTGCTGCCTTTGCCCATTAGTTCTTAGGTTGTAGTATTTCTTTAATGTCCTTCCCTCTTATTTCTTTTCTCTTCCTTTTCAATCCATATTCTTTCTTTTGTTGTTTCTTAAAATTTTTGTTTTCTTTTGGAACTGTAGCCTTTTTAAAATATGCAATCATCAATCCAATGCAAAGCAAGAAGATTTAAGCATTAATTCTTGCTTGGTTTCATTTGTATAACTTTATTCCTGGAGTAGAAGCTTTCCATTTTTAAAAAAAAGAATGCAGGGTCTCCCTCTCTCTCTCTTTTCAAGTGTGAGGATCCCGATACTGCAGCCCACCATGTGTGAAGACTCACATTTGGAAAAGTCTCCCAGGTTTACTGGTAAGTAAACTAACTTTTTTTAAAGACAGCCTACACACTAATTCTAAAGGTTTCTCGACTTCTGGAAAGGATTTATTGTCTGTAGCATCTGCTGGTTTACTTCTTTTCATAGAATCCCTACAGTGCAGAAGGAGGCCATTCGGCCCATCAAGTATGCACCGACAACAAGCTCACCCAGGCCTCAACCTATCCCCGCAACCCTATGTAATCCCCCTGACATTAAGGGAAAATCCCACCCAGACCAGTTTCCCATAACCCCAAGTATTTACCCTGCTAATCCCCCTAACCTACATATCTTGGGACACTAAGGGACAATTTAGCATGGCCAATCCACCTAACCTGCACATCTTTGGAATGTGGGAAGAAACCGGAGCTCCCAGAGGAAACTGTGCAGACACGGGGAGAACGTGCAGACTCCACACAGATACTCACCTGAGACCAGAATTGAACCGTGGTCCCTGGTGCTGTGAGGTAGCATTGCTAACCACTGTGCCGCGCGAGTTGATTTGCAGTTGATTCACTGGCATATTTTTTATTCTGGTTTCCCGCTTCTGACTCTCCATCCTCTCCGGCATCACTGCCGAGAAAAAAATGTTAGGATCATTCTGGGGTTCTTTCTTTTAATTTTAAGAAGGAATCACTCCTCCTAGCCTTTGCTAATATCTGATTTCCACAGCTGGCTCTACTGTAATGCAATTGCTGGTGGTGTGGTCTTCTGGAAATTGTTCCTTGATGCCAGGATCCAGGTTGAGTTAATTTTCTTTTTGATTATTTTGTTGAAAAACGCTTTTCTCCAAAACTGGTCTTTGCTGACGATCTTGCTGGAAAACACACCTTGTCGCCAGTTTTATCTTTTACTGTTATACATTAATGTGGTCAGCTCACTTGTACAGCAAGATTAAAGGATGAAAAGGTTGCCACACAATGGATTCCTTAACCAGTTAGTCATCTCTATTAGATAGGTGTTGCTTGCTTACTGTCCAAGATGGAAGAGAAGAAAAAAACTTACAAATGTCTCTGATCATGTCACTACACATCACGTGACTAATCAGATAGAGATGCATTAGTTTACAACACAGAACATTTTACTGGAAAGATATTTCCCAATTTAGTTATCAATCTTTGTGAACTACTTTCTCTTGGCATTTAATCATTCATATCATATATGTCATATAACACAGTTTATGGAGAAAATTGATAATTACAGGACTAAGAGAAAAGATTGTGCAGAAAGATTGGTCAGTCCCAAAAACTATTACCTCTCAACTATCCACTTGCTCACTTATCCGATATTTTCCCCACAATATCAGCCTCTATTGCTCTCCTGGGGAATCTCTGCCTCAATGTACCTCTATGTACCTATGTACCTCTCCTCTTTTATATTTGTAACTATGTCCTATGTTTTAAACGTACGTATCAATTTGAATTTGCAATCTTAACTGTATGAGATGGTTCAGTGTAATTTCTCACGGCAGCAAACATTAGTACAGGCACATCAAACAACAATCAGTTTCTGAATCCTAACATTATAAAACATCTCAAAACACTCCCAAAAAATAACAATCAGATAGTAAGCAACAATGATAAGAAGGGTACATGAAAGAGTTGAAGGTAGAAGTAAAGAGATAAGTTTTGAGACTCTTGGAAAATGAGGAAGAGAGGCTAGTGGAGGGAAGGAAGAGATAATTACAGAAGATAGGGCTGAAATAGCTTCATGTGGAGTAAAGGTAAAATGCAAAGGAAACCACAGTTATGAGTGGTGGGGGCACATTAACTTGAAGGGCTGGAGGCAAACTGCAGAGGGAGAAAAGGCAGGTTATGGGGGGACCAGTGGATGAAGGCAAAGGATGTTAAATGCCAATGCATCTTTTATGCCCACCTGAGAGGGCATAAGGGACTTTGGTTTAGCATCTCATCCACAAGGTGGCACCCCCAGCAATGCAGCAATCACTTATAATCATTAGAGCATCAGGCTGCATTTGTGATGTAAAGTTTGGTTGCTTAATGTCTGTACTTTTGGTACCAAAGGTATAGTTTTGGATCCTAAATGGCATCTGCACTGCACAAACACATTTGTGGTGAGGGAAGTATTATTTTCGTATGATTAAGCCTGGAGATAATGAAGAAAATGGTGAGGGTTTCAACAGTGATTTTATTAAAGTCAGGACAGACCGGGAACTATGTTGATGAGGTGGGCATAGATGGCCTCGATGGTGGTTGGAATATAAGATTGGAACCGCAGATCAGAATCAAACAAAGTCACTCAGCCTTTGCCTCAGCCGCAGCAAGCATTGAGCTGGGTGGAAACAGGTTAGGGAGGAGAGGATTTTGCAGAACTCTGGCAAGATCACTCCAGTATTAGTAACCAGCTGAAGTTAATTCTTGCTCACCTGTTATTTGATATCAGATAAACACTCAGACAACATGGAGACTGCTGTAAAGTCAAGATTGGTGCTGTGAGACAGAGCTGGGTGTTGTCAGCATCCACTTGAAAGCTGAATCTATGTTTACAAGTTATGTTGTCAATGAGAGGCAGATAGATGAGGAAAAGAAGAAGGCTGGGGATAATTCTTTGAGGCAAACCCAAAGTGACAACAGGGTGTAGAAGAAGGAACTCCTTAGGGAGCTGTACTGGTTGTGTTAGAACAGAAGTGGAATCAGTTGATGGCAGCGGCACTGAAATGGACTAGAGAGGAGAAGCAGTAGAGGAGATGGAGCAGTTGCAGAGAGGTCAAGGAATGTAACACACCACCGTTACAGTCACAGAGAATGACATTGGTGACTTGTATCAAAGCCATGACATTGTTGGAAATGAATTCTATTCATTCTTACATAAATACGGAAATGTAAAGATATATTTTACAACATTGTAATGTGGAACAAATACAGTAGGGAATTGCACATCCATGAAGAATTATTGGATTTCACAGATGCACAGCCAATAATTTTAATAGAAGGCAAGTCTAGGCAGCAAGCCAGCATCCCACTGTAGTAAGCATCACTTAATGTTGGAAATGAACATTGGCCTTAATGGTGATTCAGGCATGGATGCCAGCATACTCTGTAAGATTTTCTGTCCATTTTCAGTGAGGCTCTGAAAAGGGGATGTGGATGAATAAAATGTATCCCACATTTTACTTCATAACCCTATTAAAACTGTTGTTACTGCTTTTGACTGAGTGGCAACCCACTCTCACCTCTGAGTCAGGAAGTTGTGGGTTTGAGCACTCCGGAGACTTGAGCACTTGTTCTAGGTAAGTACAGTACAGAATGAGTGCTGCACTGTCAAAGGAGCCATCCTTTGAATAAGCCGTTAAACTGAGATGCCTGTTTTACCTTTCAGCTGCTCATGAAAGATCCATGAGAGATGTTATATAAATGCAAATATTTACTTTCTGTTATATTCTGAAGACTTTCAAAAATGATTAAAATGTGTTGTAAGAAAGATTCACGGATGAAATCTGCTGCAATGACCAAAGTTTATCAACAGATTATGTATTTATTTTTCAACGTGAGGGAACACAGCAATACTCATTCATTTGCAGCCATTTTAACAAGAATATTTCAGCTGAAACAACTCAAATAAAAGCTGACATTGTTTCTTAACTGTTGATTCATTGGATTATAATTTTAAATCAAATGACTCAACAATTTCACTCACTGAGCTGTGACATTCTCCACAGTTTCCAACAGCTTTTCATAACAATACAAGACCCCATGAGGGGAAGAAGGATGAATGGGTGAGAAGTCGCTTTGTTTCCCCAGAGAAACTGGGAAAGACTGATCGGCCCCACCTCAGCATGACACCTGGACCGTGTCCTGGCCTGAAAGGTGAAATGGATCAGGGACCATTGTCTGTTTATTTGTTCTCCTTCTGTTTGGAGACTTCCCCTGATTAATTGCTTGCTTGTAATTACTGCTGTTAACTAATGTCAAATCTAATTAACCTGTTCTCAGTTCAGTACTTCAGCAATCCCAGTCTCAGGGAGGGGGTCTCAAGGCAAGAGGTTTCAAGGATGTGCCACACTTACCCATTCGTTTATTTACCTTGAGCCTTGTTTGCTATTCCTGGAGCAGGGCTTGGCGACAGCTTTCTAAAATGCCCCATCAAGTCTAATTGGCCTTGCTGAAACAGCAGTGAACACAAGACTTAAGCAATGTTTTCTGAAAAAACTTCTGGTCCTTGAGACACTTTCGGATCATGTTTCATTCCGGCTAAAGTCGCACAGTGTTTCTTGCAGCTTTCATTCGAAATAATGGAAAGTGAAAAAAGAAACATGTCTCTTTGTGGTTTTTAGGAATTAGGAACCGAGGGATTGAAGGCGATTGGTGGTAGTGTAGCAAGGCATTTATAAGGTCCTTATCCTGTGCCAAAGTTAACAGATTCAAGGTATTTAATATCAAAGATTTCCAATTTCTGGTTCCATAAATACATATCTGATTGTAAAAACAAAGCCAAGAGGTTCATGCTGATTGTTTAAATAAAGAAATGTTTAATTATGAACATTTGGGAAATCTACTTGTGCAGTATTGTCTAACGATCCTTAGTTTCTTCTTATCCTTTATAGCTAGTGAGAAAAGAAAACTTTACCTCTTCCAGCTTAACTGCCAAATAATTTGTAAGTTTATTCTCATCCTTTGGTAATATTCTTAACTTCTCTTTACTCCCTCAGTAGTCTGCTTATTGTCGTCCCATCAAACCCAGGCCAGAGACAGATTTCTTCATGAATATTAGTGATTCCACAGCAGGAAACACCATAAGCAGGTTCACAACTTCATAGGGTTGCCCATGCAGGAATTAAATATTAATCTTCTGGACAATGTTGTAAGCAACCCAAGAGAAAGAAGTGCATTCTTTTTGTTTGTTAGTTATTAAAATATTGAGGACCAAAAACGTTCTTTGGTGGGTTGGGGTGGTTGAAGGGAAGAGATGAAACCTCTGGGAATATGTACAACCTGAGTTTAAAACCCCGGCTTGACCTTGGAATCAGAGACAGAGAAACCCTATAGTGCAGAAAGAGGCCATTTGGCCCATCGAGTCTGCACCGACCACAATCCCAACTAGGCCCCAGCCCCATATCCCTACACATTTACCCGCTAATCCCTCTAACCTATGCATCTCAGGACTCTAAGGGGCAATTTTTAGCATGGCCAATCAACCTAACCCGCACATCTTTGGACTGTGGGCGGAAACCGGAGCACCCGGAGGAAACCCACGCAGACACGAGGAGAATGTGCAAACTCCACACAGACAGTGACCCAAGCCGGGAATCGAACCCAGGTCCCTGGAGCTGTGAAGCAGCAGTGCTAACCACTGTGCTACCGTGCCGCCCATGCCGGTGTTTTTTCCAAAGTTCTGTGACAAGAGCATCTCACTCCCTTGAAACCTTTGTATCTAGTGTGACATTGTGCTAAACGTCCAATTTTAAATTAATTATTTTATAAATGAAATGAAGCTACTTTATATTCTTTAAAAATGCTGATTAACTTCCGATGGGATTTGTTCCTGTGATGTGACATACGGCGATAAGTTTCATAGGGAATGTGTCCTGGTCACTGACCTGCTACTCATCTGGGCAACAGAGCAGGTGGCAAGGACACTGTCCAAAGTTGAAGGCGCCCTTTTTTATATATACTTGACAATGTTGTCAGGCTTGATTGCAATGTTAACTCTGTTGGAAGTTGCAGTGAGTCTCCCGTCAGGTTAATCTATTAAGGAAGTGCATCTGGAACAGAAAGGTCCAAATAGGTACTTCCTATAGCACCTTTTGTAACATTGCATGTAATGTCAGGGGAAATAGAAGTGCTTGTCTGTGCCTAACAAGGAAAGGTTATGCCTCTGTTACTCCAAACGTATTGATCACAAGATCCCCATGGCAGCCAGTCCTGCCACTTACCCGGTCTTGGGAGCAGCCTCTGGACTGCATGATTTCTGCTACTTGTTGATGGAATTTAAAAGATGTCTTGGAGTTTCTGGAGCATCAGGTGAGTTTAACTCACATTGTTACTCATCCACTGAAAAGTGGTCCAGAGTTAAAATTAAAATATGTGGTTTGCCAATCTGTGCAGTGTAGCTGCCCCAAGACACTTGTCTAGATTTTGACTGAACAAATATCTGTTCTAATTCTCTTGATGCACTTTCACGTTATAGAAGCCCTGTTCATAGTACAACACATAAGGAAATGAACAACTTGGCGTTCCTAAAGATACTTTGTTTTGTTATTCAATTAAAAGACTATTATCACATAAGGGCAAAATAAAAATCAAGAAAAATGGGCATGATTTTCTGGCTCTTCCTGCCAGTGGGATTTTCCGATCCCGTAAAATTCAACCCCCTGTAGTTGGTTCCTCAGTGGCTGGGCTAGCAAACCATGTAAAATGCCATTGACTTTGGTGGGTCTTGAAGATCCTGCTGGCGGCCAATAATCACCGTCTCCGCGGTAGGGCAATGTGCGTAAGATTCTAGCCATTGTAAAATACTTTAATCGAAAGTCAAGGCAGTGGTTCCCAAACTTTTTCTTTAAGCAGACCGCTAGATCGTCATCAAATGCTTTTGCAGACCATAATCTACACAAGCCATTTTAGAACAAAGAACAATACAGCACAGGAACAGGCCCTTCGGCCCTCCAAGCCCATGCCGCTCCCTGGTCCAAACTAGACCATTCTTTTGTATCCCTCCATTCCCACTCCGTTCATGTGGCTATCTAGATAAGTCTTAAACATTCCCAGTGTGTCCGCCTCCACCACCTTGCCTGGCAGCGCATTCCAGGCCCCCACCACCCTCTGTGTAAAATATGTCCTTCTGATATCTGTGTTAAACCTCCCCCACTTCACCTTGAACCTATGACCCCTCGTGAACGTCACCACCGACCTGGGGAAAAGCTTCCCACCGTTCACCCTATCTATGCCTTTCATAATTTTATACACCTCTATTAGGTCACCCCTCATCCTCCGTCTTTCCAGTGAGAACAACCCCAGTTTACCCAATCTCTCCTCATAACTAAGCCCTTCCATACCAGGCAACATCCTGGTAAACCTCCTCTGTACTCTCTCCAAAGCCTCCACGTCCTTCTGGTAGTGTGGCAACCAGAACTGGACGCAGTATTCCAAATGCGGCCGAACCAACGTTCTATACATCTGCAACATCAGACCCCAACTTTTATACTCTATGCCCCGTCCTATAAAGGCAAGCATGCCATATGCCTTCTTCACCACCTTCTCCACCTGTGACGTCACCTTCAAGGATCTGTGGACTTGCACACCCAGGTCCCTCTGCGTATCTACACCCTGTATGGTTCTGCCATTTATCGTATAGCTCCTCCCTACATTAGTTCTACCAAAATGCATCACTTCGCATTGATCAGGATTGAACTCCATCTGCCATTTCTTTGCCCAAATTTCCAGCCTATCTACATCCTTCTGTAGCCTCTGACAATGCTCCTCACTATCTGCAAGTCCTGCCAATTACATGTCATCCGCAAACTTCTTCCAGATCGTTTGTATAAATCACAAACAGCAGAGGTCCCAATACAGAGCCCTGCGGAACACCACTAGTCACAGACCTCCAGCCGGAAAACGACCCTTCCACTACCACCCTCTGTCTTCTGTGACCAAGCCAGTTCTCCACCCATCTAGCCACCTCCCCCTTTATCCCATGAGATCCAACCTTTTGCACCAGCCTACCATGAGGTACTTTCTCAAACACTTTACTAAAGTCCATATAGACGACATCCACGGCCCTTCCCTCGTCAACCATTCTAGTCACTTCTTCAAAAAACTCCACCAGGTTAGTGAGGCATGACCTCCCTCTCACAAAACCATGCTGACTATCGTTAATGAGTTTATTCCTTTCTAAATGCGCATACATCCTATCTCTAAGGTGTAGCTGACTGGAGTCAAACTTAAATATAAATAATTGTGTATTAAAAACACAACTATTTCTAATAGTTTATGATTCACGCTTACAAATACAATGCACATGTCACAGCACATTTATCTGCAGTAGGCCTACCAGTGGAAACAGATAACGCTTACCTAATGAGAAGGCTGATGTTTCTTCACAGGCATCAAATGCTGGCTGTCAGGTTCCAGGGATGACTGTCTCAATCGGAGATCTGGTTCAAGGTTGAGTTTATTCCCATATTTGTGTCTTCAATGCAACAAGCCCTGAAAATCCAATCTTGCAAAGGTAGGTTGTAGGAAAAGGCATCAGAAACTTCACTGCCTTGTCAGACAGTTCTGGGTATTCCAAAGCAACTTTAAGCCAGACGTCATCAGGTAGTTCTGAGAAAAATCCGACTTTAAAACAGTGTCACAGACAGCTCCACTAGGCTGTCTGACTCTTTCGATGTCAGGCTGGCAAGGATGTCATCATCAAGGCTCGCAAAGGGATTCCGTATCGAGTTTAACATTGTGTCAGGGACAGGGAAGTACGCGCGTAGCTGTGTTTCCAAACTTTGCAGGTGCTCTCTATGTCATATTTCACACCATGGGTAAGATGGATATAGAGGCATATGGGTCAAATGCGGGCAATTGGGACTAGCTTAGTGGTAAAAACTGGACGGCATGGATAAGTTGGCTGAAGGCCTATTTCCATGCTGTAAACCTCTATGACTCTATGACTATGACACTCTGGAAGTCAGTTTATCTCAGTCGACTGGTGAGCTGCTTCATGATGCAGAGCGATGCCAACAGCATGGATTCAATTCAATTCAATTCAATTCAATTTGTGTACTAGCTGGTGATACTCATGAAGGTCTGCCTTCTCAACCTTGCCCTTCACCTGAGGTGTGGTGATCCTCAGGTTCAATCACCACCAGTCAGCTCTCCCCCTCAAAGAGGAGAACAGTCTACGGTCAACTGGGACTATGGTGACTTTACCTTATACCACCCTAAACCTAACCGACAAGCAAGAAAGAGACAGAGATTCGGAAAGCCTTGAATGCGCATTTTGAACCCCAAATGAATGTTACATATGAACACTATGCATTCAATACATAGCGTTCATATGTAACAGAGTGAAAATGAGACCATCGAACAGTACATCACAGCTGGAAAGCAGCGAGCAGAATCATGTGAATTTGGATTGCTAAAAGATAAAAGGTTAACAGCATAGAAACAGGCCCTTCAGCCCAAATTGTCCATGCTGCTCTTTTTTTAACCACTAAGCTAGTCCCAATTGCCTGCATTTGGCCCATATCCCTCTATACTAATCTTATCCATGTGATAGTCTAAATGCTTTTTAAAAGACAAAATTGTACCCGCCTCTACTACTGCCTCTGGCAGCTTGTTCCAGACACTCACCGCCCTCTGTGGGAGAAAATTGCTCCTCTGAACCCATTTGTATCTCTCCCCTCTCACTTTTAACCTATGCCCTCTAGTTTTAGACTCCCCTACCTTTCGGAAATGGTGTTGACTATCTAGCTGATCTATGCCCATCATTATTTTATAGCCCTCTATAAGATCATCCCTAAGTCTCCTGCACTCCAGGGAGAAAAGTCCCAGTCTATCCAACCTCTCCTTATAACTCAAACCATCAAGTCCCGGTAGCATTCTAGTAACTCTTTTCTGCACTCTTTCTAGATTAATAATATCCTTTCTGTAATAGGCTGACCAGAACTGTACATAGTATTCCAAGTGTGGCCTTACCAATGTCTTGTACAACTTCAACAAGATGTCCCAACTCCTGTATTCAATGTTCAGACCAATGAAACCTTCTTCACTCTGTCCACCAGTGACTCCACTTTCAAGGAACTATGAGCCTGTGCCCCGAAATCTTTGTTCTATAACTGTCCCCAACACCCTACCATTAATTGAGTAAGTCCTGGCCCGGTTCGATCTACCAAAATGCATCATCTCGCATTTACCTAAATTAAACTTCATCTGCCATTCATCAGGCCACTGGTCCAATTGATCAAGATCCCATTGCAATCTTAGATAACCTTCTTCACTGTCCACCAAGCCACCAATCTTAGTGTCATCTGCAAAATTACTAACCATGCCTCCTAAATTTTCATCCAAATCATTAATATAAATGACAAATAACAGTGGACCCAGCACCGATCCCTGAGGCCTTGCTAAAGTCCATGTAGACAACATTAATTGCACTGCCCTCATCTACCTTCCTGGTTACCCCTTCAAAAAACTCAATTAAATTTGTGAGACATGATTTTCCACTCATAAAGCCATGCTGATTGTCCCTAATCAGTCTTTGCCTCTCTAAGTGCCAGTAGATCCTGTCTCTCAGAATACCTTCTAACAATTTACCCACTACAGATATGAGGCTCACCGGCCTGTAGTTCCCAGGCTTTTCCCTTCAGCCCTTCTTAAACAAAGGCACAACATTTGCCACCCTCCAATCTTCAGGCACTTCACCTGTGGCTGTCGATGATTCAGATATCTCTGCTAAGGGAACCTCAATTTTCT
Organism: Mustelus asterias; assembly: GCF_964213995.1. Classification (NCBI taxonomy): domain Eukaryota; kingdom Metazoa; phylum Chordata; class Chondrichthyes; order Carcharhiniformes; family Triakidae; genus Mustelus; species Mustelus asterias. The sequence goes on from NC_135805.1 coordinate 91,935,915, forward strand.
CCCTGGCCTCCCACAACATCCTGGGACACACTTCATCAGGTCCCGGGGATTTATCTACCTTGATGCGCTTTATGACTTCCAGCACCTCCAGATGATCTGATTAAAGATAGATTAGTTCAAGGCATGAAGCACCCCTCGGTCAGAGCAAGTCTACTGAAAGATGTGAAATTAATGCTAAAGAAACTGATAGATGTGTGTTCAAATGCGGAAGTTGTGAAACATCACCATCTATGGCAGAGCAGACCAGGAAATATATTACACTTTTGGAGCTTACTGTCAAAAAGTGCAATCATCAACAATGAAGTTTAGCACTGCTTTCAGTGTGTTAGTGCAGCCCTCAGTCACCTGAGGAAGAGTGTGTTTGAAGACCAGGACCTCAGAGACTGCACTAAGCTCATGGTCTACAGAGCAGCAGTGATATTGAACACCTATATGGCTCAGGGATGTGGTCTATGTATAGCAGGCACCTCAATAACCTGGAGAAGTACCAACAGTGCTGCCTCCACAAGATTCTGTAAATCCATTGGCAGGATAAGTGCAACAACATCAGTGTTCTTGCTCAGGCCAATATCCCCAGCCATGAAGCATTGGCCATGCCCAATCAGCTCCACTGGGTAGGCATCATTGGCCGTATGCCTGACACAAGACTCCCAAAATAAACACTCTATTCCGTGCTTTGACACAGTGAGTGAACCCCAGGAGAGCAAAGAAAATGCGTCAATGACACACTCAAAGTCTCCTTGCAATAGTTCAATATCCCCACTGACACCTGGGAATCCCTGGTCCAAGAACGCTGGAAATGGAGGAAAAGCATTTGTGAAGGAGCTGAACACCTCGAGTTTCATCATCGAGGGCAAACTGAAGCTAGGCATTGAAGAACTATGCACAACACAACAGTTTGATTCAATCAAGTCTATAAGAGACAAATGGTTTATGACTGTTACTATGATGACTGCAGAATGAAAGTATTAAGCGAGCAAGTAGTGTCAGACAGATGTAGGTGTGCCATGCAACATAATGACCTTCACAGGTCTGTGTGAAATGACTTGTCGTGGATGAAGCTCTTAAAAGTGAGGTTAAGGCTATATGATGGCACAATACTCATACTAAGAGGAACAATTATTCTGATGGCCCAATGCAATGGCAAGAAGGAAGATCTCACGTTCCAGATCACAGATGGGATGCAATGGTCCTTCGTCTCAACTGGAGCCAGACTAAATCTTGGGTTGGTAGCCCTGAACACGCCAATAGCAAAATAGCAAAACAAAGACCCCAGAGAAAGGGTAGTAAAAGACCCCAGAGAGAGAAGGGAAACAAAAGGCGTCAGAAAGAGGGAAACTGAAGACCCCAGCGAGAGGGAGACAATATTGAAGTAAACCACAAGATTTTTGCCAATAATGTCATTGCAATGAAATGCACAAGCGAAAGGTAAATGTTCTCCAGGAACATGTTCACATCAGAGCTGAACTAGAAGATTTGAAGGGCAAGATTTCAGCTGAGTTTATACCTTTGAAAATGCATGATAAACTCAAGTCTTCAGTGAATCAAGCAGTGCAGGATCTGCCCAAATAAATTTCAGTGACAACCTAAAGGTACCAGGAGGAAAGAATGATACTCAGTTCCACAGTTGGCAACTCAAAGTGAGAGCTGAAAATTCTCAACCACTTATACAAGAACGACTGCAGATATATATGCTCCACTAGTGAAGATGCTCCTTCACAGCAATTGGTCAGTCAGGGAAATGGGATCTCATCATCTGTGCTGAGTACAAAACTACCATCAATCCCAGAAACTCACAAGTCCCCAACAATCACAATGGAACAACAACAGTCATCAAGTGACACAGGAACAACACGATTCGGACAAAGAACATCCTCCAGATGTACAGTCAATGTCAAACTATTATGAGACCTGCATGTTTCAAAGATTATGCGCACAATGCATGTGCTGTAAGTAACCAATAGAACAAATAGTGTTAATGCACGAGATCATGTTGCAGCTGTACAAAACTCTGGTGCAGCCGCACTTGGAGTATTGCGTACAGTTCTGGTCGCCGCATTATAGGAAGGATGTGGAAGCATTGGAAAGGGTGCAGAGGAGATTTACCAGGATGTTGCCTGGTATGGTGGGAAGGTCTTATGAGGAAAGGCTGAGGGACTTGAGGCTGTTTTCATTAGAGAGAAGAAGGTTAAGAGGTGACTTAATAGAGGCATACAAGATGATCAGAGGATTAGATAGGGTGGACAGTGAGAGCCTCTTTCCTCGAATGGTGATGGCTAGTACGAGGGGACATAGCTTTAAATTGAGGGGTGATAGATATAGGACAGATGTCAGAGGTAGATTCTTTACTCAGAGAGTAGTAAGGGCGTGGGATGCCCTGCCTGCAACAGTAGTAGACTCGCCAACATTAAGGGCATTTAAATGATCATTGGACAAATATATGGATGATATTGGAATAGTGTAGGTTAGATGGGCTTAAGATTGGTTTCACAGGTCGGCGCAACATCGAGTGCCGAAGGGCCTGTACTACGCTGTAATGTTCTATGTCCTATGTTCTAACAGTGGGTATATCCTGGAAAACTTGGATAACTCACAGTCAACACAGGATCATGCATGCAAATGTTTTTTGTTCACTAGGAAAAACAGGATGTTTGTATTGTCAGTTCAATATGAAAAGGGACTGTTTGGATTTTGAAATGTAATCAGTCTGATTGACATCTCGGTCTTCCCATAGTCATGTGACCATGCCATGGTCACATGACTATGGCAGACACCTTAAGATGATTTCAATAATTCTCTCACAGAATCATGCTGAAAAGGTATAGCTGTCCTTATTCTCACAAAGTACACTGACTCAAAACAGGGAAAGGGCAAAGAAGATGCGGTAGCGTCATTACACAGTGAACTCACTATTGCAGGAAAATGCTGCACTGGCATGAAAAATGCAGAGTGTCTTTCCTGTAAGAGAAGAGGACATTTTAAATCTGCACTTCAAAGCAAAAGGCTCCGAACACAGAAAGTCAAGAAGAAACCAATTAAAGCATGTAGCACTCAAGAAATTAAAGATGAAAAAGATAATGAAGCACCATTCTAGGGAGAAATTACATTATCCAATGGGAACTATTGGAGCACAGAAATTATGGTCAATAGGCATAAAACAGACTTCAAATTTGAGACTGGAGCATAAGTTTCAGTTCTTTCAGACATAAACAGTGGTTAAAGCATGATTTCTCCAGCCATTAACTATATGACTTCATGGTCCAGAAGGCATTCAAATGAAGGTCAAGGGGCAGTTGACTGCTGAACTTCAGTACAAAGGAAGCTAAATCATGGAAACATTGTATGTGGCCCAAAACAAAGAATAATCATTGTTAAACTGGAAAAGGTTGTACAGATCTACAACTCATCTAAGAGAATTCAGGACCGAACTTTCAAAATTATTTAGCAATCTGGGGAAGCTGAAAACAGATTATCTCATTATACTGAGACCAGATGCCAAACTAGTCTGCTTGTCCCCACAAGGAGATTTCCACAGCCACATTTACAGAAGTTGAAACAAGAAGTTGAGTCAGTGCTACATCAGGGAGTCACCTCTTCAGTAACCAAACGTACAAGGTAATGTTCAGATATGGTTCCAGTATGGAAACCAAACGGCTCGATACAAATCTGTGTTGACCTCCCACAGTTAAACAGAGCAGCAGAAAGAAAGATTCACTGAATGGCATCTGTGAATCAGAATCTGGAAAAAAGCCTTTGGATAAGGAATCCAAACTATTGATTACATTCATCACACTGTTTGGGACAACTGGCTACATTTTGGAATTATATTGGCACGAGAGATTTTTCAGAGGATGGTATTTTAGAATGATTAGAAGAGGTCAGCTGCCACATGGATGACATTCTGATCCTTGGGTCCACGATGTTGGAACAATATGCAAGAATGAGAGTAGTGTTGAAATGCTTGCGAGAGGCAGGACCAACATTCAATAATAAATGAGTTCTCACAACCAAAACATTAAATTTCTGGCACACATCATTCAAACATCAGGCATCAGGGCTGCTCCCCAAAATGCCAAGGCAATCAAAAATGTTTTCCACTACTTTGCAATGTAGCAGAACTATATTCCTTCATGAGGATGATTGATCAAGTAGGCAAGTTTCTACATAACTGAATCCATGTGCTGTAATACCTCAGCTGCTGCACTGACTCCAAAGTTGAATCTCTTGTTTCAAAAAGTCTCACGTTAGTGCAATTTGCATCAAGTTACCTTGATTCTTCGGTAGTTTGTTTTGATATTTTGATTGAGCTGCATTGAGGTCAAATCTCTGGCAGATATAGACTGCAAAAATTGCTTCAGGAAGACCAAAAATAGTGTTGGGAAGAACATCAACTAATTTATTTCCAAAAGATAAAGGCATTGCTGAGAAATTTGCTAAACCTTTTGAAACAAGCGACTCAGCTTTAGAGTCAGTGCAGCAGCTAAGGTATTACAGCACATCAATTCAGTCCGCAATTCAAGCCCTTGAAGATCTGCTGAACAACAGTGATGACATTCTCATCTATGTCCTAGGACATCGCACTGTAAGTAAACTTAAGATACAACTGTCCACATGTCTACAACCTCTTTGAGAATGTAGGGTGGTGTTTTACAGCCTCGCTCCCCCTGAATCTGTAAAATCTCGCCCAAGGTCAATGGATCTTTCCATTGTCTGCCCCTCGCCTGCTCCGATTCCCGTGGCAGCCGGGGCGGTAAAATTACAGCCATAACCTCACTTTGAAGAAAGACAAGTGGTTGTTCAACAAAAGCAGTATCAAATTCTTTGGTCATGTATTCAGTGGAGAAGGATTATTACCTGATCCATGGAAAGTTGAAGCCAATGCAAACATTGCAGATCTTTCACATGCTCAGGAAGTTCAGAGTCCACTAGGACTCATTACATATTATAGTTGTTTAATTCCTGATCTCGCTTCATTATCTGCCTCCCTACGCAACCTGAAAAAATAAACCATGATCTAAATCACACAAACAGGCTGAACATCACATGATTGGATTGTTGTCAGCAAGTTACACAAAGCCAATTTTGACCCTGAAAAAACTACTCAGCTCGGAGTGGTTGCAAACTTGTTCAGTTTCTGTGCAGAAGGACAAAACGAACAAGCAATCAGCTGTTGCAATGACAAGCAGATCGCTAACACTTGTAGAGAAAGAAGTGCTCTCACTCATGAGGTATTGTACACTGTCATCTCTGCTCGTATGGAAGCGAGTTTGAAGAGATAATCAACCAAAGACCTCTAGTAGGCTTGGTCACCAATCCATATTACAAACCACCCACTCAAATAGAGTGTTGGATGCCAAATTACAAGAGTACAAGTTTCTCATTGAATATTAGCCAGACAAGTTCACCCAGCAGATTACATTTCGCAACAGTCAGTCTTATTGTGAAGAAAAGGTTGCTGAACAACATCTTAACTATTTACGTTTAAATGCTGTGCCAAAGTTATGAAAACTAGCTGACATCAAAGTGGCCACAAAACTAAATGAGGCATTACAATTGTGTATGACAGCTATGGAATCATAAAACTGGAAATACATGATTGAAAGAGGCTCTTTAAATGAAGTCACTCACACACTACTCGATCTATACAATTTTTGAAATGAACTCACCATTACAACCACATCTGACCTCACATTACTGGCAACTGTTTTGTCATTCCACAATCATTGAGGGAATGTGTTTCGTTAAGAAGGGATTGTAAAAAGCAAGTGATTCCTTTGGGAAAAGGTATTGTTCCCAAGAATTGACCACATGCTAGAGCATAAAATATATCAGTGTTTGCCATGTCAAGCGAACACAATGTTAAATCTTCGTGATCCTCTCAAAATGTCTGAACTATGTCAAGGAGCACGGATTGAAGTAACGTTGATTTCACAGACTTACACACTGGTGAATAGTTGCCTCTTGTCACTGATGTCTGCAGCAGATTCCCACTTATAGAAACATTTCTGTCCATCTCAACACAGTAAGAAGTCCCACAACACCAGGTTAAAGTCCAACAGGTTTATTTGGTAGTGAAGTGGGGAAAAACATAAAGATGGGTACATAACACATAAAATGGCTGCCTGGCACATAAAAAGGTTACCTGGGAAAGAGACATTAAGCAGGCACTGACTTTTAGCGCAGACAGCTACTTGAAATTAAAACATGCAGGACAGACAGTTATTTAAAGTTAACCATGCAGGAATCAGATACTGCAGGAAACCAGTAAGGGCTTGAGGCACGTTTGAGGTAAGGACAGACCTAGGACAATAAGGACTGATAAAGAGATTATCCACAAATGGGAACGGGAATACATAAATGCAGGAAAACCAATTACTGTATGTATAGACCGAACCTAAGTCATTGATAGTCACTGAAAGAGGAAATGTATCCATTCTATGAAACAATGCAATGTTAAAAACCAATGTCTGTATATGTCTGGCTGTAACGATGTGTTAACTATTGATCCTACTCAACTGTAACGATGTGTTAAATGGTTAATGTCTGGACTATCCATTGTCTGAAAAGTATAAAAATGAACCACTCCTATTGTATCATTGAGAGAAGGTAGCTGCCTAAAGTACTGCGGAGTGCCAGTGCCTTTTCTCCACGAAGCTTCGTTAAATAAAACTGTATTGTTGAAAGCTCCAAGTCTGACTCTGAAGTGGCAATTTTCCCACAACGATTGGCGTAGCCGGCTAGGATCCTATTACTGGTAAGCTGGTAAGCTCCGATCGATTGGCCACGATCGGAAAGCCAGGGTAGAGATCACTGAACCTGTGGGAGTCAGACAAGGTCAAGAATACAGTTTGAAAGGGGTTAAACTTAAGGGGTATTTGTAGTAATAAGTATTGTTGTATACGGTATAGTGATAAGTACTAACTCCTGATAGTGATAAGTAACTGTTGCTTGTGCTGACCGACAAGAGGACAAGGTAGTGCCTGTCTCAAACACCCAGCCTTAGACCAGTTGTTAAGTGGGGAAATCCCCCACACGATGGCAGGATTTGAAGTGGGCAAAAAGACACCAAGGGCACTTAGGATTGTGAAGCACAAGTGGCAGAGGTCGGTTAACATCAAACTCTGTAGTGGCGAACAAACGCAGAGTTGCCATCTGATTGCATGAAAGTTTGTAAAGTTGGGTACTGGACTGACAATATTGTAAAAGCGGGGCAGAAAGGAGCTTAATCACCTCTGACCTAAACCGGACTCCGGTGGAGAAGCACATTGCCGAGGTGGTAATAGTGGAAGGCGTGAGTATAAATTGAAACCCTGAGGCGGTAGTGAAACACGGTGCTAGAGTAGTAATAGCGGCCGGGGGTAGTGAAGTCCCTACGGTAGAGAGCACACTTCACTAGGGAGTAATCATGGCCGTATGGTGCCTAAAGCACGTCGCCAAGGTGGCAATAGTGACCGGGGGTAGTGAAGTCTGCGAAATGGTAGATAATGAAGTAAAGAGGGGATCTGCAGGTTCTCCCATTGAAGTGTACATGACAGACAGGCAAGCATTCATAAAGAAGATGCAAAAGGATGGCTGGGATACTTCTCAGACCTTAGAGCAGCAGAGACAAAGAAGATAGGAGTATTGTTAATACATCAGTTAGCTGGTCTAATTGAGCAAGTAGTCGCCTCTACTAAGAAGTGGAGTGAAGATAAAGAAAAGATCAGAGAATTAGAATCCCGAGTGAGGGAACTGGAGAAACAAAACCAGGTATTAGAAGAAAAGCAATGGAGAGGGGAAACTGTTCCTCTACCTCCTTATGAGTCCACACAACAAGGACCAACCGCTCCTCCAGAGGAGTGGGAAGTGCTAGAACACAACTTAGCACCAGTAACCCGAGGGGGAACAGATGCGCAGCCAAAGGCAAATTATAAACCCTTTACCCCAGGTGAGATACAGCAAATAATGGCTTCCCTGGGTAAATTACACCTAGAAGCGCAAACACTACATTCTGGGAAGAATTAGACACAATCTGGGTAGGACACCAATTACACCAGAGAGACGTACACCAGCTGGTCAGGGCAGCCTGTCCAGCGGATAAGTGGAGGCAGGTAGCAGGTGGACCCGCCACTCCTCCAGCACAGGATTATAGTGGGGGACGGTGGACACATGCAGTCGCCCTAACATCAGAGATAGATGCCCAACAGACATCCTTCACCCAGTTTAAAGCAGAGATTCAGAGGGTATTAGGGAATGCTCCCATTAACTGGAGCAGAATTACCACAACAAAACAGTTAAAAGGGGAAGGAGCTTCTGAATACGGGGAACGGTTGTTCCAGGTATATCAAGAGTGCTCAGGACAAGGTTACCCAGGTCGAGAAGATCGAGCATTCATCCAGGCTTTTAAGGATGGACTCTCTAGTGCTCACCAGGTCATCCTAAAAATGGGAGTGATTATGTCCCAAGATTGTGATGAGTTGGTAGAGTGGGCTAGCGGCGTACCGGGAGAAGAGAAATCCCAGGCAAGAACAAGGCTAGAAAGAGTAGCAGCCTACAGTAACGGGAATGGAACAACGTCTAAACTGACTTGCCACAATTGTGGTCGGCAAGGACACTTTGCGAGGGATTGCAGGACTCCACGGAAAGGGAACAGATTTGGGAACAGTGGGAAACATTGTAGCCACTGTAATAAATATGGACACACCGAAGCAGTGTGTTGGAATAAGCATGGGAGACCTCCGATCCGATCCATGACCACAGCAGAACCGGAGGAACCACAGGACCTCCAGGGTCAGCAAGATTGACGGTCTGCAGCCCCCATTCACAAGGGTAAGAAGGAGGGAAGGATTTATGTGTCAGCACTAGTAGGGGGCAGGCAATGTGAGATGCTAGTGGACACAGGAGCATCCATATCTGTCACCGACCTACCCTTACCCACTACAAATAAAATGATTTACCTGCCCGGGATAGGAGGGAACAAAACACCCACCTACCTGAGCGAGACCATGTTAGTAGAGATAAATAATCTGTATATACCAATGAGGTTTTATGTGTGCAAAAATAACGAGAGTACAATAATGGGAAATGATCTGATGAAAGAATACGAAATTCTGATAGACTGTGGAAAGGGAGAATTAATCTGGCCAAGACAGGACGGTCAGAAAACTAGAATAGGGAAACTTACAAGTCACCTCGAAACCATTAAGGTGGCCACAGTCACCACCAGAAATTGGGAATTAGAGACAGGAGGGTTCGGAGCCATCTGTGCTTCCATCCCCGGAGTATGGGCTAAAACAAAGTTAGATACCGTTTTGACTTAAACGGACCCAATAAAGGTACTGGGACTGGAGCATAAGCCACACCGACAATACCCAATCAAACCAGAGGCAGAGAAAGCTGTAGTGGAGATAGTTAAAGGCTTAGTGGAGAGGGGGATTCTGAGAGAAACCACAAGCACCACTAACTCCCCAACATGGCCAGTGAGCAAGCCTGATGGAAGCTATAGGCTCACGATAGATTACACCGGACTCAATAAAGTCACGTCCAAGTTGCACCCCATTGTAGCAAGCCCCTCGACAATTCTGAATGGACTGTCACAGGAGCACAAAATATTCACAGTATTGGACATAGCCAACGGATTCTGGTCCTTACCATTGGATCCCGAATCCCAAGGCAAATTTGCCTTTACAGTGGGAGACAGATAGTACATTTGGACTCGTTTACCACAGGGATTCCACAACAGCCCCGCTATATTCCATCGAGCAATGAGTGACATCCTGAACACGGTAGAACTGCCAGAGGGTAGTACGATCCTACAGTATGTAGACGATATCCTAAATAGCTTCGGAGTCCAAGTCAGGACATCAAGAAGCCTTATATTTAGTACTGAATGAATTAAAAACCGCAGGGCTAAGGGTAAGCCTCAAAAAGGCACAAATCGGGAAAACACAGGTCCTATACCTAGGACACCTTATATCCCAAGGACTTAAAGAAATGCCAATGGACCGAAAGAAGGCAATACAACAAATGCCGTGACCCATCACCATAAGAGGGGTCAGAAAGGTGCTTGGACTATTCAACTATAACCGGAGTTTCATCCCAGAGTTCGCAAAATTAGCAGAACCCATACAAAGACTAGTCAAAGGGGGAAAACCAGCTTTAGATCCCGTAGAATGGGGACCCGAGCAGGAAGAGGCTTACAATAAACTAAAAACAGAACTGATATCAGCCCCTGGACTAGGATTACCCGATTCTAATAAGGACTTCCATATCCATTGTAGCAATGAGGGAGGGTTCTATTCCGCAGTGGTAACACAGGACCATGGTGACAGAAAGAGACCCATAGGGTATTATTCCATCACAGAAGGGCCGGTAGTTACCGGACTGCCAAGGTGCATAGCTGCCTTGGATTGCGACGCCTGGGCTGTAAAGGTTAGTGAGCCAGTAATCATGACAGGGAATATAATCCTTCACACCAAACACACCTTGGTGGAAATGTTGAACACGGGAAAACTAAGGTCAGTCTCAAACATGAGAAGGGCTAAGTGGCAAGCTGTCCTCCTACCTCCAAGCAAGTCCATGATAATAATAAGGGATACAGGGAATAACCCAGCAGAAGGGATTTTAGACGAAGGAGAGCCACATAATTGTGAAGATATAGATAGGGATGAAGAAGAGGGTAAGATAAAGGATATGCCCTTAATAACAGCTGAGGAGACCCTTTTGTGGATGGGTCACGCAAATATGTGGAAGGATCACCCCAAACAGGGTGGCCAGTAGTGAATGACAAATTAGAGACAGTAAGGTCAGGAAGGATTGACGGAGGTCTATCCGCGCAAGTGGCAGTGCTAGTGGCACTCACACAGGCACTAGAGTTATCTGAAGGTAAAACGGTAACATCTATACAGATAGTCGCTATGCATTTGGAGTTATACATGACTACATGACAGCACGGGGAAGAAGAGAGTTCATAACCACAGGAGGGATCCCTATTAAGCACCAGTAAAGAATTGAGGCATTGTTGAGAGTTCGCGAGAAACCTAGAGAAGCCGCAGTAATCAAAATTAAAGCGCACCAGAAAGAGCCAGGAAGAGATAACCCGGACTGGTTAAATTTCAAAGGGAACCAAGCCGCAGATAGGGCAGCACAGTTAGCCTTAGGACAGGAGACAATTGGCGAGCTGCCAATAGCAGCAACAGAACAGACAGGAGACGAAATAGATATTTGGGAATAACATGAGGATACCTCAAAAGAGGAAAAGAAGAAATGGGAAGCAAAGGGACTGATAACATTTGGAGACGGGAAGATAAGGTAATAGCACTAGAGTGCATACAAAACACCCTATTGGAACTACGCCATGGACTCTCGCATACGGGTAGAGAGGCCATGATAACTAATATAGGAAAGGAATGGTGGTGGAAAGGAATGGGAAGAGACATAGCCCGACACTGTCACCGATGCATGATGTGCGCGCAACACAACCCTGGTAGACCCATAAAAATTAAAATGGGACACCAGCCGAGACCAAAGGGACCCTGGGAACATCTGCAAATAGATTTCACAGGGCCACTACCACAATTCCATAGCAAAACTTATTGTCTGGTTATTATAGACCAGTTCACCAGGTGGGTAGAAGCGTTCCCTACTACAAATTGTACTGCTACCACGGTGGCTAGGATATTGGCAGAAGAGGTAATCCCTAGATGGGGAGTACCCCTCCAAATCGATTCAGACCAAGGGATGCACTTCACTGGAAAGGTGGTAAAAACAGTATGCCAATTAATGGGGATAAAACAAAAATTTCACATCCCTTACCACCCACAGAGTTCTGGAATGGGGGAATGTATGAATAGAACACTTAAAAATGCACTAGCTAAAGCCATACAAACATCAGGAAAATTATGGACAGAGGTATTGCCCACTATACTAATGAGACTAAGGGCTACCACAAACCGGATAATCGCATTAACCCCTTATGAGCTAATGACAGGACGGGCAATGCAATTACCAGAAAGCATCATAACAGGTGGGACCGATGTAGGTCCACTAAAAGATAAAATCAGGAGATATGTTTTGGAACTAAGCACCCAACTAAAAGGGATGCGCAAATTGGTAAAAGACAATCAGGAAATAAAAGACGCAGAGAGAGAGCTTGAAATGCTCCCTGACGTCCCAACAGCGGGAAGTCGCGTCCTAGTGAAAACACTACCTGACAAACCAGGGTCTGCACCAAAATAGAATGGGCCATATGAAGTTATAATTAGTGGAGACACCTGTGCCTGTATAGACATAAGAGGGAAAGGTATACGGAAACATTGGACACAGCTAAAATTACAAAAGGGAACAAATGAGTAACTGAATTAATGAACGAACAGAACCGCTTTCCTCAACACAGACAAAGATTGCAAGCAAGAACAACTGGCGTGCGGGTTGATAGATGATATAACTTTTGAAGATTATATAAATTATAGTGTTAGGTTTGATATTTGATCATTGCGAATATGTATGTAATCGCGTATGTAACTGTACTACTTTGCGTTGTCGCGACTAAATTTAACTGGATTGGAGGATAATCTGTTTTACAAAGCTCACATACATTTACACGGGAATCAAACTGTATGTTACCCGTTAGCACAATCGGTAGAAGCCCTATTTGTAGCCACCCCTGGGTGGACCCCTCATGACTTATATACAGTAGATACATCAGATGCACCCTGTAAGGGACAAATTGGCAAATATAAAAGAGGTATACAGGGGAGATGTGTGGGACTTGTAAACCCCACAGATCCTGTGTGCAGGGGGGTTCCAACAGGTGGGAGGAAAAGCTTGTTCAGAGATACTGCAAGCTATCCGCTTTGTTTTACGGGGCAGGGATGGGGATGTGTCTATGCCTTGGTCCCTAAGAATGATTCCTACGTACAGACGCAGTGTGTCTGTCAACATTGTCGGGTTAATAAGGGACAGTTTACTTGCACTTGTGATGAACAGAAATGCCTGAATATAACCGCGGGAAGACAGCTTATTTGTGGACAATGCAATGGAACTCATGTAAGCTCAGCCAAATGGACATACCCATTTGATACTTACCAGGTGGTGGGATCAAACGGGGAGTCAAGTAAACTGAACAATTGGCAATATGAACAAACTCATAATCAAGACACTAAATGTTGCCGGGCTAAGAAGGGATATGTGTTCCTCTTCAATGGTACGTACATGACAAAAACACCAAACCTCCCAAACCGTTATGCAGTAGGGACAATAGGACCACTGACTGTTCCATGCCCTAGAAGGGGCATATTCGGAGGAGAATAGTAACTCGGGTTATCAGCAAAGAATTCTGCACTGATTGGGAAGCCCCGGGCACAACGGGATCCTCACTGGGATATGGGTTCCTTGGAGCCCTATCTCTGGGAGGCGCAGCAGGAGTGATTAGTGCAAAGAATAGAAATCATATTGTTTGTGGACTAACAGTCCTGGGAAACAGCACTTCAAAAGCACTGGAGGCTGTTAACCAAGAAATGGCTGAACTGAGACTATATGCACAGCAGAGACGATACGCAGTGACTACCAGTTAGCACAACAAGGGGGGGTATGTACAATTATAGGCAATAAATGCATAACCCATGTCACAGACGAGTCTTATAACATTACACAAGTCATCAACAACATCAGAGAACAACTTGATTGCTTCAGACAGGGACCTAAGAAAGGAAGTAACTGGCTGGAATGGCTAGTAGGGGGGGTCCTGGGAATCTTACATATTCCATGGATTGGTCATACTCATTTCAATTGTAATTGTCTGTTGTCTAATTGTTGGATGCCTAAAGGTCTGCTGCAAGGTTATGGTAACAAGAATTGTGCCAGGAGCCAGTGTATCCATCGAGGAAGAACCCATGATGAAGATCCCCGAAGACATCAGAAGAAACGAAGAAGGAAAGAAGATTGACCTTTATATATGAATGTATAATTGTTGGTCTAGGGATTATTAAAGTCATAATCCGGACCAAAAGTGGTGACTGAAGTGAGGAAAAACATAAAGATGGGTACATAACACATAAAATGGCTGCCTGGCACATAAAAAGGTTACCTGGGAAAGAGATATTAAGCAGGCACTGACTTTTAGCACAGGCAGCTACTTGAAATTAAAACATGCAGGACAGACAGTTATTTAAAGTTAACCTTGCAGGAATCAGATACTGCAGGAAACCAGTAAGGGCTTGAGGCACGTTTGAGGTAAGGACAGACCTAGGACAATAAGGACTGATAAAGAGATTATCCACAAATGGGAACGGGAATACATAAATGCAGGAAAACCAATTACTGTATGCATAGACCGAAACTAAGTCATTGATAAGTCACTGAAAGAGGAAATGTATCCATTCTATGAAACAATGCGATGTTAAAAACCAATGTCTGTATATGTCTGGCTGTAACGATGTGTTAACTATCGATCCTACTCAACTGTAACGATGTGTTGAATGGCTAATGACCGGACTATCCATTGTCTGAAAAGTATAAAAATGAACCACTCCTATTGTATCATTGAGAGAAGGTAGCTGCCTAAAGTACTGCGGGGTGCCAATGCCTTTTCTCCACGAAGCTTTGTTAAATAAAACTGTATTGTTGAAACTTCTGACTCCGAAGTGGCAATTTTCCCACAACAGTAGCACAAGCCACTAGCTTTTGGAGCGCAGCTCCTTCATCAGGTGAGTGGGATTTCTGTTCACAAACAGGGCATAAAATGACACAAACTCAATTTACAAAATAATGGTTGGAATGCGAGTCTTTACAGGTAATCAAGTTTTAAAGGTACAGACAATGTGAGTGGAGAGAGGGTTCAGCACAGGTTAAAGAGATATGCCTGTTCACGGGCATTCGGCCTCTGATCTTCGGGTAAGTGTTCTTCAAGGCGGCCTTCACGACACACGACAACGCAGAGTCGCTGAGCAGAAACTGATAGCCAAGTTCCGCACACATGAGGACGGCCTCAACCGGGATCTTGGGTTCATGTCACACTATCTGTAACCCCCACAACTTGCCTGGGCTTGCAAAATCTCATTAACTATCCTGGCTGGCGACAATACACATCTCTTTAACCTGTGCTTAACTCTCTCTCCATTCACATTGTCTGTACCTTTAAGACTTGATTACCTGTAAAGACTCACATTCCAACCATTATTTTGTAAATTGAGTTTGTGTCTTTATATGCCCTGTTTGTGAACTGAAATCCCACTCACCTGATGAAGGAGCAGCGCTCCGAAAGCTAGTGGCTTGTGCTACCAAATAAACCTGTTGGACTTTAACCTGGTGTTATGAGACTTCTTACTGTGTTCACCCCAGTCCAACGCCGGCATCTCCACATCATAGCTCAACAAAAGCAGTCATCCCAAAACTTGACCAGATTTTTGCTTTTTTCGAATCTCTCAAACGGTGAGAAGTGACAATGGATTCTTTTCAACAGCGAAGAGTTCAGTAAATCTTTAAACTATTTGGACTTCACTCATCAAAATGTCACACGCCTTGGCCAATTGCCAATGGAGAAATTGAGAGATTTACATGTACCTTGAAAAATGTGGTACTGAGGGCAAGTTGTAGAGGCAAGGGTTGTGTTGCTTTCTTTACAATTACAGAGCAACTCCTCACTTGACTACTGGAAAACCTCCAGCCACACTCATCTTTGTATATCCTCTGTGCACATGTCTTTCTGAGCTACCCAGTGGAGCTAATAATCAACATGCATGTGAAAATGATCAAGAACAGAAGGATCGACTGAAAGTAAATACAGAGTGAAACATGACATTCAGAGCAACACCATTAAATGCAGAAGATTTAGAAACAGGCCCTTGTGACATTCAATCATTTGTTTTGACTAACAGGATCACTGTGAAGCACCATTTGTAAATCATCACACAAAACACACAATTCTTCAAAACACTAAAAACACACAAATCAGAAGAATTGAATCTGATTTAGATATCAACATCTCAGATGAAGAACATGGGTCAAATAAGACAATGCCAGGTGTTAGACAATATCCTACTCATGAGAGAAAACGTTCACCATAATTACGTGATTATCGGGGAGATCAAATTGAGGTATTCAAGATGATAAAAGGTATGGATAAAGTAGATGTGGAGCAGATGCTTCCACTGATGGGGCATTCTAGGATGAGAGGTCACAGTCTTAGGATAAGGGGTAGCAAATTTAAAACAGAGTTGAGGGGAAACTACTTCTCCCAAAGGGTTGTGAATCTGTGGAATTCACTACCCCAAAGTGTGGTGGATTCTGGAATGGTGAGTAAATTTAAGGAGGAGTTAGACAGATTTTTAATTGGTAATGGGTTGAAAGGTTATGGAGAGAAGGCAGGAAAATGGGGATGAGGAGTGTATCGGCCATGATCGAATGGCAGAGGGTACTCGATGGGCCAAATGGCCGAATTCTGCTCCTATATTTTATGAACTTATTATGTTACAAAATGAACTATTTGATTTGCTGAGCAAAACTTTCATCTCATTGTGCATGACTGAATGCTTTTTAATTAATAGAAAAGTCGGAATACATAATATTGTTCCTGATGATATTGTATGTTCAAGTTATATTTACATTGTCACGAACCCCGCTGATGTTATCTGTGAGGGTGCGTCAATGTGAGACTTTGCTTCATGGTGGTATATGTTATTGTTTTTTTGAAATGGTGTGAGGGGCCACATAAAACCATTCTTGAGAATATGCAGGATGACCCTTCATCAGAGCTCTAATGAAGAGTCAATCTAACTCAAAACGTCTGCTCTATTCTCTCTCCACAGATGCTGTCAGACCTGCTGAGATTTCCAGTATTTTCTGTTTTTGTTTCAAATTCCAGCATCTGCAGTATTCTGCCTTTATCTCAGTGAGAATATGCCACTTAGTTGTAATGTACCAATTACTAAAGACTATTTATTAAATGAAAAAATAGACAAATACACATGAACAGGGCTATAATTCTATAAAACACATAAACACCTGAATAATACACATGAATTCAGCTAGAAATTACCCCTTGTTCAAATCTATATCCCCGATACCTGAACTCAGTAAGACTTCCCCGTTCCCCAAACAACATCTACCTTAAACAAATCTAAAAGTTAAATCTAGCTTATAGTTACCACACAATACCAGGAGGATGATCCAGTCTGAGGAGCAGCTTTGCATGGGTCGGCGAAGATAGGTAAACTTTATGAAGGTTTCTGCATAACTTAGCTGTAGGACTTTAAAAGGACCTCTGCTGTTAGCTGCCTTGCTGTTAAATGTTACCCTGGCTTTCCAGTGAGATGTTAAACTGGCCTGTCTGCTTGTGATGGAGTTGACAATTATGCCCCTGGCTCTCTTTGTTTCTGCTCACCGTATATTAGGCCATCTATCTCCTGCATTCCCGACTCTCGTAAAGTAGCATCTGTATACCTCCTTTAATCTCTCAGTCATCTAAGTAAAATGCTTCTTGATAATAGGGCCAAGATCTGATTTTATCTAGATGTGTGCTAAACTCATTACTGGGAAAAAGGACACAGCTCATCAGCCCCTTTGCATGTGGGATGCTGGAAGATTCTCCCTTGTTGCTCGGTACATTACATGCCATCATTCCCTTGATTAATTCTGGGTTTCATTGTTACCAGGCAAATCCATGATAAGATTTATTGCTTATGTTTTTAGAAACAACACATTCAAACATGCAATGCCTCTCATTTACAAAGAGGAGGGTGTAGTGTATTGAAAATTGCATTATGCATCTTGTCGACTTAATGCTACCATACAGATATGAACCAGGAGAAGGAGGTTACATTTTAACAGCAAGTGAAGTTCTGATTCTGAATAAATCTTGCCGAATCTTGTTGCTTCTTCCCAAGAATGTCTTTGGAACTTCCTGCAGCTGTGAAAGGCACTTTACAAATGCAAGTTTTTCATTCCTATTTATGTTCTCTCTGTCCTATTCCCAGATTCCAGTGGGGATGAAAAATAAATGCTGGCCTTGAAACTAGTATCCATACCCT
Source organism: Mustelus asterias (assembly GCF_964213995.1). NCBI lineage: Eukaryota > Metazoa > Chordata > Chondrichthyes > Carcharhiniformes > Triakidae > Mustelus > Mustelus asterias. The sequence continues at coordinate 91,953,920 of NC_135805.1, forward strand.
CCAGATTAATTTTAAAAAATCAAACCTATAAAATGTTTGCTTTTACTTCAAGAAGCAATAATATTTCAGTGAACAATGACCTTGCCACTCTTGCAAAGCATCACTATTATGGTTCCGACTATTATGGTTACTTTCTTAAAAATATGAAAAGGCAATATTTCAATAAGTAATGAGGTTAGGTTATCTATAAGAAAATGTTTAAGTTGTCAACTGTTTGATTTCTCAGGTAACAGTGTGAGGGAACAGTATCAAATTCAGTGATCAGTCCATGCGATGGAAGTACAATTTGTAGCATACCGGAGATCAGGAGTATAAAGTTAGGCAAACCTCAGCTGGGTTCAGTAGGAGTTAAGAGTTGATGAAATCAATGAAGATTATCATAATCAATAGAAACTTAAATTCCTTGTATTCTAATTATTATCTACAAACAAAATATAAGGTAGTAATGTGTACATTAACAGATTGTAAAGTGGATTTATAACATGAAAAGCGCTGCAACAACAAAGTCTGCTAGCCAGAGATATTATGATAATGGCTCTTATATTTATTGCCAGTTGTCTCTTCTGTAACTGAGAATTCAGATCAGCTTGCTGCATCTTTATCACTGATGTATGTAAGTTCTTTATCCAAGAATGTTTGGAAGATAATCAGAAGAAAAGGCTACACCAAAAATTTGAAATCAAAGCAGAACGTGTTTGAAACAGCTTGTTAATATTTAAAAAGAAAATACACAGAGTCATACTTTGAAAGAAATACAAAGAAAACCTCAAAAATGAGAGTTTTTTTTGTTAAAACAATGCCTACTCACTGAAAGCATATTACATTTGGTGTCAGCCTTGGTTCAGTGGTAGCACTATCACCTCTGAGTCAGAAGGTTGTGGGTTCGTTCCATTCCAAAGGTTTGAGAACCCTGTTTAGGCAAATAATTCAGTACAGTACTTCAGTTTATCTCAAATTTTCCTTTAATCCACCATAATATCACTCACCTCATTTTCAATCACTTCAGGATTTACTCCTCTTGGATAATCTTCTCCTGTGTAAAGTCTGAAGTGAAATAGTTAGGAAAACTTATCGTCATGTATTGATCATCTGGTGCAACATGGCGTTCCTCCCCACTCACTCAGAGATCACACACCATTTTTAAACTGTTACATTTCTACTGATGTATAATTCTTAGACACATTGAAGCACAGAAAGTTCATGGAACAGCTGGAGGCTATTCAGCCCATTTTGCCTGTGCCAACCAAAAGAAGAGCCATCCAGCCTATTCTGACTTCCCAGCTCTCAGTGGGAAGCCCCAGAGATCATCCACTTGAAGTGCATTTCCAAGTCATGGTGAAATGTGATCATTTTTTTGCCTGCCTTAATGATTCTTTCAGACAGTAGTTCCAAACCCCAACCACCTCGTGGGTGAAAAAATATTCTCTTCAATAGCCTTCTCCCAATTATTTTAAATTATGCCCCAGGGGCATACAAGTAATTATATGAGTACTCATAAAACACTTCACCGTTGCTATTTCATTTCTTTCCTCATATTTCCTCTTAGTTTTCCTTATTCTCTCCTAACTTCCTTTATTTTTCTTTCTTTTTTTTTCCTTTGGCCCATAGCTTCGCATTTAGGCGTACCCCAATAAACATGTGCTGGAGAATCCCTCTAGGAAGTTCCCATGTAAGGGATTACCCAACATTTGTCCAGAGGTGCTAACTTCCCCTGGATAATTCACTGGGCTGGGAACCATCTGACAAAACAAGTTAAAATTGCTAACTTTGAATGGCTCTGCCATTTTACCCTGATAGTTATTCTGAAAGAGTTAGAAGGGAAAAAAATCACTTCTAATTCCAGAGGTACTATTTAATCACCCAGAGTCAGCCTCGTCTGGGACATCCTGTACACATATGACCTTCCCCATCAGATTCCCAGTGGTAAATGTAATGGATTCAACGCCTTTTCATCAATTTCCAAAGAAACCTCAATTGCATTGACCTGTCTGAGGGACATCTGTCAAAAGAGTTTAGCCTTCCTGGTGTCAAACACTTGATGACTTCCAAATCAAGAGTTAGTATCCAAAAATGCCTTGCACTCATTTATCTCCCAGCTCTTTGGGTTTTCACTCAGAGGACGGTGTTTTCGATCACTGGTAAGAAATTATCTTACCTTTCATGGGTAATTAACATGAACTCATTCCTTTCCAAGCATTGCAATTCATAATCTGACTCCATTTTGATTTAAATTTAAAGCAAAACTTTTTTTTAATGATCATTCATGAGAAATGGCATTGCTGGCCAGACCAACATTTATTGCCCAACCCTAATTGCCCTTGGGAAGGTGATGGAGCTGCCTTCTTGAACTGCTGCAGTGCAGATGTTGGTACACCCTCAATGTTGTTAGGAAGGGAATTCCTGGATTTTGACTCAGTGACACTGAAGGAATGGTGATACAGTTCCAAATCAGGGTGGTATGTGACTTGGAGGGGAACTTGCAAGTGGTAACCGAGATATCTGCTGCTTTTGGCCTTCCAGATGAAAGAGGTTGCATGTTTGGAAGGTGCTGTTGAAGAAGCCTTGCTGTAGTGCCTCTTGTAAATGGCACACACTGCTGCCACTGCACGTCAGTGATGAAGGGAGTGAATACTGAAGGCGGTGGTTGGGATGTGCAAATCAGGTGGGTTGCTTTGGCCTGGATGGTGTCACATTTCTTGAGTTTTGTTGGAGTTGCACTCATCCAGGCAAGTGGAGAGCATTCCATCACATTCCCTACTTGTGCCTTGTAGATGGTGGGAAGGCTTTCCGGATTCAGGAGGTGAGTTACTTGCTGCAGGATTCCTAAATTCTGACCTGCTCTTTAGCCACAGTATTTATGTGGTTGGTCCAGTTCAATTTCTGGTCAAATGCCAACCCTCTGGATGTTGATAGTGGGGGTTTTAGAGATGATAATGCCATTGAATCTCAAAGGCAGATGGTTGGATTCTCTTTGATTGGGGATGGTTATTGTCTGGCAACTAGGATATTTCTCTTGCACTATTATTCTTGTATTCCTTTTTGGCTTCTTTCATCAATTTTGATTGGTTTCTAATCGCTAATAACAGTTTAATTATTATTTACTGGAATATAGTTATTCTGTATCATGCAAAAGCACACATAAATAAAGACACTGGAAAGCACATACTTCTCAATATAAATTACAGAGTTAACCAAAATAAATTTCCAATTAAAAACATAAAAAAGCACTCAGCTTTTCCAACTGAAGCTACAAACTAACCACTTAAATTTTCTGCTCTATCTTAGGAACAGATGAGATGATGAATGGATTTTTGATGGCAAGATAATCTCACTCATCAAATATGGCTTGGAGCCTTCAGTGTGAATCCTTCTGTTGTGCCAAGGTGACTGTGGACAGCAGCAGTTCTTGGAAAAATCTGAAAATATGTACAGGGGAAATGTTAGGGGGAAGTTTTTCACACAGAGGGTGGTGGGCAAGTGGAATCAGCTGCCGTCAGTGGTGGTGGAGGCAAACTCAATAGGGTCTTTTAAGAGACTCCTGGATGAGTACATGGGACTTAATAGGAGGGAGGGTTATAGCTAGGCCTAAAAGGTAGGGATATGTTCGGCACAACTTGTGGGGTCGAAGGGCCTGTTTTGTGCTGTAGTTTTTCTATGTTTCTTTCTATGTTTCTAGTCTGATTGAAAGCTCTTTTCAACAGCCATGATATTGGTGACAGCATGCAGAAAGCAAAGTCAACATTAATTTTCTAGGTAGCAATCCAGTGTTTGTTCAATTTCCTGAACCCCCATAAATCAACTTCTGTGACATCATACCATAGTTGCATCATTGTACTTTATTGTGCAATGTATTATTTTAAAGTCCTATAATAACTAATTTATTTTGCATTGAGTTCCAAGGAACATGGAAATGGCAGTCTGGAGAACAAATCAAACAATTTAAATATAGAGAAATATTGTGCTGTTCACTAACTTTTTAAACATTTGCAAGTGAGGAAATAATTGACATAATACAGGGTCTTCAGAGAAGCCAGATAAAGTTTATTCACCTCTGTTCCTGGATGAACTCTTATCTTGGTGGGCTGTTAAAGTAGAGAATGAAAATGAGCTTGGGATCTTTCAGTGGTTGTACTTCCCACAGCCTGTCTAGTCACATGCAACTCTTATTTTTTTTAAATTCTATTTCCCCTGATTTTTAAAAACTCTTTTCAGACCACCCACCATACATTTTTCATCAAACAGTAGTGTGTGCTGACCTTAATCACAGACCACTGTCAATGAAATCTGTTACTGAGCCGTAAGAGACATTTGATGAAACAGATGATATCGATTTACCTCCATCTCAGTGAATATGGAATCCCTGCTTCTGTGCAATGCTCCATACAATAGCCTGGGCAAGAGTGGACATGAATCCATTATCAAAGGCAAGTGAGGTTTGTGACAAACATCCATAGAACTTAAACTCGCAGCCTGGTTGCCAGTCAGGCTTTCAACCGTTTGTGACATTGATTTTCTGTGTTGAGATGAATAAATTAGGCTTTGGACTCATAATCTGAAACTCAGCTTGTCTTTTGGTGAATTTGACATCTGATAAAAGCATAATGATAAACAAATGATGCAATTCTAGAACTTTCCCTGAGGGAAGAGCCTTAGGGTGGCATGGTGGAACAGTGGTTAGTCCAACCTGGGCAATTGTGTGTGTGGAGTTTGTACATTCTAAACGTGTCTGTATTGATTGTTTCCAGGTGCGCCGGTTTCTTCCCATAGTCCAAAAATATGCAGGTTGGGTGGATTGGCCATGGTAACTAGGATATTTCTCTTACATTATTATTCTTATATTCCTTTTTGGCTTCCTTCATCAATTTTAATTGGTCTCTAATCTCTAATATGAGTTTAATTATTATTTACTGAAATATAGTTATTCTGTATCATGCAAAAGTGCAACTAAAAAAAGACACTGGAAAGCACATACTTCTCAATATAAATTACAGAGTTAACCAAAATAAATTTCCAATTAAAAACATATAAAAGCACTCACCTTTTCCAACTGAAGCTACAAACTAACCACTTAAATTTTCTGTTCTATCTTAGGAACAGATGAGATGATGAATGGATTTTCGATGGCAAGATAATCTCACTCATCAAATATGGCTTGGAGCCTTCAGTGTGAATCCTTCTGTTGTGCCAAGGTGACTGTGGACAGCAGCAGTTCTTGGAAAAATCTGAAAATAGTCTGATTGAAAGCTCTGTTCAACAGCCACCGTATTGGTGACAACATGCAGAAAGCAAAGTCAACATTAGTTTTCTAGGTAGCACTCTAGTGTCTGTTCAATTTACAGAACTATAAATGAACTTTAACAGCAGTGTCCCAAGATGTGTACGTTAGGGGGATTAGCAGCGTAAATATGTGGGATTACAATGATAGGGTATGGGGGTGGGCCTGGGTAAGATGTTCTGTTGGAGAGTTGGTGCAGACTCAATGGGCTGAATGGCCTCCTTCTGCACTGTAGGGATTCCATGAACATGTATGCGTAATCTGCCCAAAGAACTGACTAAATGGGTTGAATAATCTTTTCATTATTCAAATTCTATGCACCCTGCAACGAACATAAAAAACAAATTAGCAACAGGAAAATGACTTTATTACAAGAAACATGCTGAACAAAATAAAACCATGCCACTCAACAGATGATCTATTCAGTATTAAATTGTGTCACTAGCTGTTAGAGTCCGAACAAATGCTAATCCTTGCCTAACACAGGAAATTTGCAGCAGCAGCCTCTTTGTCTGTTCAGCTCTGAGCATGAACCTGTGATCAATTAAATCACAATATGTTTAACCAGAACATTTGGGAATGCCATTTGGTCGACAGTAAAGATTCAGCCAAGATGTACAGTACAATATTCAGACTGATTTCATGCTGGTGTGAAAATGGTTTAGAAGTATCTTCTTTTTGACCAATCCAGTAGAACATGCAAAGCAATACATATTCTCAAAAGATTTTGTTGAAAAATAAAACATAATTTTACGTTTATGAAATATAATGCCGGAAATGACCATTGCCAATGTTACCCACATAACGCTTAGTGTGTTTAAATGACATCATCCTCTCTATTCACACTTTTGAAGGTGAAGTTAGCTCATTTAAAATAAACAAGTTAACACTTCGATTAAACTAGAAAAGGAATGTCTTGTGAATGTGTTAAGAATTCCCTTGGCAATATCACCAGCAGTAATTTCTAGGTTATTATTCTAAATCTGCAGCTAATATTTCTCGAGTCTCCTATTAGCAGAGATTGAATTTGCAAGCTGAGCTTAAGTCAGATGAATAAGGGCAGGAGTGATCTGCTTTCCTTAAACTTAAAACCTCAATTGTGATTTAACCAATAATTTGTACTGGGGTGACAGGTCTTCACTGCAGTAATATGCAGGGAAATGTTGATTGTATGTATAATTTTACACTGGTGGAGCTGAGGTGAGAAACAGTGCACTTCCGTCCAATTATCCAGGAGACATTTCAGAAGTAAATGGCATTTTGTCATACAGCCAAACTGTTGATTGTGGTTAAAAAAGGTCTTGTGCTCTGCATGGGTTAGGTTCCTGTATATTCAAACTCATACCCTTCGGGATGTATTTTCATGAGTTTGGGAAGTTATGATTCCATAAGGTTTCCATTGCTAAGTTCATACCAGATTGCAGTCCATTCTAATTTCAATGTGGTGTGATTTTCACAGTGTAATAAGTGATCTCAGCTGAATCTGAACATTTTTAGGGAAGGTTGCATTTGATAATATCACTGCACTGTATATTACAGATGAGACAAAAAATATTCTGACAAAACTTTTTGAGCCACCCTAAAACATCAGTACTCAAACTAAAATAAAGTATAATTTTTCAACACACTTTAGATTCATAATATGCTGTTAGGAATGGTTTCAGTTTTGATCCCTGGTCTGTACTGAGTTAGTTGATCTCAGGGGAAGCAATACATTTAGACAAGTAACAGTAAGGGAGAGGTGGGGGGTGCCTGACTCCTAATCATTATCCAATGGTCAAAGAGAATGAAAATAAAAATGGGAACGATGCAAATAGCTTCCCGACTTGCTATCACACATTTTACACTGTCACACAAAGTCAACACATATCTCTGTCCGATTGATGTGAAACTGGATTCATATATAAGCTTTTTAAAAGTAATGTATGGGCTGTGGGTGTCACTCGCTCGGCCTGCATTTATTGCCCAACCTTAATTTCCCTTGAGAAGGTGGTAGTGAGATACCTTCTTGAACAACTGCAGTCCCTGAGGTGTAGGTACACCCACAGTGCTGTTTGGGAGGGAGTTCCAGGATTTTGATTCAGCGACAGTGAACAAATGGTGATATGTTTTCAAGTCAGGATGGTGTGTGATTTGGAGGGAAACTTCCAGGTGGTGGACTGGTTAAGGACAGCAGGTTTCCCTCCCTGAAGCAAACCAACCATTTTTTAATTACAGTCCATGATCACTTTACTGATAACAGCTCTTTTGTTTCCAGATATCTTAACTGCTGGCTGAGAAAGTGGCATTTCCTTCAAATGCCTCACTTATCACTGATGCGCGATTAATTCACACGGGAGGCTAGGACGTACCCGGGAATAAAGGCTTTTATTCATGATAAATAGGAGCACACTACTCAACAATATTATCCCAGACTAAAGACTACTGGGAAGTAGCAGTGACCTTTATACTCCTGTAAGAAGGCGGAGCCGAACGGAGTGTACCACATAAACAATAATAACAGGTGGAACACCCAAACCCTAACCCCAACAGTAACAAGAGTAACATATGTACAAGTACCCATAGTGGTAACCATCTATGGTTCACCACAATCACTACCTTTATCTCAAAGAAAGTCAATGATTAGTTTTCCCAGCCTCTGGGAGTTACTTAAATCATTCAAAGTTATTGCAGCAGTACCAAAATGGAGTTTGGAGCATTACCTGACTAGACCGGTGTACCTTTTCATTCATGAACTATTTAAATAAAAATGTCCACCCACTATGATTAGACTAAGCAACTTACATGAGTTTGAAGTAACCTAATGTAGTTGGGAATTAATTTTAACAAGTGCTTTTAATGTTTTGAGGGAGTGTGATGGTTTCCCCCAACCACTAGCGAAGTTGATGCCAGTTGATATGTAACAGCAGCAAATGTTGAATTGAAATACACATCCAGTGTTGGTGGGATACTGCTGTAGTCAAAAGAACTAAACTGGGGAGACTCTTCCCTTGCCACGTGTTCATGGAGTTTCATTTAGAAAGGCAGCTGAATGTATATTAGGTGCTATTCAGAATCTCTGTCAGTTGAGGCTCAATTTTTACAAAATTGGAACACTAATCACACTTTTCCAAAATATTCATCAAGCATGAATGCTGATGCTGGGTATGGAACTCTGCCCGTTCCAGTCACCCTGGTGGAAGAATGAGAAAGAAATAGGAGAAGGGCTGTCAGGTTTGTATTAATAATGGATGCTCTGGAACACGCTAAGTGATTGCTGTCTTCAGAGGTTCTGATTGTTTGCAAGGTCTCCTAACATTGATCAGTCACATCTTCTGATTCGTAATTTGCGGCATTCCATCCTAAAATGAATGCTCTTGTCTGCTTTATGGATTCTAATTATTTACAGAAAGGAACATGGCACAGTGGCACTGTGTTTAGCACTGTTGCTTCACAGTGCCAGGGACCCAGATTCAATTCCGGCCTTGGATAACTGTCTGTGTGGATTTTGTATGTTCTCCCCGTGTCTGCGTGGGTTTCCTCCGGGTGCTCCGGTTTCCTCTCACACTCCAAAGATGTGCGGGTTAGGTTGACTGGCCATGCAAAATTGACCACAGTGTCAGGGGGATTGGCAGGGTGAATATGTGGAATCACAGGAATGAGGCCCATGTGGGATTGTGATCAGTGCAGACTCGATGGGCTGAATGGCCTCCTTCCGCACTGTAGGGATTCTATATGATGAGCAGCCTGACAGCTTCAGGTTATCCATTCACTTCAGCTGATTCATTGCTGCTTCAATTGCTCAAGTTCCAGCTGTAGATACAGCCACTCAAGAGTAAAGCTGTGCCAGCAGCCAACTACCAACTTAAACATCCACTCCCTCCACCACTGATGCACAGGGGCAAGATTCAGTATAACACAAGATGCACCATAACACAAGATGCACTATAACAACTCACTATTTCTCCTTCGACTGCACTTTTCAAACCCATGACCTAAAGAGCTGAAATGATCAGAAAAATACAAACACTGAACAGCAATATTTTAAAAAATGACTTAGACAGCAGTTTCTAAGGTGGCAGAATATTTGCGTAACTATTCTTACAAATTTCAAGCCATTCAAACAAAGGCAGGCTGTCCAGGCAGCCCATCAGAGACAATCACCTTAGAGGAATGTGAACGAACCATCTCCTGGACCATTCACAAAATATTCAGACAACGTATGCAATCAACTGAATGTAGAACAAGTCATCAGACACAATCACATTGAACAACTGGCCCTCGCTGAGAAGGGAATTCCTTCAGCCATAATCTATTCATGTCCATACCATGGACCTGGAATCCATTTGCTATGACCAGGTTTGGGTAACTGGTCTGTTGGTGAGGGGAGATCATGTGATGAGCCGACAACTTTCATTTGTGATTTAGAAACTGTTTTTCTCCAGACCAGTCAAAAGAAGAGAAACATAGCAGAATAAGGACCCTGAATGGACACACACTCTCTCTCTTCCTTCCTGCACATCTGAACCCTGCCTGTTTTTTGACCATCCACACGCCACAATCAGTGTTTTAAAAATCAACCAAGCAGCTGCTGACTTCAGAAGAAAAGAGAGAAATCATTCATAAACATCCTTAATGTGAGGTAAATGTGAGGTAATGCATTTGGAAGGTCTAATACAGATAGGAAATATACAGTAAATGGCAGAACCCTTAAGAGTATTGATAGGCAAAGGAATCTGGGTGTACAGGTACACAGGTCACTGAAAGTGGCAATGCAGGTGGAGAAGGTAGTCAAGAAGGCATACGGCATGCTTTCCTTCATTGGCCGGGGTATTGAGTTTAAAAATTGGCAAGTCATGTTGTAGCTTTATAGAACCTTAGTGAGGTCGCACTTGGAATATAGTGTCCAATTCTGGTCGCCACCCTACCAGAAGGATGTGGAGGCTTTGGAGAGGGTACAGAAAAGATTTACCAGGATGTTGCCTGGTATGGAGGGCATTAGCTATGAGGAGAGGTTGGGGAAACTTGGTTTGTTTTCACTGGAACGACGGAGGTTGAGGGGAGATCTGATAGAAGTCTACAAGATTATGAGAGGCATGGACAGAGTGGATAGTCAGAAGCTTTTTCCCAGGGTGGAAGAGTCAATTACTAGGGAGCATAGAACAAAGAACAAAGAACAGTACAGCACAGGAAACAGGCCCTTCGGCCCTCCAAGCCTGTGCCGCTCCTTGGTCCAACTAGACCAATCGTTTGTATCCCTCCATTCCCAGGCTGCTCATGTGACTATCCAGGTAAGTCTTAAACGATGTCAGCGTGCCTGCCTCCACCACCCTACTTGGCAGCGCATTCCAGGCCCCCACCACCCTCTGTGTAAAAAACGTCCCTCTGATGTCTGAGTTATACTTCGCCCCTCTCAGCTTGAGCCCGTGACCCCTCGTGATCGTCACCTCCGACCTGGGAAAAAGCTTCCCACTGTTCACCCTATCTATACCCTTCATAATCTTGTATACCTCTATTAGATCTCCCCTCATTCTCCGTCTTTCCAAGGAGAACAACCCCAGTCTACCCAATCTCTCCTCATAGCTAAGACCCTCCATACCAGGCAACATCCTGGTAAACCTTCTCTGCACTCTCTCCAATGCCTCCACGTCCTTCTGGTAGTGCGGTGACCAGAACTGGACGCAGTACTCCAAATGTGGCCTAACCAGCGTTCTATACAGCTGCATCATCAGGCTCCAGCTTTTATACTCTATACCCCGTCCTATAAAGGCAAGCATACCATATGCCTTCTTCACCACCTTTTCCACCTGTGTTGCCACCTTCAAGGATTTGTGGACTTGCACACCTAGGTCCCTCTGTGTTTCTATACTCCTGATGACTCTGCCATTTATTGTATAACTCCTCCCGACATTATTTCTTCCAAAATGCATCACTTCGCATTTATCCGGATTAAACTCCATCTGCCACCTCGCTGCCCAATTTTCCAGCCTATCTATATCCTGCTGTATTGCCCGACAATGCTCTTCGCTATCCGCAATTCCAGCCACCTTCGTGTCATCCGCAAACTTGCTGATTACACCAGTTACACCTTCTTCCAAATCATTTATATATATCACAAATAGCAGAGGTCCCATAGGTTTAAGGTGTGAGGGGCAAGGTTTAAAGGAGATGTACGAGGCAGATTTTTTACACAGAGAGTAGCGGGTGCCTGGAACTCGTTGCCGGGGGAGGTAGTGGAAGCGGATACGGTAGTGACTTTTAAGGGGCGTCTTGACAAGTACATGAATAGGATGGGAATAGAGGGATATGGTCCCCGGAAGGGTAGGAGATTTTAGTTAAGTCGGGCAGCATGGTCGGTGCAGGCTTGGAGGGCCGAAGGGCCTGTTCCTGTGCTGTAATTTTCTTTGTTCTTTGTTCTTTAAATGGTTTTGATGCAGGATCTGGAAAGACCATTGAGCCCAGTCTAAAATCATCTGAGTCATCGATCTACAAGGTACATATGCAACTGGCATTTTCTTCACTCTGAAAACATTTAACTTACTGATAGACATTTACATTGTTAGCACACCTGTGTATTTAATAAGGCATAATTTGTCAAACTGTATTGTACACAAGCTTAGCAATGGAAAATCTTAATTTCTATGTATTACATTAATTTTGGGGTTTGATGTTAAGAAAGTCTTAAAGTTGGCATTTCTTTGAGTGCCAAATACTGTTATGTAGCTTTAAGAAGGAACAATTGGAGTGAACTGAGGTTATAGGCTTCAGCTCCAGTAGCGGTACTACAGACACAGCATCAGATTAATCCTTATGGAGGGATAGTGGATACAGGATGACTTCAAATAGTTTGACATCTAATGCATTACTGGCTTGTGTTCAGGAGCTAGTGATTATTAAGTCAGAGACTTGTCCAGTACCATTATATAAGCAATATTAGTATTTCAGACTGGGACACCCAGTGATAGAGGAAGAGAATTGTAAGAGAATAGTTCTTGAAGCTTGTGATTCAGGATTTAATACAAGACTTCATCCTCATACATATCAAAGACAGCAAATGAAGTATTGTGGGAGGGGTGAGTGGGGGGTTGATTCTCACAAACAAATTCTAAGTGTCGAATTTACGTAAAAACTGGAGTAAATCCCACTGTTCTTTCAGCTGGACTTTCAAAATGAATCTCCCACACTCTGTGCATTGTGGAGTGCCTCAGTGTGAATCACTCCGTAAGTCAGTGGGTGGGGCCTATTCCCGCTGGAGAGGCCGACAGCAAAGCGCTGAGTGGGCCACTGCGCATGCGCCGACCTCTCAGCACTGAGATCGCGCATGCGCTGTGGCCTCACATTGCCAGCCTCCCGACTGCTGGCCAGCCCTGCAACCCCTCATCGCGGGCTTGCGACCACCGCCACCCCCCCCCCCCCCCCCCCCCCCACCCCTCCCCATAGTTGATCACTGGCCCACCAAACATGCCCGGGCCAGCCTCGATGAACGCAACCCCCAGCTTCCCAGCCCAGATCTCCCAATTCCACTCTTCCCCCCACCGGCATTCTGCCCCCCCTACAGTCCCGATTCCCTCCCCCCCCCCACTTTAGCAGCGCCGACCCCCCCGCCACCAAACAGGCTGACCCTCCCCCATCCAATGGCCAGCCCCGATCGCTGGTTTCCCTCCCTCTGTCACTCAGCCCAAATGCAGAGTGGCAGTGGGACCCCACACCCCCACCAATCATTCTCAGAGGCTCTTGCCCCCTATCCGGCCCTGCCTCATTTGGTCCCGCACACTTGGCACTGTCCTATGCCCAGTGGGCAGTGCCAAGGTGCCCCCCTAGGCATTGGCACTTTGCCCCTTGGGCAATGCTAGGGGACTAAGGCTGGCACTGCCAAGGTGGCAATGCCCAGGGGCAACCCCCCCACCGCCTGACCCTCTGAGGGGCCTGATTGCCCCCCTTCACTCCAGCAGGGTCAGGCCACCAGCTCCCCGCAAGTGGGAAACTATACTAAACCCCGCTAAATTAACCCACTCCAGGTGGGAGGGAGACACTAATGGACCCAGAGATTTCAGTCCCGGTCCCGCTAATGATATTGAAAATATATTTAAATTTGACTTTACATAATTTATGCTGCTCCACACCCAAGTTAACAGCACCAGAAATCCGGCGCTGGGAGACTCATGGAAGCTGTGGTACCCAGCAGGGGAGCTCGCGAAACGGCCTCTGCTAGAGTCTCCCAGCATGCTGCGCTACAAAAGCAGTGCAGTGGGCTGGGAGAATCACCCTCTAGATGTAATTCTTAGTGTCTAGCTGTTGATAAAATGGATATTAATGAATAGTTGACATTTTGTAAGCAGCATTAGGCAATATCATTAGTCAGAAAACTCTATGGGTGGGATTTTATGACCTTGTTCGACCCGAGACTGGAAAATCCTGCCAGAGGTCAACGGACATTTGCATTGTCCGCCCCTCGCCTGCTCCGATTCTGTGGTGGGTGAGGTGGTAAAATAATGGCGTATGGGTTGGAATTGAGGATCATGCAGAGAGAGCTTGGTATATGATAAAATACTGTATCCAGTTTAAATCGTACCTTTCTCTATGGTGATAGGACCCACAGAGGTCCCATTATTTTCTTGTAAACCTTGAACATCGTGTTATAGCCGTGATAAAGCAGCACATGTAGCAAGGGCATGTAGAGGGCTTGAACTGGCAAGAATGGAGAGATCGCCCAATGAGAGACCACCTCTGAGACACTTCAAAGTCAGTGTCCAGTGCTAAAGGCAAAAGCACTGAAGGGAAGTGAATCAATTGGCTAATTAAATTGTTGATTTAAGTAGGAAGTTTGAGAGACTGGTAGCAGTCATGACTCCACAGACCCAAACACAGGAGGGCAAAGGAAATGAGATTCCAATACAATGTGTAAAGGCGACCAGAGACTTTAGCCAAATTATTAGGACTTTGTGACTCAAGAGACCAGGTTCGAGGAACCAAGCAAAGAAGTGCTGAGAACTCCTTAGATTGATGGAATAGACAGATAGACATGCATTGAGCTTATCTATCGTGCCATTCCTCAAGTAGTGAAATGCCGACAATCAATTTTAATTGTCCAATGAACCACTGATTTGACTTGATTTGATTTATTATTGTCACATGTATTAGCATACAGTGAAAAGTATTGTTTCTTGCGCACTATATAGACAGACCATACCATTCATAGAGAAGGAAAGGAGAGAGTACAGAATGTATGTTACAAGTGATAGCTAGGGTGTAGAGAAAGATCAACTTAATGCGAGGTAGATCCATTCAAAAGTCTACGTTGGTTTGCATTTTCAATTAGTGAATGTCCTTCTTGCCAATACAGTTATACCTCAACAAGAATTTCCTTACTGTGGGGTTTAATATAGAGTATAAATCCCTGGACTATCCTTCCACTTTGTTGCTTATTTTCTGTATGAGGTTGTGAACAGTTTAATGCATGCATGAGTAAGAATTGGAGCATTATTATTATTTTTACCTAGATCGGCTGTTAAGTACAATAAATCCCATTTCCTGTCAAACCCACACTGAATTGGCAGTGGATGCTTTAAAAAAATATCTGTTGCTGTCAGGAGTGGTAAAAGAGAGGAGCCATTCTGCCACATCTCACCTCACCCTAACACTTGTGCATGATATTAAAAAGAAACATTCTGCAAAACTTCAGAGAGTGCCTTAGGAACTGATAAATTGTTATCCAAGCATTTTCTCAGAACTGCTTTCAGCTGGCCATCATAATTTCACCAGAAGTGCATCCTTTAGTAAATTAATTTTCTGTTTTCCGCTCACTTGCAGCAGTGGAGTGGGGCCAGGATGGAGGAAATTACCGACCTATTGATTTTTACAAAAGATGAGAGAAAAACTCTGTTATGTTAACACGACTGGCTCGAAACATATTTCTTGCCACATTTGTATATGAACTTTGAAAGAAATAGGATTTTGCTGATATTTCTGTTGCTGGTAACACAAACCATTTACAAAAGAAATGACAGGAACTATAGCATTTATTCCATCTGGTCTAACTTGAGTCTGAAGATAGCTAAATCATTCCCAAAGGGAATTACCTTGAACATCTTTGATATATTTGTGATACATGCCAGGTGATTTTTAAAATCAGTTTTTTCAATATTTAGACAAGTTTTTTCATCAAATTTTCTTTTAAAACTTTGCAATATATGTTTGCATACTGGCAGAGTTTTGAAATTTTGTAAGCGTAAAGAGATATTCTAAGAGAAAGAAAAATATTTTGTCTAATTTGAACATTAATTTACAAGGATGCTAAATTAAAATTGCTGAGGTAATTTTGAATAACACCAAGTTTTTATTTGGTTTAATTTATTATTGTCACATGTATTAGTATACAATGGAAAGTATTGCTTCTTGCATGCTGTACAGACAAAGCATACTGTACATAGAGAAGGAAAGGAGAGAGTGCTGAATGTAATGTTACAGTCATAGTTAGGGTGTTGAGAAAGATCAACTTAATATGAGGTAGGTTGATTCAAAAGTCTGATGGCAGCAGGGAAGAAGCTGATCTTGAGTTGTTTGGTACATGACCTCAAACTTTTGTATCTTTTTCCTGATGGAAGAAGGTGTAACAGCGTATGTCTGGGGTGCGTGGCGTCCTTGATTATGCTGGCTGCTTTTCTGAGGCAGCGGGAAGTGTAGACAGAGTCAATGGATGGGAGGCTGGTTTGCGTGATAGATTGGGATTCATTCACGACACTTTGTAGTTTCTTGTGGTTTTGGACATACCGAGCTGTGATGCAGCCAGAAAGAATGCTTTCTATGGTGCATATGTAAAAATTGGTGAGAGTCGTAGCTGACATGCTGAATTTCCTTAGCCTCCTGAGAAAGTAGAGATTTTTTTTTTACCAACAGTTGAGGATTTCCTCAATTCCTACATTATGTGAAGCAAGGATGCTAACTTAATTTTGAGAAAAAGGTAATTTCTCCCACGTCCCTCCCATACGCAATGGTAATAAGCTTTTCTTTATGAGTGTGACTAGTTGTATTTTCTTCATGAGGCAATGAGCATTGATGCTTTCTAGAAAAGCCAACATTGCCAGAGAAGGTTGCTTGGGAAGGAAAATATTCCAGTTGTTCTGCCGAGACCATTGCTCTTGGGGATGATTGAACATTCAGTTACTGCACAGACATGCAGCCATAGACAAAGTATAACAGTGTGAAAGAAAATAATATAGTCCTCCTTCTTTACGTGGACGAACTAGAAAAGGCAGGAGGACCCTATTGCTTATGTCTGGCTTTGAGCCACTATCCACCATTTGCCCCTAATGACCTAGGCACAGTGTATGAAAGTGGCTCCTTTAACTGAATGCATAATCAGGAAATTAATGCAGGAATGTTTGCTGTACAAGAAATTAAACCTTTGTTTGTACTAATTATTTAATGTCAAGAATAAATGTCCAAAATATTATAAGCGAGTTAGTAATAAAACAAAAAATGTTGACCAGCCAAAATCTCAAATACATAAAAAAGTTGGTTAGGGTTTGGGATGATTTATTAACTTATGCCCCTCTTTTGTGCTGATGGAATCGCATGTATCCATCATTTTCCATTAATATTTTTGTTCCATATTTCTACCATTTGTAATTTTTCCTTTTATCATAACTAAATTAGTTCTGAGTATGTACTTGGATTCTGTAGTATAGCCTGTCAATGTACATGTCATATGTGGTCTGGCAGTGGTAGTACTGTAAACATTACACTATTCACTCATTGAGACTTATGTGACATTTCGAATAGTAGCAAACGAACTTGTCATTGATTCTGGTAAATAAATCCAAAACTCAAACAGCAAATTTCAGGGAAAACTCTGAATTCAAAACAGTCTCTGTCAGGCACATGGAATTAATAAATATCAAGCCTCTGCTATTAATTCATTTTTACTACTTCATCGGGACAGTAAAAATAAGTTACTCAGTTTTCTTCTTATTTGGGTGAGAGAGGTATATTTAGGAGTAAACTTGCACATTATTGAAGCTGGCATTTGTGCCAGAGAAAATGTGCAAAATTAGACCAGAAACACCACTATTGTCAGGAATATCATGTCAGAAGCAACTAATCAGAGAATTATTGAGCTAAAAGAAAGAAAACATTTTGGTTGTAGTTCCCACCCTTGTCTTCACCTCACTTTGGAGTCATTTGAATGCAAATGGATGGCTGGCTCCACCTTAATTGCTTTCTCTACTTTCCTGTCAATGCTCTCTTCTTTCCTTGTCCACCAATGTCTTCTGAAGGCAATAATTCACTTCTGACATTGGGTTCCAGAGGCAGTAGTCACCCTTTGGTATGTTGACTAGTGACTATACCACCCTTTATAAGATAGTGAGTGCTGACAATTATTAAACCACAAGGAGGAAGAGAACAAGAACTACAGGTGGCCCCAATGCTAATCTTCCCCAAGTGCTTTCATACATGAGCTTCTAGCAAGGATCAATGACTTCACCTTCCTAACCCAGGGCATCAAGACCAATTGTAGATTCTGATTAGTACTTGGCTGAGGTCAGACATTGGTAGGTGAAGAACTGAATGTGAGGAACTTGCTGGTTTGGAAAAGTGCCTGGTTACTTTTCAACGCTCCTGAGAATGACATCAAATTCATTGCAGGGGGTTTAATGGATTTCTTTTTCTATAATTATCACTCCCACATGGAAAAGTCAAAGATGCCAAACAGACTTTCAAAGCTTGGCTCCCTATCTGATGAAATCTGGCCGCTGCAGGTCTTACCCACTGGATGGACCCTCAGCTAGTGGCTCCTCCTCCACCTATGAAGTACTAACTTTCTCATCCATGAGCTGCATTTTGCTCAGGTCACTCACTGTCTCCACCTAAGGAACTATTCAGAAAGAGAAAGGTAACATAAAGCACAGAAGAGCAAGATACGGGAGACAAAGTGAAATGGAATGTCGCAAAATTCTAAAGAAGGGAGAAAGCAAAATGGAAGGAAAAAAAGAACGGGAAGAACAGAAATAAGGGAGAACATTTTTAAAAGAATAACAAAGTGTGATGTTAGTCAAAGCTACGGCCTCCATCCACCAACTGAGTCCTGCCATGATCATGCAGGCCTTACATTTAAACTGCAGGCAAATCTAGACATGCAACTCAGAGCCAGGATTTTCTGGGCCTATTCTCTGCGGGTGCAAATACTGTAATGGCTGCTAACTCTCGTGAGAGGATCATAATGGGATTTGCACCAGGGAGATCTCAGAATGAGATCTACCCCGCCCTCTCCGACAATTAATCAGATACATGCCCAGCAAGGGTGTGAACCTAATTACCATCAACATTCATGGATTTAAATATTCCTAAACAGCATAACGCCATCCCATCTGGAAACGTATGATGAACGCTGGAAGGAATCAGTCATATTCTCCAGCAGTTGAGATGACCATGCCGAGGGTGTGGAGGCCAGTGCTGAGGCCCCCGGTAAGCTGGCAGTTCCAGGGGCGGTGTCAGGGGTGAGGCAACAATGGGAGGGAGGGAGGGTACTGTAGGGAGATTGCTGCCGATACTGGATGGGGTTGTTGGGGGGGGGGGGGGGGATTGTCCTGTTGTCCGTTGGGGGATGGAAGGGGGCATGTCTCTTAATTTTGAGATCGGTATGTAATCTCTGTGGAGCTAACTTTGTTGATGTCTTTGGGCCCCACCCCTCAGGAATGACAGTGCAAAACACACCCCCTTTACTTTGAGAAAAGTGTCAGAAGATCTGGAGAGAAAGCCTGACTGTTACTCTGTGGAGAAACAACTGGTTTTCAGTCAGAATCTGGCACTTTGCCATTTTTCAGGACAATTCTCTCCTGGACCTCGACTTCTGCCTCATGGGACTATTCAAAGGCTATTCTGCAACACTTAAGGCCTAAAAATTCTGGACTTAAACACTTTAGATGAGATTTTTGTATGGCCAACAAGAAAATATACCACAATGAGTGTATAAGCATGTCATGGAGTTGAAGGTTAGGCTAGAACAGAGGGCAGAAGGAAACTAACTGGTTTGGAGATTGATCATGTAGATAGGAAGAATTGCAGAAGGTGGTCTGTCAAATGCAAAGCCTAGTGGGATGCAAGGAGGAGAATTATCATTCTGAGAACAGGAAGAATGGGCGAGAGTGGGAACATATGAATTTACACGGTCTTGCGAATCATAGGCAAAGAAAAATCAAGGTGGAGAAATAACTAATTTCAGATTCTCTGGTGTGGAAAGTCAATTTGTAAGAGCAGATAGAGTAGAACAAGCCTTTACAGAATTTGGAACATAGGAATATGATCCAAGTAACGGAGTTTGTAATAAATGTTTTAATTTATATTGGGGGTGATTTTGAGCCTGCTTTAGCCTGAGAACAGTGATGCAAATGGAAAATTCAGCGAGATTCGGAAAACGCGGTTCTCTCCGGTAAGATCACGATTTCCAATTTTCGAGGTCCCTTACTGGTGGTGTAACAACAAATCTGCTGTGGAAGTCTGGGAAACTCGTTTTAATATATTATAATATCAGGTTAAAGTCCAACGGGTTTATCTGGATTCACGAGCGTTTGGAACGCTGCTCCTTCATCTGGTGAGTGGAGAGTTGGGTTCACAAACATGGCATATATAGACAGAGACTCAATTGCAAGACAATGGTTGGAATGCGAGTCTTTACAGGTAATCAAGTCTTTACAGGTACAGGCAGTGCGAGCGGAGAGAGGAATAATCACAGGTTAAAGAGGTGTGAATTGTCTCAAGCCTGGACAGTTAGTAGGATTTTACAAATCCTATATATGCCATGTTTGTGAACCCACCTCTCCACTCACCTGATGAAGAAGCGGGGCTCCTAAAGCTTGTGATTCCAAATAAACCTGTTGGACTTTAACTAGTGTTGTGAGACTTCTTACTGTGCCCATGCACAATGAAACAGTCAATGTAAACAGAGATAAAAACAGTGCAACCGCATTAATGCGCTCACATTAATTGCCGCCCTGAGAATCAAATCCTCCCACACTGATCAGTTTTTCCCTTTCGAGAGCAGTCAAAAATGATCGGACTTTCTGCAACAAAATTGCTCTTTGTGAACCAGTGCAATCTGTCCGAAGCATGATATCCATCAATATTTTAAAGCACCATGAAAAAAGTGGGTGGATCAGAAATTAAGAAATATATTTTTCTTGGCAGCCACAAGCATGATATGTAATAACTTAATAATGCAACGATCTAGAGGGAGATCAGGTGTTCTGTGCAATAAAAACAGCTAGAGGGATAGCTTTAGTAACATGATGAACCAAAGATCATAAAAAAATGAAATAATCTGAGGACATGACCAAAATGGGTCAAAAAAGTTTCCTCTCTCTCAGCAATAATATTAACAAGTACAAGACCACAATGCATATTTTTTACTACGCATAAAATCATGTGTATACAATGCACAAATCTGAACTGAACTTGTTTTAGTTAGTTAAATTTATGCATTTACACTTGATTGAATCCCAGCCCTGATTGTCACAGGGCTGCTCAGGCTGTGCTCTTAACTCTTTTTATGAATATTGCACACTTGTTGATTGTATTTTCCAGTAATAAAGTCAAATATGAGATCTAATCTTAATTAGAAAATTACCTGAAAATGCATTAAAAAAATAGAATTTGAAACTCCTTGGGGATATTCATTTCAACAATAATGCAGTGGAATTGCTTCGAGAATGGGTACAGATCACTCCTCCCCGCCCCGGCCCCCCCCTTTCCCAGTCGCTGGAAGAATGTAAGTGAACCTGTATTACAGAGGTCAGAATGTGTGTATATTATGGCAGCGAGCTATTCATTCAAATATGCCTTGCTGAAAAGCAGGCATACGTCAAAACCGGTGACATTGGCGAGATTGATATAGAAGGATAGAAAATACATCAAATATTTCTCCGACAACATCGAGCACTCTAAATAATGGGATTAGAATAAGAGCTAGGAACCCTTTTAAGAGGTTGTTGAGAGGCAGAGGGTGAAACATCTTTTTTAATCCGAAACCAAAATAAGCCAAGAAGTTTCCAAATCCAGCAAACTATTTGTGCGAATAGCTTAAATACGAACATGGGTTTGCTTTAATAAAATTTAGATAGGATTGTTTAAGAAAACTTCAGCTAAACTTAGCAACAATAACTTTATAAAGTAAGTTTTATTGGACTTTGAAAACTCAAACCTGGATTTCAAAATTTAAAAAATTGTTGAAGGGTTAAAACCCATACAAATCAGAAAGGACTCTCCATGGTATGGCAGAGATTCTACATGAGTGCTTCACATCAGTCTTCCATCTTGAAGATGGTGTGCAACTGGCAGCAGTATGTAGTGCTGTTAATAAATATGTTCATATTAAAATAAATGGATATAATATCTTGGAAAGAATAAGCTATCTTAACACAAGTCTGTTTGAGGTTATAATTCCAGTTTTTTAAAAAGTGGGATAAAGTAGAACCAGAGAAGTATAAGTTGAGATCCATAATAGGGAAGATGCTCAAGGGAGTATCAGTGATGCAATATTTCTCACTCAGATGAGGAAGGAAAGGAAAAGAACATTGCATCGTACAAAACTGAATGTCATTTGGGAAGTCTCTAGTTTATGGGTGAGGATAATCCAATATTTCAGAAAGATCTTGATATAGTACTGCATGTAAAACTTCTTTACAAGATATGGAATTGGTTCTAATTTGCTGCCATGGATTGAGAATTGACTGAATGTCATCGGCAGAGAATGGTTGTCAGTGGATTTGCATCTGTTTAGAGATTGGTTACAAGTGGTGTCCTCCAGAGACCAGTGTTAGCCTCAACTTTGTTATTTAACATTATCATTGATGATCTAGGTATGTATTGGAAATGAGCTGCAGGTTTGTGGAAAGTATCAAGATACTGTTCAGAGTTAGGACTGTGAAGGACACCCAACCAATGTAAGCAGATTGAGATTTTATTCAAGCCATATAGCACAAAAGGAGATCATTCAGCTCATTGTAACTGTGCTGGCTGTTTGAAAGTCTTATCAGTTTGTCCTATTCTCCTGACCTTTCCCCTCAGTCTGCAAAACTCCCTTTTCAAATATATATCCAATTTCTTTTTGAAAGTTACCACCAAATCTGCTACCATCCTACTTTCGGGTAGGGCATTCCAGATGATCACAACAGATGGATTTGGAGATTCAATTCGCATCTGGCAAATGTTGCTAACTTAGAAAGTATAGCATTGTGCATGTTGATGGGCCAAATGCTAAGTACAGGAGCAGGTGTAGGCCATAGGGCCCATTGAGCCTGCTGTTTGAATGAATAAATATTTCCTCATCTCAGTCCCAGAGGATTATCTCCTTGAGACCTTGAGATTCCAAATTCTCCAGCAGGAGAAACAACCTTATCAAGCCCTCTCAGAATCTTGTATGTTTCAATGAGACCACCTCTCATTCTTCTAAACTCCAGAGAATATAAACCCAGTTTACTCAGCCTCTCATCATACAACAATTCCCACATCACAGGGGTTGTTCGATGAACTTTCACTGTACAGGCTCCGATGCAAGTATATCTTTACTTAGATACAGAGACCAAAACTGCAAATAGCAGGCTGGATTTTTGTCGGCCAAACTTTAGTGGTGGGGGATCATATAATATATATGAGAAGCCCAGCCCACCACTTTCCCACCCATTCCGGAGCTGTTTCCCCACAATATACTAGGTGGGCAGGCACCAAAGTCAGCAGCCCATCTACCATACCTAAATGAAATATTGTGCTTGTTACTAAGCCAATTGGCCAGGATATTACACTGCCCACACAATGGTTGGAGTGGGTAGTATATTATTTGAGGCTAGGTTGTGAAAGGGCGGGAAGAAAGGGGAAGCACATCATTCAGTGTGTGCCATGTTTGCATTGGGAGTACCACCCAAGGTGTCACCCCCTCTTCATTCCTCACTGGCTGCCATCCAGAAGCGAGCACCCCCAAATGTATATCAAGCCTATTTGACCCTTTATTGGGTCAGTTTTATATGGCAGACAGGCTGACAATTTTGTCATCCGTCCGCCTCTGTATTGTGGGATTCAGGTCTGGGATAGACAGGAAGGTGGTAGGAGGGGTGCTAACCACATTTTACACATCCCCTTGTGGGAAACATACCTACCAGGGCACGGAACTTTCAGCTTACAGAGTGTGAGCAAGAGTGTGGTGAGATGGGGGCTGAGTATGATCAGGAATTCGGTATAGGTGGAAATTTGGTGCAGAAGGGGAAAAATGTATTCCTTTTTTATACCTTCTTTCTGCCTCCAGTATCTGGTGAGTGTTTTTATTTTGTCTCCAAGCCAGGAGACTGAAACTTGCTATTACTTCAGCTGTGTAAATTAATAACTGATTGAATAATTAAATAAATAGGTGAGGTAGACATGACAGGGCTGGTGGAGTGCAGTGACTGAAACATGTAGGAATCTGCAGAATGCACGGCGGTTCTGGACAATCACATCTGCGGTAAATGTTTGTAGCTTGCAAAACTTTGGGGGTTTAGAATTGTTGAGCTGAAGTCTGAGCTGCAGAAATTATGGAGCATCAGGGAGTGGGGAGAGTTACCTAGGCATTTTGTTCTAGGAGGCAGTCACTCCTTTTAGGTGAGGTAGAAGTTTAAAGCTGGTCAGTGGTCAGGTACAGAAAGCTGTGACTGTCACTCAGCCAAGTATGGGAAACCAGAGCCTTAGCCTTTGATGTTGACCAACAGGAACAAGGTGCTTGCTCCCAATGTGGATGAGAAAAAATATTGTAGGGTGAATGTGCAAACTGACTATGGCATGAAGGTGCAGGAAACCATCCAAATGAAAATGCTGAAAATCAAAGTGGTCATCTCTGGATTGTCACCCAGTCCAACGCCGGCATCTCCACATCATTGTTACCTAAGCACAGTAAGAAGTCTCACAACACCAGGTTAAAGTCCAACAGGTTTATTTGGTAGCAAAAGCCACTAGCCTTCAGAGCACTGCCCCTTCATCAGGTGAGGGGGAGTTCTATTCACAAACAGGGCATATAAAGACACAAACTCAATTTACAAAATAATGGTTGGAATGCGAGTCTTTACAGGTAATCAAGTCTTAAAGGTACAGACAATGTGAGTGGAGAGAGCGTTAAGCACAGCTTAAAGAGATGTGTATTGTCTCCAGACAGGACAGTTAGTGAGATTTTGCAAGTCCAGGCAAGTCGTGGGGGTTGCAGGTAGTGTGACATGAACCCAAGATCCCGGTTGAGGCCATCCTCATGTGTGCGGAACTTGGCTATCAGTCTCTGCTCAGCGACTCTGCGCTGTCGTGTGTCGTGAAGGCCGCCTTGGAGAACGCTTACCCGAAGATCAGAGGCCGAATGCCCATGACCGCTGAAGTGTTCCCCAACAGGAAGAGAACACTCTTGCCTGGTGATTGCCGAGCGCTGTTCATTCATCCGTTGTCGTAGCATCTGCATGGTCTCCCCAATGTACCATGCCTCGGGATATCCTTTCCTGCAGCGTATCAGGTAGACAACGTTGGTCGAGTTGCAAGAGTATGTACTGTGTATCTGGTGGATGGTGTTCTCACGTGAAATGATGGCATCCCGTGTCGATGATCTGGCACGTCTTGCAGAGGTTGCTGTGGCAGGGTTGTGTGGTGTCGTGGTCACTGTTCTCCTGAAGGCTGGGTAGTTTGCTGTGGACAATGGTCTGTTTGAGGTTGTGCGGTTGTTTGAAGGCAAGAAGTGGGGGTGTGGGGATGGCCTTGGCGAGATGTTCGTCTTCATCAATGACATGTTGAAGGCTCCAGAGAAGATGTCGTAGCTTCTCCACTCTGGGGAAGTACTGCTCGACGAAGGGTACTCTGTCCACCGTGTCCCATGTTTATCTTCTGAGGAGGTCGGTGTGGTTTTTCGCTGTGGCGTGTCAGACCTATCGATCGATGAGTCAAGCGCCATATCCTGTTCTTATGAGGGCGTCTTTCAGCATCCGGAGGTGTCTGTTGCGATCCTCCTCATCTGAGCAGATCCTGTGTATACGGAGGGCTTGTCCGTAGGGGATGGCTTCTTTAACGTGTTTAGGGTGGAAGCTGGAGAAGTGGAGCATCGTGAGGTTATCCGTGGGCTTGCGGTACAGTGAGGTGCTGAAGTGACCGTCTTTAATGGAGATGCGTGTGTCCAAGAATGCAACCGATTCCGGAGAGTAGTCCATGGTGAGTCTGATGGTGGGATGGAACTTGTTGATGTCATCATATAGTTGTTTCAGTGATTGCTCACCATGACTCCAAAGGAAGAAAATGTCATCGATGTATCTAGTGTATAGCATCGGTTGAAAGTCCTGTGCGGTGAAGTGGTCTTGTTCAAACCTGTGCATGAAGATGTTGGCATATTGAGGTGCACATTTGGTCCCCATGGCTGTTCCGTGTGTCTGGATG
Organism: Mustelus asterias; assembly: GCF_964213995.1. Taxonomy (NCBI): domain Eukaryota; kingdom Metazoa; phylum Chordata; class Chondrichthyes; order Carcharhiniformes; family Triakidae; genus Mustelus; species Mustelus asterias. The sequence continues at coordinate 91,979,595 of NC_135805.1, forward strand.
AAGAACTGGTTGTTGAAGGTGAAGACATTGTGGTCCAGGATGAAGCGGATGAGTTGTAAAATTGCTCTCTGAATATACAAAGCACCCGCATCAAGATAGAAGAACCAATGGGACAAATAGCGATAAACGCTTTAGATTTAATTCCCATTACAGAGGCATGGTATATGGTGACTAAAGTTGGAAAATAAGTATTTCAGGGTACATACTATTTTGAGAAGACAGACAGCATGGCAAAGGAAGAGTGGTAGACTTATATGACATAGGACATGAGTAAGAAATGTTCTTGGCTCAGAAGATTATGGAGTAGAATCAGTATGAGTGTAATTAGGAAAAGCAAGAGTCAGAAAACACTGGTGGGAGTAGATTACAGTGGTTAGCACCGCTGCCTCACAGCATCAGGGATTCAAGTTTGATTCTCGGCTTGTGTCACTGTCTGTGTGGAGTTTGCACATTCTCCCCATGTCTGCGTGGGTTTCCTCCTGGTGCTCCAGTTTCTTCCCACAGTCAGAAAGACATGCTGGTTAGGTGCATTGACCATACTAAATTCTCCCTCAGTGTACCCGAACAGTGCTGGAGTGTAGCAACTAGGGGATTTTCACAGTAACTTCATTGCAGTGTTAATGTAAGCTTACTTGTGGCACTAATAAATAAATAAACTTTAAGTTGTATGCCCAGGAATTACACCAGAGTATTAAACAATAAATTACTGGAGCATGTTTCAAAGGCAATGTAATCATTGTGGCAGGATTTAACCATTGTATAGACTGGACCAATCACATTGGCAAGGGTGGTCTAGAAGGTGAGTTTGTAGAATACTTTTGTGAAAGCTTCCTGGAGCAATGGATTGTGGAACAAACTAGGAATAAATTTATTTTAGATCTCTTATTGCATAATGAGGCAGGGTTAAATTTTAATCCCATAGCAAAAGATCCCCCGGAAAATAGTGATCATTATAAAATTGAATTTAATATTAAGTTTGAAAATGACATATTCCAGTCACTACAAGAATCTTAATCTTAAACAAAGCCATTACATAGGTATGAAGAGTTAAGTTGGGTAAAGTTGACCAGCTAAGAAGCCTGACTGTAAATGAACAGCGGGAAACATTTAAAGAAACAGTTGATTTTTTTCAACAAAAGTACATTCCATTTATGAACAAAAACTCAGCAAGAAAGATCCATCCATAGCTTACTCAGGAAGTTAAGGATAATATTAGACTAAAAGAAGAGGTTTACAATAATGCAAGGAATAGTAGCAAGTCTAAGGATTGAGGATGTATGTCTTAGAAGTCAACAAAAGGCCATCAAGTTGATGATAATGAAAAAGCAAAAGTAGAAATCAGAAGTAAACTAGCTTGGAAAAAAAGATTGTAAGAGCTTTCACAAGCAAATGCAAAGAGAGTAGCTAAAATAAACATTGGTACCTGAGAAACAGAGACAGGAGAAATTACTATGGGGAATGAGAAAATGACAGAGACATTCAACAAATATTTTGTGTCTGTCTTCACAGTAGAAGATGCACATTGCATGTCAAAAAGAGGGTAACAAGGTGTCAAAATGGTAAGGGAATTAAGGTAATTAAGAGAAAGTAAAGTTTGTTTATTAGTCACAAGTAAGGCTTACATTACACTGCAATGAAGTTACTGTGAAATTCCCCTAGTTGCCACACTCCGGCACCTGTTCAGGTCAATGTGCCTAACCAGCACGTCTTTCAGACTGTGGGAAGAAACCGGAACACCCGGAGGAAACCACACAAACACGGGGAGAACGTGCAAACTCCACACAGACTGTGACCCAAGCCGGGAATCGAACTTGGGTCCCTGGCGCTGTGTTGCAGCTAACCACTGTGCTACCGTGCTGCCCCAGAGAAAAGATACTGGAGAAGGTTAGGGGTCTAATTTCTGACAAAACCCTAGGAACTGATGACTTACATCCTTGACTTCTAAAAGAGAAAGCAGAAGAGATAGTGAATGCGCTAGCTATAATTTTCCAAAATAATAAACTTCACAGGTAATTCACTGAAATCTGGTGAAAGAAAGGGATCAGTTTGTTTTAGCTCATTACTTCTTAAAGGTCCAGGCTCAGTGCTATGAAGATAAAGTCAAAGCATACAATCTTCTCGTGTATGTTCACAGGGCAATTCACTTTGGCACAAACTGCTTCATGCGCCCAGAAACTCAGCTGCTCTCTTGCCAACAGGTTGCAGAAGGTTGTCCAACTCTGTCCATGACAATCACATTTAACATAATTTAGATAGAAAAGACCTAAAACTATAGAGGCCGATTTTTCCCCAGAAAATCAAAGTGTCCATTTTTTGGGTGAGTTGAGTTTCATGAATTTCCAGTACTCTGTGCAATACAGAGGCCGTCCGCTGATTCACACCAGTGTGTGTTGGGGGGGGCGGGGGGGCGGTGGTGGTGAGAGTGGTGAAGGAACCTAGATCCGCTGGAGAGGCTGACAGCAGATTGCTCAGGGGGCCATTGGACATGCACTAAACTCCCACTATAACCCCCTCACCCCACCAGGCATTGGCCGGCCCTGAGCTCTGATGGCTGGCCCTGATCTCTGATCGCCCGCCCCACCACCAGCCCCCAACCCCCAATACAGAGTTCCCCCCTTCCCTCCCCTCCTACCAACCTCCCACATCTGGTTCCGTCCCCATCTGGCCTCACCCCTTGAGGCCTCGCCCCCTACAGCCCCACCCCTTGGCACTGTGCAGTGCCCTGTCAGCACTGCCAGTGTGCCCGATGAGCAGAGCCAGGGTGCCAGGCTGGCAATGCCCTCCCCAGTCTCTGACCTCCCAGGGGGCCTCAATGACCTCCAGTCCTACCAGCGAAGCCATCACGTCTGGCCCCCTTGCTGGGGACTAGCTGCGATCCCCATTGGCATGGACCTCCACTGACAAGATCAGAAAACCAAGTGAACTTGGACAATATCATCCAGAGCTTGCTAAAAGGATTTAAGTTAGGAAAGAATATTCAAATTAGACTTGCGCCGTTACCCAGCACACGGCTGATTACATGAAAAAAAATACCCTGGAGATTCGTGACTTGCCAGCCACCAGGTGGGACTTCGATTTTTGACTCCCGCTTATAGTTCCTGCCCTGCCACGCTACTCGACTAGAGTAGTGGAGCAGGAAAATCATGCCCATAATAGTGGTTACTGTTGTACAGAACAATCAGAGTGGCAGAGAGGTAGGAACTTGGCAATTTGTGAATTAGCAACATAAGGATTGTATGATTGACACGATCATAGAGTAAGTAGTAACCAATACATAATCACAACTTTGGTGATACTTGGTACTTGTTTCGAAGTTAACAGGGCCAGACCCTGTTAAGTCTTCGAAGGTATTCAAATCAATGCCAGCTCATTTACCAACTTATGAATATGCAGGAAGATCAATGCAATGGCAACGCCACAGGCATACAGAAAAGCAAAGGCAATTTCAGAATTTTTAAGATGATAATAGATAATTTGAGATTTAATACTACATTCAATTGTTTGGTTTTGCCAGACCCCCAGATATTTCCTTGTTTGAATATTAATGGTGGGGCTTCTGCTATGCCCTCTGGCAATTGGAAGAGGTTTAAAATCTTGACAGATGCATGACAAAATTCTAGGATTTTCATCCCAGAATTCCAAATCAGGAAGTCACCTCCTCCTGCCTCTTCTTGTGATAAGAGACAGGATAAATCCCACAAAAATAGTAAGGAAGCCTGGGCCTTCACCTAACGTTCTGCCTTTTCACCCTTCGCCCCAACCCCTGCCCCCTCCCCTAGCCTTAGAGCTGATGAGCATCAGAAATGCTGTAGATTTTGGCCTCAGTACCTGTATTTATCAATTTCCCTAACCATTCTTTCGATTAGAATTGATGGCTTGTCTTTGATTATTCCCCTGGAGGAAATAGTCTTCCCTATCACATTCCAAGCAAGATGTTCCAGTACAGCTACAGCAATGGCAACTACCCGGAAATGTGGAAAACTTCCCAGATATGTCCACAAAAAAATAAGATAAATCCAACCCGCCCAATTACCATCCTATCAGTCGACTCTCACTCATCAGTAAAGTGCTGAAGGGTTGTCAACATTGCTATCAAGTGGCACTTGCTTAGCAATAACCTGCTCGCTGCTGCTCAGTTGGTTCAAATATAAATAAAATAGCTAAACCCAAGAGCTAAGGTAAGAGTGACTCCTTTTGACATCAAGACAGAATTTGATTGACTTTGCCATTAAGGAGCCCGAGCACCATCTCAAGAGTAACTAGGGATGGCAAGACAGCAATGTGCAAATCCCATGAAAGAATTTTAAAATCCAGGAAACCAGTGTCTTTTTTTTGCCCAGCCCCAAACCATGTGATATACTGGTAGGCTGGAGCACTGCACTGGAATAACTTTAAACAGAAACTAAAAGATTTCTGGGGAAGATCCTCCCTGACAGGTCTGCTCAGATTATTGAGGATATTACAGATGAAACATTCAGTGGAAATGTCAACACAATATTGTAACTGGATTCTAAGAAATGTTTTGAGATAACTTGCCACATGAAAGAATTCTGTTTGAACTAAAACTGCAGGAATCTGAGGCTGAATAATAATCCAGATAAGGAAGGGGGTAAATAATAGGAAGCCAAGATCACTTGCAAGAGCTGGATTTTCAGGCTGGGGAGGTGACGGTTGGAATCCCTCAGAAGTAAGGGCATGATGGTCTTCTGTTTCTCATGTACAAAAATGGCTTAAATGCTAAATAAATAGCAGACATTTGCTGATGAGTTGTCCTGACTGGCCACTGCAATTTCAGAGGAAGGTTGATAAGACCTAGATGGGTGTCTAAGTGGGGTTTTCCACTGATGTGCCACTGAGATAAAGGTGGCTGATCAGAAGGAGCACTGAGTGCAAGTGTCAATTAGTAAATTTGCTGACATAACCAAAAGCCAGGATCACAGTAGAGAAAGGAGGAAGCAGCGTGAAAGTTGGAGAACAATTTAGGTTGGTTATTTGCAATTTGGCAAAGAGATTTAAAATTAAGCTTTATATTGATAAAGTACACATGTTGAAAGATATTTACCATAAGGATACAATGAAAGGAATGTCTGTAGTTATGGCTTAAAAATAGTCTCAGCAATTACACATAGACAAATGGGAAAGAGAACCAGACATTTCATCCAGGCTTCTGAAAGCAGCCTGAAGATTAAGCACTGATTAACCTTATGCTACAAATTCACTCATCAAATAATTAAACTCTGATTGACCTTAATTCACAAATTCGCTCATCAAACAATTATACTCTGATTGACCTAAAGAGAACCATAAAACTACAGAAATTTATAGGAAAGAAGGAGCCGATTTGGTTATTTTTTCCTGTGCCAGCTCTTTACAAAAGCATTCCAAAATTAATCTTTTTTAAAATTTGTTTGTGGGATGTGGGCAGTGATCCAAGTCAAGATGGTGTGTTCCCATGTATCTGTTGTTCTTGTCCTTCTAGATGGCAGTGGTTGTGGATTTTGAAGGTGTTGTCTAAGGAGCCATGGGAGTACCTGCTCAGTGAATACCACTACTCAGTCCTTTCATCATAGCCCTGTGAGAGAACTGAGTCGTGGTATTGTGACCCCTTCCTGTGCTTCACATAGGTATCTTATTTTCCATTAAGAAAGGCAATGCCCTTTACTTCAACGATTACCTGTGTGAGAGCATTCCATGCTTCAATAACTCTCTGCATAAGGAACTGGCTATACTCATTCTTTCAGGCACAATTTTAAATTAATCACCTTTTGTTCCTGACTCCACAATATGAGAAGCTTTTCAGAGAGTCAAAGGACTGGATGTTATGCAGACAGCAGAAGTCACGCTGCTGGAGCTGAAAGGAGGAGGTCACCCTGTTTTGGTTGATGGCAGGACCAGGGAAGATGTATTCCTGGTGCTGGACAATTAAGTGGCTGCCGCTAGGGCCTCTGTTCCAGTTAAGGATGGCAGCTTGCCTCCAAGTGCTGCCGACACAATCAAAGAACTGGCAGCTCAGCAGCTTCAGCAGTGTTGATCATTGCTGAGGCTGCAGCTGAAGGAGTGGACACCTCAGTAGCCAGGCATTCTTGGACAGGGTTAAATGGGATTATGAGATGTTCGATCGAAATGGGCAAGCCTTGGTGATTTTCGGGTTGAGGCCATGAGACACAGGCAGCCCCATTTCCACAGAGCCGACCTTTGCATCTGCGTGGCTTCTTTAAGATGTGGAGATGCCTGCGTTGGACTGGGGTAAACACAGTAAGAAGTCTCACAACAGCAGGTTAAAGTCCAACAGGTTTATTTGTAGCAAATGCCACTAGCTTTCGGAACTGGCTGTTCCTTCGTCAGGTGGGTGGGAGTTCTGAACTCATTTAACACCATTTTCCTGCACTATTCCCACATCACTTGGTATTTTTAAATATGTACAAATCTATTGATTTCAGTTTTGAGCATGCTGAACAACTGAACTTCCACAGCCCTCTGGGGCAGAGTTTTCCAGTGATTCACCACTCTCTGAGTAAAGAAGTTCCTCCTCACCTCCAACCAAATTGGTTTGCCCCTTATTCTGAGCCTGTGTTCCCTGGTTCTGGAGACCCCAACCAGGGTGGAGCATCCTACCTGCATCTACCCTGTTGAGCCCTGTAAGCATTTTGTATGTTTGAATGAGATTCTCTTATTCTTCGAAACTGAAGAGAATAAAGGCCCAGTCTATTTAATCTTTCCTCATAGGACAATTCCTCTATCCCAGGAATTAGGTTTAGGAAGTAAAAGTAACAGCTGAACTGGTGAAGGACATCCATACATCTCTAAAAGATGATTTGTGGTGGCTGATTTACAGTCAGAATTCAGAAATAGTTTAGAGAGTGGTTTGATACACATTATTTTAAGAGAGAAATAAGATAGCAAACAGAAAAATCCAGTTATAGAATCATAGAACCCTACAGTGCAGAAGGAGGCCATTCAGTCCATCGAATCTGCACCAACCACAATCCCACCCAGGCCCTATCCCCATAACCCCATGCATTTACCCTAGCTAGTCTTCCTGACACTAAGGGGCAATTTAACATGGCCAGTCCACCTAACCCGCACGTCTTTGGACTGTTGGAGGAAACCGGAGCGCCCAGAGGAAACCCACACAGACACGGGGAGGATGTGCAAACTTCACACAGACAGTAACCCAAGCCGGGAATCAAACCCAGGTTCCTGGCGCTGTGAAGGCAGCAGTGCTAACCACTGTGCCACCATGCCGCCCAAACTTATACTTGAGTTAGGATTGGAACTGAGGGAAAGACATAAGATTGATTGAACTAATAGGCCTAGCAGAGGTCTGGGTTAACTGGTTGACAAGCTCCTCAAGTTATTTCCGAATAACAGAGAATTCAGACTGCAAACTGGTAGTTCTAGCACTGTGGAAGCTGGTTGAGGTAAAAGGTTGTGAGGGTGTGTGCTCCAGACTACTTTTGGTAAAATCTGCAATGATCGCCATGTTGTGGCTTTCATTGGTCCTGGCTTTGTATGAACTTAGATCCCTTGATGAACTTGCAGCCACTCAGCAGCACATTTAACGTTGTGCTCCATGCCACAATCATGGAAATGAGTAGACAATACAAAGTTTCAGTGGGCATGAACTAATCAAGCATCGGCTTATCAATTTTTTAGCTCTGTGTTGTGCTATTATAATGATATAATTATAATGATATAAAAGGCACAAGTCACCAATTGCTCACAAGGGATTAGGTAAACACATTGTGGATTCATTTACCAAGACTAGGCCCATGAGAACAGATATACATAGGTGTAAAGCTTGAAGACATCAGAGCTGAGTGTGTGTGCTCTGTTCAAAGCAAAAATGAAACTAAAACTGGATCACGTGAAACATTTCCCATCTAATGATCTCATGCTGGTATCCCTTAAAGGCATATTACTTAGTCCCAGCTTGTTTATTTGGAGACGTAGAGCATTAATGATGGTGAACAATAAAGTCAACAAAAATGCTGTCTTCAGCAGAGAAAATGTGAGAGCTGATAGATTCCATTTTGTTTGATGATCTTTTAAAAAATAAATCAATTTATTAAGATAGCATTGCAACTTGCAGAAAAAGTTAATGACTTTAAGCAGACATGTTTAGCTGCCTGTGAATAATGTTTACACACTGACACCGTGATTTTGTGACCACATTCGCTGCGAGTGCAAACGGTGACATGGGTGCAACATTTTGCAAAACTAGGGAAACGAGAATCTCACAGCAAGATCTTGTTTTACGATTCTTTCCTGTTCCCCGCTGGTGATGTAATGAGGTTCCCCACCCTTGTTATAAGTTTGATTATAATTAGTGGGCTTCTCTGCCATATTGTTTACCAACATTTGTAATTCCCCCCAACCAACCTGTCATGTCGCGAGGTTTACAACCGCTTTTAAAAATGGGAACCCGCCGGGGGTGCACAGGTAAGTATAGCCCCCAGGTTGAGAGGGACATGCTTGGGCAGTACCTTGGCACTGCTCCCAGCACTGCACCCTGGCAAACAACGTAAATGGCCATTGACTTTGGTAGGACCAGAAGATCCCACTGGTGGCCTATGGAAAGCTGTTTCCATCGCTGGAAATTTCCCCATGGGGGTTGGGGGTCCTCGAAAATCCCAGCCAATGATTCTGGAATGTTCTCAGGATTATGGATTATGTTGAAGCTTAGAATAAATGAGCAGATTTTTTTTACTGGGGCTCTGTAAGCCTCCTGGTATACCTCTATAATAGACTGTACAGGAAGTGTATCAGGGAGCTAGTCTTTTAGCTTGTAGGCTTTGCCACTCGAGATGATGGAAATCATAGGATATGCTCTCCTACTCTGAATGGATATGTTCAGATTGGATATCATACAATATATCATACAAATGTAATTCTCTTTATTTGCAGCTTAGCATTACTGGGCGCTAGGAATACCAATGTATTCCAGGCTTAAGAGTGGTATGCTGGCAGAAGGTATTTAACATGTAAAGGAAAATTTAGTCAATGCTAGAGAATCGGTTGCTACCATTTTTAATAATCTCAGGCAAGATCTCTGTTGGAGGCAGGGAATCGCTGGAAAGTCCATCAATAATATTTAAACTATCCTAACCTTGGAAATTTACCAGTCAACAACATGCCAGTGGAATGGTTAGAAGAGTTGCAGACGTTGAGGCAGAGTGTTGTGTTCAATTGTTCTGTGTTGGATCATGTGAATCTTTTACTATTGATGTCCACTGTGCTTGATTGCTTAAGCCTGGGTGTAACCTGTCCTGAAACCAACCAGCTTTCAGCTATTTACTCTCATGTGACCAAGTTTAGAGCAATATTTAGGTCTAGAAAAGTTCATCTAGGTGGCTCATGTCAATCCAAAGAATTGTAATTTAACCGAACAGTGCCAGAACCAGGTCAAAAAACAGTGCAATTATAACTGACGCACAGAGTGCCTGATGTTCCTTTCACCACGCACATCTGTTTCCAGATCATTTTGAGTTGCCACACAATTGACAAGCACCTTTTTGTTTTCATATTTTCATAATTTTTATTGGATTCTAGCCAAGACCAAGGATTTTAGTTGATAATTTATTTCTGTCTAATATGTCTGAACCAGTCAAACTCAGAATGATTCAATTTTTTGACTGAGGCTACTGTACACTCCTTTCACAAAGCTTCAGCTTTCTTACATTCGTTTATTAAACCAAAGGTATCCTATTTTACTAAGCTCTTACATAGAGGTTATGTTCAAGTGGGAGTTAATTGCAAAGATTAGTGTCATATAGTGCACGTTGCACACTGGTGATTAATGAGAATATTTTGGTATTTCTCTTCAGTTAAGGAGAAAGTCATATCAAATTGAGGTAAGAACAGCTTCCCAGTACAGCTCCATTAAGAGTGATGCAATGAAATTCTGCAAGAATCTGCAGCAGAATTGGAGTTAAGCACGAGGAGCTGGATCGCCACACAATATGGGTACAGAACAAGTCAGCCCGAGAAATAAAAGTATCCAAATGATTCAGTTTCTTCTGTCATGCCCAATACTTAATTTCCCATCAACAACTTCAACTCTCTTCAAGGTTCAATTCCATCCAAGAGTCATTCAACACTGTTCCTATTTCTGTGGTGACTCACTTGCATTCCTGGATAGGATACAAGAAGAAGCTTGTCACTTGATAGGTGATCCTGTTCCAACTTTCCATCACAATGTTTCTTTTCTTTCACTATATTATCAGTGCTACTATTGTCGTCACTCCTTTGACCTTTCCTCTCTAGTTCCTATTAAACTCCAAACAGATCAATGTTTGATTTGTATAGATTCTCCCCATCCTTTCACCCCTCTGTTTAAACTTCCTTCATCAACTGAAGGTGTTGATTCCTGTTTACGCTTGGCACCACTGGTGACCATTCTTTGCATGTAAGCCTAAAAGATGAGTATTATAATGGATCAAAATCCTGTCCATAGAATTACACTTGCCAGCAATTATCCAAAGATTAACTTTTTGATCAGAGGCATTGATGTAAACGTTGGCGCCCCTGCTGTGAAATGGAAATAGTCCCGCCACCCTGAATCATTTAAACAGCAAAAACATTCAAACAAATTTCCACAATAAATCAAATCTGAATGTTACGAGAAACCCCTGGAGGGAAACCAAAAGCCTGGCAATAAATATCATCAAGAAATGAAATTGTTCATTCCTTTTTCAGTAGGTTGTGTTTATTTATACCAGAGGGCTTATCTGTAAAGAGAGGGTAACAGAAGTTAGTTAATGCTTGGTTGTAATATAACTATTAAAAATTATGCTCTGACAACATTTTTCTGTACGCATTACCTGTGCTTTCAGACGCACTATAGCACACCTTAGTGGTGAAAGCTTGTCGAACTGCAACTCTTCAGTCAAAGTAAATGCAAACGTCATGCAGTCTTTGAAATTATGTTGTGGGATAATTTAATGCCATTGTCTTAAATTCCTCTTTCTGCTAGTTTTTACAGAAGCATTAACCCATTTGAATTAAGAATGATCTTAAGGGATCCAAAAGGATATTTAGTGAACTAAAGGAACCAAAGTAAAGCATCCTACGCTATTGTCCCAGACAGAAATTCAAGAACTTTGATTCCTAAATCAAAACAAAATTGTGAAAGCTTGAAAATGTGAACGATGCAATTGTTTTTTACAAGTGTTATTTGAACATGAAATGGCAATGAGAAAGGAGGGACATTTCCTCTGGATATTCGGCGTGAGAGTGGACGGTGGTATTGCTGGGATTGCTACATTGTGAACATTTTAAAAAGAAAACATGTTTATACTTTTGCTATAGCCATCAGATAGAGAACATCTCAACCAAGACAGCCCCATTGAAGCTGTCGACTGATTCACTCTCTTTTGTTGCCATGGCAATAGCAAGGCGGAGCTAAAATTAGCACTGCTGTCATCCTCTATGATTCAATATGTTTGGAAACACTTCATTCAGATAAGTAGAATATTTAAGTACAACACTGATATTTGACTTTTTTCAAATGCAGCTCATAGGGTACTGTTTATGTCATCATGAAGTTAGTTTATGTTACAGTTAGGCAATATGTTTAGTTTGAATTCTGCCCTTATCAGTGGCCAGAGTTATTACATGTGAGGGATGAAGAAATGAAAGAGATTGTGGGTGGGAATGTGCTTTGGGTTGCTCACACTGGCCAATCAAGGGAGTGTTATGACTACAGCTGGATGAGGGAGTCTCAGAACAATATCTGTAATCCTCAAAACTGGCCGCAAGACTATAAACTGCAGGTGGCTTTACAGTACATCCAATTTTTTGTTTCAGAGCACACTATAGATTATCAGTACTGGCATTCACATGCCAAATAAAACACTTATAATACCCCAGTGATTTATGTCAAATACTTCCTTTGTATCTGTGTTTTGTGATATCCTTTTCTGAAAATAAAATGGGTTGCTAAACTTTGAGTTGCTGTCAGTGCTTACTTTTGTATCATTTTAATTTCCTTTGTTGAAGTGTGCTTACTCGCAGCATTGTCGATGTGGTATTCTGCTTAATCTGTCCAGCGTATTGATATTGTATATTGGCAGCTTCTACTTTGCTTAAGCAGATAGTAGGGTGGGAGAACATTTGTTGGCTTGCTATATCAAAGTGCACCTCTGGGAGGAAATATGATCTGCAAGGAGTGTTGCAGTCCCACACATCTGCATCTTAAAGATTCACAGTACAGGAGGACATGATGTCATAAGTTCAGGCTGTTATGTAGATACGGACATGTGTCCACTAACTTTACAGAATGTAAAACATTACAGAGTTCCCAATGGGACTCAAGACTTCGAATGTTACTCCATAGGGTAGTCTCACATTTCCAAGAAGAATGCACTGGTATATGACACAACCGTTACTTAGACCGTGACAAGTTTCATCACTCCATGTTTTCTTTCCTTCTGGTTGCTTTTGGACATTGTGAGCTAACATGTGGCATTGAGGGTCACAAAAAGGCCATAATACAATATGATCACATTTTCACTTATGCACTGCAACTGTCAGCTTCCATAGCAAACACAGCCTTCTATACCAAATGCAACTTTACAACTGCTAATTAGTAGGTTTAATGTTCAGAACAATCGAGTAGCATTTTGAAATTGCACAGCTAGTGAAAGGTTAATCATGCCAATTATATGACGAATGCTACAGGCAAATCCAGTCGGAGAATTAGAGCTGGCTGAGTAATTATACTTAGCTTGCCAACATTTTCCCCGTCCCCTCTCCTACTAGCGTTGAATTCTTGCTGTAATATAATTTCACCATGACTACTTGTCACAGATGAGCCAATCTTGTCCTGATATTTGCAGAAGTGCACCTCCGGTTGCCCCACCTCTGACCCCATGCTGCTGAGGCTAAAATGAAGAATGTTCCTACAAATACTCTGCCTTACATCGGCTGACTCAGCACAGGGGCTGGGCAACTAGTGGAATTCTCTATCAAATGTTTCACAAAACCAGCATAGGGATAAGGCTGGAAATAATGTAAGGAGTCACAATTTTCATTTGTTAAGTGCACTGTGGTTCACCATTAATTATCACACTTTTTCATGCCCAGGAACATTCCCAAGAAAGAACCAAGTGCGGGGGAGAAATAAGAATATTTCTTTAGAGGTTTCCACATAACATAAGGAATATGTGCTGCAGCTGTTGATGACACCTGACAATGTTAAAGATTCAAAGCCAACTTGGACTTCAAGTACATTAACACTGCTGAGGTGAATGATTCATTTAGTAAGGGATATTATATTCCCCTAGTTAACCTACTGTATGTAGTCTGATTTAGAAGCTGTCAAAAATGATTTCTCTGTGACCCTGTCTTAAGAAGAAAAGTACTTTAAATCAGACCGAACAGCCGATGATTCAGTTGTCCAAAGCAGTCAGCAACTTGCTTGCGAAACTCAAAAACTATTGAAAAGAATGCTTTTATTATTTCTCTCTCTTTTTTCTGCCAATTTTTTTTCCTTCATCTCTTTTGCCTCTGGAGGCATTGACTACTTTGGGATATGACTGCATCGATCTCTAGTACCTTGGCCAAGTGTCCACGTGTGGGTGTAGACTGTGTCTATTAGCAGGTTATTCAGCTGGAGGGGGCATCACAGCTGAGGCCAATTTGGAGCTCACCTAATATCGGTTGGATCACACTTTCAGCAGGGATCACTGAATAGCAATGAGAGGGCAGGATCTGGGCCATTTCCCTCTGATTGGTGCAAGGACACTGACTTAAAGTATGATATTCTGATTGCCATCTGAGATCTTCACACACGTGGGTGGCAAACCCAAGACATTATGAACATAGGAACAGAGGGATATAGGAACATGTAAACTTAGAAACATAACCTCTTGAGCCTGTTCTGATAATCATAGAGATCATGGCTAACCTGCAACCTAACTCCATATAATTTCCTTGCCCAATATTCATTTACATCTTTAGTTAACAAAAATGTATCAATCTTGGTTTTAAAATCTGGCATAAATTACCATTTGTGGAGGAGAGTTCCAAACCTCTACTACCCTTTTCGTGTGGAAGTGTTTCCTAATCTCACTCCTGAAAGGTCTAGCTTTAATTTTTAAACTATGTCCCCTAGTCTTACACTCCCCAACTAGCAGAAATAGTTTTCCCTAATTACCCTATTTGTTGCCCTTGATATCTTGAAGACTTTGATCCAATCACCCCTTAACCTTCAAAATACAATACTAGTTTCTGGATTCTCTCCTCATAATTCAATCCACAAAGTCCAGGGGCGGAATTTTCCCATCCCGTCTGCCACAGGAATTGTCGCGGGCAGGACGGGACCATGTAATGGTCCGTTGACCTCAGGTAGGATTTTCCGGTCTTGGGGCGAGCATGGCTGGAAGATCCTGTCCCAGGTGTCATTCTTACTGATCTTTATGGCTGAGTCAATGACTGCCAGTTGAGGCATTGAAAGTGCTGCCCCAGGGTGTAACATGCACCTTATTTACTGTCCAGTGTTGTTTTAATAGATCACTGTTTGCAGGATCCATGCAAAAGGCCCAGTTGTGGAGGCACATTGCCCTGATTGGTGGCATTTATCTCAGACTGTCTTCAGCCCCTGGGTGTCACCAATAACAAACAAATGGAATTGTCCCTTGTGCATTAAAGGTACACAGTTGTTCTGTTTTTACTGGTTTAGGGTATCTTAAGCAGTAGGTAAACGGGGCTATTGTATAGAACTATTTGCATTATTATCTTAATGTCAAGTAAATTTGGTTTTGAGAATTTCATCTCATTAGTCAAATCAGTGAAAAAGAATGCAGATTAGTTGTAACATCCATTAGCAATTGATTTTTGAACATTTACATTCTAATCACTGATAATGAAATCAAGGTACTGAACTTGATTATATGAGGGAGCTGAATCAGGTTGAAGGATACACAAACATTTAGCATTCCTAGTGGAATGTTTATATTCGTTATTAATGCAATTTACTCAAAAATTTCAACAGTAACTATTCTTCAGATAAAAACTTTTTGAGTCTATGAAGCCCTTTGGGATGTTCTGAAGTCATGAAAGATGCATTTTAGGAGGATCAATGAAGAAAGATGAAGTGGAAGCAGATTCAGTAGTAATTTTCAAAAGGAAATTGGATGCAGACTTCAAAATGAGACATTTGCTGGGCTATGGGGGTAACCTCTAGCCAAGCAGTACAGCTATAACATTACCCAGCAATGTGGAAAGTTGCCCAGGTATGCCCTATACACAAAAAACAGGACAAACCCAACTCAACCAATTAATGCCCATCAGTCGACTCTCGATCATCAGTAAAGTAATGAAAGGGTCATCAACATTTCTGAGCAATAACCAGCTCATTGTCTCTCAGTTTGGGTTCTGCCAGGGTCACCCAGCTCCTGACCTCATTTTGTCCTGGGTCAAACATGGACAAAAGTGCTGAACTCCAGAGGTGAGGTTAGAGTGACTGCTCTTGATATCAAGGCAGCATTTGAGCAAGTGTGGCATTAAGGAGCTCTAGCAAAACTGCAGTCAATGTGATTGGGAGAAAACCCTCCACTGGTTGCAGTCATGCTTAGCACGAAGGAAGATGGTTGTGGTTTTGGGAGGTCAGTCATCTCAGTTTCAGCACATTATTGCAGAAGTTCCTTAGCACAATGATCTAAGTCCAATCATGTTCAGCTGCTTCATCAATTTCCTTCCTTCCATCATAAGGTCAGAGTGGAGATATTCACCGATGATTACACAATGTTCAGCACCATTTGCAACTCCTCAGATACTGAAGCAGTTCATGTCCAAATGCAGCAAGACCTGGACAATATCCAGGCTTGGACTGACAAGTGGCGAGTAACATTCATGCAACACAACCGCCAGGCAATGACCATCTCCATCAAGAGAGAAATAACCATCACCCTTTGAGATTTAATGGCATTACCATCACATAATTTCACACGATCAACATTCTGGAGGTTACCATTGATGAGAAACTGAACTGGACTAGCCATATAAATACTGTGGCTACAAGACCAGGTCAGAGGCTAGGAATCTTGTGGCGAATAATTCAACTCCTGATTCTCCAAAGCTTGTCCATCATCTCCAAGGCACATGTCAGGAGTGTGATGGAATACTCTCCATTTGCCTGGATGAGTGCAGCTCCAACAACTTGACATCATCGAGGACAAAGCAGCTCACTGAATTGACACCCCTTCACAAATATTCACTCCCTCCATGACCGACTCACAGTGGCAGCAGTGTGTACAATCTACAAGATGTATTTCAGTGACTCATCAAAGCTCATTAGACAGCACCTTCCAAACCCACAACTGCTACCATCTAGAAAGACAATGGCATCAGACACATGAGAACATTGCCACCTGGAAGTTCTCCTTCAAGCCACACACCATCCTGACATGGAAATATATTGCAGTTCCTTCACTGTCATTGGGTCAACATCCTGGAACTCCCCTCCTAAAAGCACTATGGTTGTACCTATACTTCAGGGACTGTGGTGATTCAAGAAGGCAGCTCATCACCACCTTCTGAAGGGCAATTAGGGATGGACAATAAATGCTGACATAGTCAGCGAAGCGCATGTCCCTTGAATGAATTTTTTAAAACGGGACTGGGAGCAATTGGATACATTTTTCAATGAGCCACCATAGCCACAATGGACTGAATGGCCTTCTTCTGTGCTGCATGATTCGATAGCAAATTCAAGTTCCTTCTTTACTGCGGGCTTATTTCTATTAAATCGCCTTTTGCATTGTTAATCACCGATTTATCCCATTCCTGCACAAATAGTGAATTAGAACAAATTATTCAGTGACAGGCTTGAGAAAAATTGGCTTTGGATTACCTTCTGCGTTCTATACATATATGAGTACATAGGTCAAGAATAGGTGAATTTCTTTTTCAGAGAGCCAGCACCAACACTGGTCTGAATGGCCTTCCACTATGTTGTAACCATTCTGTGATTCTAATTTGAAACAAGGTTTAATCTGAGGTTTGTCTGAGACAAGATGGCCTCACAAATGCTGCTACATCAGATGGTCTGACATATAAAACCATTAGGCTGTATAATGCTGTCCTGATGCAGAGGCACTGGGATTGTTGCTTTTTGGACACCCTAAGTTTCCACATTTTAAAAGAACCTGAGCTTCCCGCAAAACATGATTCCAGTACCTTTTAATAATGAGTAAGTGTATAGTTCCTGATGGACAATACTTTATGCATTATGCATTCTTATTACACAGCATTTCTGGAGGCAGGGTAGGGAAATGCCATCCAATGTCCAAAATGGCACATGCAGAAGCATACCAATCCAAAGTACTACTCTGGAGCTGGTACTGCAGTAGGACAATAACATGAATTAATATTGTGCCTTTATTGAACTAAAACATTAAAGCAATTCGCAGGGGCATTAAAAGACAAAATTTAATAACGAGTTAGATAAGGAGATATTTGAGTAGATGACCAAAAGCTTGGTCAGAACTCGGTTGTAAGGACTGCCCAAAAGGAGGGTAGAGAAGCAAAAGGAGGGAATTCAAGAACTTGAGGTCTTGGTAGCAGAAGATATGACCACCAATGGCGGAAAAATTAAAATCAAGGATGCTCATGAGAGGTCAGAATTCGAGGACTGCAGATCTCTCAGAGGGTTGGAGGAGTTGAAGAAGAGTACAGAGATAGGAAGGGGCTAGGCCATGGACAGATTTGTAAACAGGGATGAGATTTTAAAATCAAAGCAGCACGGGAAGCCACGCAGGCAGGAGGCAGTGGCATAATGGTATTGTCACTGCACTAGTAATCCAGAGGCCCAAGTCTTGGGCCACCTGCTTCAAATCCCACCATGGTTGCCAGTGGAATTTAAATCTAGTTCACAAAATTGGAATTAAAAGCTAGTTTCAGTAAAAGTGACCATGAAGATTGTTGCAAAAACCCATCTGGTTCACTAATGTTGATTAGGGAAGGAAATCATGTCTTCTTTCTGTGACTTCAGAACCACATTAATGCGGTTGACTCTTAAATGCCTGCTGAAATAGCTTAGCAGGGCAGTTATGGATGGGTAACAAATGCTAGTCTTGACAGCAACACCCACATCCAATGAAAGAATGCATTGAAAAATCAGTTTGGGATTTCTGAAGTGCCAGCACCAGTAGCACAGAGTCCAATTTACTATCCGATATATCTTTGCAGCCTCCTAAGTTTATTTTCCCACATAACTTCAACAAACTTGTCTAACTATGTTATACTGGGGAAGGGGGGCAGGTTGGGGGGAGGGGGGTGGGGGGGGGGGGGCGATTCTCCCAGCCTGCAAGGGGCATTGGGCAGTGCCAAGGGGATGGGGCCAGAGGGGATGGGGCCATTTTAGGGAGGTGATCGGTGGGAGTGGCGGGGGGGGGGGGGGGGGGGGGAGGGAGTGCCGGGGGGGGGGGGGTGGTCCCACTGCCACTCTGCACTTTGGATTGGTGGCAGAGGGAGAGAGGACGGTGATCGGAGTTGGCCATCCGGGTGTGGGGGGGTGAGGGGTTGGGGCTGCCAGGGGCAGGGGGGTGGTTCAGGGCTGCCGGAAAGGGGGATCGGGAGATTGGAGCTGGGCGGGTGGGGGGGAGGGAGGTGGCGGGGGACATCGGTGCTTGCCCAGGAAGGTTTGGGAACCCTGCAACTAGGGGATGGGGCCGCTGCAAGGCCAGCGATGGCGGTGAGGGTGGCGGGTGGGGTGTGGTTGCAGAGCTGGCCAGCGATCGGGGCTACTGTGCATGTACCGATCTCTGCACTGACAGATCAGTGCATGCACAGTGGCCTGCTCAGCGCTATGCTGCCGGCCTCTCAGGTGGGAATAAGCCCCACCCCCCGATTTCCAGAGTGAGTCACGTTGAGGCACTCTGTGATGCTCAGAGTATTGAAGATTCATTCTGGAAATCACGCTAAAAACACCAGCGGGAGTTACTCCCATTTTCACACAAATTGGGAATTAGAATTTTTTGGGCAGAATCCCAACCTTGGTCTCCTCATCTAAGCCATTGATATAGTTTGCACATAGTTTTAACCCAAGCACAGATCTTTGTGGCGCTCCACTAGTTACTCCCTGTCATCCCTAAATTTATATTTTTATCATCGTATATGGGTGAGGTATATGCTAGAAATGCACCCTGTGACAAGGCACCAAATTCTGTTTGCCTAATTTTCCATTTAGATTAAACTAAAGCATGACTCCAGCACTGTCTCAGTCAGCCCACTAAAACTGTACACAACAACTGGATGTAAGTGCATGAAGTCAATTTTCCAACCAATACTTGCCACGTCTGAGATTCTGACCTTTCAGCAGACCTTTATAAAATTGGCCTTTAGGACTGTATCGATCAAAGCAGCTAAACAGTAAAGAAGTTCTGAAATTGGTGGAATATGGGTGTTAGTGACTTGCAGCAATTACTAAAAGAGAAAGGTCTAGCATGTGGGGAAGGACTTTCTACTTCATCTGTGTCTGAGCATTGTTCAGGTGCTCCATTTGCAACATGGGGCCAAGTTCTAATTTAAATGAAATTTGGGTCCTTAATGAGTCTAATATACAACAAATGATTGGGATCTTTGTGGCACAGACATCTCAGGACTGTGATATTACGTATCTTGTACAATTGTCACCGAATAATCTCAGTGCCCCATAGTGTGGGCACCAGTGTTTCACGTGTAGTGGCATCATTGGGTATTGCATTATTGATCAGTTCAGGAATCTGTTATCATTGTGAAACAACCATGGCAAGTTTTAGAATTTGGAAGCAACTTATCATTTTTCCGAGATAATTATAATGGTTGTATCATAATTTGTAATATAGTTAAAAAGGCAAGACTCGACATGACATGACTGGATATACCACCGTATTAAATATTTTGATAAATTACCAGGTATAAATCAGTTTCACATTCAGTGTGGAACTTTGTGCCAGGAGGATAAATCCATAAAATCTATCTTATGGTCTAAGGAAATAGGGCTCCAAAGGATAAAGTCATAAATCTTCAGTAGAATATTACAGAAAAATTAAACATAATAAAGGTTTACTTTACAGAACTACGTTCACCATTATTATTTTGTAATGATGAACAGTTTACCAGAATTGGGGTTCAGGAGTCTGAATGCTGGATATACTGCGAATTAATAATTCTTCAATAAAACAATGCTAAGAACAAATATTTACATTTTGGCATGCTTTGGGAAGGTCATCACTAAAAAAATCCCTTTACTTAGTTATCCTCATGATGAGTCTTAGAACAGCATTCAAGCTGCACCATCTAAGGAATCCAAGAAGTTTGATTATTAACATCGCTGAGCTGCACAATAAGGTGATAGTTAGTGGGAGACTGGTGTGGATTTTGGTGATGAGTCAGACTGTACTCCTATTCTGCGCTGCTTTTAGGTAATCATAGAATCCCTACAATGCAGAAGGAGGCCATTCGGCCCATCGCGTCTGCACTGACCACAATTCCACCCAGCCCCTATTCCCATAACCCAACATATTTACACTGCTAATCCCACTGACACGAGGGGCAATTTAGCATGGCCAATCAACCTAACCTGCACATTTTTGGACTGTGGGAGGAAACCCACACAGACACAGGAATAATGCGCAAACTCCGCACAGAGAGTGACCCGAGGCTGGAATAGAACGGCACGGTGGCACAGTGATTACCACTACTGCCTCATAGCGCTGGGGACCCAGGTTTGATTCCCAGCTTGGGTCAATGTCTGTGTGGAGTTTACTCATTCTCTCCATGTCTGCGTGGGTTTCCTCCAGGTGCTCCGGTTTCCTCCCACAGTCCAAAGATGTGCAGGTTAGGTGGATTGGCTATGCTAAATTGCCCCTTGCTGTCAGGGGGTCTAGCTAGGGTAAATGCATGCGGTTATGGGGACAGAGCCTGGGTGTGATTGTAGTCGGCGCAGACTTGATGGGCCGAATGGCCTCCTTCTGCACTGTAGGATTCTATGTTTCTATAACCTGGGTCCCTGGTGCTGTGAGGCAGCTGTGCTGGCCACTGTGTAGCCCAAAGTTCAAGCCCTTCTGTAATATTCTAATGTACTTGTACAGCTGGTAGAAGCTATATGGCACAATGTTTATGAAGTAACTTTAACGTAGAAGGGATTTTGGAGAGGAGAAAAGGATACCAGGAAGAGAGATAACTTAAAGCATAACTGAATAGATAGTTTTGCAGAGGCTGTTCACGATAGAGGTCCAAAGTTTCTTGGAAGTGAGGGGATGGGTTTGTGGTTTATGTCAAGTGGAAGGGCTGGAATTTGAGGTGTTCCCAGTTCCGCTGTGTCACTGTCCTTTTTTATTGACAAAAATAAATTCCAGTGAGGAGGAGATGTGAAAGTGCCTGCTGTCAAAATCCAGATAGCTAAGCAGTGAAGGATAGAACACTGAAGTGACTGTTTTATTCACTGATAAGCTTTATTTCCTGAGATACATATCACAACAAACATATCTCCAACAGCACAGTTCTCTTTTAGTCTGCTCCTACAGAGTTGAGTACAGGTGAGTTCCTAGTTTATGCCCTTCACCTGAATACATCTAACACTCTTTCAACACTCTATCCTGACATAAGGAGAGAATGTAAGATTATCAGGATGATATCCGAGTCTTTCGACAGTGGAGTGCATTGGAAGCAATTTTGACTCCTTCAGGAAATATTAATAATTAAGGGAGACACTTCCAAAGAAGAGGGTCAAGATGTCTGAAGCCTTTGCCATACCATTGATGAGGTGAAAGAAAGGACATAGCATATCATTAAAAGGGAGAACTGAAAGACCTAAAATCTGGTATAAGTTGAAAAGATGGGATGTGATTTTTAACCAATGCCAATATTGGTAAACGTGATGCACTAGGAGAAGGAGAGCCAGTGGATGGTACTGAGACAATGCTGAAAGGTGAGTGATAACCCGACCAGTGAGGTGCACTGAGTAAACAGCCCATTAAAATCAACCAGGTGATCTACCAAGTCCCACTGTTTAGGAATTTAATCTACACTGCTGATCAAGTGGAGAGGGCGCCTGCCTCAAGTTAGTGAGGTCCTTCCTTAAATAGGCAGCTTGACCTGCTGGCTAATCGGGTCATGCTGATGAAGCCTAAATGTTAAAACTGCCTCAAATTAAAACTAGTTGAGGTCAAGTGGCTTTGGAGCTTTCCTCACTGCCTGTCCACCCAATTCTTGTTTCAGGTTAAATTTAGCACATTAGAGTGAGGCAGAGTTCGGGCGGTGATTTTTTTGGATAAGTTAGCTTTTATGTAGGCTGCAGTTGAATAGGCTGCCGAGAAGGTCACTGGAGAAGTCAAGTCTGACAATAACAAAAATGTGGATAAAAGTTTCAGCAGGAGTGGTGGAGGCAGATGGTATTACAGAGGTGGAAATAAAAGGTCTTGATGATAGATAGGTTTGTGGGGTTTGAAACTCAGTTCAGCATTGCAACACAAAGGTTAAATACTGTCTGGCGTAGATAGAGTGAGCAGCTGGGAAGGATTAATTTTCTGAAATTAGGCTCATGGAATAGAGTCTTGCCTGTTTTTATGTGCATTATGCACTATCATTGACGATCAGAAAATCATGTCCAGTGTACACCTCAATTGTGAAGACTCCCTGTCACAGAATATAAAAGTTAACCATATATAGTAAAAGATAAAGAGGCAAAGTTTTTGGTGGAATTAAGTTGAAGAAGGTGGCTTCACTCTTCTCCGCGTCCAATTGGGGGAAAATCCTGAAATGGCCTCCCAAAACGTTGCAACTTTTTTTTCTTCCCTTGATTGTTTTTACTTGTATTATTCAGTGACTCACAGTTCTAGCTGAACAGCTCTAATAACATTGGTTTGAAATTATATGGAACTGAGATAAAAGAACAACAAGTTAAAAGATGTACCTGAGTAGTGCTTCCATATCATTTATGTAACATAATAATGTCTAATCTTTTTCAAGCATGGACTCCCTGCTCTGTCAGTAGTGTGGATTGTGTACAAGAAGGGGGAGGAGACCAACATCACATGTCTCCACTTCTTCCTGCCTGTAAGATCTTGTGAACTGATGCATATGTTGTGTCACAGATAGGAAAGTGCTTCAATGAGGACAAGTGCTTTGTATCTTATTTGTTGTAGCAACTCTTTTTAGAGGTTGGATGCAGAGTTGCATAAACTGTAAATTTTGTACACAAGATAACGATCGATTTAATGATATGCTATGTATAAAATGTAACAGAGGGTATTGAGACTATGTTTAGAAAGAACTGCATGAATAATTAGTATTTCACCAGAAACCATAGAATGAAGAATTCAATGTTTTTATGTTTGGTAATTAATTCCTGGAATAAACCACAGGACCTTTCCACAAAGATTGCACTCCCATAGTTACTTCTAATTCTCTCACATGACTTTTTTTTCTCAAAATACCATATGGCATTAGCATACTTCTTCAGGCATATTATGCCTTCAGTCAGGATGATGCAGAACAAATATTTCACAAGTAGATGATGACAGAGTTTGAGGAAAGAAACATGTAAAGTTACTAACTCTTAAATATTAAGGTTTTTTTAAATTTAGAAATTATAAATAATTTATAATGTTTTGTTTTTAACAATTGTTAGAAAGGGCTTTCTGAAACTATGAAATATACATGTCTATAATCTGATCACAACATTTGAATAATATAAATTACAACATGTTAAAGTCTAATACCAGGTTACAATCACGACATGTTTCTGAATCTAAGATTGTCTTTTCTGATGGTTCTTCTGGCTGTGTGGACAGTAGCACATAGATACATTCAGAAACATTTCCAGCATACATAATGTACGAGAGCATTTGTGCATAGAGTATATCATGTCAGATTATTTATTAGCCAAATAGCATTACAAATAAACTTATCTCCATATAAACAATAGTTCATAAATAAGTGTAAGTGCTGGACATGTTGGTAACTGTTCAGAAATGAATAAATATAAGCAAAACAAAATGAAGTTTTAGATAATATCACAAGACATTGTTGATTCAATTGCTGTGCCCCTTGAAAGGGGAATTTGTAAAACATTGCCATTTAAGATAAACATTACGATACAGAACCAAATGACATTTATAAAATCAGCTGAAAGTTTACATGATAGTAATGGCTTATTTGGCAGGCTGGATAATGAGACAATTGAAGTATATTCTGAAAATGTGCATAAAGTGTAGCTTCCACCCTCAAAATAGGTCAAAGCATTTGTGACTTGTTTAAAAAGTTTATAGCTTGGCAGGTGTGTAACATGACTCCTGATAGTAGGACAGTGAAGTATACATTTTTCCATAAAACCACATTTATAGAAACTTGGCAGAGAAACTGTTATTACATGTCTGCAGGTGTTTAATAATTGGATTAATCCAGAGCAGCAGGAATGTCTGCCGCCTACGAATTGAGAAGTGTTGAGGAAAGACAAATTCATTTCTGAGAGAAACCTGGAATGTATGATGACAAGTCTGTTCACACACATGACTACATCTAAGCAGCAAGTTTAAAGTTAACCGCTGTGAGCGATCACCTTCCAGAGAAAGTTTATCCAAATCTAAACACAATAACAGCAGCAGTATGAAGAAGAGGTAGACTGCTTCGGTGTATGTTTTGATCATTTTCCAAAAGCAACTTATGTAGCCTTACACAAACCCTTCATATCATGCAGATCATGAATTCCAACATCCAAGGTGTCTAATAAAAATTCCCTTTGCAAACATTTTAAGATTTCAAAAAAACAGCAAAAGGGATATAGAACAGTTTAAGATCTTGGATCAAGGGCTTTCAAGATGGATTGATGGGCTTTTAAATACTATGTTCATTCCATTAGGCAGACCGTTACCATGGACTGAAGCCAAATGCAGAAGTTTGTGTTGAACAGATGAGAAGCTTGAATCTGACTCCATGAGATATTTTGTATTCGGTGTGTATTAAAGTTGAAAATGCTGGTTTAATATGAGCTAATAACATGGAAATTAAATCAGTCTATAATAATATTGGCATATTTAAATAGTGCAATAATTCTATCAGACAGACTGTTCATGGTGGATTAAAGCCAATGTATGAGTTTATGCAGAATATTTGGTTAAAATTGCATTACATATTTAGAGTTCACTGAATTTTTAAACAAATCCTGATTTTAATCTGAGTTCAAACATGGAGACAAAGATATTGGCCGGAATCAGCCGGAAAATTCCACCCGTCCGCTCGAAAATGGATGTCATGCAGTAAGTTCTTTTTAATTTATAAGAGTTAGAAATATGCTTGTGCTTCATCCAAAGTTGTAAATTAGGAGGATCTTTGCTTATTCAGGAGTTTTCATCTTCTGTTTCAAAACACTCAAGTCTTGCCTTGCAGTCAATTCTTGGTTGTTTCTGAGACTTATTTACTTATGCATGAAGATGTAGATTATATTTTTTCCTTTACATATTCATTTTTTAAATTCCCACTGCCAGTGTGCTTGAGTTATCAATGACAATAGAGTGGTAATCCATCATAGAATTCATGGAAAAAGCCTCTGCAGGTTTGCTTTTAGACTTCATGCAGACTTGTAGTGTTAATATGAAATATGTCTTTATGGTGATTCCCAAATGCACTGAGAAAATCGCTGAGCTTCCATGTGCTTCCTGTATTTTGTCAGCCCGACAGATATTACGCAGGTTAATGAGGTTCAGGTGCTAACTTTTATGTCTTTCAAAACCTACTTAATGCAATTTGTTTGATTCCAGATCTTGGCAGCACACATTTCATTCACCTTTTCGTGCTTTAACAATCCCACATTTTTCACTTTCTATCTTGACATTATAATCATCTAATAATAGAAGATAGCATTCATAATAGTGGCAACATACTTCAGGATTTTCCTCAATCTAGGACTTCCCACAGGTACCAGACACCATCAACTGCACACATTTGGCATTGAGAGCTCCTGGCAGCAGCCTATGAAATTCATTTGCAGCAAAACATTTCACTCTCTGAATGTCCAGCTAATTTGTGATCACAGAAAGCAGATCCAGTTTGTTTTTGCAAGATACTCAGAGAGTTTACAGGACCAATGCCAGGGATACATAAGAGAACTTGGTGTTTCAAAGGTTGGGTCCTCAGTGGGGGGGTTCCAGTACATGGTGGCACGGTAGCACAGTGGTTAGCACTGCTGCTTCACAGCTCCAGGGTCCCGGGTTCGATTCCCGGCTCAGGTCACTGTCTGTGTGGAGTTTGCACATTCTCCTCGTGTCTGCGTGGGTTTCCTCCAGGTGCTCCGGTTTCCTCCCACAGTCCAAAGATGTGCGGGTTAGGTTGATTGGCCAGGTTAAAAATTGCCCCTTAGAGTCCTGGGATGTGTAGGTTAGAGGGATT
The DNA here is from genome assembly GCF_964213995.1 of Mustelus asterias. Taxonomy (NCBI): domain Eukaryota; kingdom Metazoa; phylum Chordata; class Chondrichthyes; order Carcharhiniformes; family Triakidae; genus Mustelus; species Mustelus asterias. The sequence continues at coordinate 92,005,968 of NC_135805.1, forward strand.
AGCGGGTAAATATGTGGGGGTAGGGCCTGGGTGGGATTGTGGTCGGTGCAGACTCGATGGGCCAAATGGCCTCCTTCTGCACTGTAGGGTTTCTATGATAGGGTTCTATGGTAATCAGCAGGAGGTTTCCTTGCCCATGTTTGTCCCATTGTCATGAGACCTCATGGGGTCCAGAGTCGGTGATGAGGACTCTCAGGGCAACTACCTCATGACTGTATGCCGCTATACTGCCACATCTAGTGGGTCTGTCCTTTCGGTCAGACAGGATGTACTCAGGGATGGTGGTGTCTGAGGCATTTTCTGTAAGGTGTGGCTCCGTGAGTACACGTTTGTTTAGCTGCTGCTTGACTAGTCTGTGAGTCAGCCCTCCTAATTTTGACTCAAGCCCCCTTATGTTAGTAAGAAGGACCTTGAGGATCTGAGTATCAAGATGTGCCATTGTCATTTCTGGTGCCGAGGTCAATGCCTTATGGTCTGATTGGTTAAATTCCTTTTAGACTTCACAGCGGTTTGATACATATGAATGACTTGCTAAGCCATTTTAGAGAGCATCTGAAGTCAGGAGAAGGCCACTCTAGGTAAGGATGGTAGATTTCCTTCCCTAATGGACATTCATGAACCAGATGGGGTTTTACAAGAAATGATCACCATCACACTGGCTTTTAATTGCAAATTTGTTCATTGAATTTAAATCCACCAGATTTGATTTGATTTATTATTGTCACGTCTATTAATATACAGTGAAAAGTATTGTATCTTGTGCGCTATACAGACAAAGCATTCCGTACATGGAGAAGGAAAGGAGAGGGTGCAGACAACGTTCCGAGCAGACAGGGAGGTGTTGGTCGGTTAAAGGAACCGTGGTGCACGAAAGCTGTGCGGGACCTAGTCGAGAAGAAAAGGAAAGCGTACAAAAGGCTCAGAGAGCTTGGCGAAGATAGGGATTTAGAAGAGTATACGGCTTGTAGGAAGGGACTAAAGAAGGAAATTAGGAGAGCCAGAAGGGGTCACGAGAAGGACCTGGCAGGTAGGATTAAGGAGAACCCTAAGGCGTTCTATAAATATGTGAAGAGTAAAAGGATGAGACGTGATGGAATAGGGCCTATAAAAGGTGAAGGCGGGAAAGTCTGTACGGAACCAGTAGAAATGGCAGAGGTGCTCAATGAGTATTTTGCCTCGGTTTTCACAGAGGAGAAGGACCTTGGTGGATGTACTGCGGGCATGCGGTGGACTGAAAGGGTTGAGTATGTGGACTTTAAGAAAGAGGTTGTGCTGGAATCTTTGAATGGCATCAAGATAGATTAGTCGCTGGGTCCGGATGGGATGTACCCCAGGTTACTGTGGGAGGCGAGGGAGGAGATTGCAGAGCCTCTGGCGATGATCTTTGTGTCGTCGATGGAGACGGGAGAGGTGCCGGAGGATTGGAGGATTGTGGATGTGGTTCCTATTTTCAAGAAGGGGAATAGGGATAGCCCAGGTAATTACCGACCGGTGAGTCTAACCTCAGTGGTTGGTAAACTGATGGAGAAGATCCTGAGGGACAGGATATATGAGCATTTAGAGAGGTTTAGTATGCTCAAGAATACTCAGCATGGCTTTGTCAAGGGCAGATCGTGCCTTACGAGCCTGGTGGAGTTCTTCGAAAATGTGACTGAACACATTGACGAAGGGAAGGCAGTAGATGTGGTTTATATGGATTTTAGCAAGGCGTTCGATAAGGTCCCCCATGCAAGGCTTCTAGAAAAAGTGAGAGGGCATGGGATCCAAGGGGTTGCTGCCCGGTGGATCCAGAACTGGCTTGCCCAAAGGAGGCAGAGAGTGGGTATAGATGGGTCTTTTTCTAAATGGAGGTCGGTCACCAGTGGTGTGCCCCAGGGATCTGTTCTGGGACCCTTGTTGTTTGTCATTTTCATAAATGACCTGGATGAGGAAGCGGAAGGATGGGTTGGTAAGTTTGCCGACGACACGAAGGTTGGTGGGGTTGTGAATAGTCTGGAGGGATGTCAGAAGTTACAGAGGGACATAGATAGGATGCAAGACTGGGCGGAGAAGTGGCAGATGGACTTCAACCCAGATAAATGCGTCGTGCTCCATTTTGATAGGACAAATGGGATGAAGGAGTACAATATAAAGGGAAAGACTCTTAGTACGGTAGAGGATCAGAAGGACCTTGGGGTCCGGGTCTATAGGACTCTGAAATCAGCCCCGCAGGTGGAGGGGGTGGTTAAGAAAGCGTATGGTGTGCTGGCCTTTATCAATCGAGGGATTGAGTCTAGGAGTCCAGGGATAATGATGCAGCTATATAAGACCCTCGTCAGACCCCACTTGGAGTACTGTGCTCAGTTCTGGTCGCCTCACTATAGGAAGGATGTGGAAGAGATTGAAAGGGTGCAGAGGAGATTTACAAGAATGTTGCCTGGATTGAGTGGCATGCCTTATGAGGATAGGCTGAGGGAGCTCGGTCTTTTCTCCTTGGAGAGATGAAGGATGAGAGGAGACCTAATAGAGGTGTATAAGATGTTGAGAGGCATAGATCGGGTGGACTCTCAGAGGCTTTTCCCAGGGTGGAAATGTCTGCTCCGAGAGGACACAGCTTTAAGGTGCTGGGGGGTAGGTACAGGGGAGATGTTAGGGGTAAGTTTTTCACACAGAGGGTGGCGGGTGAGTGGAATCGGCTGCCGTCAGGGGTGGTGGAGGCGAACTGAATAGGGTCTTTTAAGAGACTCCTGGATGAGTACATGGAGCTTAATAGGATGGAGGGTTATAGGTAGGTCAAGAAGGTAGGGATGTGTTCGGCACAACTTGTGGGCCGAAGGGCCTGTTTGTGCTGTCGTTTTTCTATGTTTCTATGTAATGTAGCGTTACAGTCATAGCTAGGGTGTAGAGAAAGATCAACTTAATATGAGGTAGGTCCATTCAAAAGTCTGATGGCAGCAGGGAAGAAGCTGTTCTTGAGTCGGTTGGTATGTGACCTCAGACTTTTGTATCTTTTTCCCGACGGAAGAAGGTGGAATAGAATATGTCCGGGGGTGCATTGTGTCCTTGATTATACTGGCTGCTTTTCCGAGACAGCGGGAAGTGTAGACAAAGTCAATGGTTGGGAGGCTGGTTTGCATGATGGACTGGGCTTCGTTTACCACCCTTTGTAGTTTATTGTGGTCTTGGACAGAACAGGAGCCATACCAAGCTGTGATACAACCAGAAAGAATGCTTTCTATGGTGCATCTGTAAAAGTTGATGAGAGTCATAGCAGACATGCCAAATTTCTTTAGCCTCCTGAGAAAGTAGAAGAGTTGGAGGGCTTTCTTAACTGTAGCATTGGCATGGAGGTACCAGTACAGGATGCTGATGATCTGGACACCTAGAAACTTGAAGCACTCGACCATTTCATCCCCGTTGATGTAGGGAGGGGCATGTCCTCCACTACGCTTCCTGAAGTCGATGACTATCTCCTTTGTTTTGCTGACATTGAGGGAGAGATTATTGTTGTTGCATCTGTTCACGATTTCTCTATCCCTTTCCTTTACTCCGTCTCATCATTGTTTGAGATCCAACCCACTACAACGGCGTCATCAGCAAACGTGAAAATTGAGTTGGAGGTAATTTGGCCACACAGTCATAGGTGTACATGGAGTATAGTAAGGGGCTGAGAACACAGCCTTGTGGGGCACCAGTGTTGAGGATGATCATGGAGGAGGTGTTGTCACCTATCCTTATTGATTGCGGTCTGTTGGTTAGGAAGTCTAGGGTCCAATCACAGAGGGAGGAGGTGAGCCTCAGGCCACAGAGTTTGGAGATGAGTTTTGTAGGAATAATGGTGTTGAAAACTGAGCTGTAGTCAATAAATAGGAGTCTGACATAGGTGTCTTTGTTATCCAGGTGTTCCAGGGTCGAGTGTAGGGCCAGGGAGATGGCGTCTGCTGTGGATCTGTTGCAGCGATAGGCAAACTGTAGTGGGTCCAGGCAATCTGGGAGGCTTGAATTGATTTGTGCCATGACTAACCTTTTGAAGCACTTCATAATGACGGATGTCAGAGCCACCGGACAATAGTCATTAACTCACACTGCCTGGCTTTTCTTTGGTGGATGTAGTGCAGAATTTGAACCCATGTCTCAAAAACAAAAAGCACCATCTTCACAAAATTGAATGCAAACAGTGGCTTTTTGCAAGGAATCCAGATTGTTAACTACTTTTATCATCCCATTTAGTCATTATTTTTTCACAGATTGCAATGGTGAAATCCATCAGTTGTTAGGAGAGTGGGGGGCAGGACACCTTGGATCCCCTGCAGGTGACCTTTCTCCTCAAGAAATCAGACCTAGCCCACAGACTGCAATCAGGGAGGAGGACCAGCAGCTGGACACCCCAGGGCCGTCCACGCAAGTGACTGAGTATCCAGCTGATCCCAGTCCCCTGAATGAACATACAGAGGTTCAATCATTTCTTTATCTGTATATCTTCATCTTGCTAAGTATTGGCCTATTACTTTCAATGTGGTCCCTCTTGGACCTTGAGACTGGATAGTGGATGGCTGTAACGTGACATTTTAAAGCCACTTTACTTCATCAGAAATACATGTGACACTATCTGGTTTGAATTCTGTGGGGTGGCCATTAATTTCTAATTAAATGCTCCATTAATTATTTCCTATTTCATTATCTTCTCCTTGGAGGGTTATTTGTTTATTCTGTGATTCTTCCGCTTCTTGGATTTGACTTGGCTTTCTTATTTTCCGTTTATTCCTATGAGTTACTTGAATTTTAAATTGGCAGAGAATTTTAAAATATCCGAACGTTCCATAACTGTGGTACTCTGCTCCCTTTGCTGGGAATTCTTCCTCCTTGTGCAGTGTTTTCCGACCACACAGTGTTTTTCACGTGGCCATTGCTGTGCTATTTCCTGAGCTCACAGGCTTTTTCTCACCATGCTTTCTCTTATACATATTGAATGGCCTCACTCATTTTTTTTCCAAGAGTCATTACTATCCCCATAATCACTCTGCTTTGCTTCCTAAACATGGTCTGCCATACTATTTACACTGCCATTGTGAGAGTTAAACCTTCCCTAGTTTGGAAGAGAGCTGAAAGGGTTTCATCTAAGACCCCAACTAATATATAATTGCATATTATTAATCTCTAAGGATCTTGTAGTCACAATATTCTGCTAGCCTATACTTGACATTTATGAAGGAATCCAAGTATTTACCCATTCCTTCTCCTCTCATTAAATTTTGCTTATTTATTAAACACTTCATTATAAGAGCTTAAAGCCTCATTGACACCTTATCCTCCCATTACATCATCTACAATAGCTCCTACTGCATAGGACAATGTACTAACCTGATACTTATGTTCATTTTTATGCAAAACTGACATTGTTCTGTATCTGGAGAATCTTTCCCTCCAATTGTCCTAGTGTTGCACCTGTTGCCAGCCTTCAGAAAAATTAGGGAAGTGGCAATGTAGACTCCATGCTGGTCCTGAACTCTGAATCTTTTTCTGCTTCACTAGTTCGGCTTGAAGATTGTGATCTGTACTCACTATTGTCTGTCTGTTAGGCTCAATAGTTTATTAGTTATGCATAGGTAAATTTCTTGCTGAATCACATGGCAGGTCATGAAATGATTCAGCCACCATCACCTCATGGATTTGAAGGTCCGAACACCACCCTCACTCTCACCAGCTCAGCTTTATGAAGAACCTTATGAAGAACCAAAGGGACCTTGGCGTGTTTGTCTACAGATCTCTGAAAGCAGAAGGGCATGTTAGTAGGGTGTTGAAAAAGGCGTATGGGACACTTGCCTTTATCAATCGAGGTGGAGATGATGGCGTTGGATTGGGATGGGCACAATAAGAAGTCTCACAACACAAGTTTAAAGTCCAACAGGTTTATTTGGAATCACGAGCTTTTGGAGCACTGCTCCTTCATCAGGTGAGCTACACCCGATGAAGGAGCAGCGCTTCGAAAGATCGTGATTCCAAATAAACCTGTTGGACTTTAACCTGGTGCTGTGAGACTTCTTACTTTATCAATCGAGGTATAGATTACAAAAGCATCGAAGTCATGTTGGAATTGTATAGAACTTTGGTGAGGCCACAGCTGGCGTCTGTGTGCAAATCTGGTCGCCACATTATTGGAAGAATGTGATTGCACTGGAGGGGGTGCAGAGGAGATTCACCAGGATGCTGCCTGGAATGGAACAGTTAAGTTATGAAAAGAGGTTGGGTAGGCTTGGGTTCTTTTCATTGGCAGCATCCTGGTGAATCTCCTCTGCACCCCCTCTAGTGCAATCACATCCTTCCGATAATGTGGCGACCAGAATTGAAGAGAAGGCTGATGGGTGACCTGATCAAGGTGTACAGGATTATGAGAGACATGGGCAGAATGGATAAGGAGCAGCTGTTCCCCTTAGTTGAAGGGTCAGTCACAAGGGGACATAGGTTCAAGGTGAGGGATAGGAGGTTTGGGGGGATATGAGGAAAAACCTTTTTACCCAGAGGGTGGTGATGATCTGGAATGCACTGCCTTGGAGTGTGGTAGATGCGAGTGGCCTCACGTCCTTTAAAAAGTACCCGTATTAACATTCAGGGCTAAGGGCCAAGTGCTGGCAGATGGGATTAGGTGGGAGTTCAGGTGCTTCTAATGTGTCAGTGCAGATTCGATGGGCCGAAGGGCCTCTTCTATGTTGTATTTTTTTTATAATTCTATGACTCTGCTTTCTTAAGTTATAGTCATTCAGATAATAATCTGTCTTCCTGTTTTTGCTACTAAAGTGGATAACCTCACATTTATCCACATTATACTGTATCTGCCATGCATTTGCCCACTCACTCAACTTGTCCAAATTGCACTTAAGCATCTCTGCAACCTCGTCAAAGCTCACCCTCCCTACCCAGCTTTGTGTAATCTGAAAATTTGGAGATATTACATTCAGTTCCCTCATGAATCATTAATAGATATAGTGAATAGCTGGAGTCCCAGCACTGATCTCTGCAGTAGCTCATTAGTCACTGCCTGCCATTTGGAAAAAGACTATAGCCAGAGTGCCAGAGACAGCGGGTCTCTGGCACTCAGAAAACTGCTGAGGAACAGGGACCCACTGAGTCTGCATCTGAAGATGAGCCTCAGGAAATGATCATGTCACACATGTTGGAGATGCAATGACAGGCAGCAGAAAATCAGATAGAGTTGCAAGAGGCAGTCAGCAGATTGGAACGAAGGATGGAGGAGTCCGTCCACATTCTGTCTTTGACATGCAAGCGCCTTGATGTCCCCATGAGAGGGGATGCGATTGCCTTGGACACTTTGGTCCAGTAAATCCTGCCAGATTTGTGTTTGGACCTCATTCCATCACTATAGGCATTGGTACAATCCATCAATGGTTAGGTGTATGGGGGACAGGACACCTTGGTCCCCCTGCAAGTCTCCCTTCTCCTCAAAGAGTCAGACAGGTGCCCTTGGGCACCCACAGGGAGGAGGGCCAGCAGCTGGACACCTCGGGGCCATCCACCCAGGCGACTGAATCTCCAGCCGATCTCAATCCTCTCTGCCTTTTACCCCATAACCTCCAGCTGTACAGGCTGAGGATGTACATCTGCCCCACAGCAGGAGACCAAAAGCAGATCGGCTGCCAAAATCATCAAAATCAACAGGGCATACCAGTCAGCAGGCTACCTTCACCTCTGCTGCAGATGTCGGGATTGTCCCTGTGTCTTCTCCAATCCTACCTTTTCCCATTGTCTGCTGTGTCTCTTTCCTTCTTCACAACACCCCCCGCGCCTCTCCCCAGTCGCAATGCTGGTTTCTGTTTCATGTGCTGCACTTCGTGAGACCCCAGATAACATCCTGCTGGACAATGGAGGAAACCAGTGAGGATTGCAAGCCTACAGCCCCCACCATTGTGGCATCATTGTCATTGGTGAGAACCCAGGGAGGCGTTGAGTGCTCCACTCATCTTGAGGTCAGGAACAAAGTGAAGGCAGGCAGATACAGGCCACTTCTATCCAGATGTGTTCCAGACTGCTCTAATTTCCCAATGACATGGCGCTAGATGGGGAGGCTGTGTGGTTCTGGCAAGTGTTTTCTTGAATGAGCATTCATGACACAGTAAGATATGGAAATAAAGTTCCCACCATGGATCAGCACGAAAGCTGGCTCACCATCAACCCACCGTGAGAGTGATGACGGGGAAATTCCAGATTACTTTCCTGTTTGTGTGTTTCCGATTTTTGGCCACTCTTGTAACTTTCCTCTCTCACCCATCACAAAACCCGTTGCAGGTTACAAGGTAAAATTCTGACCTTAACTATTTGTGGAAGAGGACACTGAAATCCCTCTGAAGCCCAATATTTACGAGACTCTCCCCTTTTGAAAAATATACTGCCTTTCCTTTTTTCTTACTATAGTGTATAGTTTCACACTTCTCAAAATTATACTCCATCTGCTCCGTTCTTACCCCATCATTTAACTGACATATCTCTTTGCAGCCTTTTTGCATCCTCTCCACTGCTTACTTTCCCACCTAGCTTTGTGCAATAATTAACTTAGACATATTACACTTGGCCTCCTCATCTACGTCATTGGTATATATTGTAAATAGCTGAGACCCGAGCACTGACCCTTGGAGTACACAACTAGCTAAAAGCTGCCAACCTGAAAATGATCCATTTATTCCATCTGTCTGTTTTTTGTCTGTTAACCAATCTGAATCATTGTGGCGAAAGATTTTGCCTGTGCGCTATTTGTAGAAGGAACATAAACACATTTATAAGAAACACATTCATGATTTCACAGAAATCTTCCCAGCATATAACGCCAAAATTAAAATAAAAAGAACTGTTCTGTACCAGAAAATGGAGAAGTGAGCAGTCATAGTACATTAGCACAAAACATTCAGTCAGCGACTGTTTAACAGCGGTTTTAGCATTGTAAGTAATAACTGATCAGATTTGTTCCAGTTTTAATTTACAGCTCTGAATCTTCTATTTCTACATTAAATCCAATAACAGGATTCTGTGATGTGGGAAATAGGGCTGGCGATTTGATCTACAGGCTTTGTTTTGATGCAGTTATTATTTCTTCATCTGAAGTCAGTAGTCAGATCCATGAGGTTACACCTCTAATAAAATCACCTTGCTGATATTACTAACAGCTTGCGAGTAGTAATTTGTATTCGCAACATGCAGTTACTTAAAATGAATGGAATATCTCCAAATGGAATATAACCAAAGCATGTAGGTCAATTTCAATCCCATGATCAGAATCCAGTAACTGCAATGTTCAGATGTTGCCCTGAACACTTCCATATGAATAGACTATGAATAGACTACCATCACCAAAAGCTACCACAGGGGGAAAGGTCTCTTGGACAAGGTGCCAGAAGATATAGTTTCCTCTACATTTGCATCCAGATACACAGATAGGCTGGGATTTAACATTGCAGCTGTAGGCCCATCCAATGGCTGGAATATCTCTGTAAGGAGTCTAACAACACCAGGTTAAAGTCCAACAGGTTTATTTGATAGCAAACACCACCAGCTTTCGGAGCGCTGCCCCTTCGTCAGATGGAGTGGAAATCTACTCTCAAACAGGGCACAGAGACACAAAATCAAGTTACAGAATACTGATTAGAATGCGAATCTTAAAGATACAGACAATGTGAGTGGAGGGAGCATTAAGCACAGGTTAAAGAGATGTGTATTGTCTCCTGACAGGATTGTCTGGAGACAACTGGACAACTGGAGACAAGGCGCACATCTCTTTAACCTGTGCTTAATGCTCCCTCCACTCACATTGTCTGTATCTTTAAGACCTGGTTGGTTGTAGAGATTCGCATTCTAATCAGTATTCTGTAACTTGATTTTGTGTCTCTGTGCCCTGTTTGAGAGTAGATTTCCACTCCACCTGACGAAGGAGCAGCGCTCCGAAAGCGAGTGGCGTTTGCTACCAAATAAACCTGTTGGACTTTAACCTGGTGTTGTTAGACTCCTTACTATGTTTACCCCAGTCCAACGCCGGCATTTCCACATCATGGAATATCTCTGCCAGCACCAGAAATCACGATTGAATTTTATTTGGCAGACTATTAGTTGCCTGAAGCCATGACTTCTGCCCCTCTCAGAGAAAATGTCCCACCTCCAAGAGCTACCGGACAACTAGAATGTCGGAGGGTTCTTCAAGCGTGGGTGGCTTTTGCTATTGGGGGGCCCTTCCTTGAGGCAAAACATGCCCAAACAGGATGGACACACCCCGCATACCACCTTCCCTCCAAGCTAGAGGCAGGCTTCCAGGGTATATCTGGCAGTCTTGCCAAGTGCCCTGCAGTGGTCCTTAAGTTGTCATTAATTGGTGAATTAAGAGCCTTAGTTGGCCCATGGGCATGCAGGCCACCCACCACCTACCCCACTATTGGTAAAATATCAGTAAAGGTGGATCCGCAACAGGCATGACAACCCCCACCTACCCCAACTGGTTTTGCTTTCCCTATCTGCCAACTCACTGCTGGGCCCAAACCAGATACTTGTTCTTCATTTTGGGTGTAGTGAGCCAAAATTAATAACTCCAGTATATACAGCTCTCCTCAGTCATTTACATCGGTCCATCAAACCTTCACCTGTACAGATCTTTGCCCATACAACTCGCCATGTCCTCAACTCTTAGAAGCAAATATCCTCTGATTACATTTCTTTGGAACAGTGAGGTCGGGTGGGTTTAAACTTTACAACTAGGTGTTCAGATACAGCGGGCAATTTTCTGGTCTTTGAATTGGATTTTACAAGCACCTTTTTGAAAAGTATGTCCTGATCTTCTCATTTTATCTGTTTCTTTTGATGCATCGTTTATGACAATGTTGAAGTTACATTAAAGCTTAAAACATTTACTCAGTGGCAGGTTTTAAAACAGGCTGGGAGCAAATTTTCTCTTAGGGAGCAATCAGTGATCCAGTATAAAAAGTGCCCAAGATTGCACTAATTTTGAGGAGTGTTTTTGTTTCTCAAGTTTCCACTCAAACACATTTGTATAATGCTGAACATAAAATATGCCATTAACCAGCGCAATTGGACATTAGATTTTTTTTATTCACTTGAATAAGATTGCTTGATGTGTTTGAGAGTGACAACTTGATGCAGTTTTATTAATAAAAGTAAAAAATGGGTTATAGCAAAGATAAGCCTCAAAATGAACCACCAGTGGGTAACCAGATTTTAAACAGCTGAAAATGACTCCAAAAAATGATATAGCATTATTCGCTCAATATATTGGTGTACAGTATCAGTTCCTTTGTAAATTAAGTTTTAAAATGTTAGAAGTTTTTCAAAGGCGCATTTAAAAATACACAGATTAATTTGTAGAACCTTCTAGAAGGCCTGTAAATGAGTAGGAACTTGTCATGGTGATCAGTTGGATCTGGTGACGGGACCAGTTTTGTGGAGCAGGCAAACTTCTTGAGCAATCTTTTTGAAAGTTATGCAATACGTCTTGAAAAATTAAACCAAAAGAGAAAATACTGGAACATCTCCGCAGGTCTGGCAGCGTCTGTATGGAGCGAAAAGACCTTACGTTTCGAGTCCGGATGACCCTTTGGCCTGATTTTACCAATCGGACGGGCGGACCAATAAGGGCGGGATCCGGGCATAATATGGATCCGAGCCTGGAATCCTCTTTCCAGCGTGCCCATACGCATTTTGCCGGCTCCGGTCCGATCCGCGCAGTGGGTGGGGCTTAGCGCTGCCGGAACTATCGGAGCTCTGAACTGCGCATGCGCAGTTCGAAAAAAATCTGAAGCAGCGCGCCCGGGCGGGAAAGAAAAAAGCAGAGAGAGCGGCTGTCTGACACAAACCATCTTGAGGGGTGGGTGGGGGTGGGGGGGGGGGGGGGGGGTGGGGGGGGGAGGAGAGGGGGTGTGACCGATCATCGCCTGGGGTTGGGGGGGGGGGGGGGAGTGGGTGGGAGGACTGGGGGTGTGACCGATCATCCCCTGGTGGGGGGTGGGGGAGGAGAGGGGGTGTGACGTATCATCCTCTGGGGGGGGGGGGGGGGGCGCTGCCACTCTGCGGCCAATCGGTGGGGAGGGAAGGGGCAGGGGGCTCCACTGAGGTGAGTAATTTTGAAGTATGCGGCCACTCCGGAGGGGAGGGATTCGTTCCTCCGGTGGGGCGGAGGGATCGGCCACAGAGTAGCAGCGGAACCACCCCCAAAGGATGATAAGTCACACCCCCTCTCTTCCCCCCCCCCCCCCCGCCCCCCCCAGGGGATGATCGGTCACACCCCCCCCCCCAGCAGGGGATGATTGGTCACACCCCCTCCCGGCCTACCCCCCCACCCCCCAGAGGATGATACGTCACACCCCCTCTCCTCCTCCCACCCCCTCCCCCACCCAGAGGGTGACCTGGGTCAGGGAGCCGTTGCAGTCTCTGACCCCGCTCTTCGGAGGCTGCAACGGCGACTTCGGATTTTTATTCGGCAGGTCGGTTAGAGCGCGGATCCGCATCGGACCAGAAGAAGGTAAAGTGGGATTTGGCAGTAGAGTTGGGCGCGCGGTTCATTAAGTCAATTTAAATGCATGCAAATGCATTTAAATCGTCGGGCTGCCCGATTCGGGCGCGGGCCGGACCCGCGCCCGAATTGGGTGTCGGCAAAGCCGCGATCTGCTCGGAATCGGGTGCAGATCGCGGTATGGGCCCGACGCCCAACTTTACCGCGATTTCGTGCCCGTTTTCGGGCGCGAAGTTTTGGTAAAATCGGGCCCTTTGTCAAAGCTAAAAGGCATAAAAAGTGGGAGCTATTTATACTGCAGGATGAGGGAATGAAAGATGACTCTTGCCTGATGTACGTGAATTATGGTTAAATGAGTTGAAACTTTCAATTCTAAAACTCAAAGATGAGATTTATGGTGTGGCAGCAGCATTTCCTTGTCAGTGGTTTCGACTGATTTTTGCCAATTTTATACCCTTTTTGAGTTCAGACACATTCTAATGAGAAATGGATAACACTGGTGTGTAGTTCAACATCAGCAAAATCAGTTTTGATCCACAACTTCTGGGTTGCACCCTGATGGCTACAACATTACCCCCGCAGTAAGAACAAAAGATCAGAAAGGATCATTTTGACTTTGGACAGCCGCAGCTGAGATTCCCCAAAAGTTGTTGATCTGGGTGAGACTCCTCAATTTGCCACCATTTGGCTGGGATACCCCCCAAATTGTTACAAACCCAGGTGAGGAGGGATGACTGACTTCATCTCTTTATTCAACCCACCCTCTGCTGGTAGCAACAAAGGGTTTATCTAACAAGGTTCCCTTTCCCTTAGATACTTTTTCCAGACCCAGTAGCTATGTTTAAAAAAGAACCAATTTAACCAGACTTTCTTGAGTTAAGTTAGAGTAAATTTATTAACTAGGATAAAGGTAAGGAGAACTGGTAAAGCACATACATCTACATTCATGTAGATTAGAAGTAAGAATTGAGTCCAATAGTAGGTAAGTATAAATAAAAAGTTATACAGAACAGTACTTGAGTTGCGAGGAGTAATTGATAATACTTTGCGGCCAATACAGGCTGATTCCAGTAGTTGATTCTCCAGTTCAGAAGAGAGATTTCAGTTCTTTTTTCAGCTGCAATCCTTCTGCTGGCTGATCAATTTTCCCAGTCAGATATTCAGGCCGGCAGGCAGGCTCGGAGCAGCTCCCACAATTAGCTTTTAACCCCATCTTTGTGTATTCGGACTGGAGTCCACTAGTCGGCCTAGGCAATTTTTCCCAGGATTTTTGGATGTGATAGCCATTATGTTCCTTTGTCTTTACCAGAGGTGGTAATCAATCTTTGGATGCTTTTAGAATAACCTTGTCTAGAACCACATGGAGGGCTTCCATTGTTCCTGAGAGAAAGATCCTGTAGCCATTTCTGTCAGTGGCTAGTGGTACATTCCCAGCCATCTTTGATGGGTGTCTGTGTTCATTTTTAAAATATAAAGCTCAGAACTTTTTTAAAATCCAATATTTCCATGTAAAATTTTCAGGGCTTTTGCTCCATCGGCATAACAAAAATATTGATTCAACTGTCTTTTATATGTTGCTCCTGATTTTTTTTTTCCCTCGTGAAGTCAACATACACCAACCACCCAGTGTCAAAATTACCTCCAAATCTTTAGGAAAGGAAGAGGGAGTGAGGAAAGCAGAGGAAAGAAGATCAATTACTGGTACTCACCAAGTCATCCCTCTCAGAAGGGACTGGCACTAAAATCACTTGCATCAAAAATGCATTCAAATCAGGATGGTGGATTCAGTGAAGTGACTTCTGTTGCTGGCTCGCCAGTGGTCATTTCTATTGACCACGTTATTTCTTTTCTGCAGGTGCACATTGTGTTTCTGCCTCAGTCAGATGCATCTGAAGTTCCACATCAGTCGTCACCTGTGTATCCAACGTCAGACTGACGCCATTAACCAGCCATTCAGTTAGCTTTCCTCATCGGCAGCGTTTTGCCATGATACTTTACGTAGTAATGAATTTTGCACATGAATTGAACTGAATTTGATCTTGTCGGATAAACGCTATACCAAAGTGTAAACAAGTTATACTTTTTCCCCTTAAACAGTACTTCAAAAAATACAAAGAATTGTCTACTGTTGCACATCAGTGATAATATACTGTATGTTTTTTACTTGCAAGCTGTTGTGAAAAGCAAAACTAGTTGTGCTAATTGAAGCAACTTTTACTTGCTATAAAGCTGCTGTGTGTGACCACAGCTTGACTAATTTAGAGCAGTTTCATCCATGGGCAACATTTTATCTTTTATTGGTTTGTAGCAATCTGTAAAATGTTAGGAAGCATGTACTATTAAATGGATGAGAGATTCTACAAAATGATCACATATGTTCCTATTGAATATTTTAATGGAGAAGTTTAAAGTGAATACTCAATGGATAGACATGCGCACTAGACAGAATTTCAATAGAATGGTACTTTTTTAAAAAAGTGTTGCTATTTCAAGCATACTTTTTTTGCGGGGCGGGCGAAATTGCTAAAAAGATTATTAAAAATATTAAAATTCAGACATTGAAACAACATGTTTTAATTAAGGCAACAAATGTCTGAAATTGATCGTAATGTTGGAAACCAGACGTGCACTTTGACTGTTAAGGAATTTGCTGGCAGAAACAGCACTATAGGATTAGAATTGACTTTAGGAGGGAATATTAGGAACACAGTCATTAGAAGTAATTTGTGCTAGAAGGGAAACACAATGTTATGTACCCCTCCAATTTTTTTTAAGTGACTTATTTTATCTTCCTCTTTAATCTTTCAGAGTCGATCTCTGAATTTAAGGAAAACGTTGATTAATAAATTATCGTCCATAAATCTTATGATAACTATTACAGTCTTTAGAGAATTTTGATACCACATCTGGAAAAAGTAACCTTGTTCTTCTGTGCTCCTGCCTGTAAAGCAGCATGCCACAATCTTTATTGTTATAAGTTAGGAAATAAAATTATGAGAATTCTTCACATTCATCTGTATAACTGCCAAAAACCATAATCAGATTTGTTGACCAAGTAGAAAATAAATGAACAGCTTTGCACAATCAAACCTGATATGAATTAAGAATTCACATTGCTTTTGCCTTACAATTTGCATTTTGTTATTAAGAAACTCAGGGGTTTTGATTTTAATCCCCAGCAGGTTTCAGGTGGATGGAGGACGGGTTACACACACTCGCTGGCTTAAATTTAGGCCCCATATACACAAAGCTAATCAGTGTCTGGGAGTCACTTGCTGGCCTGTCAGGAAAGGATCAGACGTTAGAGCAGGCAGAGTTTGCCATGCAGCTCAAATAACTGGCACGCCAGCAAACAGATAAGGCATGGGCAGAGGCCGGCCGCTCTGCCTGGACCTACGAAAGAAAGATTTCTGCCCACCTTGAAGGGACCCCCCTCTCCTGTCAGCTATCAACCCACCTTCACCCAGCTGAAAATTCACAGCAACTTACCCACTCAACCCGAGGTAAAAATGGTGTTGGGGACTCTGTGACATTAATGGACAGTGTGGGACATGCATCTGCTTCTGGTAGGTGCTTCTGTCTAATAATTACAGTAAGCAGATAAAACCAGCAGGATTCCAGCAGATACAAGGTGCAAGACAGAATGCTCCAATATTAAAAACAAAATGTGCCTTTATATAGTGCCTTTCATATCCCCAAACATCTTCAAGCACTTTACTACCAAAGAAGTTCTTTTGAAGTGCAATCACTGTTGTAACATTGGGAAGAACCCATCCCATCCTATTCCCTCCATCCGAGATGAGTTAACATTCCTTCTTCTATATTTCATCCACATTGGCCTAATGATGTTCTATTACCCCACATTGCAAAGGGAAAACATCATCTACCAGATTGTAATGAAATGAACTCCTTTTGTTAAGAGGGAATAAAGAAAGCCAGGAATCAAACTTCTGATATTCAGCTCAAAATGTACATCATCTTTTTCTGGTTTACAGTGAAGTAGCACTTTTGAAGAAATTATTTTAGAAATATGTTGAGATAAACAGGAACCATTTTCAAAGTCTACTGATTAACCTTTTTAATGGACTTTTCAATAAAAAGTACATGAGAATGCTTCAAGCGGTTGCTAAACGATGTTGTATGCATTTTATTTAAAGCCAAATCAGTCCCTTGCAAATTCGAAACATTCAAGTGCATTGTTTCCAACCATATGTTTGCAATAAGAATGGCTGCTGAGTGAAAGGGAAGAATACCATTAGGGTTAGACATCCCCTAAAGATTACACTATAGTTTGGTAATCATGCACATTTTTCCTGTAATGCATATAAATATTTATTATTCAAGTCGTGTTTTAGTCTTCATGTTAGTTATTGGATCTGAAGTAGTCAATGTGCCTTACATCTCCTGGTATAGGGACTGTCTTTCTAACAGTTAATTTTGCACATAATATTTAACCCAATTTGGACATTACTGTAAAAAAAAATATTTATAGCTACTTCTCTTGCAGTCCTTTCAATTTTTGTAAATTAAAATATATTGAAACCCTTCAACATAAAATCATAGATAGTTTAATATGCCTTGCAATTGCATTGTTATTGCACGTGTTAGAATATTTGGTTAGATATAAAATGTTTTCTGCAGCCCAGCTACATGGATGCTCCTGTTGCTAATTGTTTGCTGTTCGCTGTGCTCTGTGTTTCAGCAGCGTACTGGTTGACAAAGGGTTAACTTTAGGGGCTATGGAACTGGGTGATCAGAACAAGACTGCTGAACAGAATCATTACTGTGCTCAGTATCAAAGACAAATAATTACTCCCTCCCTCTCTCTCTGCGAGGTAACAAAGAATAATATTGGTCGCATATTATTCTCTAGCAATGATTGTATGTGTGCCAGGAGAGTTTGATTCAACAGGCTTTACGACTTCATTGAACACTTGCAGTTGATTAAGTGGAGAATAACGGATACCTGGGAGTAATTACAAGGCAGTAATCTCGTCAGGGGATTCAGATGATGTCATATACCGCAAAGTGAAACATGAACAGTTTATAACTGTCATTTGAACCTTGGGATTAAATTACCAATTTGAAATAGCTGCAGGATATTTGTTATTTCTGAAGTAATATATAATACTAAATGTATTCAGTAGTTTTATTTTTTCACGTCTGTTTATGTGTTAGTGGTGACAGCATGGGTCCTAACTACTAACACACTCTGTGTTGTTGATACCAGATGTATTCATGTCAAATAATTTATAGTAGGGACAATGTTACTGCAAGCATATCAAGAAGGAATTATAAATTCATATCAGGAAAGCCTGTGGAAGGCGTATATTTTATGTTTCAAGTTACACAGAATAAAATTCCAAGCACAATGCATTATTTCAAAATGAAAAAAGTGAGGTTCCAACAGTTTATTGATGGCATTTTGAACCTAAGGTATATTGCAATTCAGACTTGAAATATAGTAATTTCTTTCCTTTTTGTTTGTGTTTTTCATGAATCATGTTTCTATTTTTCTTTATTTTACAGTAAGAAGACTCACAACACCAGGTTATTTTACTGCATTGTCATGGTGGACAGCAAGGAATGGTGAAACTTTGCTTGGGCACCAAGGAATGAGGCTGGAAAGAATATTATAATTTACCATTAGGTTATAAGTGAAGTCAAGATTTGATCAGCACCTGATACAGGGAACATCCTACCTTCTATGTAATAGTAAATCATATGTACATGAAATAAAGGTCGGCAATTTCCTTCATTGTGCGAGAATCACATGGTGTAAGCAACTTCTGCTAAAAATCACCAGCAGCCAAGGCCCAAGCTCTGGAGCTCTCTCTCTAAACTTCTCTCTTTCCTCTTTTAAGACACTCCTTAAAACTTATCACTTTGACCAAGCTTCTTGTCATCTGCTCTAATGCTACCTTATGTGTCTCAGTATCAAATGATGCTTCATAATGCTCTTTTGAAGCTTTTAAAGAATTTTTAATATGTTAAAAGTGCTATATAAATGCAAGTTGTTGATATTCAGTTTGGGTTGCTCCAGAATCACGTGGCTCCTGACAACATTAGAACTTTGGTCAAAACATGGACGCAAGAGCTGAAATCCAGATGTGCGGTTGAAATGACTCCCCGACATCAAGCAGTATCTGACTGATTGTGATACCAAGGTGCCTGATTAAAAATGAAATCAATTGAAATCAGGGGTAGAACTCTTCACTGGCTGAAATAAACCCAGCACCAAGGAAAATGATTGTGGTTGTTGGAGATCAACCATCTCAGCCCCAGGATATCGCTGCAGTCGTTTCTCAGGACTCAAGGGATGACTAGTAGGGGGATGGCAGCATTGTGGTAATGTAACTGGACTAAAGCTCTGGACAGATTAGTTCAAATTCTACAATGTTGGCTAGGGAAATTTAAATTAATTTGAAAGAAGTAAATAGTCCACAAAGGGATTTAGATAGGGTTAAGAGAGTGGGAAAAAATTGGCAGATGGAGTTGAATGTGAGAAAATGTAAACTCGTCCACTTTGGCAGGAAGAATAGAAAAGCAGCAAGTTAATTAAATGAAAAAGATTTTCAAAATTCTAAGGCACAGAGGGATCTGGGTGTACGTGAATCACGAAACAGTTACTATACAAATACAGCAAGTGATTATGAAGGCAGATGGAATGTTGTTGTTTATTGCAAGATGCATGAAACATAAAAGTAGTGAAGTTTTGCTGCACTTGTACAGTGGGTTGTATAGAAGTACTCAGTTGCAATAACTGGCAACCAGGGATTAACAATATTAAAGGTATGTTAATAATACTGAGTAGCTCTTACATGCTGTGCGTCTGCCTGCATCCTAAGGAGGGTTCCTGTGCTCCTGACACATGACCTCTTTTGGACCCATGTCATCCCAGTGTCCACATAACAACCTGGTCTACATCTTCCCCATTTAATGGGGCAACTGGTTATATTGAGGTGTAACAGTGTGCGAGAACAGTCACAAGGTATCAACTATTTACAACATACAAAGTTGAACAGGACCAACCATAAAATCATAGAATCCCTACAGTGCAGAAGGAAGCCATTCAGCCCCTCGGGTATACACCGACTCTCCGACAGAGCATCTTACCCAGGCCCACTCCCCTCTCTATCCCTGTAACCCAGTGCATTTACCATGGCTAATCCCCCTAACCTACACATCTTTGGACTGTGGGAGGAAACTAGAGCACCCAGACGAAACCCACGCAAACACGGGGAGAACGTGCAGACTCCACAAAGACTGTCACCCAATGCTGGAATCGAACCCGGGTCCCTGGCACTGTGAGGCAGTCGTGCTAACCACTGTGCCGCTCTAACAACACATGACTATTTACATTACCATTGTGCAAAACACTGACTGGGCTCCTCCATTCACCCCCAACCACTACACTTTTAAAAACCAAAAGTCCTTGAACTTTGTATTTGGTTTATTCATGCACCCTGAGTTTGTGATTGTGACAGTTGGCTGTGCTAGAGATGCTGTTGGGTTGGTGTCCTCAGTGTGGATGGCATCAGGCCTCCTTGCAGTGTGCTCAGTAGCTGCAGGGCTTGCTGTGATGGCATCTGGAGGTACCTCAGTTTCTATTAGTGTATGGGGCCTGGATTGCAGATTGGATGCATGGGGTACTGTGGTGGTTGATGGCGCTGGTTCAGATACCTGCAGTAGGTGCTGCCATTTTGATACATAATGAAGTGTGTCTGAGACAACCACATAATTGTTTGCTTGTAGGACATGGCTATGTACCATCACCAATTTGTCGTGGCTACATATAGTCTGGATTCTGACCATTTAACCAAGTTCCAAAGGGCAAAGTGTGCGAGCATTTCAATTGTAATGCACCTTTCCCTTTCGTCACTGCTTCATAAGGTGCCACATTATGAAGTTGGTTTCATTATCTGCTGGTGTCCCACCCAGGCCCTATCCCCATAACCCCATGCATTTACTCTATCTAGTCCTCCTGATACTAAGGGGCAATTTAGCATGGCCAATCAACCTAACCCGCACATCTTTGGATTGTAGGATTAACAGACACAGGGAGAATGTGCAAACTCCACACAGTCACCTGAGGCTGGAATTGAACTCGGGTCCCTGACACTGTGAGACAGCAATGCTAACCAGTGTGCCACCGTGCCACCCGGTTGGACTCTGAACCATTGGATGTTAATTAGTTAAATTAGAAAACTCTATACCATCTAAAAATGGATGCGCCTGAGGTGAAAGAACAGTGTGCAGAACAGTGTTCAGAGAAAAATGTACTCAGTAAATATTAAATTAATCTGAGCTGTGACTAAGTTTGGAATCAAGTAACCGGGGAAGGTATATTCACAGAGAGTTTCACATTTTACTGAGGCCAATGTTCACATTCACAAAGCTTTCATCTTTAAAATAAAAACATCACTTTTATTTTCTGTGTTGAATCTCTCCAACTTCCAATCATTGTTTCCTTTTGCGTATTGCGTAACCTCATAATGTTCCATTCTTAGTTTCGCTAGAATGAAGGCATGCCTTCCTTAGGCTTTTTTCTTTCATTACAGATCTACTTGAAAACCACAATATTAACTCACACCATCGCAAAGTAGGCAAAATGCATTACTGATACCAAAAGAATCATCAAAACCTGATTTACCCACAATGGAATCAGTCACATTTACCACAATTATTTCGCATGAGTTGAGTAAACACATACTTTGCACTGCAGAACAAAAGAGTGCTATTGTACCCAACCCACTAGCAACAGATCATCTTACATCAAATTAACATTTTTGAACCAGGAACACCTTTGAAAGCTGTAAAAAGGACAGTCTTCAGTATAACTGCAACATTAAGATTTTGCAATAATGAATAACTCTTGGTGAAGTTATGTACTCCAAAATTTCACACTTTAATTTAGTATTTCAGCACTTAAGAGATGTTTTTCTTTTCAATGCTCAGCAAATTGTGATAACTACTGACGTTGCTCTCTGCCTCATAAATAATAGGCTGGATTTAGTCAGGCCAGATGGAGAACCAGCGGAGGACCCCTGTCAGTCAGGCACTTAAGTAGCCCCTGCCAGGCATTTGCTGGGATTCAAGACCCAGGATACAGGCAAAAATCACACCCACGAAAGTTGCCAGCCAATCAGAAGCCAGCAGCTCCTCATTGTTGTCAGCACCACCAGGGGAGTTGTGGCAGCTGTTGGCAATGCAACGGGTCCAAGGCCCAAGATCAGAGAGATTAGGGATTGCAGGGAAGAGGCTGCAGGAGAGGGGTCAAGGGTCAGAGACAAGAACATTGGTGGCTTTCAGCAGCACCCGCACCCCCACCCCCCCTCGAGTTTCCCGATGCTGGGTCTCTCAATTGAGCCTGAGAATGAGGGAACCCTCCCCCTCATTATTTAATCATGGAAAAACCCAATAGGGTTTGCAATCATATTTGACTTCCACAGTGGGTAGATCCTGACCTCAGGATAAACCCGTTTGTCCTCCTGGGGCACCCCACACCGATTCCTTCTCTGGTCCTTGTCCGCTTAATCTGGCTTCACATTGTTTGTATTCATTTCCCTCTGTAGCA